>NC_142542.1:5068571-5686785 GCF_056151865.1 Erythranthe guttata | reverse complement strand
CTATGCGCAGCACCTCCCGAGGTACATTCTTCGATTAATTCTAATAACTTCAACATATTTCCCATTTTTTAATTACTTGATAATTTTTCGATCTCTTTTGCAGGAAAGAGAGAAGTATAAGCTAGGCCCCCCAGAATCTTTTAGTTTTCTCAACCAATCAAAATGCTATAAACTAGACGGAGTAAGTGATGCCGAAGAATACCTTGCAACCAGAAGAGCTATGGATATAGTTGGAATCAGCGAATCAGACCAGGTTCGCCTTTCGATATATTCGACTTTATTATTTCGTAATTTTTTTTCCGTAACATTATATATCATGTTTATTTATCAGGATGCAATATTTAGGGTTGTTGCCTCAGTTCTTCATCTCGGAAACATCGAATTCAGTAAGGGGAAGGAGATCGATTCTTCTGGGATCAAGGATGACAAATCGAGGTTTCATCTGAATACAACTGCCGAATTACTCAAGTAGGCTATTGTCTTTTTCCTTTTTTTTTGGCATTTAAATGGATGTTTTTGTGATAAATTTAATTTAATTTAATTTAATAGGTGTGATCCAAAGAGCTTAGAAGATGCGATGATTAAGCGTGTGATGGTGACACCCGAGGAAGTTATTACAAGGACACTCGATCCGGAAGCTGCGTTGGGTAGCAGAGATGCTTTAGCAAAGACTATATATTCTCGGATGTTCGACTGGTAATTGACTAATTTGTTTCTGTAAATGTATGACTATGTTATTAAGACCATTTCATGTTAACTCCTATATTGTGTATTGTTCCTAGGATTGTGCAAAAAATAAATAATTCCATTGGGCAGGATCCAAACTCGAAAGCGATAATTGGAGTTCTCGACATTTACGGGTTTGAAAGTTTTAAGCACAACAGGCAAGCTCTCTTCCCTAGAAATCTCGATATATATGTGTGTACATATATATATATATATATATATATATATATATATATATATATATATATATATATATATATATATATATATATATATATATATATATATATGTTTCCCTGACATTCTTAGTTCTTACAATGTTTTAACAGTTTCGAGCAGTTCTGTATCAATTTTACCAATGAAAAACTGCAGCAACATTTTAACCAGGTCATTAATTTTCCTTCGAAGTCGTGATTTTTCGAATTCCACGTATCGACTTGATGTACTAATTGGAGTTTTTTTTTTTAAACTTTCGTAATTTCAGCATGTTTTTAAAATGGAACAAGAAGACTATGAAAAAGAAGAGATAAACTGGAGCTACATCGAGTTTGTCGATAACCAAGATGTTCTTGATCTAATTGAGAAGGTCTGACTAAATGAGTATCATTTAAGTTGTGTTTCGTTTTTGTCTGTCGTATTCTGTCACTAGAACTACTGATTTAATTTTTTAATTTTTTTTGCAGAAACCGGGAGGAATAATTGCATTACTAGACGAAGCTTGGTATTCATTCCATCTTTATACTCATTTACTCCTTACATATTTCATCGTTCTTTGTATATTTTCTAGTGTTTTTCATCGCTAACACTTACCGTTTCTTGGCAGTATGTTTCCGAAATCTACCCACGAGACATTTGCTCAGAAGTTGTATCAGACGTTTGGAAAAAATAAGCGCTTTATCAAACCGAAGCTTTCTCGCACCAATTTCACTATAGCTCACTATGCCGGGGAGGTAATTAATGTACATTTAATTTTGAAATGTCGGATTCCGTAAAAATATACTAAAAAATAATCGTCGGTTGTTGCAGGTAACTTATCTGGCAGATTTGTTCCTCGATAAGAACAAAGATTACGTAGTGGCAGAACATCAAGATTTATTAACAGCTTCAAAGTGTTCCTTTGTAGCTAGTTTGTTTCCTGCTCTACCTGAAGACTCATCTAAATCCTCGAAATTTTCTTCCATAGGATCACGCTTTAAGGTTCTTTTGCATTCTCTTTACTTCCGAAACCCCCCGATTTAAATGCCGTTTCATCTCTGCTGGTAATAATTTTATATGCTATACAAATACTGTGAACGCCGTGTGAACAAGAAAAAGGATATTCTTTGTTTGCTTGCAGCTACAACTGCAATCTTTAATGGAAACGTTAAGTCACACAGAACCTCACTACATCAGATGCGTGAAGCCGAATAATGTTCTCAAGCCCGCCATTTTCGAGAGTGAAAATGTAATTCAGCAACTGCGATGTGGTGTAAGTAATTTCAACCCTAGTCAGCACAGTTTGACTTTTGTAGCTTCTGTCAATCTCTCCCCATGTTTAAAGTGTGGTAATAAATTTCATTTTTATTACAGGGTGTTCTAGAAGCTATCAGAATTAGCTGTGCTGGATACCCCACAAGACGTACATTTGACGAATTTCTTCTCCGATTTGGCCTTCTTGCTCCTGAAGCATTGGAAGGAAAGTAAGTCTTTTTCTATATCTTATTTAATTTTTTTTTTTGTATCTTAAAAATCATCTGTATTAATTGACAATAACTTGCCCTGCAGCTCCGATGACAAGGTTGCATGTCAGTTGATTCTGGACAGAATGGGGTTAAAGGGCTATCAGGTATAATTTTACCCGAATACCTTATTTTTTTCGTTAAATGATACTGTAGGATTATTTAATTACGTAAATAATTACTATATTATGCCTGGTTTTTGCAGTTAGGTAAGACGAAAGTGTTCTTACGAGCTGGTCAGATGGCTGAGCTGGACACAAGGAGATCAGAGGTTCTTGGGAATGCAGCCAGAACTATTCAAAGGCAGATTCGTACTTACATTGCTCGTAAAGAGTTTGTTTCTTTGCGCTATGCGGCTATTAAATTGCAATCTTGTTGGCGAGGTAACTCTAATTTAGTAATTTTCAGATTAATGCTCTACTTATTTAAGATGAAAGAAGTATTTATGAGGAAGCATTTAATTTTTTTTTTCTTATAATAATTGTGCAGCTATATCTGCTTGCGAATTTTATGCGGAATTGAGACGTGAATCTGCCAGTCTGAAAATCCAGAAGAACTTCAGGCGTTACATTGCTCGAAAATCGTACCTGACTTTGCAGGATTCTGCTGTAAGAGTCCAGGCTGGCATGAGAGCAATGATTGCTCGTACTGAATTCAGATTCAGAAAGCAGACTAAGGCTTCGATCAAGATTCAGGTTAATACTGAAATAGTCCGTCAAAAAAAAAAAAGAATAAAAAAAAAATGATACACCAGAAGAATTATGTGATTTCATTGTTGACTATTTGTGCAGGCTCAATGGCGTGGTCACAGAGAATATTCTTATTACAAGAATCTCCAGAAGGCTGCTGTTGTTACACAGTGTGGTTGGAGGGGGCGTGTGGCTCGGAGAGAGCTTCGGATGCTCAAATCGGTCTGCTATATATACATATGTTCCTTGTCTGAAAATAGGTTTATCTATGAACTTTTGCATGACAATTTGCTTATTATTGTGACAGGCTGCAAGAGAAACAGGGGCACTAAAAGAAGCCAAAGATAAGCTCGAAAAGAAAGTAGAGGAGCTTACGTGGCGTGTGCAGTTCGAGAAGCGGTTAAGGGTAATTAATTCATTCATCAATTTTCGTGGACGTTTTTTAAATACGATCCTTCCTATTAATGCACTGAAATTTGACTGCCGTTTTTTGTTTTTTTTTTTCTTTCTTTTCTCTTTTTGTCGAGTGCAGACTGAGTTGGAGGAAACGAAATCGCAAGAAATTGCGAAATTACAGGAGGCATTGCACTCGATGCAAATACAGGTAGAAGAAGCAAATGCTAGAGTCGTAAAAGAACAAGAACTAGCACGGAAAGCAATCGAAGAAGCTCCTCCAATCATTAAAGAAACCCCGGTTTTGGTTCAAGACACTGCAAAGATCGATGCATTATCAGCCGAGGTAGAGAATCTTAAGGTAAGAGTGTACGCCGAACGAATCTATTAACAAATATTGTATCGTATTTAGTGAATGCGACAGTGACCAATAAGCTTCATCGTTATTATTTTTTTTACAGGCTTCACTGCTATCAGAAAAATTGACTGCGGAAGAGGCGAAGAAAGCATGTTCCGATGCAGAGGCTAGAAATACGGATTTGGCTAAAAAACTCGAAGAAGCAGGATCGAAAGTGGATCAGCTTCAAGATTCCGTACAGAGGTAATTTAACTGTAAAACATTGCTTTCGTATTTAACTTATCATGTACTATTATTATGTTTTTCAAAATCGTAACCCCTTTTTTTTTTTTTAAATATACCAGGCTTGAAGAGAAGCTATCGAATTCCGAGTCGGAAAATCAAGTACTCCGACAACAAGCTCTGACAATGTCACCTACAGGGAAGGCTATATCTGCTCGATCTAGGACAATGATTGTTCAGGTACTGATATTTTTAAATATTTTAATCATATTGGTTCGTGTTAGAGATATTCTTATCTTCCCCGATGATATCTATTACAGAGAACTCCGGATAACGGAAATATTCTCAGTGGAGAAACGAAGACCAACAATGTAAGGGTACATTATTTTTTCGTAATCTATATCAATGTACTAAAGGGCTCGTAAATGTGACGAGTGCTCACTAATTATTGTTTGTCACAGGACTTGACCCTTGCTATTGTGAATCCCAAGGAGCCCGAATCCGAGGAAAAACCCCAGAAGTCTCTTAATGAAAAGCAGCAAGTACGTGTTTATATATGTGTGTGTGTGTGTGTGTGTGTGTGTGTGTGTGTGTGTGTGTGTGTGTGTGTGTGTGTGTGTGTGTGTGTGACATGTTTGTTTGTTTGTCCTAAAACTATGTTGTCTTGACAGGACAACCAGGATCTGTTGATAAAGTGCATCTCACAAGATTTGGGATTTTCTGGCGGTAAACCTGTGGCGGCGTGTATTATTTACAAATGCCTTCTTCACTGGAGGTCGTTTGAGGTTGAAAGGACCACCGTGTTTGACCGTATAATTCAAACCATATCTTCGTCCATAGAGGTAACAAATCCAATCAAGCGTCGCCTACTCTTTTGGCAAATGCATTTTGCATCCTCAAAAAAAAATGCTAATTTCATAGAATTTCTGTCCTAGGTTGCCGATAACAACGATGTTTTAGCATACTGGCTATGTAATACATCCACATTGCTAATGCTTTTACAACACACACTCAAAGCAAGCGGTGCAGCTAGCTTGACCCCACAAAGGCGAAGATCTTCATCAGCTTCTCTTTTCGGAAGGATGTCTCAAGTATATACATACACACATATATAGATACATGCATGTATATATATTGCTACCATGTTTTGTTAAATTTGTTTAATTTAATTTATACCCGGTTTATTTTATTTTTGAAGGGATTGAGAGCGACCCCTCAAAGTGCTGGACTTCCGTTTCTCAATGGACGAACGCTTGGTAGACTCGATGATTTAAGGCAAGTTGAGGCGAAATATCCTGCTTTGTTGTTCAAGCAGCAACTTACTGCTTTCTTGGAGAAAATATACGGAATGATTAGAGACAATCTAAAGAAAGAGATTTCCCCTTTGCTCGGTTTATGCATCCAAGTAAGTAATAATATATATATATATATATATATATATATATATATATATATATATATATATATATATATATATATAATCTTGAGCATGCTTTTAAATTGCTTTATTTATTTTATTTGGCTGAAACAACTGCTTATTAAATGCAGGCACCGCGAACGTCTCGTTCGAGTTTAGTGAAAGGGCGTCCGCATAATGCCGTTGCTCAACAAGCCCTAATTGCTCATTGGCAGAGCATTGTAAGAAGCCTAGATGCTTACTCGAAGACGATGAAAGCAAACTATGTAAGAACAAAATTTTGCTTTTGTTATTTTTTTCAATAAAAGTTTCTTTTTTGGCTCGTCTCATTTGTGGTGTCATTACAGGTACCTGCTTTCCTTGTCCGGAAGATTTTCACTCAAATGTTCTCGTTTATCAATGTCCAATTATTCAACAGGTAAGTCCGTCTTTCTAGGACTCTTGAATTACGTATTACGGGAAACATTTTCAGACGCCGTATTAACTTTTTACCGACTTTTTTCAGTCTTCTTTTACGACGCGAGTGCTGCTCATTCAGTAATGGGGAGTATGTAAAAGCTGGGCTGGCTGAATTGGAACAATGGTGTCTTTTTGCAACTGAGGAAGTAAGATTTTGTTTCATAGGTTTCCGTTTTCTTTTTTTCCCTTGCCTAAACTAATTACCGAAACCGACACTTTCCTGTAATAACAGTATGCAGGATCAGCTTGGGATGAACTGAAGCATATCAGACAGGCAGTTGGGTTCTTGGTAAGAATCAGACACACCCTTGTCCACTTCCATCGATTTCCTTTTTTTTTTTTCCTTTTTTTTTGTCTGAAAATTTTCATTATTTGGACTCTCCTGTATTGAAAGGTTATACATCAAAAGCCCAAGAAGACCTTAAATGAAATAACAAACGAACTCTGTCCGGTGAGTTAAACTTTTTCTTTTTTTGCACCATCTTTTTATTTAATTTATTTTTTCCTCGTTGATTTTTATAACAAACAATTTTGTCGTTTTTGCAGGTGCTTAGCATACAGCAAATATACAGGATAAGTACAATGTATTGGGACGACATATACGGCACTCATAGTGTTTCTTCAGATGTAAGTCAGTTCTTAAAACTCGAATCTTTTTCATCCTTACAAGTTTCTCGACTTTGTACATAGACATATATGTTTCTTTATTTATTTTTATTTCGTCAGGTCATTTCAAGTATTCGAGTCATGATGACAGAGGACTCGAGCAACGGAGTGAGCAGTTCATTTCTGTTAGACGACGACTCAAGGTAAGAACATGCTCTTCATTATTACCTGAAGTTTGTGTCCTAAACGAGGATTTTACACGAGTACTTCAAAACACATTTTGTATTTACCAAAATGCCATTTGCAGCATTCCATTCTCTGTCGATGACATCTCCAAATCCATGCAAACAGTAGATGTGGCCGATGTGGAACCACCCCCTTTAATACGTGAAAATTCAGGCTTCGTATTTTTACATCAACGAGCCGATTGATGACGGTGATGATGATGTCATCACAAAGTTTCGTCACAACCATTTCCCTCTGCCAGATATGTGTGCATAATCGTAGATTTATTTATTTTTTATACGGCAGTGTTATTTGTATATTTTTCATTATTATTATTCGCATGCGCCGAAGTCATTAGATGTGTGGGTTAGTTGGATTTTTTTCTTTCCTCCCGGGGAGTTTTCAACGAGAGGCGGGCATTGTTAGATGATCATATGGAAGGGTTTAGGCATATGCATTGTTTTTTTTTTTTGAATAGTTGATTTGCCATGTGTTTTTTTGAGTGTATAGTGATAGGAATTTGGGGATTTAGGTATTTATTTGTTGTATTTTTTTTTAATTTAATTTAATTTTTTTTTTGGGGAATTTTGATGCATATATGAGTGTCCACACAACATTGTGTATATGTAAAAAAGACATGTTGATTTATTCATTTGTTTTATGGTCTTGTGTAAACAAGACTTGTTTGCAATGTTGATTTACGTTTATGTAGTTTATATTGTTGGTAAAAAAATATTAAAAAAAGATTTAAGCATTTAAGCGATTTCTAGCAAGTATTTATCAAGAAATGAAAAGATTATGGAGTATACATTTAGCATTTTATTGGGCCTATTTTACACTATTTTGCCAGGCTGGTCGGTCAATTTCTTTAGCCCATTTGACACTATTTTGCCGGGCTGCTGGAAATGAATTAAATCAACCATAACAAGTTCTCTCATTACAATCTTAGAAAACACACACACACACACACACACACACACACACACGAGTTTCAAAAATCCTAGGATTCCACTACCTCAGAAGATTTATCTGCTTCGACGAGATTTTGTACCTGTGTTCGATCCTGAATCGGGTGCATCTCCATTTTCTTCTTCTCTTTAAGAATAACTTGCTTCGGCATAACCTCGAGCAGGAAATTCCCACCATTCCACACGGCTGCAGAAACTTTAAGCATCTGAAAAATCACATGCAATTCATACGACAAGAATATCGGTACCGTAAGAGCCGTAGTTGCTAGTGTGAACATAGCTTGTAGCACCGTATACATAAACAACCGATTTTGATCCCCCAACAATCCACTCAATCTCCACCACATGTTATTTGCTTTCTGCGCTTTCTTCGAAAGTTCCCTATCACATACATAAATCCCAGAAGAAAAAATTAAGTTAGAAAAAGTCGGGAGTACAGAGAAGAATAGAAGGGATTAATTATGAGATGAAATAAAAACCTGTAGGAAGTCATAACTTCCGGATCACGAAGTAATCGTTGTCTACGAAGTACGTAAACAACGAGGAAATAAAGAAGCTGCCAAATACTGTAAACGACTAAAGGAACAATAAACAGCCATGTCCAGAGATAAGATTTGTTTTCGGTGTAAGGCCATGATTCTCTACTGATGGTTCCCTCGGAATGCATGGCTGCGAAATATACCGGGTCCCACCATCGAATTGTGAAGAAAACTAACCCTGAAAATAAACCATTATTCGTATTTACTACGCTCGAATTGATTGAAGGAATACACAATAAATTTCTCTCGTCGAATTTCGGAATGAGCAAAAGGAGCGACCCCGATCCTTACCGGGCAAGAGATGTATGAATACACTAACTATTTTGTCCATGGAATTGAAAACTAAGCTGCAGCGCCAAACGATTAGTGCCCATGCCAACGGCCCCTGCAATAATAATTATAAAAATAAAAAATCATGTTATTCGACTTGGAAGATTAAAGAATACACACACACACACACACACACACACATATATATATAATAATAAAAATCAATGGTCCGGTTGATTAGTGTATTACCTCTGCAAACGAGAAGCAAACCATGAAAAGCTTCTCGTTTCTCGGATAAAAAAGCAGCATGATCAAGAAGATGGTGTTGGCGTAGTAACAAAAGTCCTGTGCGACAAGAAAATTCAAGTTGGTCCATCGAAAAACTATTGTCTGCCAATACGAATGGATTTTGTATCGAGAGGTGGAAACTTACGAGAAGATAATAATGCCATTTCTTGTATCGGTAGTATATCCAACGAAGGGGAACAAAGATTACGTAAAACAAACAATATAGATATCGAACATCATGCGGCCCTGATTAAACAAAACACGATATTATAAGCAATCTGTAATAATAGAGACAAAATTGTAATGCAAAGAGATGTATGTATGTTGTAGAACTCACTTGCACCCAAAACAAAGCAAAATCCTCCGAAGCCCAGAACCCCCATCAAGTGTGTCACCTACATACGAAACTCATCGAAAAAAATACTATTTTATGCAAAATTCACTGCAGATTAACTAACAGTAATTTAACATTATCTTCCTTTTCCCTGTATATGTTAAATATCCTAATCCCCAGAAATAAAGAGATATACATATATATATAGATACACATATTACCACTAGCGGAGCCAATATTACCACTAGCGGAGCCAGAATTTTAAGTTTAAGTTTGCGGGGTGGGGTCCGAATGCATTAAAAATTTTATGAGGGGGGCCAATAATGCTAAATACTCATGATTTTTTCTTTTAAATCTTTACATAAAAAAAAGGGATTCGATAATTGTTGGGGGGCCATGGCCCCCTATGTTAGCTCAGCCACTGCATATTACATATATGGCCATTACCTTGTTAATGAATCTTTCGTGTTCTTCGGCCTGTTTGGCGATCTTAACGGCTTGTTTGGACAGCATCTCCTTTGTCTGAGCCACTTTCTGCCCAAAAACCAAAAATTAAAAAATCACCAAAAAAATCATGAAAACATCCAAAACACAAACCCAACCCACATAAATTTCAATCCTTTTTTTCTTTCCCAAGCATATTTCTCTAATAGGCACAAAATTAAAAAATAAAAAAAAAAAAGAAAAAAAGAAAAAAAAAAAGAAAAGAAAGAAACATCGTACCTCGGATCGATCCTTGAACCTTAATTTAAGCTTGACATTTGAATCGCCGTTGAAATCATCCAACTCAAGGGTTTCTTCACTAGTTGCCATTTTTCCTCTGTTTCAATTCCTATGATTCTGCCTCAAGAAGTTTGCGCTCTCTCTCACTCTCTCTCTCTCTCTCTCTCTCTGCGGGGAAGGAATTTCAAGAAAAGGTGGTCGGGGTGCGGTTTTTGGTTCAATATAATAATGATTTCTTGCTTGTTAAGACAAAAATGGGATTTTTCTTCTGGGATGCCTTTATTTCGTTATAATCGTACACGTGGCAACAAGCGACAGTCTTCTTCTTCTTCATCTTCTGATATTCTCTTTTCTTTTCAGCTTACAAAATTGAAATCAGTTTTATTGGTGAAGTTACGTGGAACAATATTCTTAGAGCAGCTGTCCTTATTTGTCCCAACGGTGTCGTAAAGCCCACACTCGAAGCTTCTTTGTCCCATTTCTTAATTCTTATCCCAAAACGGTGACGTAATTTAGTATTACGCTAGTCAATATATTTTATTTTATTTTTATTTTTTCTTTGACAAGGCATTAAGCAAAATGGGAAATTAGAGAAAAAAAAAACTATCTATGAAATATAGGAAATATAGTTAAGGAAACACCCATTTCTAAAAATAATTAGAAAAAACTTTTTTAGCTAATGTTCCACTCATGTGATATTTTTATAATTTCAAGACTACCTTTAGTTGTCTATAATACTCTTTCAAAACTCTAATTTCATTTTTAATTTTTCATTCTGCCTCTTTTAGGTTTCTAGCTTTTCTCTCTTCTCTGTTTTTCTTTTTTCCTATGTTTTTTCCGGCAATCTTCTCCGCTGGTGCCGCCGACGTCGCTGGAAGATGGAGAAAGAAAGAATATTAGAAGAGGAAGCACCCATCAAACATTATAAATGATTTTGATAGTGATTCTGAATTCGAATGCTAGAATTGCTACTTCGGCGGCGTAAAGAGGTAAAATTGTCGATTTGTTGCCAGAATCGGATTTTGATGGGTGGTGGTTTTGCTTTGGTTGGTGGTGCGAGTTGTGATTTTATTTATTTATTTGTAATAAAAAAAACCGTCATAAAATCAAAGTAAGGTGGTGATGGTGTGTTGTGGCGGCGGTGTGGTGACGATGTGGTGACGATGTGGTGACGATGAGGAGGCAGATTTATGATTTTTTGGTGGATCGGGTGGAGAACAGCGCGTGTACAAAATTGCGCGCATGTTGAAACCTTAATCGACTATGTACATGTTCATAGTCGATTAAGCTAATCAACTATGCTATGGCAGTCGATTAAGGTTGATCGACTCCAATTTTTTTATTTTATTTTTGAATTTTTTGTTTATTGATTCCAATTGTATAAATTATTTATAATGCTTGTAAATTTTTTGTTTTTGTTTATATAGTTGATTTTGCATTTTTTCGCAGTTGTGATTTGCTATTTTTAGTAGCAGATTCTTAATCAACTATGTTTCATTGACTCCGATTTTTAATTTTTGTTTTATTTTTTTGTTTATTGATTCCAATTGTATAAATCAATTATAATGTTTGTATATTTTTTGTTTTTGTAAAATATAGTTAAGTTTGCATGTTTGTAGTTGTGATTTGTTATTTTTAGTATTCGGTTCCTTAATCGACTATAGTTCATCATAGTTCATCATAGTCGATTAACATATCTGATAGAGAAAAAAAAGTTAAAAACCGAAAAAAAAATTTAAAAAAGAAAAAAAAATGATAACAATAATAAATTAATAATAATATTAAAATAACAATAATATTAAAATAACAATAATATTAAAAAAAAAAATAAAGAGGGAGAGAGAGAGACACGGTTATGGCTAAAATTTAATGGTGCAAAATAGTTTAGATCTTTCTCTACTAAAAGAAGTATTGAGGGGTTATATCAAAGAACCCCTAAACAAAAATATATTTAAATGTGCAAAAAAATAATAATAAATTAACATTCGATTGAACTCGTTCAAAATTAATACCGGGGCAACAGTGAGATTTCGAAGAAATGGAGGGACTCCACCGAAAAATAATATATATATATATATTAATTTCGTGTCAGCTTCAACTTCAAATTGAACACGCAGAGGGGAGAGAGTAAAAGGTCCACCCCAAATTCTAATGATCTTACCGGTAAAATTCTTCATTCTTCTGTTAAATTCATTCTCTCTCTATATATATATATATTCTCTTTTTTTAGTTGTTTAATCTCTTTTGTACAGCAGCGATTATGAAGCCTATGAATTGATCTTGAGATTTTTTTTTTTTTTTTTCTGTTGGATTTTTATGCTCTATCTTTCTGAAGTCAATTTTAAAAATCACTTTTTTTTTTTGTTGTTGTTTAATTCCGTGGCTTTAAGTTCTTCAATCGAGAAACTTACTGCAATTTTTAGGGGAAAAAGGAAATAACAAAAAATAAATCAGTGTTTAATTATGCAATCGATTCTGGAATTGATTTAATTTTTTGTATGGCTTCATAATAGTGCGAAAATTCAGTGTCTAATTATGCAGTTTTCGAAGAAATAATGATGTCGTCAAAAGGAGATAGCAGCAGCAAGAAGGGTGGTGAGAATTCAGAAAATGGCAATTTTTTAAGTGATCTCGAAACCATTAGTGAATCCTTTCACGCCGGCAAAAAAACGCCCCCAAGACTTGCTAGCTCCACCGCCAGTAGCCGGTCCAAATCCGTAGGAAAATTCCGTTCGCCGGAGCCCAAAACAAATCCCGGCAATACTAAGAAATACCCTAAAGATTCATTGGAAAAGGGCAAGAAACCGTCGCTTTGGAATTGGAAAACTATAAAGGCCAACTTGACCAATGTCCGGAACCGAAGATTCGGTTGTCGTTTCTCTCTCCTAGTCCATTCCATCGAGCGCTTACCGGATTCGTTCGACGGCGTTTATCTCGTCGTTCGCTGGAAGAGGCGGGACCCCGAGCAGATGACGATTCCTGTCAAGGTTTGCGATGGAGTCGCAAAGTTTGAGGAAAAATTGACTCATTCTTGTTCTGTATATGTTACTAGTGGTCCCCACCGTTCCACAAAGTACGATCCCGAGAATTTCGTGGTGTATGCGTCTGTATATAATGCCCCCGAGCTTGACTTGGGGAAGCATCAAATCGATTTGACTAGGTTGCTTCCTCTGACAATGGACGAACTGGAGGAGGACGACGAAAAGAGTTCGGGGAAGTGGACGACTAGTTTCAGATTATCGGGTGAAGCAAAAGGTGCTACGATGAATGTCACTTTTGGGTACGTTGTAATTGAGAATAATGCAACGAAAGCAAAACTTGCGATGCCTTCTGATAAAGCGAACAGCCTAAAATTTCGTCGAGCAAAAAGTCTTGCTGCAATTCCCGACTCGGAAGATATAAAGGAACTTCATGAGGTTTTGCCGGTGCAAAAATCGGAGTTGTCTGATTCAGTGAACATACTCTATCAGAAACTCGATCAAGAGATGCCTAATTCTTCAGCTGAAAATAAATCGGAGGCTGATTCTTTATCTTTACCCGTCGATCCTCCTACATGTGAAATCGCCGAGTTTTCTGTTATAGACAAAGGGATTGAAGAGTTGACTAAAGATCATGTGCAATCCGAAGTTGACTTTGCTTTTGGGGTAGCCCTCGTTGAGGAAGCCGTTGTTGAGGATGCCGCACTTGATCCGCCAGCTGTAGAAGTTGTACCTTGTGAAGAAGGAGAAGTTGATATGTGCTCCAAAGAATCACTAATGAGAGAACTAGAGGTCGCGTTGAGTTGTACGGTAGATTTGGTGAACGAAGAATTCGATTTTCAGGAGGATGATTCTGATGCTTTGGATGTTGATTCTCACGACAGATATCATGGAAAGGGAAAATCGATTATCTCGGAAGATGTTACCGACTCGGTGGAAATTGATTTCTTGGAGATGTTAGAGCATTGTCCGTTTAGCTCGAGTTCCGAAAGTGAGCCCAATTCTCCAAGAGTGCTCCTATACAAGCAATTCGAAAAGGATGCTCTTGCCAATAATAAAGGTTTACTCAACTTCGATATCGACTATGACCAACCCGAACTTGCTGACGGAACTACAACCACCGATGCATTCAACACTAAGACGAGGGCTTCGATAATGGAGGATTTGGAAAACGAAGCTTTGATGCACGAGTTGGGTTTTGACGAGTCGGCATTTCAAGATTCTCCAACTAGAGGCTCCGATGGGTTCGGTGGTTCGATTGATATGTTTCCCGAAGATGCTCTGCAACTTCCTCCACTTGCTGAAGGCGTGGGCCCCTTTGTGCAGACTAGAAACGGTGGATTTTTGAGGTCTATGAATCCTGCACTTTTCTTGAATTCTAAGAATGGCGGGAGCGTAATTATGCAGGTGTCTAATCCGGTGGTGGTGCCTGCTGAAATGGGCTCCGGTGTAATGAACGTACTTCGTTGTTTGGCTTCTGTTGGAATTGAGAAGCTCTCGATGCAGGCTAATAAATTAATGCCGTTAGAAGATATAACTGGGAAACCAATCCAACAATTCACGCGGGATAGCGCCTTGAGTTTAGAGGGACTAGAGAGGTTGGTTGTAGCTACACACTTTTTCGTGTATTATGTTTTCTTGAAATATTGCAAATCGGTTACCTTGTTTTTTTTTCAATAAATTTCAGGCAAGATTTATTGCAGCAGGAACCTATAATTATGCAAAAGTTCGATTCGAGCTCGCGCAGTAATAGCAACACAGAATACGTGTCTTTGGAAGATCTTGCTCCTTTAGCAATGGACAAAATCGAAGCCCTCTCGATTGAGGGCTTGAGGATACAATCTGGTATGTCGGATGATGATGCCCCTTCGAATATTAGCGCACAATCTATCGACGAGTTATCTCTTCTCAAGGGCAAAACAGTCGATGCTGATGGGTCCCACTCCCTATGTCTCGACGGGACTTGTGGACTGCAACTAATAGATGTTAAAGATAACGGTGAAGATGTTGACGGATTGATGGGGTTGTCTCTAACACTCAACGAATGGATGAAAATCGATTCTGGCGAAATCGAAGACGGTGATTTCGTTAGTGAAAGAACCTCGAAAATATTGGCAGCCCATCACGCCACCTCACTAGACCAATTTCGAGGAGGATCAAAGGTGGACGAAAGACGAGAAAAGAGTAAAAAGTACGGTTTGTTGGGTAATAATTTCACCGTTGCTTTGATGGTGCAGCTGCGGGACCCGTTAAGGGACTACGAGCCAGTTGGCACACCGATGCTTGCTCTCGTTCAAGTTGAGAGAGTCTTTGTTCCGCCAAAACCGAAAATTTACGGTACGCTCTCTTTTGCGAGAAATTCCGAGTGTCCCAAAGAAAACACAATTCTTGAAAAGACAAAAGAAGAAGAGGTTATTTATGAGGAAGAAGAAAAGATTCCTCAATATAAAATAACGGAGGTACATGTTGCTGGTCTGAAAACGGAGCAGGGGAGAAAGAAGTCATGGGGTTCGAAGAATCAGCAGCAAAGTGGGTCCCGCTGGCTACTGGCTAGCGGAATGGGGAAGAAGAATAAGCATCCGTTAATGAAGTCAAAGCCCATCGACAAACCTACGGGCCCCGCTTTGACTACAACGGTACAGCCTGGAGAGACGTTGTGGAGTATATCTTCTCGTGTTTACGGGGCGGGTGATAAATGGAAGGAATTGGCGGAGCTTAATCCGCATATTAGGAATCCAAATGTTATTTTTCCTAACGAAACTATTAAATTACGCTAGATTGTGAATCGATTTTGATGATTTGGATGTTTGAGTGGTTGGTTTTAGATATTGGTGATTGAATTATGTGAATATTGATTTATTGTGAAGATAGATGGCAAAAAAATGGGTGAAGAAGTTATTTTGATTAGTGTAAATATGATGTGATATCAATATAGTGTTGTTATTGTTGTGGTGTTTCATTTGTAAATTAAACGAGTTTTGTGATGATTGGTAGACAGTGTTTGATACTGAAGTTCAGTTATTTCAATGTTATTAGTGAATGTTCATAATTTTGATTCTAATCTGAAAATTTTCGATTTTGGAACAATACATCCATTTCAAATCCCCAAAGTTCTGATTTCTGATTATTTCAATTTTGTTTGGAACGGATTGGATACATATTGGATTCTGATTTCCAACTCAATTTAATTTTCCGAAAATATTTTCAAAAATTTCAATCTGTTTCTAAAAGGACTCCGTAATCAACATTTTTATGTGTATATTTTAGGTGAGTAAAAAAATAAAAATTCTGAATTATGCCAATTCTGATCCGAAAATTTCTTTTTTGGAACAAAAAAAATTCATTCCAACAACGAAATTTTGATTTTCGATTTTTCAAAAAAAATTTGGAACATAATTGAGATTAGATTTTCACTTAAAAATTGATTTGTTTATTTTTCGGAATGTGCTAATTAGTTCTTATGTTATCCTTCCGATTTACACCCCTAGTCTTATTGCATTCTGTAAATTTTATTAAACAGTAACAAACACAATGGAATAACTCATAAAAAGTTACCTGTATGCTAAGTGATTGAGGCCACTTCGAGACGCAGGGAGCTCGCGCGAATTCTAACAAGCTTGGCCACACGGTGACTAGGACTCGCGTTTTTCAAATCTTCTTTCATGTTAATTAACTTTTGCCAGACAATCATCCATGAAAAAACTGAACCAAAAAATTTAGAACCGAGTGAACGATCATTACGAAAGCCTCATCACAAGTGGCGTATAATAGCTAAATTATGCTAAACAAAAGCATTCGTACACGACAAATTAATGGCTAAAAATCATCTAGGGAACAGATGCATCCGGATTATCAGAATTTGCATTGTTTGGTATATTTAATGCACATTCTGATAATCCGGATGCATCTGTTTCACAGAAAATAAAAAATGCTCGTCTGTCCGGAAGAGAGGAGAGAGAAACAACGCATATAAACGTACAATCGAACGCTGCCATAATCAAGAAAGGCTAACGTTTAGAATCCAAATATAGACCAACGTGTTGCAAATTGATAATGGCATTGTACCAACTCTCAGTTTAATACATAAATATAAGAATTATGAATCAAGAAATCAGTCATGGAATTCTCTCTCTCTCTCTCTCTCTCTAAAAAGATCCTGCAACGGAAGGATAAGCACCAACCTCCTTTGCTCCGGCGATCATGGCGGCATCGCTCCACCCTAATCTAATCTGTCCGATTTAAATTCCACAAACCATCCAACCAAGTCGTAAGTCACCTCCGCTGTAATTCGGCCATGCATATATCGAACTCATATACGAATAATTATCAAATTATCAGCAATAATAACTTGAGCAAAATCAAATAATGAGGTCGCAAATTAACCTAAAATTGGTCCATCTAATTAGATATAGTTTTTGCCCAATCGAAATCTGAAAATTATAAATCCACATTGCCAATTATCACCGTACTGCATAAAGAACAAAGCATGCTTCCACATTCAGAATTTACAAACCTATGAATTCAATTACGCAATGAACAGCAGAGAAAAAAAATTTTATATAAAATTGAATATTTGGTAGTGAGAGCGGACCACGTGGCGGAGGGACGCCTGAAGAACACTAGCCTGTTCTTCCTGCCAGAGAGCTTTGGCGCCGGCGGTGAATCTAGGGTTCCGACCTTCGCCTGATGATGTTGATGATGATTGATGATTGGCTGATTCGAAACTATTAGGTTTATGATTTCTAGCGTTTTCGGAAGCAACGGTCACCAAAAACGACGCCGGAGGTACGATTGTGGCGGAGCAACCGACAGGAGAGCCTTCGCTTTGAAAGTGACCACTGCGCCGGCGTAACGCCGGTAGCAGCTGTCTCGCCGCCGGTCGATACATAGAATTTTAACTTTGCATAATTTGTTTAAATATAAAATATTAATAATAAAGACACTAATAAATTTTGGTGATGCATGAAATTTGGAAAAATCAAAAATTGGAATTGTAAATTCAATGAAAAACTTGTTTCAAAATCGTAAATTCGGATTGAAATCGGCATAAAATTATTTTTTGTCACTTATAATATAAAATATTATTAATATTATAAGTGTGAAATCAGCATAAAGTTATTTTTAGTCACTTATAAGATAATATATAAAATATTATTAATATTGTAATAATTTAATTTTCGAAAAATAATTGAAAGAACCATATAGTAAATAAATAATTTAATGTTAATTATTTTATTATAATTTATAATTAACAATGACACCTTCGCGTTAAAAAAAGTTGTAGTATGTGATGCTTTCCTTTTTTTGTATTCCAAATTATACTAGAACTCAACTTTATAATTTTTTTAATTATTAGATTATAACTATGTTTCCTTCTGAATACTTTTTCCGGTCCTTATATATATATATATATATATATATATATATACATAGTACCCACACATCTTCTCTTCAAACTTCAAGATTGAATTTTTATACTAATAATTCCTCTCCAAACTTCATCAATTTCTCTATTAACTTAACTTTCATGCCATGTCTACTACCGAGGCTCGCCCGAACCTTTTCTCGATCACTTTTTACAACGAATGCATCTACGTAACAGTAGCAAAAAAGGCCAAACAAGTAAGTGAATGGATTTCTTCGATATTCAATATTCACATCGATTTCTCGAAGAATCTTTTAATAGGTCTTGATACCGAGTGGCTGCCAAATATATCTCCAAGCGAAGACCACCCCGTCGCCATACTTCAACTCTGCATCGGCAACCGATGCCTCATCTTCCAAATTCTTCACGTGGACTTTATTCCTCCCTCGCTCAACACCTTCTTATCCGACCCCCGCCACACGTTTTGTGGGGTTGGAATCGAAGATGACGTGGACAGATTGTATAGACATCACGGCTTGCGGGTAGGCAGAATCTTGGAGCTGAACGATCTCGCTAGATTGGCAGTGATCGACGACGGTCAAGATGTAAATATAGAGGAGTACAAATACATGAGTTTGAAGAAGATGGCTTCAGTAGTTCTTCGAAAGGAGATGGAGAAGCCGTTGGATGTGACATTGAGTAAGTGGGATGCTGAAGAGCTCAATCGCAATCAAGTAGAATATGCTGCCATTGATGCTGTTGTTTCGTACCAGATTGCTTTCGCACTGTGCTTCCGTGTTCTTCGTTCAAACATGAGGGTATGCTTAATGCTTGGTAGACCCCAATAATTATTAGTTCAGGGATAGTGAAAATTATAACTTTTTAATGCAACTGTGTATTGCTAAATAGAAGGGAAACTAACTTATACCAAAATAAGTTCAAACCTGTACAGTATTTATTTATTTATTCCAAGTTATTTTATTATTTTATACATAGCAAAATTGTTATGTTTAAGTTGTTTCCTAATTATATATAAGAATGATACCTGGATTGATGATAAAGAATGTGCAATTCTGTATCTATTAAAGCACAAAAGGGTGTGAGGGGGATTGAAAGTCAAAGAGTCAACGAATGTTAAATTTTTAAACAGACACGATTAACGGTAAACTGGGTAAAAGTAAATGTTAAGGATGATCTTACAAGAGTTTAAAAAAAAATCCCTAAAAACAAACAATTTTACGTCTAAAAAATGGCACAAGTAAAAGTAGCTAAATAATTCTGGTAAATAAGACACAAGGGTGGGACTAGGAGCAACTAGATGGGGGTGAGTTATAACTTATAAGCTGCAGCCAATGAGAAACATGAGTTATAACTTATAAGCTGCAGCCAATGAGAAGCACAATTGCAAGTAGCAGGTAATTAGGGGAAGCGATTAAGGGCGTGCTCTTTTGTTACTACAAGACGGGCATTTGTAGTGTTTGATGTGCTCGGCTCTAGCAGGAGTGATCTTAACGCATTTACCATGGAACCATCTCTCGCATATGTCACAGCAAATCCAGAATTCGTCCGATGCATAATTTTCGCCACATGCTCCACATAAGGTGTCTCCATGCTCGTCTTCTTCTTCTTCTTCTTCTTCCTCTTCTTCGCCTTCTTCTTGAGCTTCTTCTTCGTCCAATCCCTCATCCACTTCCTTTGCTGGGGGCTTGGGAATTTTTTCCTGAGATTTAAAAAGATATCTATTTAATTGCATAAACTTGGAGAAAACATCGTCGAAACGGTTGAACCGGTTGCTTATTCAAACAAGAAATAGGTTGTAGTTTGATGCATCGATACGAGATATAGTAGCAGTTGTTGTGAGAGCCGAGAGGACAAATACAAACGTCTAGTTTTAGTGCAACAATTTAAAGTGCTAGCCTACATGGAAAAAACGATGCTTATGGAATTTCCAGTAGCAAATCAGTCTTCACAAAAGAATATCTACTCAAGCGGTCGTCGACAATAGATACGGAATTTCAAGGCATTTTAACAATTTGTGTTTTTTATTTTAAAACACAGATCACTTCATATGATGCAATAAAGCATCAACTACGATCGAACAGTGAGTAGGTTATGCAGACAACAACTGGAAAAAATTCCACTAACCATTTAGCTGCTTCACAAAGATATAATCCTCTCAATTAACTTCTAAAACAGATCATGAATTGAACACGTCTTCGAAAGAATATGAATCCTATGTGTCGCACACAAATTATGTCCCTCAAAGAATGCAAATAGTTTATTTTTCTGAAACACATCGGTTAACAGAGAAGATGAGCAAAGACGGGGTTGATATTAAACTAACTTTTAGTAACAGATGTATGCAAAACTTGAAGTTTAAAAAAAAAACATGCTTAAGAAGCAACATAACGAATTCTTAAGGGGTAAAAACCACTTTTTTCCAAATTGATCATAGAAAACTTGGGAAAAGATATAATTGATCCACATTCCCAAGCAATGGGATGACATGATAATGGGAGTCATGCAGCAAAAGACGAATGATTTGTAGTATTTTAGGCACCATGGATAACCAAGGATTCTTATAAAGTCAAGCAATACTAAAAATACTCATTTACGATTACCAATTGCTTCAGTACCAAATTCAATTCGCACACAGACTAGAGATTTTCTGCAATTCATATTGGTCACTTGAATAATGGGATAACAATTATCCTATCTATTAGAAGAACTGGCAGGAAAGAAAACGAAAAGTGGACTCATTCAAACATGCACATCAATGTAAGATTCTTTGATAAAGTTTGGGCAGAAAAG
Organism: Erythranthe guttata; assembly: GCF_056151865.1. Classification (NCBI taxonomy): domain Eukaryota; kingdom Viridiplantae; phylum Streptophyta; class Magnoliopsida; order Lamiales; family Phrymaceae; genus Erythranthe; species Erythranthe guttata. The sequence continues at coordinate 5,665,696 of NC_142542.1, read as the reverse complement.
TTTATCTTATACTCAGGCTACACTTAATATTGTTATAAGTGAGCATGGTAACCAAAGTCAGAAAATTACCGAACATTATTGATACATCGGTAATGCGGAAGTCCTAAAGAATATTAAGAAAATGGATAACATCATTTACCAGTTTTGAGTTTGACTTGGGTTTGTTGGTGCTGTGGTTTGTGATAGATGATTTATCCTTCAATTGCTTCTTTGCAGCTCCAGTCACAACTTCAAAAATAGTAGGGAGATCATTGATCATATTGAACAAGCGTTTCCTGCACCCAGATACCAATAAAATAAAGAAGCTAAATCCAAAGCACAGATGCTCGGAAAAAAATTCGGCTAGCTATAACTTGCAGTACATCCAGCGAAGACAGTCACTCAAAGTTATCATCAGAGAAGATAAATTACAGAACAAACTATATTAACTTTGTCCAACCCAAAACTCAGTAAAGACTGTATATTTTAGGTCAAACAAGCATCTGCGCTATTATCTCAACAAAAAGAGGGTTCACAAACAAGAATTATGCTAAAAATAATATGCTTAATATATTGTTATAACTTATGAAGAATCGACCAAGCATGCATTAATTTGAGGCTACGAAAAAAATATGCTATAGAGGATAGAAATGGAAATAACAGCTGGCACAAAAATAAGCCTCTGAAGCATTTGAGACCATGGTTATCGAATCGGAAAATATCGGTGTATCGTTTTCCTCCGTGTATTGTATCGTATTGTTATCGTATCGTACGATATTTAATCAACTATTAAAAATAATAAAATATATATATCTGCATAATAAATACTATAAAAATGTAAAATTTAATATTTTAAAGTCAAACCACTCATTTCTAATTTCTTAAAAAAAATAATCTATCATAAAATATATCATAAAATAGGACATAAGTCATAACTGCTCATAAAAATAACATCAACAAAGTTCAAATTTTGATCTCTAATTTGTAAAAAACTAATATATCACTCATAATCTTCAAGATCAATGTAACTTAATTTTTTTTCATCCACCAATTTCAAACGAGTATCTTCATCCTCATGTTCATCAATCTCTTCAACTTCATCAACTCCAACTTTGGCCTTTTCCTATTTTCTCTTATCAATATAAAACTTGGCGTGTAAATTTCTTGGATCTAATATATGTAAATAAACATTAAAAAATATTGAAATTTGTTTTCAGGCCCTCATAATGTGAATATTTCGTTTTCTTCTTTTTTCCTTTAATTTTTTAATTTCTTTATTTTTTTTTTAATTTTTTTAATATCTTGACTAGTATCGTAAATATCGTATCGTATCGTGATATGGCGATACGATACGATATCTCGCGATATTTAACGGTATTTATGTATAGCCGATACATATTATGAGTTGTATCGTTCTGATTGGGACCGTACCGTCTCGCGATATATATCGCGGTATCTCGCGAGTTTAACTACTATGTTTGAGACACATTAGGATCAAGTCATCTTCTCCAGTATAAAGTACTGAATTCCCTCGCTAATATTTTGCCTTAAGAAAATGACAGATGCAAAAAAAACACCATTGCTTCAGGAATATAAGGGGAAATAAACGAAAAATAATGACATGATAAGAAATTAGCAAAGACAAGCCTACCTGTCAGCTTTATCAAAGCCAAATCTAGAACCGAAGTAGAAAGCAACAGAGAGTAGCCACGCATCACTGTGAACAGCAACAAGAGCCAACCAGTCCTTTTCTTGCATCCCATCTCTGGCAAAGTTTATACCTAAAGCGGGTTCAGGCAGCTCAGGCGGCACTTCCTCAGCAGGCAAATTAACCTCCCACTTCTCGCTCGGAAGCCCATAAAGGCATAGATTTTCCTTCTCTGCAACAGTTTCCATTTTTGACAGAGGTAGTTCTATTAATACTTAATAGTATACATTCACATAGAAGCATCTTTTGTTGACTGTTCAGTACAGAAAAAATCTCACAGATATGTTTTCCAGACAAGCTACACATACGGCACATATGCTGGAGTTATTAAAGGAGTATATGATGATAAACCTTCTAACAGTTGCAGCTAGAAAAGAAATAGGCAGAGCGACGAACAAACTTACTGTCATCAGTTAATCTCCATTAAAAACCCAAACAATTACTAAAGATAACTAAAGCTACAAGTAATTTCAGTTCAAACTAACAGTCAACTAAGGTAAACTTGCTTCTTCTGTTGGTGAAAAAATCCAACATCAGAACCAATACAGACACCAACTAAAGAAAATATATAATCAGAAAAGAATTTAACCATGTGTGCACACGCAAAAGCAAAAAACAAAGTGCTACCGGTAATATTCGTGCCGCAAACAATCCAAGTTTCTTTATATCAACACTCCAAACAACTAAATAAAGCAGTAACTACCAATTAGCACAGCCCAGATTATACAAAGGAAGTAGCATCACGCAGGTTAATTTATTACCACGTGGCAATTATCCGTGGCAGAAAAAAACGACGTGTCAAAGATTCACTTGGGTAATAAATGTGAAATATATGAAAACAGCATATACTATTTCATGCTATTAATTTCATTACAGAGAAAATTTAAAGCATAACAAGACATAGTTATCATCAATTCTCATTCCTCCAGATCTATAACATACATAAAACCATGAGATCGCCATCTCCAAATAAAAAAACGGGAGGGTAACAAAAATCGTCAAATTATCAATTAAAATAACCCGAATTTCAGCAGCAATAGAATACCTAGGAATTGAACAAAAAAAATGGAGTGCGATAAACAATAAAGCTAACAAAGTACACCAAATAACACTCCAGAATTCAACAAAATTCCACGCAGCAGAGTGAAAATGAACCCTAAAACTCACCAGGATCGCACCGCTGAAAAAAATCTTCAACGTCTGTAAAAGGAAAAAAAAAACAACAAACAAACAAATCCAAAATTCAGTAAAACTAACGCACAAAAAATTGGAACAAACAGAAACCCTAAGGCTCGAAAAGCACAAGGAAAAACTAAAGGCGGTTCGAAATTCAACAATCGATAAACACATATAAAAAATTAACAAATTTGAAATGAATTAACAATAAAAAATTAAAAATCATAAAATTAAAGTATACCAGTGGTGAGAGCTTTGATCAAGCCATTACGTCTGCCCTTGAAATCTCTGAAAACCTCCTCCACCGTGCGGGGATTGTTATGTGCGCCACCGTCCATGGATATTCCGTTCAACACACACAAAAACACGCTGCGCTGTGTGTTTTGTTGCAGTAGTGGTTTCAAAATAAACTAGGACTCATTGAGTGGGAGGACAAAAGAAGGGGGAAAATTGAGGGTATTAATGGAAATTCATCGATTTCATGGGGGCTTTTCGGGGATGACAGTACGAACTATGAAGGAGTGTTTGGGGAGTGGATATGAGATTTTGGTTTAATTTCACTTTGCCCCCTTAACTATACACTACTCATCACTTTGCCTCTCGAACTATATTTTTCAGGTTTTTAGCTATCTAATTAAAAATAGGATTAAATACACTTTACACCCCCTAAAGTAAATCTTGTAACACTTAGGTGGTGTTTGCAAATGATTATTTAAAAGCAGAAGTTAGTGATTGTGATTTAAGTTAGTCTTAAGTGTTTATTTCTAAAAGTTGGGGGTGTTTGCAAATATTTCGAAAAATGAACTAAAATTGAAAAAGCAGGGTTATGGGTGTTTTTAAAAAAATAGCTTAAAGCAGATTATTTTAAAAGAAGCAAAAGCAAAAGTTGATTTTGCAAACACCTAAAAACAAATTATGAGCAAAAAAAACCGCATAATCACTTTCAAAAAGCATTTGCAAACACCACCTTACCCCATGAAGCACCATTTAATTTGTATTATAAATTTTAATACCTTAAAGTTTTCTCTTTTACTCAATGAATAACTAAAAATAATAATTATATTATATTATTAAAATATCTATTACAAATGCAATATTTTAAAATGTTAAAATGTTATCTTGCTTGGGTTACATATTAATAACTAACAAGTAACATCTAATTATTATTGGACCAATTAATCGAATATATTCGTATCGATAAATTTTAAGAAATCAATACATGTTAATTGTAATCTTAAGTATTTTTATTTATTTTAGTTCATTAGTTTCTTAAAATATCTCTCCATGCACTATTATACCATATATATTTATTTTTTTCCAATAATATTTTAGTTAGATTTTAGTTTTATATGGTCCAGTAATTATTAGATTGTTATGTTATTTATTTTACTAAAGAACTATAAAATTTTATATATTTCATTGACTTTTCAATATATATATATATATATATATAGTAGAACATAAATTAATATTAAACGGCGCCTAAATAATAGTTTTTTCTAGTTCCGACTCAGTGAAAACAAACTAAATTATTAGTTCGATAATTTAATATTTCGTTAAATTAATAAAATTTTGCTAGTCGCGGCTATATTAATTCACAGAGGAATAATTGTATTGTCAAAACCCTTTCAGAAGCAGTATAATTATATCAGTTGAGTTACCAGTAAACTAAACATATCCCAAATAAACCATTACCAGAAAACAAAAGCATATAAAAAATCCCAAATTTCAACCTAGAAAAAGAAAAGTTATCTTACCAAATAAGACCGTTAAACAGTTAACCTAGGATTCATCTAATTAAAACAGACAATCTTTACAACAAAATAAGCACTTTTTTCCGCAGAAAGTTTCGATAGCCAGCAGAAAACCCCAGAAAAGAAACAACTGTAGTAGTACTAAACAAAGCCAAGGATGAATTGCCCGACCGGTGAGTCAGCCCATGTATTTTCCAACTCTCACCGGACAATGGAAGCATAGTGGCGGTTCCCGCTGTACACAAAGCCGCCATTGCTTTGCACGGGACCCGCCATGTGGGACGACGGGATTCGCTGGTGCATGTTAGCCTCGGCGGTTGAAACTGAAACCCTAGTTGTTGCGCCGCCTTCGGACGAGGTGGAGGGGTCATCGTACTTTTCGGCCTCACCGTAATTGAAACGAAACTGATCATCTTGGCCGCCGTTGATCTGAGAGCCAGTTGGTGGGAGGGAATCGGACGGCTGAGATTTCTTCGAGCTGAGAAAGCGCCCACCGGTGCCTCTCACTCGGTTCAGTGCGTGCTGATGTCGAGACTCGTGCAAGTAGGGCTGCAGTTTATAGACAAATTATTTTTTTAGCACAAATGTCTTTATGGTAAAACCGTTTTTGTAGTTCTTTGGTTACATTTTTTTTTTTTTTGAGTTAATTGCAGTAGTACCCTTGTGGTTATACCAAATTGCTAAAAACACTCCTCGTGTATAAATATTAGCAAATAACCCCTGATAATGCTTTTTTTTAGCACACAACCCCTTCAATTGTGTGTTTTTTGGGGGTAGTTCGATAATAAAATTGAATCATAGATGGACTTCTAATATAATAACACGATGAGTTTTTTGACAATTTCGACTTCATTTTTTTTTAGTTAATTGCATTTAGTACCCTTTGTGTTATACCAAATTGCTAAAAGAACTCCTCATGTTACAAAATATTAGCAAATAACCCCTACGAAGCATTTTTTGGAACACAACCACCTAAATGGTGCATTTTTTTAGGGCGTAGTTTGCTAATAAAATTGAATCATATGGGGTTTTTGCTAATATTCATAACACGCGGAGTTTTCTGAAAGTTAGAATAAAAACAAGGGTGCTAAATGCAATAAACCATTTTTTCCTTGTTTCAAATTTGATGAACAAATAAGAGAACTACACACACACACACACACACATATATACATATATATATATATATATATACAAAACTTACTTTACGATTTTTGACGAGTTTATTCTGAGCCTCCATCTTAGCGCGCGTTTGCCTCCTCCTAAGTATTCCATGATACTGTTTTGCATTGACATATATCGGACCGTCCTCGGGAATATCCCCAGGTAGCGGGACCCGCCCAGCGGCAGCAGCCATCACCTGTGGCTGAATCTGATCGAATTATTTCAACAATGACCAAAATTAATATTTACGCAAATATTCAAAATCAACTCAGCAATTATAATTCAATAATAACACAAATACGAGAATAAAATTCGGTTACCATATTATGAGGACCATAGGCAGTAAAAAGTCCGCTGTAGTAGGGGTCGGCGTACGCATACGGGAATTGCACCTGATATAGGGATATTAAGAACGATTGAATTATTAATTTTCAAATTTTTCCGAAACGAAAAAAAAATAAAAAAATTAAACTTTATTGAGAGAGGCATCTTACAATTGGTTGGTTTATTTCAGCTTGTGACGCATTGATTGATAGCTCGGGATTGCACAGAAACAAAGCAGCCTTCATATCTTGCCCATGCTTCCCGTAGCTTTCATCGTGCGCTTAAATAAAATAAGAGACGAAGCGTATAATTATTCACTCAAAAAATACACACACACACACACACATATATATACACACACACACACATATATATACACACACACACACATATATATGTTGAGGCATTGTTACCAGAGTCGGATGAAGCAGAGTGATCTTGAGAAGTAGTCTTTCCCATAGCACCCAATTCACGGTGACTTGGGATTTCGATTCAGTTGAGGAGTGTCGATCTTTTTTGTGTTAAAAAAAAATCGAGATTTCTGGATATTGTCCGAAAATTGATGCTTGTGCAAATTTCTGCCAATAAAAACATATAAACTGAAACGGGCGCACTTTGAATTTAAATTCGTCCAACACGTTTATTTATGTAGTTCTTGAAGAATCAATAAAAATAAAAAATAAAAAATAAAAATAAAAATAAAATTACATAGAGAAGTTGCTGAAAAATCGAGATGCATAAACGATCAGAATTCGAGAACAAATGGATTCACATTAGCTGCTCGATCGACCTTCTTGTTAAATATAAGAACTTACGTATACTCAACTCTAAGTTAACAAACCCCTAGCTACAAATTATGAACGGAAAAAAACGAGGACCTCGAGAGAAATCTTTACATGAATTACTCTTTAAGACAATTAATCCGAGGTTGTATTTAGTCAATCGAGTACAAAATTTAGCGAACCCTCCCTTTAAATGTAAGTCGTCGTAATCGCGCAATTAATGATAACAGTCACCTAACAAGAACTAATTACCTAGCTCATTCATTCGGCGCACGGTGGACCTAATTTCATAAATGAATCTCGATACCTCCGATAACATTAATAATTCCACCATGCTAAAGATTCAAAAGAATCCTAAACATCGATACAAACAAGGTAAAAAACAATAACATAGTACAATTACACGAAACAATCGAAAAATCGCAGCCCACGAAATCCATACCGATTCACATAAATCCCAAACATCAAAATGCATTCAAGATTTCATCAACATACACACCAAAAAAGAAAACATCCGAAAACGAAAACCGATTCGATAAGGATAATAAAGAAGAATGCGAAATCCACAAACAAGAATTGAAAAAAAAAAAAAGTCAACATCTTTTCTTCAAAGAATCAAACAAACCCCAGATAAGTCAAAAGTCCACACATGCATCAAACTAATCACAGACCAAAATCCATTAAACACCAAACAAACATCACAATTAGAACCTCAGTAAACCATTTTGTCTGTATAACTACATCACAAAGACTGTAAATTTAATCAAAAACAAAAACCCTTTTTTGGTACAAGCCAGCAACTTTTAAAAAAATAATTTGAGTAATATATATATATATATATATATATATAGAGAGAGAGAGAGAGAGAGAGAGAGAGAGAGAGAATAGTGAAAGTGAAAGATGTAGAGAGAGAAAGAGGAGAGAGAGAGAGAGGGACCTTTAGGATCTGGTGCCAATACTTGGAGGAACAAAGAACACAACTGTTGGGATGAAATTGGGCATGTTTCCCTCTCCTCAAATTCCCATTAAAACTATTTCTTTTTTCTATTTATTTATTATTTAAAATATTTCCACCATGAGATTCTCTCTCCGATTCTTGGTTGAAGAGTCTCCTCCTAAAACTAAAACACTGATACTATTTCTTTGATTAAATAAATATATATATATTAAATAAATAAATAAATTAAAAATAAATAAATAAAAAGAAAAAAACAATGCAACAGTGGTAGAATACAAGTAATAGTAAAGACGCACGCTACCACCCACCAGCACCATTGATGGCATCATATCACATAAAATTAAACTCCTTTTTTTTTTCTTTTCTTTTTCTTTTTCTTTTTTTTATTTTTGTATTTTGTTTTGTTTTTTAGCTCTTAATGTATATTTTTTTTTTCTACAGGAGTGGGGCCCACCTTTCTTGGAGGCTTCTTTGTCTTTCTACTGTTCCATAAGAGGAATTCAAAGCTTCAAAATCAGAGCCGGTCCTAACATTTTCGGGGCCCTAAGCGAACTAAAAAAATGTGGCCCTCACGTATTTTAATATTATTTAACTTTTTTTTCATTGTATATATATTTTTTTACAAATCTCTCATTAACTTAATATAATAATAAATTTTAAAAATAAATGACCAAAAACTTTAATTAAATTAAAATAGGGGAAAAAGAAGAACAAAACTTGCCTGGTGAATTTCGTGGTCCCTGCCCTCCGCAAAAGATGAGATTGGGATTTGTTTTCTTTTTCTTATTTTTATAGTATCAGTCTTGAAAATCCCTAATTTTCAGTAACAAAAATATATATTTTAAATATAAACACACGGCCAAAACTTTTTTTCTGACTACCAGCGGCCCCCACCTTCAAAGTATTTATATTTTAATATTTAAAACGTTATATATACTTTTATTTATATATATATATATATATATATATATATATATATATATATATATATATATATATATATATTAGGTTTTTTTTTTTTGGGGGCCCCTCATCAAGGTGGGGCCCTAAGCCTATGCATCTCTCGCTTCCCTCAAAGGCCGGCTCTGTTCAAAATTGTTCTCTTGTGCAAATCACTCTGGATTTATTATTAGGTTGGTGCTTATAAAAGTTTTTTGGAAAAAAGATTATCAACTTTTTCAGCTTATAATCTGTTTTGTAAAATATATCGTATAACAACTTTTAAGCTTAAAGTATATTAGTCATTAGATATTTCATATTTGTACTCTTATTATATTTTTCTTAAATCAATTTATAAGGATATTTTTTTTTTTTTTACGAAAGTAAGTTTTAAATTAAAGCTCGTTTAACCAAACACATCAACATATAAATTAACAGTTTAAATCTGATTTTTCACCTCATTTACAAATATTTCTGAGTAAACAAATTAGTCCTAGTTTTACTCAACAATCAATCACTACTTTCTATTTATTTAAAAGTTTTTCCGAACACCACCTAACACGTGCACGATGAAATAACTTAATTGAATCAATTATTAATTCTATAGGAGTGCGATATTCTACTGGAAATTTAGTTAATATTTACAAACTAAAAACCCTTTTTTTCATTCGATGAAATATGAAGCTAATTCGAACTTGACTTAATTAAATAATTATAAATAAACTCGAGTTATATTCAATTAACAACCATTTTAGGTTTAATTTTAAAATCTCTCGTGCGATAAAATTCGAGGAAGACCCGAAGTCGCATTAGGCGTGTTCCAATATATATAGTTATTTATCTACAATATAAATATAGAATTTGTTTTTTCAATAGAATGTTACTCATAAGTCATAACTACATTAATATAAAATACTTCACTAGAAACATATATTATATTTAAAAATTTAGCAATTTTATTGAAACTATAAAAAAAAATTAAAATAATAATAATAATAATTAAGAATTAAAAAAATAAATAAATCCAGCAACACTCTACCATTATTCCCAGCCGCCCTTTCAGGCTTTCACCAGTGACACTACTTACTGTCTTTTCCCCACTCGCATACGACGTCATCTTGATGACGTAGCGCACACGCGGGCTCGATCGACTGGCGTGTAGCATTACGCGCCACTCGTGTGAGAGTGGGACTACTGCTGAGGGTTATTTAATCGTGCTTTGTTTCCCGGCCCTCGGAAGTGAGTTTATTTTCAGGAATACCCCTCTCATGGTTTTCTGTGAAGGAGCGGGTGGCCTTTTGCAGAGAGGGAGATTTTGGTCATAAATTGAAGATTTACTAGACGTGCAAACAAACCAGCTGATTTTTTATTTACTACAAAATTTAAGGGGAAAACGACAAGTGGTGGAAAATGGAAATGGACACTGATTTTCTTTTATTTACTGATATGCCACTCGTTATTTCAAGCTTCAAAATTAAATAGGTAAATTACAAACACCCCTGAGGTATGGTCAATTTTCGAAAAAACCCTTCTTGTTTTGGATAATTACATCTACCTCCATCAACTATGATTTTTTCTTACATCTCCACTCTTATGGTGTCAAATTCAACATAATCATCTAGATTTCGTGTAATGTGCTCTAGTTTGTACTCGTTTTGTGTAAAAATACAGTCTCTGATGCACCACAATCTGATATATACAAGCCAAAAAAAACATATATTATGATCATCTTGCTTCAAAATGTGGAATTCGAATGGGATAACTTGGGTACAAAGTGATAATATTCCATATAATCTCGAAAATTCTACTAAATTTGAAACCACAAGTGTGGACATGTAAGAAGATTTATAGTTGAGAGGGTGCTTATAATTACCCAAACAAGAGAGGTTTTTTTGTAATTTAACCATACATGTGGCGGTGGTTGTAATTTACCCAAATTAAATTTTTGTGGTGACATATATTCTTAAAATGATAATTGATAAATATAAATAATATACTTTTTCACTTAAAAAGTAGGTAATATAAATTTATTCCATGCATTATAAACCGTTGTGTGGATGTGTTTTCGATCGAAAATGCATTATTCGTATTATAGTAATATATTAGAGTAAATTAAATACATAACTAGTGTTTCGAAAAAAAATGAGATATATTTGACTTTTTTTTGTGTATTTGTAATAATTTAAAGAAAATATGTTAGCTTTTACTTTTTATGATTAATGAATTAAAATAAAATATCGATGGTGTCGTATATGTCCGTAGAAGTCACAAACAAACAAGACTTTGATCGAACTTGGTCCATGCTTACGACACTTCACCTCTACGAGTACGTATCATTTCATATGTCTGATTCAACGGATTTTGAAATGAGAAAATAAAAATATAAACGCAAATGAAAACTTTTTTCTTGATCCAAACGAAATCATATTGAAGCCCACGTTATATTAAGAATTACCTAAACTGCCCTTAAATCTGAATTTCACCATGTCTATAAAACCTTCTTTTTAAGAAATTGCATTCAACTCCTTACAGATCGTAAATTTCCTACATCTACCTCATACAAAAGGTTATTAATGTAAGAAATGTATAAATTGAAGAGGGCTGATGTAATTATAAACAAAATTGTGAGTTTTTTCATAAATACAAATAATGATGAATGGTGAGAAAAGTAATAATTATGTTGAAGTCAAAAGTTGTTGAACATGGACGAGGGGTAAATGTGGTAAATTGAATGAGAAGGGCCATTTTTTGTCGTTTTGTCTTGTCACAAATAGCAGTGTGTGTATGTGTGAGAGAGAGAGAGACCCGACCATCACTAGAGTAGTAGAATAGGACTTAAATGTCATTATAGGATTTGCAAGTCCCGGTGCATTTTGACCCTTTCCCCATTTTTTTCACTTTAAGACAAAACTAACAACATACCAAATTTGAAAATACACATTACTATTACTTGTCTTTGGTGAATGTGTCATATCAACATTTACATTTCTATATAGAAAAAATAAAAATAAAAATCCCGTCTGATATATACTACTATGGTGCATCGGGTGAAATATATCATGTACATCTTTATTATTTATATACACACAAAAACACACACAGCCACATTGATGTGTGTGGGTCTAATCATAAAAATCCACCATTTGACCTGGTTGGAGCAAGAGAATTTGTGTCCGATGACCAAAGTTTGAATCTCCATGCCAATCGAGACAATTATTTATTCTATTATATTTTTCGTGGCTAGACGGATCTCCATCAAATATGTAAGAAGTTCTAATATAAAGTGTCGTACGTGTGTCAACGATCCAAAAGTGGCCCAATTTTTAATCTTCGTCACTAAACGACCTCCCATCTCATCATCTATTTCGTTGAATATATAATACGCGTAACCAATGAGAGAACCGTCACGAATGACAGTAGAACAACAATTTCGAAAAAAGCATAAATAAGATAGTAAAATAAATAAATCAAAGGCCAGTAAATGCACGCAAGTAGCAGTTAAACCTCTACTTTGTACAAATGATCAACTCTTATGTATACCTCTTCGGGCGTTTTTTTTGTGCCGATTTAGGCCAAATTGTCTGAATTCAGACAACGAAAACCTCTAACAAATTCGAAATCCAAGTTTCCTCTCCCGAATCTGCATCAACGTGAGCAAAAACATGCTAGCTTCAAGACTGAGATAAAAATAAACATTCGTAAGTGAACTAGACAAAAAACTTTGAAAAGTCGAAAACGCACATGTGTTTTATACACCTCGGAGCCAAGCAAATCAAATCATCCAACAAATTTGTCGTACCTGTGAGTTGAGTTGAATGAGAATACACATAGATGCAGTAAATTAGGCAGCTGCATTTTGAATAAACCAAAAATCATTTATTTGTGAAACAACACGTAATGAAGGATGGAGAAACTTACACGAGAGTAACGTTCTATAGTTTCAGCTTAATTCTTTCGGACCATTTCAAAATATCGGAATGAACTTGATCACCTCCTATATCCTCTCCAGTTGCACCCGCTGCAACCCTAATGATATCTTCAATCAGAGCAAAGTTCCCCAATATATCGACGTGGGCCCCACTTTGTGTACCCCTACCTTCTAGAAATGTCGCCGGCGCGGCATGACTGTACTCCCTCACGAATGTACGTATTCCCGAGGGATTGAATCTGGTCTTTCCCCGCCAGCCTTTGGCGCACATGAATCCGGCACTTAGTACCGGTACAGTTTCGTCTCCGTCAACGGAATATACCCCTCCCTTCAGACAATGGCCTTCCGCAGAGGTGTCGATCTGAAAAGGGATAACGCACTCTGCAGCAGGACTTAATTTATATACGTACGCTCTTTCTGTAGGGATCCCTACTCCGTACATTGAAAAGATTTCCATTTCCGGAGCATTTGGTAATCTGCAAAAAGGATTACGGAATATGATCATTGCTTGAGTTGCAGTGGCAGAGCCATCGTAGGGCTGTGGGGGGGGGGGGGGGGGGGGGGATGGCCCCCCACCACTTCTCAAGAAACCTATTATCTTATATAGTGATATATTATTTTCGAGTAGTGACATGAAAAGAACGTAGCAACTCAAACCAGTGAAATCCAGATGCAGGGATAAAAAAAAAACAAGAAAATCGGAGTTATTACTTTGTTTCGAGGGGATTTGACCAGTATTTGAAGTGATCGTATTTTTCTTCACTCAAATCATCGGCGATTCCATACGAAAAATGAGCACCACCCCGCTTCATCATCTTTGGTGCGGCGAAATTAAGAAGATCGAATATCGAATCAGGAGTGTAGACTTTATAATCAGCTATTGCTTTGACTCCATCAATGCCCATGTCGTGGTACTCTGTCCATACGGCACGGCAAGTTGTGTTGGCCTGATTATTTCCCTTGATAGCACCCTACAGATCACCAGGAAAAAACAAAGAAATACATGATACATTAATAAAAAAAAATCATGTAGTTAATTTCAATTCAGGATAAGGGGATACGTAATTCGGTTATCGAGAGATAAATCACCCTAAAATCAACGCTCTCAATCTCCGATGAATGTAAATCAGCCACGTGCTTTCCAAATGATAATAGTCTTCCATACTTCACACGACTAGAATTAAACAAACTCAGAGTTGCGTTGTGGACTTCTGGTTGACCGTTGATGTTCTTCTTTTTGAAATTATTACACTGATGCCCGTCTTCTGGTGACCAATCAAGCCCACCCCAGATAGTGTTTCCACCTTTTATGATCATCGACATTGTCGAGTCCCAAGTACGAGTCATTCGCATCACATGCTGTAAAGTTTGAAACCCGAACACATCCTTATCCAAAAAACCAGGCGCGATACCTCTGTGTAAGCAGAAAGACACGCCACGAAGATATTCTAACTGAAAGAAAATAAAAACTAATAAATCAAGAAAGTTTCAGGTAAAAACCTTGCGATTGCTATATCCTTAGCTTCGGCGGAGAACAATCCGGAAACTGCTTTAGGTAGACCTAGAAAAGGTCCGCCGATGTTCATTACAGCCTTTATGTGATCAGAGCACCAACTCGGTCCACCACCACCACCCATAGGTGCAGGCGCCTCCACCCATTTCATAAAATGCAAGAAATACAGAGCACCCATGGAATGCGGTACAACCACCACCTTTCTACCGCCGCTAGTAGCAACCATGAGCTCTATGTTACTTTTTATTCGGCTGAGAGTTTGGTCCCTAACCTGATGAATCAACACAAATCAAACAAATCGAAAATAGTACATACATGTATATATACACATATTATATATAGCAATCATGTGCACGTTGAGCTTTTTCTCAGTATTCAATTGCTAGCTCCTATATTAAAGTAATCAGAAGATAGTAAACCTCAGTATTCTGAAACGAGAGCCTCCAATCGTAAGCTGCCATGTACATATTTTTGTCCTCGTATCCGATACGAGCCAAATTGGCAATTAGAACTGCCCAAACAAAATAACCTGGTGCAAAGTAATCGGCTGCTACAAGGCCAGAAACAGGCCTGATTTTTATGCCTGGAGGATCCAATCCAGTTTCGTTATCCAGCGACATGTGCTCCACCCAGCACAAAGGTCTGCAACAAACAGTGCACTATTCGGTAGAAACATTAAATAAAATGTTCAAGTAAAATAATCTAACTCAAAAAAAAATTAAGAAATCATCAAACCGTTAATTAACTCAAAAAATAAAAATTAAGAAACTACCACTGCCCAATCAATTGTTTCGCCAATTTCTATAGTGGGAAGGAATGCAGTCACAGTAGAGAATTTACAGCAAACTACAGAAGAATCAAGCAAACGTTTAGCCTTAAAACATTTAGATAACACAATAGAAGTTATTATTTTCAGCTTCCGCACCATCAATCGCGTAAACTGAACCACAAAAAGAAGTATTGTATATTCAAAGTAAAGCAGATCTTAGTTGACAGAATGCAAAATCTCACGAACACCATTAACCTACACGTTATCTGGAAATTAATCGAGATCATGATAAAATATAAATAGATTACGCGTCTCAACTTATTAACATCTCTACTTTTAAATGCATATATACAAATCCCGATATACCATCGATCACAAACATCCGCGAATCCCACAATTAGCTTACATCTTCTCCTCCTTCCATTCATTTATCCGTTCAATCAACCGTATTTTTAACTTCGATCCATAGAGTAAAACACAAGATTCAACACCAATTTCAAATAACGTATAAAATCCGTAAAACGGTACCTTTTGTAAACTTCACCGAATGTACCACCCCATAGCCTCTTTCTGAACAATTCCTCAGCACAAGAGTGCCCTTCCCACAGCTCAAGCCCACCTGTCACTATCCCGGGAACGAAAACCACCGGATGCTTCGCCTTCAACCCATCCTTGGCCAACTTCACCCCCGCGGATCCGACAGGGGACCGCCGGTGATCGCCTCCGTCACGTACTGCGGGAAGGACGCCGGCATTGCGTTGTAGAGGAAGAGCAAAAACCACCACATCGAACATATGCAACCGACGAACCAGCAACACGTGTCCACGCAGTTCCATTTCTTCTTCCCCGACGCCGGAGACGAGCCGTCGCTGAGATTCAAATTCTCCGAGCTGGAACTCGATTTTTCATCCGATTCGTAGCCATTTCCCCCCTTCTTAATTTCGTCCGATTGCGGCTCCGAATTTTCAGGCCTTTTCCCGCCGGAGCCTCTTCTACGCCGCAGCATCGGCACTCGTACGTATATCTATCTATATAATATATATTAGTGTATATGTATATGTGTGTATATATATATATATATATATCTGTACAACATGCAGAAAACGCATGAAACAATGATTCCGTCACCCCTGAGTGAGCTGTACCATATGATCGACGGAGTGAATGCGAGATTGTTTTCCTAAATCGCAACCATTTCTGCAGAAATTATCTTCTTCAATAAACTCGATTGATCACTTCACCTGCTAATTAAAATATTTAAACCCAGTAATTATTAATTATGTCTGTAGAAACAAAATCGGTTATATTAATTACTTAATATATGTAGATTATATCTAAAATTAGGTCAAAAATGTGTTTTCATAATACTACCAAAACCCCCCTAATGTTTTCATAATTACATCCACCCCTCGCAATATGCAGATTTCTTATATTAGTACCCTTTAGTAGGGGATGAATGTAAGCAAATTACAAATTACAGGACACTGAATGTAATTTCTCAAACATAAAGAGTTTTTTTGTAATTACATTTTACTTCAGGGAGATGATTGTAATTTACCCTTTTGGTAACGGATCCATCATATTATGGGCCTGGGTGAATGAAACACAAATAATTTTACATATTGGACCATTGAGAAAATTAGGACACATATGGTCATCTCCAACAGTTTGTCTAAAAGCGATTGTCCATATCTATAATATAATCAACGAACAATGTTTTAACACTTCATTTTTAACACTACGCTCCAACAACATTGTTTATATTTTACACAATTATTATATTTAATTATTTTTTATTAAATAGTTTCTACATGATATTTAATTATTTTAAAATATTAATAAAAATGTGTATTATTATAAACATATATTTATATGTTGACTCTTTAATAATTTTTGTTTTAAAAATTTATTTGAATTTTATTTTAGTGAATATACTAATAATTAATAATACTAATTAATAAGTATACAAAATTAATTTTAAATTTGTTAAAATAAATTTCAATAACTTAATTGATATATATTAATAAACATTAAAATTTTATAATTCTTTAAGAAATATTTTATTTATTTTAATTAAAGTGATAGGTTTTTTTTTTATTTTAGTTTATTAATACTAAGTAAAATAGTAAGTAAATTTCATTTTTGTACATTTATTTGAAAACAACAAGTAAGATAATATAAAATATTTTTTAATGATAAAATATTATAAAGTACAATATATCTTATTTTAATATTTCTTAGATTTGCTAAATTGTAGTTTTGATTTCTCAAATTTAAGAAGCTAAAGTTACAATTTAGTCAATTAAAAATTTATGCATTTTCCTCTTGGAGCTCACTTTTTTGCTCTTGGTTGTTCATATGGTGTAAAATATGAGTTTGCATTACACTCTTGGTGATGCTCTAAGGGCCTGGTCTTTTTTTACTTGGATTTTTTTTTAATTTAGTTTGTAATAAAATTCTAACAATACAAATAAAAAAAACATATTCAAAAAAAAAAAAAATACTTGAAGTGCTCGAGCTCGATCACGCCAAAACAATCAAACTCGGCTCGTTTACATCCTAAGTTACATCTACTCTACTTTTTTTAAAGATTTTATAATGAGTAAAAATAACTTATAAGCTTATCCAAACACTTTAAAAATCAAGTCTAAAAATATGATGTAATAGCTTATCTACTCTTTCAATAACTTTTGAGACGTAAGAGCTTATCAGTTGTTGAAAATAAGCTTAGTCAAACGGGCCTAAGGTGGTGTTTGTAAAAGCTTATTTAAAAGCATAAGTTAGTGATTGTGTCTGAAGTTAATATTAAGTGCTTAATTCTAAAAGTTGGGGGTGTTTGCAAAAAATCAATTTAAATAGAAATAGCAGGTACATTGATGCTTTTAAAATTATAGCTTAAAGCAGCTTATTTTAAGAGAAGGAAAAGCAAAAATTAATTTTGCAAACACCTAAAAACAAATTATGAGAGAAAAAAAGCTCATAATCTATTTCTAAAAACTTTTGCAAACATCGACTGAGGGTGTTTGGCTAAACTTATAAGATGTTAAAAGGAGCTTATAAGATGTTTTAGAGCTTATAAGCTCTTCCAAAGTGTTTGGTAAATTTTTAGAAAAAGATCTTAATTTTTTTTAAAGTAAGTTGTTGGAGAACAAATAAGATCTTTTTAAATAAGTACCGCTACACCACCTTTTTATTTAAGATATTATATTGAGTAAAAATAGGAAATAAGCTCATTATCCAAACACTCTAAAAATTAATCATAAAATAAGATGTAACAACTTATCAGCTCTTAAAACATCTTATCAGACGTAAGAGCTTATCAGCTGTTTGAAATAAGCTTAGCCAAATAGCCTCTAAGAGGGTGTTTGGTTAAACTTATTTTAAACAGCTGATAAGCTCTTAGGTCTGATAAGGTGTTTTAAGAGCTGATAAGCTGTTATATCTTATTTTTAGGATTAATTTTTAGAGTGTTTGGATAATGGGCTTATTTCCTATTTTTACTCATTAAAAGATCTTAAATAAAAATGTGGGGTAGAGGTACTTATTTAAAAAGATCTTATTTGGTCTCCAACAGCTTATTTTAAAAAATATTAAGATTTTTTTTAAAAAAATTATCAAACACTTTGGAAGAGCTTATGAGCTCTAAAACATCTTATAAGCTCCTTTTAACATCTTATAAGCTTCGCCAAACACCCTCAAAAAGTCAATTAACCATTTTCATTTTCATTGGGATTGATGAAAAAACAATCTTTATATTAAATATTAAATTGCAAAAGAAATAAGTATTGACACTTCTCATTCTACCTTTGGATCTAAAATCCGAACAAGAACCCCTAAAAACCTGAGAAAAAGAAAAAGTAAAAAAATAAAATAAAAATAAAGGAGGTTAAAAAAGTAAAGGCTAGCCTCTACAATACATTTGTATCCAGTATCCTCCCCTTTATCACCTTCCTTCTCCACCAAGTACCCCCTTCTTCTCTCCTCTGTATTAAATCTATAAAATTAAACCCAGAATTTTTTATTTTCTTTTCCATTAAATTAAAAAATAAATTACAAAATTTGACTCATGCTTTTTGTTACTGTACAATTAATAATTACGATGAACAGAAATATCTGTGATGGCGCATTTTAAGCGACGCCATTAAAGCTGCCTCATCACCTTCCAACACTTCTCACTACTCTGTTTTTTTTTTTTTTTTTTTCTCCTTTACCGCATCTCCCCATTTTTTTTTTCTGATCAGGTACTCCTTAATTATTTAATTACTTTATTTTTTTAGTACGCCGTGTTTGGTTGTAATTTTGGATTTTTTTTTTTTTTAATTTTTTTTAGGAGTGACCGAAACCTGTTTGCGTAATTGCCGAAACGAAAGAAAGAAAAAAAAAATGCTTACATGCATAGCGCGTTCGAAGCAAGGTGGGGGTGATGAATCGCCGTCCATCGATCATAATCACCACCACCACCACTCTGTTGAAAAGATCAGCAACTCCGACGGCGGCGTACCTACTAAGCAGGCCGTTAGAACCCTCACTTCTCAGGTTTTATTCATCGTTGATTCGTAATTTTTTTGACGTATTCATCTTTTGATTTCGTCGGATTTTGGGAATATTTTCGCCTCTGAAATTTGGTGTTTGGGGGAAAATGTTCAATTTAGATCAAGGATATGGCGCTGAAGGCGTCGGGTGCGTACCGCCACTGCGCGCCGTGCGCGAATCAGCCGGCCGCGCAGCCGCGAAGAAACGGTAGCATCAACGGCGGCGGCGAGCCGGAATCGGTGGCGCCGGATAAGTTCCGGTGGTCGTACAGGCGGACGGGGAGCACGAACTCGGCGGGGAGGAGGGAGCTGGAGGCGAGGCTGAAGGGAATATCCAGCGGGGAGGGGACGCCGGCGTCGGCGAGTGGCCGCCGAATCGACCCGGTCGTGTTCGTGGAGGAGAGTGAGCCAAAGGAGTGGGTGGCTCAGGTGGAACCCGGCGTGTTAATTACCTTTTTGTCCCTACCACGTGGCGGCAACGATCTTAAGCGCATTCGATTCAGGTACCCCTTTTGGTAATTTTCCACTAATGTTTGGTCAGTCTTTTAATTAGTTCAAATCATTAATATTATCACTATCACTATAATAATAGGTTAAAATAATTAAATCAATTTGTCAATAACTGTGAATTTAATTGTTTTTATTTGAGAAATTAGAATTAGATAATTAATCACTCCTACAAATAAATTAGTTTTGGAAATAAATTTAATTTCATAAATTGTAAGATACTAAAAAGAAAATAGAAAAAAAAAATTGTGAGTGGAAACAATGATTTGGCATGATTGATATAGTGCTTTACGACCATTAGGTAAAAAAACCGCATGCTTAGTGAGAATATTCTTAACTCTTGTGTGAAAGTCAAACATTATTAATCATTTTGCAGTAATCTTTGTCTTCTTACATAATTACTTTATCTTAAGCTAACACTAATCCAGATAATATGTTTTAATTTAGTGTCTCGAGTTCACTATACAAACTACAAAGTTCAAAATTCAACTTAAAAGCTAAGGGCTCGTTTGGCTAAACTGATAAGTTCTAACGTCTGATAAGACGTTTTAACGTTAAAAGAGCAGATAAACTATTATCTCTTATTTTAAGAATTACTCTTTAAAGTGTTCGGATAATAAACTTATAAGTTATTTTTATTCATTATAAAATCTTAAAAAAAAAGATTTTAAAAGTTTTTCAACACCTTATTTTTTTGAATTTTTAAGATCTTTTTTTTTTGGTAAAATTACCAAATAGTTTGAAAGAGATTATAAGTTTAGCTAAACACCCTCTAAATAAAATAAAATATTTTTTTTTTTGCAGTTTTAATAATTGTAAGAAAATACAATTAACTAGCTTGTTTGTGGTGTATATTTAACAAGATAAAATATTGAATATATCAAAGTTTGCATAATCCATGCAAGAAAAGGTTACTTTTGCACTTATGGCAGAAGCTGTGTAAAAGTAAAAGTAGTTTTGGTGTCCGGTGGTCATTAGTTAAAGTAAAATTAATAGTTGCATGCAATCATTTATGTTTCTTTTTTTTTTTCTGAAAATTGTCCCACGGGTAAACGATATATTGTTCGTTACCAAACCCCCATAATTTTTTCATAATTACACGCACTCCTGCAATTTATAGATTTCTTACATTAATACGCTTTTTACATAGGGTGGATGTAAAAATTTTACAAACTGCAAGGGGCTAGACATAATTTCGAAAAATGAGATTTTTTTTTAATAAATAAACTTTACCCATAGTAATTTACACATATCATCATGGAAAAGCAATGAGAATAGAAACCTAGTTGGGCACCCTTTTAAAAAGTCCAAGAAATGGCAAAAACTCATTTTTTGGTGGGGCCCACACAGTTCTCATAGTGTTGGGAAATCTTTTACTAATTGTTGTTGTCTTGTCGGGTAATGTGTTAGCTTTCATTTTCAATCTTTTGATCACGCGCCTATTCTTCTTTGATTTTGTCATCTTGTGGGGAAATTATTTTCTTGTCAATTAATCTGTTGAATAAAATATTTTTATATCCAGACAACAAATGCATATGATCGATCTTACATGTCACTCCAAATTTGTAGTTATGACAAGATTGCCCATCCCCAAACTGGTTTTCAACAACAAACATCTCCAGCTGTCCTCTTTACTTTCTTGTTCTTTTCCAGGTTAAAAAGGTAAAAAAAAAATAAAAATAAAAATTAATTATTTGATTCTTGAATATATGAAATTGAATATGGTCCACACTCAATGTGTTTGTTGTCCTCACCTTATGATAATGAACACATGCCTCTGTCTGTACATAAATCCTACTAATCAATGTTGTTCTAGGTTACATGCTTGTCCTTAAAAAATGGATTGTGACTCATCTTCCATTTTCATGAAACTAAAACAATAATTTCATTTGTTGCTTTCTTCCATTATTTTTGTTGGGGAGTTGTTAGGATGCCCTTCTCAGCAAAGTAAGGACAAAACCGAGAATTAACGAATAACGACTTGGTTGACGACTATTCAAGAACCTTTTGTGGGTCCAAATATAGTGGCTTCACGTAATTAATGACTTTGTTATTTAACAATTCGATCGTCTTATGTATTTTTGATTACACGCAGTCGAGAAATGTTCAATAAATGGCAAGCACAGAGATGGTGGGCCGAGAATTCCGAAAGGGTGATGGAACTGTACAACGTGCAGAGGCTAAACCTGCAAGCGTTCCCTATCCCAACAACTCCAAGATCCGAAGATACCGAAAGCATCACAAGCTCGAAGATGGAATCAGTCCAAGACAGCCCGGTCACACCGCCACTTGGCAGGGAGCCGCCACTTCGTACCTTAATTAACCGGCCGATGGGATATTCCTCGTCGGATTCCTTGGACCTCCAATCCATGCACTCGCATTCAGCCTCGACTCCTAAACTGTCGAGCATCTGTGGTGGAAAGACGGAAACTTCGTCTTCGATGGACGCTTCGGATCGATCCGGAGAAATATCGATAAGCAATGCCAGCGATTTGGAATCTGAATGGGTCGAACAGGATGAGCCCGGTGTGTATATTACTGTCAGAGCTTTGCCAGATGGCAGAAGAGAACTTAGGCGTGTCAGATTCAGGTTGGTTTTGCTGTTACCCTCTTCGCGTTATTTTATTTCGTTTTTTCGATCTTTTACGGGTGGTGCTCTTCGTTTATCGTATATATAGTGAAAATGCAGCATTGTTTGTGTTAACTGTAGTGTATGCTGATGAGTAAACTTTGAACTGAATTTTCAGCAGGGAGAAATTTGGGGAGATACATGCTAAATTATGGTGGGAAGAAAATAAAGCAAGGATACATAAACAGTACTTGTGATTGCAGAAAGTCGCAAATTTTGTGACAAAGAGAAAGCCTTTTGGGGTTTATTTTGTTTATCTTTATCTTTTTTTATGGTGTTTTTTAATCACATGTAATTGTGGCATATTATGGGGATTTTAATATTATCTATATGTATGTGATATATTTCCTCTAGAAAATATTGAACTTCAAATAATTAACTAATTAAATAATTATTTAATATCTGATGCACTTCTGATGGATAATAGATCATCAGCTTTTGAAGTTGTGAAGAGCAATAATGTTCTTTACCTTCCAATATTTCAAATACTGAATATTGAGTAAATGTTGAACTACTTATAAGTTATAAAAAAAACTATTTTGTTTGGGTAATTATAATTACGCCGTTCAACTTTTATCGTATTGCACTAAGTATAGATAAATTTGACTCCATAAAAGTACACTTGTAGCACAATACATAGCTGATAGGTGTGGTTGTAATTATCCAACAAGAAGGGTATTTTCGTAATTTAACATTCTCTCAGGGATGATCGTAATTTGTCGTAAATTTAATTTTTGGTACCCTTTTCACATTTGCTACCTTCTTATTACTGATTTGTAACAATTTTGGATGAAGATCAAGATACAACAAGGGTCATAAAAGTACATGGTTTTTTTTTTTTTTTTTCAGATTCGTAACAATTTAATTTAATTAATTAATTTTTATTCTTTTGTTAACAATTTAATTTAATTTTTTATTCTCAACTGCCCACGTAATTAAATCATCGGAGTGGTGTCTGTACTGTAGTTGTAGTGTGCAGGGGGGAGAGGTTGGAATTAAATTCGGTTGTCTGTACTTGCAAAGAAGCTGTAGCTATTAATGGATTTATTATAAAAACAAATACCACTTGGCACTTGTACATAAAGTTGATGTCTCGTACCTGAAATACAACGAGGGTCATTACACCACATGTGTGTGTATTTTTGTTTTTTTTTTTTTTTTTTTTCTCACCACTCAAAACCATACTACGAAAATTGGGACAAAAAAAAAAAAAATTAAATAAATAAATAAATAATAATAATAATAATAGTACCCTGCAACCAAATTCGTGGCCACTCTGGCAAACTCTTCTCTCTCATGCCATACGCACGCGTGTGCTTGTGCTAGTGTTTTTTTTCTCTACTAATTAAAGTTTATGTTTTATGTTATCACTCTCTTACACACACAAACCATGGTTTGGTCTATTTTTATTGTTGATTTACGCATATCAATGTGATGTGAGTGCGTGTACTACACCCGGTGGATGTTGCACTGGATTTTTACTACACCCCGAGTAATTATAAAGAGTATACATACGAGCATGCGTATTTCACTGAATGTAGCATGTATAAAACATATAATGGTACATGATTAAGTTATTAATCAGGTGAATTATTTAATATTTATGTGTAAAAAAAACATGAAACATTGGATTAAAAAAAAAAATGAAAAATACTTTCATCCACTCATTCTTGTGTGTGTTTGTTCTTATATAGAAATTTATACTCTTAAAATTTATGCTTATAAATACCCTTTAATTTCTAAGTTAGAATCAACTACACTACACTACAGTTTCTCTCTGTGATCAAAGCCGTGGCATTTGGCTTTTTCTCTCTCTTACTTCATCTCTCTAAAGCTGCAATCAATCACTGTTTTTTTTCTAATTTCCCAAAAAACCTCAAGTGTGTGTGTCTGTGTGTGTGAGAGAGAGAAGCAGCGATGGCAGTGGGAGAGAGACAAACACAGAAGCACAGGCGCAAAACGCCGTCGTTCTCCTCTTCCCTCCTCGACGCCATTTACCTCTCCATCGACGAACCCGGATGCGTCGCCGCCGCCGCCGCGCAACCCCACCAACAATCTGAAGACTTCGTCCACCTCCGCAGCAACACCAGAAGAAACAACGCCGCCCATTTCGAAGACGAAATCGCAAGCCTCCGCCGAGCAATCACGGTCGAGAAATGGATGGAAAACCACACCACCACCACCGCCGCCGCCGCCGTTCCAAGGCGGCGCATCTCCTCAAACTCAGGCACATCATCAGATTCAAGCATCCTCTCCTCATCTTCAGAAACAGATTCCTCTGTTCTCTCGAGATCTTCATCATCGTCAAAGAATCATCTCTACACAAGAACAAAATCCAAAGCAATGAAGATCTACGGAGAATTGAAGAAAGTGAAAGAACCCATTTCACCCGGTGGCAAAATCGTAAATTTCTTCAACTCCATCTTCAGCCCCAGAAACCGTAAGCAGAAACAGACCACAGTGGAGGAATGGAGCTCCTCAATCAGAAAATCAAGATCAATGAGGGACCCACCAACAACATCCTCAAAATCTTGCTTAATCAAAAACCCGTCTTCTTCGATATGCAATAAATCGAAGAGGTCCGTTAAATTCGATGAAAACGAGTACTCGGTTAATTCATCAATGCCGAGTGTTAAAAGCCGGCTTATCAAGAAAAGTGTCGAACTTTTTGAGAATGAGAGTGACGGCGACGACATGAGCTGCGCAAGCTCCGATCTTTTCGAGCTCGAGAATATCGGATCGTACGGCGGCGAAGAATTGCCCGTTTATGGAACGACGAGTATTAAGATGAATCGAGCCATTGC
Organism: Erythranthe guttata; assembly: GCF_056151865.1. Classification (NCBI taxonomy): domain Eukaryota; kingdom Viridiplantae; phylum Streptophyta; class Magnoliopsida; order Lamiales; family Phrymaceae; genus Erythranthe; species Erythranthe guttata. Next base: position 5,640,230 of record NC_142542.1, on the reverse strand, counting down.
TTGTGGATTCGCAATGTAGTTAAATAGTTTGCATTAACAAACCAACTTGTAGTTTATGTTGATTATCGGGATTCTTTGAAATTTGCATTCGAATTCCGCAGCTTGCTGAAATTGTAATGTTGGTCTTCGAATTATCATTAGTCGAAAATTTTAAGTTAAAAGTTTCAGTTTTTAATTGTGTATTGGACCTCTATATAATCTTATTTTGGCTAATACTACTCTTGCAACGATTGTGACAAGCGTTTTGTTTCTTCGAATCGAAGAAAATGTGATCTACCTTTTTTTGTTTTTTTTTTTTAATTAATTTAATTTAAATTTGAGAGAGATGTTGCAATGTGGCTTGGATTCCATATACATAATCTTATTTGCATGTGAACATTTCCGGAGAACATAGATGAAAGATCGACTTTTGCAAAATGAAATTTCGAAAGTTGACTTCTCGTATCTCAAATTAAATTAATCGACAACAAAAAATTCGAGGGCCCTTTCGGATTGGTCACCTTAAGCAGCCGCATGTGCCCCTTGCCCTCAGGTCCGGCTCTGATAATTTCGATCTATAAAACCAATTTCTTTATTTTTTTTATTATTTTTTTTTATATATCAATCTAGGAAATAATATGATGAATATGATAGCTGTAAGATATGTCTGTTAGTGAACAACAAGGAGAAAAGAGCAATTCAAAAACCAAATAGACATGAAAATAAATTTGATTGATATTAGTGGGCATACAAAGAGGCGAGGCCCCCCATTAGGAATCTCACAAGTCAACATATGTCCCGGCATCATAGCGCCCACATGCGGTCCGTTTATTTGATGCTGCATCTCGTAAAATACATCGGATGATTATTAACTGTTGATCTGCACATAATTACACACACTCATGCGTGTGCGCTCGGTGAGATGCATAGTACATTACAAATTGATTTTATGTCTATTAATTTGAAATAAAAGTATTCGTCTGCAATGCGCTCGATATCTCATTTAAGCTAAGGTCTCGTTTGGCTGGGGTATTAGCAATTATTAGCTAAATAATTGGATTTTATTTGATGTTTGTATCCCAATAACTTGACAAGTCGACCCGCAAATAATTTGGTGGTTGTTAGATTATTAAAATCTTATCTTGAAGACTAAATTTATCTATCGTGACTAAGATTTCCAAAATATATTACAAAAAATTAAGAAGAACAAAAAAATTAGAAAATGAAAAGGTATATAAGAGATTGAAGCCCAAACTAATAAATAAAGAAGGCCCGAACGAGTACATGATCTGTTTTCGGGCCAGCGCGTATTACTTATCCTGGCCCAATGGAATATAATCCTGCCACGTGTATATCCAACGTCATAACTCACATCCAACCAACCATTTGAAATATCAGACCAAAACAAAAGTCTTCTCCGCGTTAATTAGCCTTCATATATACTTCCGCGTTAACTTGCACATATATTCGTTGATCAAAACCCTCTTTTTCTGCAACAATATTCCCTACGAATTCTTCTTCTTTCGCCGGAATCAATCAATCGATCGATCAACCAATCAATCGCCATGAGTTTCCTTTTCGGAAAGAAGAAGACTCCCGCAGGTCTGTTTCCAGATTTAATTTTTGTTTTTTCTTTTTTTTTTTTGTTGTTATTGAATCATACTTCATGTAACGAGTTTTTATCAGATGGGAGAGAAAATTTGGGTTTTGGATTGTCTCGAATTTAGATTGGATCATCGGAAAGATAAATAATTCTTTAATTACTTGATTAGGGAACTAGGGGAAGGTCCAATTTCTAGATTGAGTTAAATAATTAGAGATTGGAGCAGATATTTCAATCATGATTAATCGAATTGTTGGAAAAAATAATGGTAATACGGATAAGTTTACGAGAATTGCTGGCGAAACGTTCGTTTACTGCATTGAGCATTTGTCTGTGTTTAATTTAACTGTTGTTTGAAGAATTCCTCTTGCTTGAGTTATGGGTTTTGTGACTTGAATAACAATCTGTCGACGGAATGGGATCATTAATCCTGACGTGTGGACTCAATATTACTTTCATTCTCACATGACTGATGTGAATTATGAATTCAATGAGAAAAATGTAGTTCAATAAGAGTTACTTTTCCGTTTTCTAATTTTTGAGAAATTCGAGTGTTTTAGTCTCGTAAATTGATTCAAATGTCTGAGAGAATAAGAGGGCGGTTCATACACTGGTTCAAGATTGCATATGATTTTGTGTTTGTTCGTCTTGATTCTTGCATATTTGATTTGCTACATGTGACGTTTGTATCTTGCAGAGCTTCTGCGGGAAAATAAGAGAATGCTTGATAAATCTATACGGGAAATTGAGAGGGAGAGACAGGGTTTACAAACCCAAGAAAAGAAGCTTATTGCAGAGATAAAGAAAAGCGCCAAGCAAGGACAGATGGTAAGTCAATTGTTTTGTTGTATTTAGAAATCTGCTAGGTGGCTCCTTTTTTCTTTGCACGTTTTTAATATCGAGTTAAAAATAGTATTCTCTCTTATAAGTGAAGACTCTTTAAGTTTTTAAGGAAAACAAGCTGAAGAAGGTTGATCCATGGATTCTTGTATTTTACGTTTTTTTGTCTTCTTAAATTTCCTCGAAGGAATTTATAGAACACATGCTTCTACAATGAGAAAATATGCCTCAATAAGTAATATACTTACAGACATATAAAATAAACATTGAAATAACGATCTGTGTAAAGTGTAAAACCTTTCTCCAAGTTCAGAATAATTAAAACTTGATGTGCAGCCGACTTTAATAATTTCCGTAAACACTTTGCTGAATCCTTAATTTTCAGCGCATCTCAATCCTTCATCTTTGACTGGATGCTTCATTCCGGACTTTGCACTGTATAAATTGCTAATTTCTCTCATTGGACACTGTCCTTAGACCTGCTGCAATTTTTGTTTTCTTCTCTATTTTGCTAATTCTGTTTGCAGAAATGAATGTGCTCACTTACTTGAATGTGTATTTGATTTATAGTGTATTTGTTACAGGGAGCTGTTAAGGTGATGGCCAAAGATCTTATCAGAACACGACATCAGATTGAAAAGTTTTACAAGCTGAAATCTCAACTTCAAGGAGTATCCCTCAGAATTCAGGTATCTTACCAATATTTGATTATTTGGAAGTTATCTCTAAACAATTGTCGAATTTTTAAGACGGTTTTACATTGATGAGGAAAGCAAATTCGTCGATTGTATAAGCTTGGTTTCAGTGACTTTTTGAATTTATGAGAAATTACTTTTTTTGTTTTTTTTTACTTCGTAACCACGAGTTAGAATTTGTAAAGGGTAGCAATTCAACTTAAACAATTTTTTGATCCAGGCTGCTTTTATCTGTTGATTTGTTACAAACTTCATAACATAAAATTTGTCGAATACTTAGGAATTTATCATTTCCAGCGTGTTATCTAATTGGAGAACTGTTTTGACTTTAACCGTATTCATCATTGCTATTTCCTTTTCAGACATTGAAATCGACGCAAGCAATGGGGGAGGCAATGAAAGGTGTCACTAAGGCAATGGGACAAATGAATAGGCAGATGAACCTGCCATCACTGCAAAAGATAATGCAAGAATTTGAGATGCAGAACGAGAAAATGGAACTAACCAGTGAGGTAATGGGAGATGCCATTGACGATGCTTTGGAAGGAGACGAGGAAGAAGAAGAGACCGAAGAGTTGGTCAGTCAGGTTCTTGATGAGATTGGCATCACCATTAACTCAGAGGTATATATATATATATATATAGATATAGTCATTTGTTTTTCTTCAATTGGGTATTTATATACACATAAAATATTCGTCGATGAATTCACGGTTTTCTCTTATTGCAGCTTGTTAACGCACCTTCCTCGGCTGTAGCTGCACCAGCTGACAAGAATAAGGCTCCACAGGCTGAGGCGACTGGAAATGACGGTGGTGGGATAGACAGTGATCTCCAGGCCAGGTTAGACAATTTGAGGAAGATGTAATTGACATGTAATATATATTCTTCTGGTGCGACCAGACTTATGTTGTGTGGCTTTGTAACATTTGCGAAAATACTTAAAAATTACGTGGTTTGGTACAGCTTAATTTAATCAATGAGATTTGCTATTAATGCGAGATATCTTGTGTTTATGCCACTGCATGTATAAGATTTGGATTCTTCTTGAATCTACAAGTTCATAACTGCTTGAGAGCTAATTTGACATGAAGTTGAATTGGATACACCTTATAAAACTAACATACTCCAAACATAGATCATCGATTTTTAAATATTTAGGTAATTGGGTTTTCGAATGTCATGTGTAAATTTGCTAGAAACAAAAGCGAAGTCAAGACTAAAATTTTTGAACTAGAAACAATCGAATTTTAGATCGAACAATTTACTATAAGAATTCTGACAAATCAGCTTTCATCAGAATTCATGCCATGTTTGCATAAACCGTAATATTGACAAAAGAATATTGTTTATATACACAATGACACCGGTTGATCGAAAAGGGATTAGTTTATTCTAAACCAATGTGCCTGCACCTAGATGAGAATGCTCCGATTAGTGGAGAACGGGACCCGGCGGACCCACCGGAGAACGACAAAGGGGACAGTCCATGTGGGAATACAGCCACATGTCAATACAAGGAGCATGAAAGTTGTGCTTGCACTTCGGCATTTGCCTTAGTTCTTCACCTTCTTCGAAAACTGATAAGCAAACTGCACATTCAGTATCCCCACCTTCTGCATCTTCTCTCTTGTACTTGAAACTGGGAACAGGGTTTACGTTCGAGTTACGAAACCGCCAGCTGGAGGTGGGGCCGCCCGCCCGCCTCTGTCGGGACCCACGGTTGGTCATGTCCGTGCACCATTGGACTATGACGAGATTGTAGAGGGCGAGGATAATTGCCGCTGTACAGATGATTACGAGGCCGTAGTATAGCATGGGTAGGTTTTGTCTTGGTGGTGGAGGTGGTGGTGGTGCATAGGGGCTCGGAGGGTCTCCCATGGCGGGTGGTGGCGGTGTTTCTTTTGGAGGGGAAGAAGGGCGGAGTTTGTTGTGATTTTTTCGAGTGATTTATGCAGTGAAGGAGAAGTTTATGCAGTTGTGTTTGGTACTATTATGGGGTGCTAATATTGGAAGTATAGATAATGAGGATAAGGTAAACAAGACAAAAGTTACATTATTGATTATACAATATGAACAAGGTTGAGTGAGAGAGGATTGGATTAAGATAACCCCTCTCTGTGTGTGTGTGTGTGTGTGTGTGTGTGTGTGTGTGTGTGTGTGTGTGTGTGTGTGAATTTAGTTCTCTTATTGTTATGAAATGTTTTTTTTGTTTGCAGGTAGCTGCGGCACAATTAAATTATGGTCCTTTGATTTGATATATGCTTAAGAAATCTTTTTGTTGAAAAATAATAAGATGTATTTTGTTTTATATATATATGTCCAAAATTGTTGATAATAGTGGGGAGAATATGCCAAATTGCTTTCACAAATATAGTACAGATAATGTGGATAACATTGGGACATGTCTTTGTTATATTATCATTGCATGTTTGTTTATTGCCTAAATATTAATAATCGTCTGCTAATTTGTTCACATATAATAAGGGCATTCTTGTCATTGCATCGTTCCAAGTTAACTGCTGCTGACGGTCGAAATCATCAGTTTACGGATGAATTATTTATAGTTTTCGGATTTTTGACTGATGATTTCGACCGTCAGCATCAAATCCAAACCCGAAACCCGAAACCCAAAATATCAAAATTGAATTATCAAATATTCATTTGATATCTGAGATAATATTTAAATATTGATTAAAATTTATCAAATCCAACCATGGTTATCAAAATCAATTATCAATTGGAAGTTTAAGGGTGATTTTATTTGTAATCGTCACATGTCAACTTGTGATTGGATCTTTCGATAGTTACATTTTTGATAACTCAATTTCCAGCAAGTAAATTTACATACAAAGAGGGGAATTATCAAAATAGAACCCTCATTTGATAACCCCATTGGAGTTAAAAATATCTATTTTTTAGTATGTAAATGGTGGTTAATGGTTTGAATACCATGTTTGATAACCCATTGGAGTTGCTCTTATTGTATATACTAGCATTTTTCCCCGTGCGATGCACGGGATATTATTTAAATAGTGAAAAAAAAATAATCAATTTAATACATAATAAGAAAATATAGTATATTAATATAGTAAAATTTAATAATGTAGTATTATTCATATTTTATATAATATTAGTTTTTTTAAATAATGTAGTATTATTCATATTAAGATTTATAATCCAAATAAATAGACTAAGATTTAACAAATCGAATATCTAGCTTTATCTCTTAATAATTGTTGAAAATTATAGTTAAAAAATTAGTACCGAAAAAATATTAAAAATAAATAATTACATAAGTAGCAATAAGGTAGGATTCTTCACGGGTTAGTTTTAATTTTGATAATTGTTAAAAATTGTAGTTAGAAATTAGTAGAAAAAAATATTAAAAATAAATAATTACAGAAATACCATTAGAGTTTTTTAGGGTTGCCCAGCGTTTCTTTCTTTTATATATAAGATTAATTATTACTATTTTATTTTTGTATCTAAATATTGGTCAATTAATTTATGGAATAAAAAACAACAAATTGCTCATGGCCAAGCCGAATAGTCTTTCAGGGCGGCGCAAATTGGGCTCTTGTTTTATTGAAAAATGAATTTAAAAGAAAAGGAACTATTTGATTTTTCTCATGTCAACTGGAAATGAATTAGACCAGTTTATAATTATATGCAACTTGCTTTTTATTTTTTTATTTTTTATTTTTTATTTTGTTTTATTCAATGTAAGAATGAGTAATAGTGAGTTGTTTTTTTCCTTGGATTTTTTTAGCAAATAATGCAATCCTATCTATAAACCTTATAACCAGTTGTGGCATCCCCCATAACACACTTTCTTTTATATTTTAATAATAATTATTTATGAGAAAAAAAAAACATTGATATTCTTTTATAATTTCGTGTTTCGACTTTTTCGGATTTCGAGTTTCAATTTTCAGGTTGAGGTTTTAAATAAATCAAATCGAGCCAAAATGTGAATGTTTAAGTCAATTAATAATATTATGCTTCAAATTTAACATTTAATACTTACTATTACAAAGAATTTCACTTTATAATTTATATAATAATGTTTATATATAATACTAATGGAAATTTTATTGTAATCTTGATCGATCTTAAGTACATAAGTACATAAATAACATAACATAATCCCAAAAAAAGGAAAGATCTTTGTCTCTTCCATTGGTCAAGTTTTGTAGACTGACAATTTCACCATTTTCGTCAAACTCTTCTAGATTGTTTTTACATTTTTACCCTTTCAGTAATGCATAATTTCCACGTGGAAATTAAATTATGCATTTCCCACCCGCCCTTTAATTCTTCGAATACATTTTTCGTAGACTCGTAGTTCGAAGCTGCGTCCCACTTACATTTGTGTGTGTGTGTGTGTGTATATATATATATATATATATATGCACTGTTCCTCCAATCTGCTTTCACTCGAATTCTTCGATTTGAAGTCCGCCATAGCTAGAACTTCAAACCCCAGCAGGTAATTTTCATCTTCATACACAAAGAATTTTACTTTTTTTGCCATTTCAATTTCTAATTCAAGATTTCGTTTTTTTTTTTTCTTCTCTCTCTCTCTACTGTAGCTTCGTACTGAGTTCTCCCCCATGGAGAGCGATATATCTCTGAGGGATAAAGGCGGCAATTACGACGTCGTTGTGGATATTCAGATTCCGGGCTCTGAAGAAAATGCCGGCGCCGAATCCAAGGACGATTCCTCAACCGTGGAGATGAAAATGAACTTATTCGCAAGCACTTCCGCCCCGGTGGTAATCCCCAGTTCAGCTCCGCCGCCGCCTCCACCGGCGGCGCAGCTGTTCATCCCAGCTCTTGTTGCCCCGGACCCATCCGCAAAACCGCCGATCGTACCCACCATACGGCGGCGGACCTCGACGACAACATCTGCTTACTCCAAGCTCAAGTCGAGAATCGCCGAGCCTCCATTTCCGGGCAGCTCCAAGCCAACCGAGGAAAATTCCCAAAATGCCCCTGCGAAGTCTCCGACGACTAACCCCGGTACTCCGAAAACATCCGTTCCGATCACACCAAGAACCCCTTTAATGGCTTCCGTTGACAACGACGATGACGACGATGATGATGACGTGTACAATACCGAAAACATCAAGCTCGATAAAGTAAAGCGAGGTAAGAAAGTGAAAGCAATGGTTGTGATTGAGTGGATTGTATTCATCAGCTTAACGGCTCTCTTGATTTCGAGTTTAACCGTTGGGAAATTGAAAAACCATACCCTCATTTGGGGTTTGAATTTGTGGAAATGGTGTGTGTTGGCGTTGGTGATCTTCTGCGGCCGTCTGTTTACCGGATGGTTGACCAACGTGCTCGTTTTCTTGATCGAGAAGAACTTCCTTCTCAAGAAGAAGGTCTTGTACTTTCTATTCGGATTGAAAAAGAGCGTTCGTGTCGTAGTTTGGTTGATCTTTATTCTTGTGGCGTGGGTTTTGTTGATTAATCGAGGGGTTAAAAGAACCAAAGAAACCTCCAAGATTCTAAACTATATAACTCGAGGCATTGTGTCCACGCTCGTCGGGGCGGTTATGTGGATGTTGAAGACTCTATTGGTCAAAATAGTGGCTTCGTCTTATCACGTTAGGACATACTTTGACCGAATCCAAGAATCGATTTTTCATCAGTACATTCTTCAGGCACTGTCGGGCCCGCCTATGGTGGAGGGCGATTTGGGTAATGAGGGTTCTAGAATTAGCAGCGGGCGGTTGAGTTTCAAGAAAGGGAAAATCGGAAAGGATGAAAAAAAGGGGGAGGTGATTAATGTGGATAAGCTTTATAAAATGAAGAGGGAGAAAGTTTCGGCTTGGACAATGGGAGGGTTGATTAAGGTTATTAGGAATTCGGAATTGTCGACTATTTCCGAGGTTCTTGATGACAGTGTCGAGGAAGAATCGGGCGAGCCGAAAGTTATTACGAGTGAAGTCGAAGCAAGAGATGCTGCGAATAGAATATTTAGGAACGTCGCAAAGCATGGTAGCAAGTAAGAATTTATATTACACGTCTGATTAACCGAACCTGATTTTTTTTTAGCTTGTCTGCATATGTTTATGTTTACATGCTGTGTTAGGTATATTGAAGAAGAAGATCTTCTGCTTTTCATGCCGAAAGAAGAAGTTGATAATGCGATTCCTCTGTTTGAAGGAGCTGCAGAATCGAGACAAATCAAGAAGTCGTCTTTCAGAAATTGGGTGGTAAAAAAATCTTTCCTTTTTGTCTCGTTTACGTTAACTAGTACGAGAAACGTGCATTTCCACGGGGTATATATATATATATATATATATATATATATATATATATATATTGTTTAACGACTAAATTGATTAAAATTAGTAATAATAGAAAATGTTATTTATTGCTCAGTTTGTTCGTAAAAAAATGATTTACGCTTGTTCCGTAAGAATCGAAGATCAATAAAGTTGGATTTGATTTATTGTAGGTAAAAGCGTACAACGAGAGAAAATGCCTTGCAGTGTCGTTAAGCGACGCTAAAACAGCAGTGGAGGAACTTAACAAGATCGCCTCGGGATTAATATTGCTCGTGATAGCTATAGTATGGTTGCTTTTAATGGAGATCACTACCACCAAAGTCTTGATTTTTATTTTTTCCCAACTTTTGTTAGTGGTTTTTATGTTTGGAAATACGGTGAAAATGGTATTCGAAGCCATGATATTTGTATTCGTGGTGCACCCGTTCGATGTTGGGGATCGATGCGTTATTGACGGTGTGCAGGTACATTATAAATAAACATCTCGGGGTCTTTATCGAAACCCTTTTTTCTCCTTCGTTTATTTTTCAATTCTTGATTTTAAAATTTTTTTTTTTTGCAGATGATAGTAGAGGAAATGAATATTTTGACCACGATATTTCTAAAACCGGATAATGAGAAGGTGTACTATCCTAATTCGGTTTTGGCGATAAAACCGATCAGCAATTTCAATCGGAGCCCAGAAATGATGGGCGATGCTGTGGAGTTTGCTGTCGATTTTTCCACTTCGATCGAGACAATTGCAGCTTTGAGAGCTAAAATAAAAGGGTACATTATTATATCTTGTCATATTTCATTTTCTGCTCTATTTATACATATATGCTTTGAAATATGAAAAACGAAGGAGTTTTAGGGTGACAATTGAATTTTGAAAAAAAATATAATCGGAATTTAGGGTTTGAGACGTCGGACGAAAAAAATGCAAAGAATTGGTTGAATAATCGACGTAAAAACTTAGGTTATGTACATCTACTTTGTGTAGGAAACCTGTGATGAAGCTTGATGTGTTGGGAACTGATAGTCTTGGCAATATTTCTGCTCTAACTTATGGATTGGATTCTACTTCTCCTGAGGTGTGTTTTGTCACATTTAATATTATAATATTGCAAACTTTGTAAGAATAAAATTAAATAAAAATACCCGAAAATTTTAGAGATTTAAAAAAAAAATAAAAAAATTCGGCAGTTGTTTGTTTTTCTATCGTCCAAAATGTATATATATTAAATGATCGTAAGGTGTACATAGTTTCTTCTAGCTAACAACTTATTACACTTCCGTTGTAAGGTGGAAAAAATATATATTATACGAACGAACCCTTTTCTTCTTGCTCTTTTATTACAATCAAAATCCTGTAAACTTTTCGCCTTTTCTTGAAAATTATTTTCCGACTTTTGTACTAAATGGTTGCTAAATGTTTAATTCCAGGTACTTGGAGAGTAAGCCGCAGCACTGGAGTCCGAATCACAGCGTGCAGATAAAGGAAATAGTAGACGTACACAAGATTGTAATGGCGCTATACGTAACTCATACAATAAATTTCCAAAATTCGGGGGAGAGGGGAAACCGAAGATCCGATTTAGTGTTCGAACTTAAGAGAATTTTCGAGGAGTTGGGCATTAAATTCAATCTTCTTCCTCAGGAAGTGCAGATTAGTTATGTTCGAGACGCAATGTTAGCACCTACTAACGGTGTAAGGTGATTCGATTTTTTCTTTTTTCGTCTCCGGATTACGAGTTCTCTCATTTACACACACTTCATTAGAGCTCCTTTTGTAAATGCTGCAAACATCATTAATTTTACAGAGTTTATAATTTTTTATTTTATTTAAATCTGTGTTATTTATTTAATTGTTTAATCATTAAATTGATGGGCCTTGGCCCAAAATCTTGAATCTGGGACAAGCCCAATAGTTATGGATCTATTTAAAGATCAAAAATAATTGTTAAAAGGCCAACTCTATATGTTATGCCCATTGAAGCTTATCTTCATTAATTAAGTTCAACTATGGATCAACAAACATCAGAATTTTGGTGAATTAAAATCGATGGGAAGTCGGAATCTCATATATTTATATATATACTTATACATATATTTATATATATAGAGAGAGAGAGATTTCGGAATGAAAAATACTGTTTCGAAATCAAAAGTTTCGGATTGAACGCAGAATCGAAAATTTTGTTCCAATTCCCTATTTCAAAATCCGGAGGGAGGTGTGTACCGGAAAATTTGAGCATTAAAATTAGGTGTAAATTACAAACACCCCCAGAGGTATAGTCAATTTACGAAAAATTCCTCTTGTTTGGATAATTACATCTACCCCTCAACTATGATTTTTTCTTACACCTCCATCTTTATGGTGTCAAATTCAACATAATCATCTAGATTTCGTGGAATGTGCTCTAGTTTGTACTCGTTTTGTATAAAAATACGGTTTCCGATGCACCACAATCTAATATATACAAGCCAAAAAACATATATTAATCATCTTGCTTCAAAATATAGAGTTCGAATGGAATAAAACGGGTACAAAAGTGATAATATTCCATATAATCTAGAAGATTCCACTAAATTTTATAATTGAGATGTGGTTGTAATTACCCAAACATGAGGGAGATTTTTGTAATTTGACCATACCTCGGGGAGGTGGTTGTAATTTACCTATAATTATATGATTAAAAAGAAATTCACAAATTATTTTTTGCCCAAATATCCAAATGAGATAACCTTATCCACCACAAACTAGTGGAGAAGCTGCCACGTGGAGGAGATCGAAAAATAGCCCTCAAAATCTCAATTCTCCACCTCCCATTACTCCCATTTAATTAACAGCAGAGCGAGAAGTTAACTTACTTTCCAGTAAGAAGCAAAAAACGAAGCAGCAAATCAATGGCTTCCACTTCCGCAGTATCCATGGCGATGCCACTTACACGTGTCAGCCAAATCAGGCAACCAAATGCCGAAGCTTTCCTCAAGCCAACGCCGCTGAGGCGGCCGTCCAAGGCGGCCGTGGTGGTGGCGCCGAAGCCCGTCGGAAAGTTCCAGGTCAATGCTTCGTTTAGGGAGAAGGCCGTCACCGGATTGACGGCCGCCGCGTTGGCCGCCTCCATGATAGTTCCCGATGTGGCGGAGGCCGCCAGCGGCGTCTCGCCGTCGCTCAATAACTTCCTGCTCAGCATCGCCGCCGGCGGCGTTGTGCTCACCGGCATTATTGGTGTGGTGGTCGGAGTGTCCAATTTCGATCCTGTCAACCGGGCTTGAGATACATCGATTTTTTTTTAATTTTTTTGAAATATGTTTCCATCTTTGTATCTAATATCTATCAAATGTGTCTATCTTATTACATTTTGGTGAATTGACTAAATTGTTGTTTCTGTTGGCTTTAATTCTTACAGAACTTAGATATTGATGTAACTATATGGGTGTTAATGTACAAAAAAACTACAAACTGCCGGGTGGATGTAATTTCAAAAAAATGATGGGGCTTTTTGGCAAATAGACCTTACCTCAGGGGGGACTATTGTAATTTACCCTAACTAAATACAGAATATATCAACCAAGTAACAGAACAATATGGCCTGAGAAAGCATGAAGAAAACAGATGCGGAATAAAATCTAAGGCAGAGAAAATATTACATGAATTACATATCTATGGCCAGTGTATACAATCTAATGTATAATAACAAATTTGAACTGATGCTTCAATTATAATAAGGCCTGAAATATTTCTAGTAAATAAAATAGAAAAAAGCACTGCCTCCATTATATATTACTCACCGCAAATGAAACTTCGAGACCATATCGAACAGAAATCGACTCTCATCGGAATAGTTAACTTTATCCGCCTTGACAACAGTGATCTTCACCCTCTGTTCATCACCGTACGTCTCCTCTTTGATTTTAAGCTTGAGAAGAAACTCCGCAAAAAGACAGTTGCGAATAATTTCACCGAATCTGACATCATCCTGCGCTTCGTATTTCAACGCGTACAGCTCTTTTGCCGAGCAACCCAAAATCTCTTCGCCAGTTTCTTGGAAAGCAGTCACCCAAGTCAGCCCACTATAATCCTGAACCTGGACTTGTAGAAGGTACCTATAATCACACTCTTCGAATTCTTGATTACACCTGTCACACATCCATCGAGAGTTTCCAGATTTCGTCACTTTCTTACTACACTGCCTATCGCCGATCGTCAAAGGGCAAGCAGTGTAACAGAAACTGTCTGTTTTAATGAAAGATATGGTCGCCTTAACTGTGATCCAGTCTGGTTTGTCGGACCTTCCAAGCCCTTCGTCTTTTATCTGAGTCAAATTCTTGCGCACATCATTCTTCGTTCCTCCAGGTACAAAATCTCGAGATATTGAGTGAGAAGCAGTGTCTTTTCCACCTTGGTCAAACCAGTCTCTTAAGGCGTGTGCCTCTGGGAAATCTGGATTTATGAATAGCTGAGTGGCGGATATGGTGCCGATTGACTTCCCACAGAAGTCGTTGACTTTTCCAGCTTTGACGGCTAAAATCGGGAAATTCCCAGTGTCTGTGGTTTCTTGCAATTGTTGTCCTTCCCGATTGCAGAACTCTCCCCATAGTGTCAACTCGATGCTGCTCCCTGATTGGTCCTTCAAGTTCAGAATTCTCCTTTGTGTTTCCATTCCGTTCTTTCTCATTATAGGAACAGAAGGGTTGACAGTTACCACAATGCCAATTATATCAAGTATAGAATTGCTTTCAGCGTTTTCGATTTCACTTATAGGCCGGAAAGAAAACTGCTGCCTTGGTATCGAAGCATCTTCGTCTGGACAAAGATCCACCGACGATGTTGTCTCAAGGAATATTTCCCACTCATTCTTTAGATGGTTGAAATTCTTCTGGGCAGGCTTTAAGCTACCTTTTGATATCACATAGACTTTTCCAACTTCGATAGTTTCGTAAAATCGGTCAACCACAGCATTGAAGCATGTTACCCTAATTTCCCCTCCATCTGAGTCGAGAAGATCGAAGGAAAATACTTTCCCATCTCCTCTTGCGTTATTGTAACGTCTGAGATCTCCCTTTGCTGTCACTCTTGCTTTGATAGCCCATCGACCTTGATAAGGATTCAAAGCAGCGATAGGGATAATGCGAGCTGGAGCCTCGTTCCTCATTATTGCCCCGTGATTTTTGTAATTTGGAGGGGGTTGGTATGGGGGCTGAACAGTTGGACGGAAACTCTGCGTGTTACTGCCTTGATTTTGGAAACTTGATTTGCCATGGCCAAAGCTTGTCCGTAAATTTTGAGCAGCAACGTTGTTATTGTTTATCGATGATGGAGGTCCAGAAGTTGTACCAGGAGTTGGCTTTGGAGGCACTGAATCAAGCTCAGGCAATCCTTTTGGATTACCAATTATATCGCAGTCTGGAATAATCGTTTCCATGTTTAGTACCACAATAATCCTGCAAGACTCACATCAATCAGTTTATTGGTGTTGAATTTTGACGTTAAGGTGTTTGATGTATAACTTTCACTTTAAGCACGACTCTGTATTGTACTAAAATTTTTGGAACTAGAACCTTATGAACTGCAAAGATCTCTAATGCAAATTCACACTGTTGCCCCCTTTTATGATGCCAAAAGCACCTTACACCGTTAACATTAGCTTGACCGACAATTGAACTTCTCAGAATGATACGTACAATGATTTGGATTTGTGAAGAAAAAAACATAGCATTAGCTTGCCCTTTATTCCATCATAAGGCAGGACCTCCATCAAGCAGCCCAAAGCAGATAATCATTGAAGAAAAGAATCATTTATCTTATTAATATCAAATGTAAATCAAACTCAGTGGACAATAGTGACCTATAATGCATCTAATAAGCACAGTTACAAAAATGTGAATTAGAAAATGTTTCCCGGATATGGCAGACAAATTGCTCTCAGTGTAACAAAGTATTAAAAGAAACCAAATCTCAGCCATTTCAGTTTATTTTTCTCGTTCTATTATTCATATACGTATTGAGGAGAGTTTTATTTCAAAGGAAAACCATTCACTGTTCAATTTGATGTCTCTACTCTTACTATTATCCAGATTAGCACCATAATTTTGAGTTGAAGAAATACCAGTTCATTCCAGCCTAATGACTGTGAAATCAACCAGGAAATCTTCCAGTCCAACACTTATATCTAAAATTATGTAGTCTTATTCTCTAAATCTCCACACTAAACATTTTAACTGATAAGTCATCAAGTGAACTTTTTATCTAAACATACCATGCTTAACGTGACCTTATATCTCAAAATAACATTGCTCCATCGTGCATCGATGCATCTTGCCTGGCCAAATAGCATCATTGACAGGTTGAAGACTATTTTAGCTTTCAAAAAACGATTAAATTCAAGTTTCTAAAGTCTGCATACTTATACTTACACTTCTACTTAGAACACCTTGAAATCGAAAATCAACTATAACCAATCAGCAACAAACAATCAAATTTCTAGGTAACACTCTATCAACTCAAACAGAAAACAAACAGCCTCTTATTATGACTGCTATCCCTGTTCAAAAAACCCTTCCGTTTTACATTCAAACGATCCAGCAAAGACAAAACTCATGATTCATCAAAATATCAACACTCAAATTCCAAAACCAAATGAAAAAACCTAAAAATCATACGCAGAATATGTACATGTAAGCGATTCAAGCGAGTGATAGGAGAAATTACTTGCGGTTTTGGACGGTGCTACATATGTACTCGATGAGCTGGATAACAGATCCCTTGCGGACTCGGCCTGTCTTGACTCGGTCATTAAGCTGAGTGGCGAGCATTGCGTGCTGCGTCTCCACCGAGTCGGAGAGGAGGAGGCGGTAGCGCTCCTGCGTGGAGCCGATGAGCTTGATGTCCAACACCTGCACCAGCGGCTTCAAATTAACGTCGCCGTCGTTAATCGCCGTTATGGCGTTCGCCGTCAGATTCACCGGCATTATTTTCTGGTAATTTAATTGGAAGATTCGTAAGATTTAGAGAAGTGGAAACCGAATTGTACGAGTGGGGAATGTGGAAAGGGGAAATCGGGGATGAATTTTGAATGAGCGAGAGAGGGTTTGGTGGGTTTATTTCTAAATAATGGGGAATTTAGAAGGGTAATTTGGGAAAGGGAGACGAACGTTGATGAAATGGCGGGGAGAAACCGACCTAGTTTTGAGTGTGTGGAATAATCTTTTGATTAATCAATACATTTGACATCTCTATAAATAATTACTAATTAACCAATCTAAAAAATTTGAGTTACAAGTTTGTCTCTTAACTTTGTTCTTTGTTCATTTTCGTCCCTATAGTAAGTAGTATTAAGTATTAACCATAGAAAATAGAAATAGATATTCTCTTCACGAAATGTATTTATTTGGAAAAATATGAACTACGGATGAAAGTTGGAACGAAATTTTCGATTTACGATCTAAAAACTTCCAATTTTGGAACAACTTTTTTCATTCTGATTTCCACAATTTCTATTTTCCATATTTTTCGAGTTTTTTTGGATCGGACTTGAAATTTTATACAGTATTTTCCATAGTTCTGATATTTATCATTTCAGAGGTAGAATTTTACGTGGTATTTGAAAATAGATGCCTAGTGCAGTTGAAATCATTATAACTATACTTAAAATTATTGAATCTATAATACAAGCAGTTTTAGTTTTATGATTTCGTGAAAGTGGGAATTCTTATTTTTTGAATGTTTTCGAAACTTTCTAAAAATGTGTAAACTCATGTAATTTCCATAGCCTTTATTTATGAAGTTACATGAACTTTATAAAACTTAGATACGGATATGTATGGTTCAAATCCTGTTGTGAAATATCAAGTGTATATATATAAAATAGGGAAAACAATCCAACAAATTACAAGGTTTTGATGCCCATTTTTATGCTTGCACATCAATTTCAGCAGGCACAGTTGTAGCAGTTGATGGCCTGATATAAATCTCTTCTTCCTTTGGAGGATGAATATTGACAACCTCTGGAAGAGGCGTTGTCAAACCCTGTTTTCCTCTCGGATCCCAGTCAAGCATTACCTTAGCTTCGATACCAAGTACACCCTGTCCAATCGAAAAAATAAAATTATCAGAATATAAGAAGAAAAACAACAAACACGTTATCCTAAAAGATGACACCAAACGAACGAAAGAAAACGAACCCTGCCTGAGAAGAACATGTCTAACAACAGCATCAATGTACTCATCCTTGAACTTCATGGACTTGCTTAGCCCTCAATTCCACAATAACCTGTTCGGGCCACATGTCAAAATACGATAAATCAGAAACCCAGCACAATGTACGAAAAGGCGAATAATAAAGGTTAAAAGAGACATTTTAAACAACAAATTCATGTCTGTGACAGTTCAAACGAATAATAAAGAAATTATAAAAATGTCATTAACCATGTGCCTTCTCCAAGGAAACAACATGAGCATTAGTTAAAAGTCATGATGATTATCAAGTGGAGGAAGACAATTTTTTTCTAGTCAACATCCGACGCAGAAATTGGAATCGAGATACCAATTTTGCTTTGAAAAGATGACATTGTAAGCACTTAAATCATACAAATAAAATATAAACGCATAAACATGTGTCTTCACCAAGAATACAAGATGAACACATGAAAGGTTCAAGATGATTACAGCATGGCAGGAAAACGATTTTTTGTAGTCATCATCCGACACAAAAGTTGGTATCGAATCACCAAAATTGCTTTTAAGATGACGTGGTTTTAATCAATTCTAGCTCACAAATCGTGTGCAGACCACAAATCAATAGCCAGATAGAACAAAGCATTTCGATAGCATCCCTACTTTTGTATCTATAAATAAGAGTTATCTGAGGATTCGAACTTCTATCAAAATCCAACTCATGGAATAAAATTACGAGCACCATGCTCATTAACAAAAACCGAGAAGAAAACGATCGTTACCTCACCGGAGGAACTCAGCCTGTTGCTAACTTCTCGGCGTACAATTCAACGCGGTTCTCGGGGAATCTGAATCTCTTCTGCACGAGAGAAGTAAGATCCCTGATTCTCCTCCATTTCTCTCCTGCTGTAATCAAACAAATCGAAATGATTCAAAATCACTAACAAACAGAACAAGTGGAATACTATTTGATTACATAAATTAAACACAAATTGATTCGGAGAACCATCAAATAGCACATTTGGGCAAAAACAGATAACAAATTTGAAATTCAATCAAAAATTGAAAACAAAATCCTGTTCCGTACAAAATAATAGACGGATCAAATGGAAAAAGAAAATGAGAGAATAATTACCAAGGAGATTCTGCGTGCGAGTAGCCCTCACGGTAGTAGCCCTGACCTCGACACCCAGAGTATCCATCCTCAGCCAACTCACGAGTCAGTACCTCGTTCAACTCGTTGCACATTCGATTCATAAGAAGAAGAAGAAGAAGAAGAAGAAGAAGATCTCAGGATAAGTACTGCGTGCGGTAGTGTGAATCCAAACCCTAGGTGCAGATTAGGGTTTTGAGTTGGTGATTAAAAAATTTAAATGTTAGCGGGAGGAGTTAATCGAACGGTCTGGATGATTGCGGCTGAGGTGAGATTTAGGTTTGCAAGACAAAGGCCCGAGATAGCAAAACTTCATTATGGGCCTCACTTTAAGCCCAATTTGAAATAGCGGGCTTTTATCTCACTTTTGAGCGAATTAGTTATAAAGTCTCACAAGTCTATAAAAGTGGGCCCAATAGGTAGGTATAAGAATATTCCCCTTAAAGAAACGTCCAACAAGATCAGGTAAGAACTTGTACCAAGGTCTTCATCAAATCAACATTGCAATGCACGAACTAATTTAATAATCGCCGGCGAGAACCACTACGCGCCGCCGTACATTCAAAACCAATCTTGCTACAATACAATAACTACACATCAAATGAATTACCTCCCCATGCATACTATATATAAATTCCTCTAAATTAAATTAATTAAGACAGCATTAGCATATATATATCATTCGAGATACATGTCTAAGAGCAACATGGCTCCAAAAGTACTATTTGCAGTACTACTCATAGGTTTTGCACTTTGCTACTACTTTGTTAGCAACCCGTTGGTTCCCGACGATGGTTCGCCGGAGCACGACTTGAGTGAGTATTTTGTCAACTCCTCCGGCGGGCAATCGGAGAAAAATGTAGAGGAATTGGAAGCTGGCGGCGAGTGGATGGTGGAGTACGCCAGTGGTGGTTTGTCGGGGAAGCCACATAGGAGGCTCCAATGCATGTGCGGGTGCGGCTGTTGTGGCTTGGGAAACTGCCATAACTGCTGCCTCTTGCTCAAGAACAAAAACGGGAAAGTTTGAAATCGGGTTTCTAGTTTCTTTAGTTCTAGTATGGCTCGAGAAATGCGCGTTCTAGAGTCGAATAAGAAATCGTGTCGTGGTGCATGAATAATAAATGAAATTTAATTCTCATGACTAGTTGCAAGCTGTTGGCTCATGGGTGTAACTTTGGTTTCCATGACCATAAATTATAAATATTACAAAAAAATAATTTCCAAATTATAAAATTAAGCCTAAATAAAATTACAATAATTATATTATGGTTAGTTTTGACCAAGTCAAAATCAGGGGTTGATATATTATTTTGAAATTTGGGGTATGGATATTGATATGATTGCAAAAAGGATTATTTGTGATGATATATGTGTAAGGCCCCTTTTGGTTGGAGGGATGGGTTGGGATGGGATTGGGGATTCATATTGAAATTACACTGTATGGATTAGTAAAATATGGATGGTATCTCGGGTTTGGTTGGTTGGATACGGATATGTGGGATTGAATCCGAAAGAGCCAAACTCAGGAATGGTTGGGAGGATTCGGTGGGATAATTTGGCTAATTACATTACCACCCCTTGATGCCCTTTTATTATTATAATATACACCTGTCAATTTTTAAATTGCTTGATGCACCCATTCTTTCCTCCCATTTTTCTGTAATTATAAAATCAGCCCTAATATTTTTGGATAATTACATTTCCACCTCTGATAAGCCATTTTTATTATTATATTATACACATGTCAATTTTTAAAATATTGCTTGTTGCACCCAATCTTTCCTTCCATTTTCCTTTAATTATAAAATCAGCCCATATATTTTTGGATAATTACATTTCCACCCCTTGCAAACCCTTTTTATACACCTGTCAATTTTTAAAATATTGCTTGTTGCACCCATTCTTTCCTCCCATTTTCCATTAATTATTAAATCAACCCTAACGTTTCCGGATAATTACATTACCACCCCTTGCAAACCCTTTTTATTATTATACTATACACCATTCAGTTTTTAAAATATTGCTTGCACCTCTTCTTTCCTCCCATTTTCCTTTAATTATAAAATCAGCCCTAACATTTTCGGATAATTACATTACCACCGTTTGCAAGCCCTTTTTATTATTATATTATACACCTGACAATATTTAAAATATTGCTTGCACCACACATTCTTTCCTCTCATTTTCCTGTAATTATAAAATCAGCCCTAACATTTTCGGATAATTACATTACCACCCCTTGCAAGCCCTTTTTATTATTATATTATACACCTCCCAATTTCCGAAATATTGGTTGCACCACCCATTCTTTCCTCCCATTTTCCTATAATTATAAAATCAGCCCTGATATTTTTGGATAATTATATTTCCACCCCCTGCAAGCCCTTTTTATTATTATATATTACACCCGAGCTATGATGAATTTGCTTTACTTCCAAAATAAACGTTTGGAAAAATGACATTAATATAACAGTTAGATGTCATTATCATATCTTCTAGTTTCTACAAAATATGAAGCTAATAAAATGGAGCAGTAGCTCCAAAATAACAGATTTTTTTGGAATCCATATTAGACATTTTAGCTCCACACTAACAGAAACTTCACTAAATACTTGTAGAAAATTTACGAAATATAATCTGCCATATTACAGAAAATTTATATTTGTGACACACAAATGGACAACTATAATGTCCACCACAAAATTAAATTAAAGAAGAAATAAAATGTCTTCAATGCAAATAACGCCGCAAGATGGAGTCCGAATACGGAAAATTTCTTCGTCGCCTTGTGAGTGGATGGTAGTCTACCTATCCGAAGTAAAGACCTTCGAGGATCATTCGAACCATAACCCCCTTTTCGGACTCATTTAATTCGAAAAATATGTCGAGGTCGGTTGGGCTATTGCAAACGGCTTTAGCGACGGTGATCTTATCATCATCGACACCTAAGAATAACGGCGATAGGGCATCCAACACCTTCTTACGTGTAGTGGACGCATCGTGCTCAAAACCGATACGGTGGGCCACATCGTGCTCAAAACCTTCTTACATATAACAGTATATAACAATATATAACAATATTTACTGTAAAAAACAATATATAATAGAACAATGACCAATAGACCTGCAAAATTATCAATTGATTGGATCTATTTTCAGTCATTTCCTGTTCGAATTCAACAATTGTAAATCCTACAACATTTCCTCAAGCATAAAATTTGATCATTACTCCAAAAACGTCAGCTTTTATTAACATTGGATTCAACAAATGTATGATCTACTACTTTCCCGAAATAAAAATTTCATATTTATTCCAAAAACTGCACCTTTTCCAAACCTTGCATTCTAACAAAAAACAATACAAAAGGGGGCAACTAAATTTCAATTGAAGTCTGGACAAACCCAAAGGTTTTTTTTTTTTCTTCCAAAAAATGGTTATTTTCCAGTTAAGTTCATTCTGTTCCGATTAAGTTACCCGATACAGACAACTTCGGATATAGACACATACAATGTGTTCAAACATGGTTTCTCTAACTCTTAACATTAATTTTCAAATCAGCATAAGTTGAGAAAACTGTAAAATCATTTTTCCAACATACAACTTGAACACAAATGAGGCCCATATATATTCACCTTTATATGAAAATTAACAGCACATATTTTCTTCACTAAGACATAAATACTCTTCCAAACAATAGAATGTAAAGTTAATCAGTTATATGTTTAAAGTAAAACCTGAGCGCGGGTCCTGGAAGCGGCTTCGATAATGGAGGGAGCGCTCAAGTAGCCGAGCCGAGCCGGCGGGGGTTCCAATGCGAAACAGATTCATCAGACGACTAGACATGCAAGCTGCTCTCATCTGCAACACTGTAAACAACTACGGTTCGAATCCCCAACCTCTTGGCAGTTCGATCCTGCACGCAATTTTGCCTCTATTCGCGATCGCTATCTTCACAATTCTCGCACTTGTTGGGTTGATTAATTTCTGCCAATTAGATGAGAATTCTCTGAATCGAAGAGGTAGAGGTCTGGTTTTTCGATGGATTAGATAGGTTAAGGACGAACGACATCGATTGGAAGAACACACGCAGTGGGAAGTGTAGTATGTGTGTGAAAACTCCGATGATTTTTTGGGGCTGAATAAATCGATATATATATATGGTGTATATTTGTAAATATGAATAAATGGTCAGGGCATTTAAGTAAAATATTTAGAGAGTTGGGCTGGAGAGGGATTGGATTACCCAATCTTACCTCCATAGGCTGGATCGGAGATCCAGTAATTAAGGGATGGGAGCCCGGGCCCAGGATCAATCCGGAAATGGGTTGGGCTGAACCAAATCTAAGATCCAGATGGATTGTGAGATCAATCACATTGGATCAGCCCAACCAAAAGGGCCCTAAGTAGAAGGCGGAAAGTGATTGCTCCAAACCCCTTGATTTGATTTCAAGAATTAATGATGTAGTGGATGCCACGTGGTAGTTGTAAAACTAAAATTTATATTAATAAGGGTAAATTACAGGGAGCCCCTTGTCTTAACGTCAAATTATACGAAAATCCACCATATTTGAGTAATTACCATCATTCATCTCAATAATGTATTATCTTACACGTGCATTTTTACAGTGTCAAATTTACGTACTGAATGGGGGATTTTTTCGCAACACAATATGAATTTAAGGGAGGTGGTTGTAATTACTCAAACATGATTATTTTTTTTTGTAATTTCAGTTTACCTTTAGGGGTGGCTGTAATTTGCTATATCATAAGTTGAATATTGAAAAAAATTATCAAAAGAAAAGAAAATAAATAAAAATAAAAATGATGAAGGAGATGCTAGAGAGAGAGAGAGAGAGAGAGAGTCACTTTAGGACAAGAGACGAATAAGGGCAAAAAAGAAGACATTATATAAACATCAAACAGAAAGTGTGACACCATTCCAACAAAGACACATTAATCAAAAATCTAGTCTGGACTTAGAAACAGTCCATTTTCTTAAGCAATATAAATCACCTATGTGGTCCCCACCCACTCCTTTTTTCCCAAGATGATGAATTTAGTACTAGGTCCCGCCAACAAAGCCCAATAATGAGATTTATTGCATTTAGCACCCCTGTTTTACTTCAATTGTCAAAAAGAGTCGTCTTGTTATAAATATTAACAAAATTATCTCTTAGAATTCAATTTTATCAGCCAAACTACCCCTAGAAAAACACTATATAGATTATAGAGGATTGCGTGCTAAAAAAAATTGCATCGTAGAAGATTGTTTTGCTGACATTAATAACATGCGAAATTTTATAGCAATTCGATATAACTCAGAGATACTGATAAAGGCCTAAATTAAAGTATGATGACCTAAATCAAATGGAAGCCACTAATAAAGGCCTATTTATTTCAAATCAAAGCTTAACAAAGAAGAAGAAATACATGTTTATTGCATTTAACACCACTATATTTACTAATTTCTCAAAAAAAAAAAATTATGATTTTTATTAGGAGAAAATCAATACGATTCAATTCTTTTAGCAAATTACCCCTAAAAACTCACAATTTAAGAGGTTGTGTGCTAACAAATACAACATTGGAAGATTTTACTAATATTAATAACACGATTTTTTTATTTTTTATTTTTGAACAATTCGAAACTATAAAAAAAATCCACAATTCGGTCGAGGAAAAGACAAAAATGGAGAAATTAAAAAGGAAAAGGGGAAAAGAATCTAAGTAGAGAAGGGATAAGAATGTAGTGAATAGGTTGAGTTCATCATCTCAAAAAAGGACCATTTGGGGCCCTTGACAACTTGTTGGGGGTCACTATTACAAATTACAATAATATTATTGCAAATTACAATAAAATTCTAGATAAAAATGTGATGCACCCAACTACCCAAGCTCCTATTTGTTGATCTTAAAAAGAATTACAATTTGTATTCAAGAGATTTGTCAATTCATGGAAACGAAATAAATAAATAAATAAATACATATATACATACAATACGTATTGAACTACCCAAGCTCTTTATTTATTTATTATTATCTAAAAAGAAAAACATAATAAATAAATAAAAAGGAGCAAGGAAAAAAAGACCATCATCATCTCTTATCTGAGATTCTGTTTTCCTGT
Source organism: Erythranthe guttata (assembly GCF_056151865.1). Classification (NCBI taxonomy): domain Eukaryota; kingdom Viridiplantae; phylum Streptophyta; class Magnoliopsida; order Lamiales; family Phrymaceae; genus Erythranthe; species Erythranthe guttata. Next base: position 5,615,369 of record NC_142542.1, on the reverse strand, counting down.
GGTGGAGTGTGATTGGGAACTAAAAGTGATTTATCTTAAAAAGCTGCTTTTTTTAAGCACTTTTCATTTTTAATTCCCCTCTAACTGTTTGAGAGCATCTTTGCAGAGGTGTACTCTTTTTGGTTCCATTATGTGTTTCACTTCTCACTACATTACAAATCCTCATATACTCATCTTCCCAAACCATAACATAAAAATTGAATCTTTATTTACTTTTTTATATTAAATAATTAAAAAAAAAATCCCAAATTGGCTTTCATGAAAGTTAACACTCAAAAGCCAGACATTCTTGATTAAATTAGATAACAGGTACAAATCCTGATACACTCATCTTCACAAACCATAACATAAAAATTGAATCTTTATTTACTTTTTTATATTAAATAAATAAATTAAAAAAAATAAAAAAATCCCAGAATTGGCTTTCATGAAAGTTAACAATCAAAAGCCAGGCATTCTTGATTAAATTAGATAACAGGTACAAAGTTATACATGCAGGTAATAATAGATTTTTGGAGCTATTTTTCACTACTAGTGGCAAGAATGGTAATTACTTAATTAATTAATTTAACATACAAAATCTAAACATTCTTTCTTTCTTTCTATTACCTTCTCAAGATTGTGTTGTCTGCACTAATTCTTGGTGTGTGTGTTTTTCGCGCACCGTACGTGTAATAGAATCAAGAACTAGCCGAGCCTATGCCTCTTCTGGCCAGCTGATTTTACGCCGCCGACAGTCGAATCACCCTCGGACGAATTATCCATCGATTTAGTGAAAGAAGTCGACAAGTCGGAGTAAAGATCAACAACCCTCCTGATATTGTTGTTAAGCTCTCTGATCAAGCCCACGTTCCGGCTCAAATTGTCGGGGATTTTCGACTCGTGATTCTGGTTAATCTCGTTGATTAGCAGCCGGTTCTGGTCAAGTATATTCTGGACCTGGACAAAGCTCTTCTGGAAACTCTGCAAGATCTTGCCATCCATTTGCGCGATATTACCGAGTCCCGAATACGTATCACCCTCCATTTTTTTTTTTTTTTCAAATCTCAATCAAATGAAATGCAGCCCTGCACAACAAATAAACAGACTGAAATTAATTAATTAATTAACAGGAAAAAACAAGAAACATAAAGAATGAGGAGGAGAAATGGAACATAACAGAGAAGAGAAGAGACAATCTTACATTACTCAAATATTTTAATTGTTTTTTTAAGGAATGCCCATCATCATATCTTCTCATTTGTACTTGTTTTTTTTTTTTTTTTTAAATATAATATTTAACCAAAAGTCCAGACAACACATGATAAGGTTTTGAATTCTTTAAAGCCAATTTGGGCATAAGAGACAAGGTCTGAACTTGATATCATGCTCCCCCCCCCCCTACCCCCACCCACCAACCCCCCCTACGCCAGCCACCCCCACTACCACCCCATGACCATGAACAATTGCTTTAGTTTTAGAATAATTGCTAAATTAGGGCCACTCCTCGGGTAATGTTAGATTACGAAAAACCATCTCATGTTTGGGTAATTACAATTACCACCCTTAATTGTGAATCTTCTTACATGTTCACCCTTGCGGTGTCAAATTAGTGGAATCTATGGAATATTCTCCAGTTTATACCTGTTTTACCCCATTCGTGCTTCACATTTTGTAATAAGATGAGTATAAGATGTGTCTCTTGGATCGTAAATATCAGATTCTTGTGCATCAGAAAACTGTATTTTTGTACAAAACGAGTACAAACTAGACAACATTAACACGGAATCAAGAAAATAAGGGAGGACGATGTAAGAAAATTCATAGTTGAGGAATGATTGTAATAACACAAACAACAGGGATTTTTCGTAATTTTAACTGAACTTGGGGATGACCGTAATTTACCCTAGAATAATTGATGGTAATTATTTGTTTATTGATGTATTTTGATTGTTAGTTGCAATTATTATGACAATTAGAAAAAAGAAAAAAAGAAGAAGATCCTGTTTCCACAAAAGGGAACCTTTTGCACAAATAAAGATTGAGCTCAGAATTTCAAAAGAAAGAATCTCCAGACCCCCCCAAATAAGCAGTCAATTATGACAATTAAATCCCATAAAAAATCATGTAAGAGATCAATTAATTATAATGAACAGTGATATTATACAAACAAGATTCTGAGTAAAGTAATTCTTGGAAAAATTGAAGCTGCAGTTCTGAAAAAAGCAGAAAAAAAAAGAAATGAAGAACACTACTATTTATAGTAAAAAAAAATGGTGGGATTGATATTAAATATCTGGGAAATAAAAAAGCAGAAAAAAAAACCCATTTGGGCTATGACCCGTTTAACGAAAACAGTGTGACCCGAATCCATGAAAGATCTCGAAAAGTCGAAATTCAAATAGCTACGCCGTATCATTCTACCACTGTTTTTCACAGAACTGGATAAACATATATGGAGTGCATATATATATATATATATATATATATATATATATATATATATATATATATATATAGTTTGGCGTACCTTGAAAAACTGAGAACATCCTTGAGGAGAGAGAGAGAGAGAGAAATATCGGCGAGAAATCGAATCTCAGAGAGGAGAGAGAAAGAGGAGAGAGAGAGATGTAGAGAGAGAAGATTTGATGGTCACGCTCCGAGGCAAGCCTCACTGTCTAAATACTATGGTATATAGTATATTGCTTGCTTCTCCTATTCACTCTCCTCCTCTCTTCTTTGTCCACCTGTCTCTTTGCATTTTCATTTATTTTTATTTATTTTGCTTATTTATTTGGCTATTTTAGTAGTTGTTGAGAAAGAGGATAAATAGTTTTATTTCACATTTTGTGTAGTATTTTAGTCGAAACTCAAAATAATGTGCAAATTACGGCCACTTCTAAGTTATGGTCAAATACTGGACAAAATAATGGGTAATTACAGTCATCCCTTTAACTATGTATTATCTTACAAAAATATCTCCACAAGTAAATTTAGGGATGTTAAATCGGTAAAATCGAACCGAAATTTCGGAACGCCAACATTTCATACCGATTACCGAACTGACTATATGATTTAGCTCAATAAATAACCGAATTACATAAATTTTATGTAAAAATATTTAAAAGGAGGGGTGGCTGTAATTACCCAAACAAGAGGGGCTTTTTTCGTAATTTGTCATACCTCATGGTTGGCCGCGATTTGCCCCAAAATAAATTAGTTTATTATGCATGTATTGTATAAATGATTTTTGAAGGGGTGAAATGTTACACAAAGATAATGTAAGGGGGCAAATGTTATATATACTATACTTTAGGGGTGTAAGTGTACTTAACCCTTTAAAATAATATTAATCTAAAATACAGATTGACAAAGTATATTATAGATTAGGTACAAAATAATTCGTCGGAATAAGTGGTAACTCCAGTCTCCAGCTATACACAATTGATTATATTCCAGCCTGCTTTATTTTTGGAATTTTCCTATGTTTAGTTGTATCTATATATAACTTTTTCCTTGTCTAATTATTACAAAATTCAGAGCCAAAATTAGTATACCATATTAGTTCAAGTTAGTATATCTTTTTTTTTCTTCTCTTTCAAGAATCCATAATTAAGCTGTATTTAACATATGAGAGTAATAGTTCAAAACCCTCAAAATGAACCATATATATTTATACACACACACACACCTCGGGTGTATAATTTCGCAAAATCGAACAAAATTTTTGAATCACAATACACTGCTTACAACTCCGACAACGAAAGAACAAATTTTACTTTAATGCTAGGGCTTAAATTTGGGGTAAAACTAATTTTCAACAACTATGCGATTTGGTAAGCATGAGAAATCGAACCTTCAAAATGTGGTACGCAATGACTCTGAACTGTAACAGGAGTTTGTCGAAACTTCTGCTCTTTCTTCTTCCGTGGTCTTCCGGTCTTACAGACTCGGTTCAAAGTGCCAACCAAACACTACTTTCCGAGGTTTCAGATTCTCTTGAAAAGTGGGGCCCCATGCAGACATAAATTAAGCACACGTCCCTCCAAATACTGATATTTCCACATCAAGACTCCTATTTTTTTGTCATATTGCAATCAGTGAAAAAGTGAAAAAAGTTTGGCCGCATTTAAGAAAGAAATGGTCAATACAATTACATGCAATGAAAAATCAAAGAAACATAATTATAATAAATTTATTGAAAATAAATAAGTATAATTTAAAATAGAGTTCTCCACAACTAAATATTAATTTGAATTAGGAAGTTGTCTGAAACAGCAGAGATGTATTTATTCAGTTCTTGTTGGATGGAATACCGAGCCTCTGTCGAAAATCCTCCTCCATGAGAGGAATGCCTTCGCGCAGTTTGATCTTCGGTTCCCAGCCGAGCAATTCTTTCGCCTTTGTAATATCTGGCTTTCTTTGTCTCGGATCATCCGGCGTGTTCTCCACTGTTACGATTTTCACTTCTGGATTTATCATCTGCGAATCCCTCAAAATCATTATTTTATTATTATTATAAGTTTTCATGTTTAGCTTTAAACAAAGCGTCGGTTAACCGAGTATACTAACCTCTTTCACAGTCTCGGCGAGCTCAAGCATTGTAAATTCACCTGATAGAAAAAAATAATATCCTCAGTTAATATTAATCATAAATTCAAGCAAGAAAAGTATCGAGTGACGGTATATATAAACCTGGATTGCCGATGTTAATTGGCCCTGTATTGTCTCCTTCCATTAGTCGAATAAGACCATCAACCTTCACCACAAAAGAAATAAAAAAAGAGTAAGCTTCCGTATCAATATTCTAGCACTCGAAAGAAATTTAACCGAAAATACCGAAGATAAGATGATTTTTCTTACCATGTCAGAGACGTAGCAAAAGCTTCTCGTCTGTGTTCCAGGCAATTGGACGGTCAAAGGTTCGTCACTACAGTGGTACAAATTTTGAATTATTAGTCGAGTAGCAAAAATGACAATAGTGGTCTTTTGTATATCTCTGTGAAACTTCTCACACAGTACACTACACACCGTGTGAGATAAGAAGAAAACACGATGATATGGTAATGGTATAGGGCCCGAGTGCGTTACCGTATAGCTTGAGCAATGAAATTACTGACAACCCGACCATCGTCGATATTCATCCGTGGTCCGTAAGTGTTGAAGATTCTTGCAATCCTTATTTCTGTTTTAAAAATTTATCGTTTTAATTTGGTAAGGAAATGCACCATACTACATGTAATTATATATTTAGTGTGAGAGCAACAATTACCAAGTCCATGCTGCCTATGGTAGTCAAACATCAAAGTTTCAGCTACTCGTTTTCCCTCATCGTAACAGCTCCTAACTCCTGCAATTACATATTAAACGACGATAACTTTGAAGCATATATTATTCGAAGGTTGAACATTTTTTGAACTTATACTACTTTTATATGAAGGAAAATTTCCTTTCTACCACGATTTAAAAAGAAAATAAAAAAAAATCAGCTTTAATTTTATGTTGTCGATTGCATCGTAATTAATACCTATAGGGTTGACATTGCCCCAGTAATCTTCAGTCTGAGGATGCACGAGCGGATCGCCATATACCTCTGATGTTGATGTCAGCAAAATCCTATTGAAATAGTAGACAGTGTGAATTTAATTAGACTTTAAGCACAATGAAAGTAAAAGAAACGTATGGATGCAATGGCAAACCTAACCTTGCCCCGACTCGCTTCGCAAGTCCCAACACGTTAAGTGTCCCGATTACATTTGTCTTTATCGTCTGTCGATGCACAGTGTCAAATTATGCTCAAGCAACAATCTTTATTTTAATTTTATTTTTTCGATTACAGCAATGTTATGAGAGAGAGAGAGAGACAGCTATCTCAGTTGCTGACCTTCACAGGGTTGTATTTGTAGAATATTGGGGAAGCGGGACAAGCTAGATGGTATATTCGATCAACTTCAATTAGCAGTGGCTCTGTCACGTCTGGGAAGAGGAAAACGAAGAATGATCAAAGCAATAAAATTTATATACCGCACTCGACAAATTCAAAGGCTAGCCAAAATTCTATGCATTTCAAGAAAAGACAGCACTAAATATGAAAATCAGCTAACTGACGAAGCTAGAAACACTGCCTACCATGACGAATAAGCTCAAACCGTGGATGACCAATCCATTTCTTCAAGTTGTCCTTCGATCCAGTGAAGTAGTTGTCGGCTACAATTACCTATAAATAAAAAAAGGCAAACAAGTAAAAATAAGTATATCTCGACACATTGCATTCATAAGCACGAGTATGAAATCTGTATGTGCTAACCTCATTCTTCTCGTTTTCCATCAGCTTATCAACTAAGTGCGACCCGATAAATCCAGCTCCACCAGTAATCAAGATTCTCATGTTTGCCTGTCGTATAGATGTTATTAATATGCCACATTTCATATATTACGGCATAAAAATGTTTGGAATCCAGTAGGAAAATAAAACCGTAAGGAAATTTGTGCCACAACACACACACACACACACACACACATTTAGCAGACGAAATCATACCTTAAAAAATTTTGCTTTTCTCAATGGTGAAGGCTCGGGAGGAGCCTTCACACTTGCATGGTTGTCTCCTTGTGATACTTCTTTAGCCATTTGTGAGATTCCTTTTCGATTTCTGAATTCCATAACAATTAGATCAAATTAACCATCATATCCAAAACAAAAAAAAAAATCCAAAATACATTTAGGCCTCGTTTGGTTGCCAAGATAAGATTAAATAATCTAATGAAACCCAATTATATTATTGAACCTTCGATGATCCAATGAAAAACATGCCTAGAAGGCAAGATAAGCGCCATGATAACATTATATTTGTGGGTCGACCCGACAAGTTATCGGGGATACCAATTATTTAGTTAATCATGGCTAATCTTCCCAACCAAACAAGGCCTTACAGAAAAAGAAAAAAAGACCATGACACTGCAATCACTCATTCACCACCAACAACTTGTCAAAAATTACAATGCTGTAGGAATACTGCAAGTGGTCTCTATTTAAAAAATTCACTGAAGAACACGAAAACGCAATCGACGAATACACTCAACTTCATAGCAGATCCGTCGTCCTGGTTACAGATATGCAGAAATCGAAAACGGAATACCAAAATGCAGTAATAATACTAATAATAAAAGACCTAAAAAAAATTAAAAATTTGTATGAAGATTAACAGCGAATCAAAGCTTTAATTACATGAATCAAATCATACAAAATCAATTTCAGCAAAAATAAAAACTCCGATCACCTGTAGATAATCCCGATGTATAAACTACGCGGGAACACAATTTTCCTACACAGTGGGGAAAAGACTAGAAATTTACACACTGTAAATAATAATAATAATAATAATAATAAACGAAGGCGATCTTACCAGCAGGGTAAAACAAAAATATTGGGGGTTGTTGAAATTTGGCGAATTAGATTTATAATCGGCGCATCGTCTTCGTGAACAAAATAAGTATAGTAATTAATATTAATTAATTATTAATTATTATGTAAAATTTTCAGTGGATGGCATTCGAAGATATCGTACTTGCTCTCCGCCACCTAATTATAGTCGCGCCACGTGTCAGTTTTATACATGAACTTTGACTGGGATTTCTCTTACGGGGTTTTATTTACAGAACGAACGAACGAACGAACTCGGTTGACACGTAACTAATTTTATCTATAATCTTTGTCTTAAGCTTTATCCGGTGGCACTAATTTGTAGTAATTAACTACTAATTACGATTGTGATGTTATACCGTGTTGTATTGTATGCATTATGGATTTGAAGTCCCTTAGTTCGAATGTATTAATACTTTTTGAAGGGGGAGCCGTTAATAGTAGGGGTTGTCTAGGGTCCGAGAGGGTCTGTACTACTCGGACCCAAACGAATAAATCTGGTGCGTTGAAAATATTAAATAAATAATTATAACCGTTGATTTGAAGTACGATCCAAGTATGACTCAGTACGAACCTAGGTATTTATTAATTTTAGTACAAACCTAGTAAAATTAGATCGTACACATATCGTACTTCATCGTACTCCATCGTACTTCATGTAAAATTACTATATTACCATTACACAATTAAACTAGAGAATTAAAAAAATCAATAATATATTAAAACGTAAAAGCTGTTAATCTTTTTCCTCAAAAGTCAAATCTCAGCCCTAATTACCAATTAACATTTCTTATCCAATACAATCCTTCGAGAAAATTACTGGTGGCCAAGAGACTGGTTCATCGTTTGCCCCAACTCTCAATCTTCATCGTTTCGAGAAAATTCTTCGAGAACATTACTGTAAGTGCTCATCCCCGACTCTCAATCTTCTCCGATGGCCAAGAGACTGGTTCGGATTGGTGGATGATAGATGGAATTATTGGGTTATTCAATGCGGCTCGGGATTCATTATTCATTATTTCTCTCATACAGCTCGGAGGATTCCTTGAAGGTCGAAAGCTTATTCCCATGATTTACCAAATTGAGTTTCTTGAAGTTCAGATTTCCCGAATAAGTTTATTTGTAGAGCTCGAAGGCAGCCTTCGAAATTGGCTTCGTGGCAACTCAAATTCCCTTTCGGTGGTGTTGCGAGGAGCCTCGAAAGAAATACTCGGAGATCGGCCTTGAAGGAGCTGTGCTGATCTGATTTTCCCCAGCTTATCAGTTTACCGAACAAGTTTGGACTCATCTCTCGAGAATGGATCTTTGAAAGTCACATTCGCTTATAATGGCTCGAATTGGTCACGGCCCTACATTTCTTACAGCCCATATTTCTTCTGCGAGGTACATTCGAATATGATAAATAACTTAATATTTATTTATGTAATGAGAAAATGTCTCATGATCTTTAATCAATCAGCAAGTGCTGGAGAAAATAATTTGAGATGGTACAACAACTATATTTTCTATATGGTTTGGATTTGTATGATTTCGCAAATGAAAAATCTATCCGAGTATTCGGGTAGCGAGCACGAGCTCGTTAAACAAAGAAAATATGTCCGAGTATTCAGGCAGCGAGCACGAGCTCGTTAAACAGAAAAAATCTATCCGAGTATTCGGGTAGCGAGCTCGAGCTCGTTAAAACGAAAATCTATCCGAGTATTCGGGCAGCGAGCATGAGCTCGTTAAACAGAAAAAATATATCCGAGTATTCGGGTAGCAAGCACGAGCTCGTTAAAATGAAATTCTATCCGTGTATTCGGGTAGCGAGCACGAGCTCGTTAAAATGAAATTCTATCCGAGTATTCGGTTAGCGAGCATGAGCTCGTTAAAAGGAAAATCTATCCGAGTATTCGGGTAGCGAGCACGAGCTCGTTAAAACGAAATTCTATCCGAGTATTCGGGTAGCGAGCACGAGCTCGTTAAAAGGAAAATCTATCCGAGTATTCGGGTAGCGAGCGCGAGCTCGTTAAAAGGAAAATCTATCCGAGTATTCGGGTAGCGAGCGCGAGCTCGTTAAAAGGAAAATCTATCAGAGTATTCAGGTAGCGAGCACGAGCTCGTTTAACTGAGAAAATCTTCCGAGTATTCGGGTAGCGAGCACTAGCCTGATTGAAAGATTATTATAGAACGAAATGTATCGAAATAAGCCTGAAATAAAGAAAAATGAAATGGATGTAACTAAGCATATAAAATTGCTCAGAAAATGAAACAGGAGAAAATGGTAGGGTATTGAAAATCTCCATACCTTCTCTTTATCCGATTCTCCTTGAACTAAAATACAAGAGTGTGCATAATGCACTTGATTTTGAAGTTAGGAAATAATTCGAATGGGAAACCAAAGGGGATAGGAAAATGGTTGGCCGAGCTCTTCAGCTCATTTACCCGATCAAATGATACGAGCTTCATCCGGCCAAACAAGTACGAACTCACCGCTTCGAAAAAAAAAAAAAAAAAAAAAAAAAAAAAAAAGAAATCCGAGCCAACAAGACATCATAACATTAACATAAACCAAACCCCCTAGAAAAGCAACTAAGAACATAGTCAGTGGGTTAAGAAAATAATTCATACTCCAAGCTGATCAATTCGTATTCTAACGTTCAACTTGGAGTGGGGGACTAGTTGATCCGGACAGATTTACATGGCCTAATAAGGCAAGGCCCAACAGAGTTGGCCCACGGTCGAAGAAGGAGATAAGACCACATGAGATGCGGGCTTATTTGCCCATCCCATCGGATCTTTATAAATAGACCAAAACATTGAGCCCACAAATCTAAGACCCAAAGAATATAATACATTATCCAGGAGAGATGAACTACGAGACCCCCGACGAGTTGGAGACCTCTAAACGAGCTAAAGATAGCTCATGAGTGCCAACGGCCGAGCCCCGAGCGCCGAGCGCCGAGTCGAGGAGCCAAAAAGCACCGAACGCCGAGCCCCGAGCGACGAGCCAGCGAGCGCCGAGCCCCGAGCGCCGAGCGCCGAGTCGAGGAGCCAAAAAGCACCGAACGCCGAGCCCCGAGCGACGAGCCAGCGAGCGCCGAGCGCCGAGTCGAGGAGCCAAAAAGCACCGAACACCAAGCGCCGATTAGCGAACCCCGAGCGACGAGCAACGAGATGAAGATGCCACCTCATAACTTAGACACTAAGAATAGAAAATATCTTCATAACTTAACTCCTAAGACTTATTGTCATGGACTTGAAATAATTCCCTTAATCGAATTGGATGAAAGCAATGGGATCCGAAAAGCCTCTCCTATATATAGAAGGTTCATAAACCTCAAGGTAAGTATTCTTGATCTTAACACATTATTTTCTCTCGAATATATTTATCTCCGAATCTTTGAGGTGTTCTAACTTGGGCGTCGGAGTGCTAACGCCGGGAGCACCTCTCCCGGTCCCTTTTGCAGGTCCGCGACGAACAGGCCTAACATGGAACGGACTTAAAGATTCGAGATTCCTTGAAGCGGAAAACCCAACCGCATCAATATATATATATATATATATATATATATATATATATATATATATATATATATATATATATATATATATATATATATATATATATATATATATATATATATATATATATATATATATATATATATATATATATATATATATATATATATATATACCGAGAAAGCCGATGTTTATAGTTTCGGAATGCTCTGCTTCGAGCTTCTAACGGGGAAAGTTCCGTTCGAAGATGGCCATTTACAAGGCGAGAAAATGGCTCGAAACATACGAGCTGGCGAGAGGCCTCTTTTTTCGTACCCTTCTCCGAAATACTTGACAAATCTCACGAAAAAATGCTGGCAAACGAACCCTAATTTACGACCGAGTTTTTCCTCTATATGTAGGGTTTTACGGTACATCAAGAAAATCCTCGTCATAAATCCGGACCACGGCCACCCTGACTCTCCGCCGCCACTAGTGGACTACTGCGACATGGAGGCAGGGTACTTGAAGAAGTTTCCGGAAAAGGGGGGCGCGGGGGTTTTGGCCCCCCCGTTCTGCAGATCCCGTTTCAGATGTTCACGTACAAGATAGTGGAGAAGGAGAAATTCTACTCCAAGAAATGGGAGATTCATAGGCCAGCTTCGATGTTTGACCAAGATCATAATATGGACGATTTCTTGCTTGCGCCGAGCGATCGGAGGTCCGTTTGTTCGGAGATTATCGACACCAAGAATTCCGGCATTGCTGTGGATATGAGGTCCGTTATTTCCGAGATTCCGCAACGGAAAATGCACCCGTTGGATCAGAGCTCGTTTGGTTTGGAGAGTCCTAGGAGGAAACTTTCGAGTAAATCGTTTAATCTGGAGAGGAGAACCGACCAGAATTTCACTAGTCGGGAGCTGAGAGAGGTTCTTGATAAAGCGATTATAGCATCCAAAGTAGCGGAATCTTCTCAGTTAGTGACGAAAGTGACGGAGCATAAAGCGGAGAGTACCGAGATTCTTGAAAAGAAACAGTCTTTGAGACCAATAGTTGACCAAAAAACGAAATCTTTGGAGGGGGAAATGATACTGCGGCCCACGAGAAATCGGAAATTAAGCGAGATTCCGGAGAAGATAGTGAAGAATGGAGAATCTATAAAGAACACCGTTGAAAAACCGAGGAAAAAACTGGCAAGACAACTGTGATCATTAAACAGATGAAAGATGTAATAAAGACCAAGAAAATTGAAGGTTTGCTCTTTTCTTCCATTTTGTTGTCATAATTTCTACGTCGAAATGTAGTAAAATATTCTAAATAGAATTTCTGATTTTGTTTACTCAGAAACCCGAAACAGGAAAACGAGGTCCGTTTTCTCCGCAGCTTCATCTCCAGCGAGAGCTTTCGGCCAATCAGAAGCACCGAAAAACGAGCCGATCAGAATGAAGAAGAAAACTATGTCCGTTTCTTCGCCAGCTTCTTCTCCGTCTAGGGTTTTCAGAAAGTGCAGCCAATCAGAAGCATCACCGAAAGACGAGTCGCCGTCAAGAATGATGATGAAGAAGAAAAGTGCACCCGTTTCTTCGCCAGCTTCTTCGCCTTCCCGAACTTTCGCCACGTGCGCTTCTCCTTCGCCGAGACAAGTGTCGGCCTGTCATTCGTCGATGGAGAATAATTCTTCTTCGTCGCCACTGGACCCGTTCGGGCGGTGCTCGAGACTCGGTAGACAGACCTCACTTCCGGACGTGACTGTGGGCCCACAAAGACCTCATCTAGATCGTGTTTCGTCTCATGTAGCATAGTTTTTTTTTTGTCTGAACTACACAAATGTAATATGTTTTAAGGAAGAAAGAAAGAAAAAAGGCAATGCAGTTTAATCCGGTTTAGGGGGAGTGTTAGAAAAGCCATGATTTGTTCATATTTTGAGTATATTCCTTTTTAATTTTTTAATTTATTATTTTTTTTTCAGTTTGTATATTTTCGAAATGAAAGTAAAATTTTGGGATTGATTTCTTTCAAAAGCATAAAGATGAACATGATCATGTGATTCATATACAATCATAAACTAAAATCAAGAATCGGATTTGAGTTCAAAACTATATACAAACATAAACTCGATCACAGGATCGATCGACAGATTACATTGGTCGAAAAAACCGATCTTTTCCGCTGCAATACAGCATATAAAGTTTCTCATAGTAGCTCCTTGCAAGAATTCGGCATTCATTAATAGCATTGGGAAATTGCCGTTTAATTTCAGAAACGGGTTTCTTTAATCGAAGCTCCGGATCCCCATCGATCAAACACTTCGCCAAATCACGTCCCCTAATATATTAAAAACAAATAAAAAAAAAATCACTAACATCATTTTCGGTCATTATATTTATAAGACGACCAAATAAATAAATAAAATACAAATACGAAAGCAGAAGTAACTACCACATCATCACGAAATGGCAAAGTGATTCTCGTGTATATACTTGGTGTCGGTAAAGCGCACAAACGGCATTCATACAAAGCTCTTCGTCTTCTTCAAAGGCATCGAGCATGTGGGCCCCACACGTCCATGTTTTGCTCCTCCATTTCGGATTTTTTTCATCAATATTAATATTTTCGTTAATTGGCGAAACCTCGTCTTCATTGTCGGAATCATTGATTTCTATAGCCAAATTTGTATTATCTGCACACGAATCATATTACTTTACTCAAAATAAAACATCTTCGAACCAACAAATTAAAATCGAAAAAAAAAGCAACATAAATATGTTAATCCTACACTCTTATAGATACCATTATCCAAACACTCTAAAAATATGTTAATCCTACACTCTTATTAATCATTATTTGTTTATCTTACAAATCAACAGAGACCCTATTGGATATATATGTTGTAACAACAAATTATAGAAGGCACCACTAATTCCAATAGTTGAAATATATAGTTTATATTGGGGTTGATTAAAGTGGTTTGCTCTCAGTTGTGAAATTAATTATACTAAATCACAGTAATAGATCTGTAGTAGAATTTCTTTGTGCTTCCAACTATATATATATTTATTTGAAACTACTATCATTCTAAACAACAACAATTGTGGATGTCTGGTTTTCTGTACAATTCATGGAATGGAATCTCAACTGTCGACCTCTTATACTGACAAAAACCGACAAACTAGAACACCGAGTATGGTGTGAACTGTAATTAATCATTAACACGCAATCCTTCAATAAGCCCAACTCCAAATAGATTGTTAAGAAAAATCAATCAAACACGTAGTTCTAAGTAAATTAATTGAAGAAATTAATTGATAAACCGATAAAACAACCGTCTAAATCTTTGATAACCCCAGAAACATTGTCAAATTTGTTTTCCTGTACACAATAACTCCATGAAACACAATTATATATGGATTTGTCCAATTCATGAATTAGAATACACACAAAAATTAAAACCCTACACCTTAACTTTCTTGTTTTCCTTAATTCGTAGAGAAGAGAAGAAAGATTATACCTCGACTATATCCCCGCAGGAAAAGAACGATTGATGAAGATGATTTTTATTTTTATTGATGATGATGGCGACGAGATTTGTTTTTTTCTCTTTTTTTAGACGATGAATAAACAAAGAAAACAAAAAAAAAAAGGATTGAAGAGATTAGGGTTTAATGAGAATAATTAGATCGTAATAATGAGATTGTAATAAGCTTTTAAATTATTGATTTTCTAATTATATTTTTTATTTTATATAAAAGGGTTTTTATGTAATTTCATCTGTAATTCAGGGTTCGTACATTTTTTTACTGGGTACGTACTAATCCTACGTGGCGCATTCTTATTGGTTTCGTACGGTCCGAGTAGTACAGACCCTCTCGGACCGTAGACAGCCCCTTAATGGTATCGTAAGATTAAATAATCTACAAGTCCATGTAGAATTGATAATTACAAATTCTCCGAGTTATTTCACCGTCTTACAATTACACCCATATATAGTTATGAGTAATAAAATCTTAATGATTTCATTGGCCCCGTTTTGTTGGCAAGATAAGATTAGCCAAAATAAGACTAAATAATCTTATGAGACCCAATTATTTTATTTGAGCTTGAAAGGTCCAACAAAAAAAACTCATTAAAAGGCAAGATAAGCCAAGATAAGACAAGATAAGCCATGATAATATAATTTTGGCGGGTCGACCCGGCAAATTATTGAGGATACCAAACATCAAATTAAGTCCAACTATTTAGTTAATCATGGTTTATCTTGGCAACCAAACGGGGCCATAGAATATTCATTTATAAATTTCCAAATCTACTCACATGGGGTCAATGTAATATATTCATAGAGGGGTAAAAATATTATTTTGTCTTACTTTAGGGGTTACCCGTAGTTTATCAATAGTTTATTTGTTTAATAAATGGTAATTTGGACAATTCATTTATTCCAGAAGGGCATGTAAAGGATTGCTAATTTTATGTGGTATTTGCAAAACTAATACCACAGAGGTTAATAAATTATTTAATTTTACTTCAAGGTGTATCCGTAATTCACCTATTTTTTTTTTATATTTTTATATAAATTAGTAGAGAATTTGTATAATGTGCTCTACCAATAGGTGTATGCTGGCTCCTTCGATCCTACACCCGGTGATAAACACCGGATGGGTCTTCTGCTGCCACTTGTCATTTTTTTAATTTTTCTAAAACTCCTAAAGGTAAACCCTAGCGGAAAATATATTATAAAATACAAAAAAGAGACACGTGTCAGCAGAAGACCCACCCGGTGTTTATCACCGGATGTAGGGTCGAACAAATCGTATATGCTACACCCAATAAATTTAATTGAAATATATTCCACTATATACTAGGCCCATAATTACGATATTACAAATGAACTATTATTTAACTCGCACATTTCGGATATTCTATTTTTAAAATTGAGATAGAGAAATATATAATTGACAGTGAATAATACTTATTATTATTAAATAAAAAAGAATAATAATAATAATAATAATAATAATAATAATAATAATAATAATAATAATAATAATAATAATAATAATAATAATAATAATAATAATAATAATAATAATAATAATAATAATGGGTAAATTACAAACACCCTCCTGAGGTATGGCCAAATTACAAAAACACCCATCTTGTTTGGATAATTACAACCACCCCTCAACTCATCAAATTTAGTGGAATCTTTGAAATTATATGGAATATTATCACTTTTGTACCCATTTTATCCCATTCAAACTCTACATTATGAAGCAAGATGACCATAATATGTGATTTTTAGCTTGCATATATCAGTTTGTGGTGCATCGGAAACTGTATTTTTTGCACAAAAAGAGTACAAACTAGAGCACATTTCACGGAATCTAGATGAATATGTTGAATTTGGCACCATAAAGGTGGAGGTCTAAGAAAAAATCATAGTTGAGGGGGGTAGATGTAATTATTCAAACAATAGGGGGGGTTTTGTAATTTGACCATACCTAAGGGGGGTGTTTGTAATTTACCCTAATAATAATATTTGTAAGAGATGGGTCCAATTGTGTGGGAGCGAAAAATGATGGTGGAAAGCGACAGGTGGCGAATTTTCAACGGCGACCGCCATTTTTGAAGTTCAGCAAATCCACACACACTCACATCCATCTCTACTTGTCCAATTGTCATAAATTCATAATGCATACATACATACATACATACATACATACTACTCTCCCAGCTACTGGCGCACGTTAGCATCTACCCATCCACCTACCACTCACCACCTACCCACGCACCCCCGCAGCCCCACCCCCACCGCGGCCCGTGCTCCTTTGAGTTTGGTGCAGCAGCTTAAATCTGATCCGATTTCTCCATTTATAAACTCACCGGTTTAATTGTTTTTTTTTTTTTTTATTCTCTCGCTCTCTCAAATCTGATCTGAATTCTTCCGTGATCTCAAATTTCTCTGCCGCTGGTGAGTTTGATGCAATATTAATTTGGACACTTCTATTCATTTTATGTGAATCTGAATTTGTTGTTTAATCTTAAATCTGTGAATTGAGATATATCCGTGCCCTAGGGGCGGCGATCCTCTATAATATCCACTGAGAACATTGATAATTAATCACAGCTCAATTTTGCTCATTATTTTTAATTTTTTTTTTTTTATTTTAGTTTTTAGGTTCTGAATATGTTCTTGTTCGGAGAATCTGTGGGTCTGTGCCAATTCAGTTGCTTTTGAGCTCAATTCATCATTTTGTTTTTCTTCACTACAACTGTAGTAGATTTTGTGATGGGATATTCGAAGATTTCGTTTATTGGAATGATTGATTTCGTAGTTTGATGGTTGCAATTTGTTAACAGGGCTAGGATCTACTTCTTTATAGAAAAGTTTTAGCTGAGCATCAATTTTTGTTACATTTTGTTTTTAACAAAGATTTTGTCTTTGGTCATTTTGAAACAGAGAATAAGGTCTGCAGTTTCGATACGTGTTTGTAGTGTGGTGTAATTCAGAAGATTTTAGTCGGTGATTTAATTTGAATTTGCTTTGAGATTTGAGAAAGAAAATAAATCGACTTCCTTTGGTTTCTTTCGAATGGGTTTCATTATATCAAATAATATTGGATTAATCATCATGGATCACCCTATAATGATCTATGAGTCTATGACTGCTCTTTTCATGTTGGTTCAGTTTACGTTTTACTATGATGGCTAATTCGATCTAATTGACACGGACTTTCGGAATTGAAACAGATCTCTTACAAATGGCAAATCATGCAACTGTGAAGTCTCCTCCTGAGCCTTCGCCATTGAGGAAAGCTAGATTTTTTCAGGTACGACCCCGATAAAATTGTGTTTCCATTTCCAAGAAACCACTCATTTCATCTCGTTCGGAATTGTTTAAAATGTGTCAAGCAAGAATTGACAAAACCAATGAAAAAAAAGATATTTGCACCCTAATCAAATTTCTAAAGAAATTAATATCTTGAACAAGAGTGTTCCGTTGATGCCTATCTCATATGGAATATTTTATCAACTGGATATTAATTTATTTAGCGACGATGGTAGTGAGTTCGGCTATGAGGGATTTAGACCTAGAACCAACTTATTTGGGACGAGGCTGAGTAAGATAAATGATTTTGGGATGTACGAGTCATGCACACTAATTACGTATTGATGACAGGCAAACATGAGGATCTTGGTCACTGGTGGAGCTGGATTCATTGGATCTCACCTAGTTGACAAGCTGATGGAAAATGAGAAGAATGAGGTAAGCACATTTAGAGTGTCGAAACTTTGATGAATTTAGTGGACTGAAATATGCAGATATCACACGAGTTTAACTCGCTTTGTTTAGGTAATTGTCGTGGACAACTACTTTACTGGATCAAAAGACAACCTAAAGCAATGGATTGGTCATCCTCGATTTGAGCTTATTCGGCACGGTATACAATGTTTCTTGTTCATTTGTTAGCAGATTTCAGGCCATTAAGTTCTAAATTAGTTTGATATAAATTTTCCATTCTCTTGAGGAGGCCATGGTACTCAAAGTATCTGCTTTTGTTCTTTGCTTAATCTAACTTGATAACATTTGAGGAATTTCCCTATAGGTCCCTACACAAACATTTTGACTTTCCTGCAAATTTTGGTATGTGGCGTTGACATTTCGTTGCTTGTATAATTTTTAATATATATCTTTTTCTATTTTCAGACGTGACAGAGACATTGTTGGTGGAAGTTGATCGAATCTACCATCTCGCATGTCCTGCTTCCCCAATTTTCTACAAATACAACCCTGTGAAGGTCAGTGACCAAGATAAAAAACACTCTTTCTTTTAGTTTGAATGGTCTAAAATAAAATTTTCCATTATAGGATTACATTGTCCGCAAAATCATTATGTAAAGGAAAACCACTTTAGTCCATGTTGAATTAATTTATTTCCCCTTTGTAACAATGCTCAACAGACAATTAAGACAAATGTAATCGGGACGCTAAACATGTTGGGACTTGCGAAGCGAGTCGGGGCAAGGTTAGCCATTGCATCCATAATGTTTTTTTATTTCCACTATACTTAATGGCACTGTTAATTCACTATGTCTCCCGTTTCAATAGGATTTTGCTGACATCAACATCCGAGGTATATGGGGATCCCCTCGTGCATCCTCAGACTGAAGATTACTGGGGCAATGTCAACCCCATAGGTATTACGATTTTATTGAGAACATAAAAGCTGATTTTTTTATTTTTATTTTTAATCGTGGTAGAAGGAAATTTACCTTTATTAAGCTTGATAAATATCAATATTATCAATATTTTCATTCTTTTGAAGAAAGTACATTGTTGGCCTCATTTATCGTCATTTAATATGGCACTGCAGGGGTTAGGAGTTGTTACGACGAGGGAAAAAGAGTAGCTGAAACTTTGATGTTTGACTACCACAGGCAGCATGGACTTGGTAATTGTTGTTCTTACACTAAATATATAATTACATGTAGTATGATGCATTTCCTTACCAAATTAAAACGGTAAATTTGTAAAAACAGAGATAAGGATTGCAAGAATCTTCAACACTTACGGACCACGGATGAATATCGACGATGGTCGGGTTGTCAGTAATTTCATAGCTCAAGCAATACGGTAACATACTCAGGCCCTATACCATATCATCCTGTTTTTCTTTCTTATCTCACACGGTGTATAGTGTACCGTGTCAGAATTTTCACAATGAGATACAAAAGACCACTATTGTCATCTCTGCTACTACTCGACTAATAATTCAAAATTTATACCATTGTAGTGACGAACCTTTGACCGTCCAATTGCCTGGAACACAGACGAGAAGCTTTTGCTACGTCTCTGACATGGTAAGAAAGAAAAATCATCTTATCTTCGGTATTTTCGGTTAAATTTCTTTCGAGTGCTTGAGATCCTTACTCTTTTTTTATTTCTTTTTGGTGAAGGTTGATGGTCTTATTCGACTAATGGAAGGAGACAATACAGGGCCAATTAACATCGGCAATCCAGGTTTATATACACCGTCACTTGATACTTTTCTCGTTTGAATTTATGATTATTACTAACTGAGGGATTTATCTTTTTGTATCAGGTGAATTTACAATGCTTGAGCTTGCCGAGACTGTGAAAGAGGTATGTATACTTGGTTAACTGACGTGTTGTTTAAAGCTAAACATGAAAACTAATAATAATAATAAAATAATGATTTTTGGGGGATATGCAGATGATAAATCCAGAAGTGAAAATCGTAACAGTGGAGAACACGCCAGACGATCCAAGACAAAGAAAGCCAGATATTACAAAGGCGAAAGAAACGCTTGGCTGGGAACCGAAAATCAAACTGCGCGAAGGCATTCCTCTCATGGAGGAGGATTTTCGACAGAGGCTCGGAATTTCGACCAACAAGAAGTGAATACATCTCTGCTGCTAGTTTGGTTTCCTCCTCTTAGGACTTGAGACAAATGCTTATTTGCGGCTTCTATGTGCCTTATTTTATTGCTCACATGTTTTCGTTTTTTGTTTTCTGGACCCACTAAATATTATAGACTTACAGTTATGGAGATGCTCTTGTCATTTCTGCTCATTTTGTTTAAATATGTAATTTCTTTCAAGTATATGTTATTTATTACACGCCGTTAATCATTGTGCTCTTCAAGAAAGGTCTCCAATTAGTTAGATCCGATTATATCACTCTCTTCTTTTCGTTTTTTCTTTTAACACAATGCTTTCGAAAGTCCATCGCAATTGAAATACGAAACGGAAATCACGTTATTCAAGCACCTGTTGCACGACACATTTTTATACAGAGGGGTAACATTAGGACAACAGACTTCGTACACCAACACAATATAGGACACGACTTCACAAGGCAGACGGACAGACAGCACAATCCGTTTCTACACGATTTCAAAGATTTTACTCCAATTTACATCGACCGTTTATCTAGTAAGATAGTAGACAACAAGGAAAACAACCACAAAAGATGCCACCAGTGTAACCATCCTCCTGCTTGATTTCGTCTCGAACACCTGAGCCAGATATAAAGAATTTTACAAAAGGACAAATGTAATTATTCGTATAAAGTAGCTTCGAGATAATTAATACCGTCTTAAATTTATCCATAGTTCCAGATAGAACTCCCCTCGAGGCATCCATGTCATTTCCCTGAATGAATAATTTACAATCAGCATCAAAGTTATGCTACTATTTGTAAGTATTCATCGTGCTAGTATATATTAAAACTATGTACAAACCATTCTGTCGAGCATATTGTTATGAGACTCAACTTCCTCGTGTATATCACCTGACAGCTGTTCACGTAATTGAAAAAAAAAACGTTATTGCGTGAATACTAACCCAGAGTAGCAAAATCTCAGTATAAACCAAATGATGCAATTTATAAACTTAAAAAAGGTAGTACTTCCAATTCGTCAACTTGTCCCGTATTCAAGTACTTTTAAGTTAGTAACTCAACTAAAACTAAAATAAAGAGAAAAAGAACACAAATTAAAATTAAAATTAAAATTAAATAAGAATTCATAAGATCTGAACTCATACGAAAACAAGCCATGTTAGTAGTCACAGGAACATATTCATCGTTATCAAGTCAGCAAGATCTGAACTCATACGAAAAACTAATTTTCCAACTAATGACTTAAAATTAATGAAGGAAAAGGTTCATTAAAAGTAACAATAAATTAATACGGTTTCAGATAGCGTAAACTTACTCTTTTTAGCATAATAACTCGATCTTGCAGTCCATCAATTGCTCTATCATTCTCTTGCTCGTCAATCTCGTGTGATGAGTAAGATGATGATGCCCTTATACCTCCTTCCTCAATACCATCAAAAAGGGCAACTCTCGCATTACGATCCCTAAACACAGATTTCATTATAAACTTACATTGATTAGTTATAAGCTAATTGAAGAACATTCCCAAGAAATAAAGTAACCATGAACATTAAGATAACAATATCAAATCACAGCCCCCACAAAGAAATTGTGGATTCACAAGCTAATTTTGAATTTTGAATGTCGAACGACCTATACACCAATGCTAATTAAAAAATCATTTGAGCACTAAGTCAATACAGTCTTCTGAAAGATAAAGAACGTTCTCTAAGCAGAAATCGACACGAGTGTCACAACTATTTGTCCAGAGACAACTTTTTCGAACTGCAAGAAAATTGTTGACACTGCTAAATGTTCGTCCGACAGAAAATAGAAAATATAATGAATTCCTCCATGACGCAATTTAGATGAAAATTTCTAGGTTCATTGAGTTTGAGAGAATTTCCAACACTTGTAATATAAGAATTCCGGTTAACACTAATTAACCATTGAATTAACTATCGCCGATTTCTCCGTAATATTGACCAAAAACACCACCAGTTTTTCTATCTCAATTCAAAACCTATTTACAACTTTGCCACAAGAACCCCTAAAAATTCCCCAAACCTTTCTTTCTATCAATTATATCAAACACAAACTTAATTCACCATTCTCTTAAAATCAAAATATTCACACAATTGCAAATAATTAGATTCAGTACTACAACACATACAAGACATGCAATTAAGACAAGAGAAATTCCAAGCAAAACGTGTGGAAGCACAAACCTTATAGAATTCATAGCTGAAGCAGACGAAATTAGCTGGACACCGTCAACAGAAATACAGATATCACGCTGCAGCTGAATATGATTCAAAAAAAAAAAAAAAAAAGATTAAGAACAGAATCGATTATGCCTAATAAAAATTAAACTCTAAACAGTTCAACTATCAGATTTACAGAGAGATTTAGGCTCACAATTCGATGAACTCTGATTGAAATTTCAGATCTGAAGGAAATCAAAGAGTAGAGCGTTAGACCCACCTTGAGCAGTAAAATTGTTGCTTACGAATGAGAGAAGAAAAAAATGAAACTGGAGGAAGAATGTAATTTGAACTGGGCCTTTATAATGGGCTTTGAATTTGGGTCTGAAAGGCCTTTTATTAATATATTTTATTATTTATCCATTAAACCTTTAAACTTCTTCTCATTTCATTTAAACCCCTCGTAGTTTAGAAATTCGACATTAGGCACCACATCCATGCTCCTACATGTAGCCTACGTGTCTATAATTTTTTTAAATTTCCTAATTCGGTGTTTCTAATAATTAGTAAATTTGATTTATTTCAACTCTTGATTACTAAATTTAATATAAACTCGAAGTAATGTCTTTTCCAATGTAAAAAAGACACCGTAAATGGCAAAACCCATTTTACACTAACAATTACTATTTATTACGATTTTCTATAGACGGGTGAAATACTAGTTATAACTTGTCTACAACACAAATGTGAATGGAACACAAGTAAACAAATGTAAATCATCCTTCAGATTTATATACTGTTTATTCGACATAAGGCTTAGGGCCTCGTCTAATATAAAATTTTATGCCCGAGTCCCGTAATATATATATATATATATATATATATATATATATATATATATATGTAAATCAATATGATCAACGATTTCAAAACATGCGTATACAAGCAAAATTCTGCAAACCCAACGAACAAAAGAATCTATAAATCAGACATAGCCTTCAACACGCTGTCTATATCCGGAGTTACAGAAGCGCGTTTGTGGAGTTCTCCCACACTGCAACACTTTTTCTCTTCTGCATTAACCGCAACCACTTCTTGAGCGAACACACAATCCAAACCTGCAGACACCTATTATATATATACATATACACACACACACACTCACCATAATTAGCTATTCTTGCAAGATATATATATACACGATATGACAAACAGACACACATACTAAAGGACTTGAGTTTTGCAATGCTTACATCGTATAATGTATCACCAAGCTTCAACTTCACAGCACCACTTTTGTACACCAACATTTTGCCCATGAAGCCAGCTGGCAACTCCTCCAAATTACATGTCTTTTGTGGTTTTCCAGCACCCTTTTGTGTGTTTTTTGGAATATTCCCTGGTTCTCGTGCCTCTGCTCTATCCGGTTGCTTTACCATGGGCAGGTTTTCTGGAAACTTAAGTAGGAACATATTATTCTCCGCATTCTCTTCCTGCACCAAACAATATCATCATTAGCATCTCAACTCAATTCTTGCATGCGTTGTGTGTGTGTGTGTGTGTGTGTGTGTGTGTGTGTGTGTGTGTGTGTGTGTGTGTGTGTGTGTGTGTGTGTGTGTGTCAGTGTGTATTGTATTTAGTTTTGAATAAGAACCAACCACTAGACCAAGCTCTGCTGCATCGTTTGTCGCGTTTTCATCATAATCCGGTTCTTTTTCAAATTCTTCTTCATCAAGAAGTTCTACAAGTAATAATTGAAAACAAATCCACTTTCACGAGGTGGTAAATAGAATAATTGTTTTCTAGATTAGATTGAAAAATACCTGGATTTCCTGAATAGGGCCGTCTCAGGGGAACTGTTACAGGGTAGTAGGTGTAATAATCCTGCAGCAATGGTCGAACAACGTTAAAAACAGAGTAGAGAACTTTAGTTATTATATATCGTAATAGAGGGTTTATTTGTATATAGTTTACCCATGGTTCTTTATATTCTTTCTCCACGTTTATAGCAGTACCATCTGCAAGTACGAAAACTATAGTTTAATACAGACGAGGTTTTTAACGGTGCAGTAAAAATACAATTTAACAAAAATGCACTTGCCATTAGAAGAGCCCAGATTCTTCTTGATACCCTTGTGTGCACCATACGACCTGAGGGCATTAGATGATCCTCCGAAACCGAATGCAACTTGAACAGGAGCAACTGAAATTGCAAAGATGATGGTAAATATATATCAGAGTGTTGAATGAGAATGTAATTAAACATACGAAAAGTTTCGTCACAAGTCATAACAGTTTTGTGTGCAAGATCGTACGTTTCTGCTACGATAACAAAAGGGGTATTTCAATACAGTGCAAATTGACTAGAGATCTAAACGCAACGAAGAAAACTGATGCCTTAAGAAGGATACGAAGTTCTTACATGAACACCTTCTTTTCGAACATATCAAATGTATGAATTAGTAACAGCATGTGGATGATTTTACATTTATAAATAGACTAACCCAAAGAGATAATTTACCTTTTCTTTCGGCTTTCGTCTTTCTATTCATTGATGATTCCTAGAACACGAAGCAATTAAGTCAACTAAGAAAGAAAATGAATTCACTATCTACTATGCAAGATAGTAAGACAAAGAATTCGGGAATTACATTGTAGCGACGCATAAGTTCCTCGGCCTTGATATCATCTTCAACCTCTTCAACCTTTTCACTGTAACATACATTCAACCAAAACCAAAAAAATAACTAATACCAAAACAAAAAAAGTAATCAATACAAATAATCAAGATAAAAAAAGTAGAGTATGATTACACTTTAGGCAGGACAGGTTTCTTTCTCCTCTGGGAAGGGACTTTTGGTGCAAATTTCACCTAATAAGATATATGCCAAACAAATCCATGTTTAGAGAGAGAAAAAAAAAATAAACATAGGCATCAGATTAACATAAGATCAATGACTCTGAAAAACTAATACCTTCCTGGGTACAGCTTTAGTCGAACTTCCCCAATCTGGATCCATTACACTCTTTTCACAATCTTGGGTTTACTATTCTGGATCAAACAAAGAAGAACAGTAAGAATTTACACAATTATATACAGAACAATTCGTATTGCATCATACATGAATTTCAGAAAACGAAAAACCAGAGAAGATGAGACGATCGGTTCATTCGCAATTGATTGAAATCAAAACCCCCAAAATATGTCGAAGAAAATCCAATTCAACATTGAGCTATATCTATAGAGAAGAATCGGATATTGAATTTGTGGTCTTTTGCTCCAGTCACGGGAAATATACCTGCTGTTGATATGACGAACATCTGGTTCGGAAATGGAAAATCGCATATATATATATATATATATATATATATATATATATATATATATATATATATATATATACATACGTATGTGTGTATGTATATATGTGAGAGAAGGTGTGAGTGGGGGGCGGACATGGCGGCTGGCACTTAGGGTTTTAGAGGTTTTAAGAGTGATGATGGGCTCGGACGGTTGAGAATCCAAAGTATCGATGTTTTTCCTTCTTGCGCATTACGCTAACACAGTTTTATTATTTTTATCTCACACGTGCGTGCGCTTTCTTCCTCTATTTCTTGGAGTTGCTGATTCATGTTTTTTGAAACCCGGACCTAACCCGCCGATTGAATCGGTTGAAACGCGAACCATTGCCTTGTCTCGGTCCGGTTTGATCGGTTGAAATGTAATATTGGAAATCGAGTTTTTTTCCCGAAAAAATGTTTTATATTTTTTTTAAATAAACAAATAAAATGACCAAAACTGCATTTTTTTAGTGACCAGTTAAAAATAATAATCAATTTTTTTTTCATTTGAAATTGTAAAAACATGTTATTTGTTATTATAGTTTCTATATGTTGTGTGTAAAAGAAAAATAAGTTTGATTTACATTTTAATTGGAAATGAGTTAATGTATGAAAGAAAATATGTTATATTTAGTTTAAATAATTATAAAATAAAAAATAAAAAATAAAAAATAAATCGGTTTGACCCCGATTGAACCGGTCCAACCGTGAACCAAGTAGCTTGCCTGGTCCAGTTTTCAAAACAATGGTAATTATTGTATGTTAATTCACGTTTAGTTAAACACAATAACTGAAAGAAGATCGAAAATTAGCCTACATTCACGTGTAGATTATAGCATTTACATTATCAATAATTCAAAATTTATTGCAAAATAAATTCTTTATAAATTATACACTAGTCATGTGATTGGATATCCGAAGAATCATAGAAATTTGATGTGATTTAAGACTATAAAACAAATCACAATAATGAAGAAATATTAGAAGTCACATTATCAAAATACGAGGCAGCAATATTTTTGTTCGACAAATATTAGTTACTGACCCCAAATAGAACTCGATTTTCCATTCAACACACGGGACATCAGGATGAAAAGAAGCATAGAGGGAGGATTATAACCAAATAATAGTCTGGATCAATCATACCGAACTCTGATTAATTAACAACGGAGGATTGGATTGATTATCTCTGCTGATTAGCTCCCTGAGAAGTTGCAATCATTTGAGCAGTGATACTAGCATACTGAACTGCTGTGTGTTGAAATGAATATTGGTCCGTGAGGCCATACTCTCTGAAGTTTGGTTCGTTGTGTACAAAGTGACCTGATAAAGATCTTTTCGACAGAGCTTCTTGCCACAGATCAAAGAAATCGCCCATCATTTGATGTGATTTTTCCCATGATGAAATCGGTAGATACTCCATCTGCAAGAAAACGATGTCGTCAAATTGTGGTTGACCATTGAAGACTGATTATCAAAGAATGTTCGAGCCATTAAAAAACCGGAAAGTCTTCCTATATATATATATATATTAAGGATCATTTTCTGTGCCTGAAGATACTCAATTTTAATCAATGATACCATATTGTCTCAAAGATACTGTTGTTCGAAAGGAATAAAAAATCTCGAAGTACCGTTCCAACTGTTCTTCCAGAGGCCACATTGAAGCTATATAATGATGTTTCCCATTCTTTTAAATTAGATAAAACACACACACACACCTATATATATTTGATACATATATACTCGAGCTACTTCCTTAGAGGCCACATTAGAAACAATTCCGATGTGGGCAAATATTACAGATGCTATACCAGAAGTCCGACAAAGAGAAAACAATTATGAAAATTTTACATCAGGGATCTATAATCTCAAAACAGAGAAAACAATTATGAAAATCTTACATCAGGGATCTATAATCTCAAAACGTAGACCATACTTATAAATAGTAGTTAGATATTAATACGAAAGTTATGAACTTAAAAGAATTAAGGAAGCTTAGTACCTCCATAACGATACCCCTCAAACTTTCAGAGTGCATCGGAACCACCTTCCCTACTCGCAACTGAAAATC
The DNA here is from genome assembly GCF_056151865.1 of Erythranthe guttata. Lineage (NCBI taxonomy): Eukaryota > Viridiplantae > Streptophyta > Magnoliopsida > Lamiales > Phrymaceae > Erythranthe > Erythranthe guttata. The sequence continues at coordinate 5,587,463 of NC_142542.1, read as the reverse complement.
ACCGAGTTGATACTGATTCCCCTACATCAAATTAAACTTTACCATGAACAAATGACATTAAGCAGTAATTATTTCCCTTTTCACTCTTTTGACATAAACAAATTGACTCGGCAAGCGATCAAATAAATTTTATCAAGAAACGAAAAAACTCAGCACATTTTCGAAACAACTAACCTCAAAATTAAGGGCAACCCTAGTTTTATAAGATTGGAGTTTCTCCATAATGGCCTGGATACTTGTCTCAGCTTCGACCACAAGGCGCTGCCCTCTAATTACTAAGAAATATTTACTGGGCTGCTCCGCTAGGGAAATCCCCACAAAATCACGAGGAAATTCATTCCCGATCGTTTGTTCTTAAAATCACCAGGAAACAAAAAGATTAAAAGGTTTTCAATTTTTCTGTACAATGAAATAAATAAAATCAAATAAAATCAAAAAATCGTTCAGATAACAATTCCACATTCTCTCAGTACTACATTACAATAGACGAAAAATAACAATTACATTACAATAGAAGAAATATAACACACAGATTCACATACTCAAAATACTCAAACACCCACACACACACACACACACACATAAACACACACACACACATAAACACACACACACACACACATAAACACACACACACACACACACACACACACACAAACTATAGAATCGGTGTTGAAGATACCTCTACCCAAACACACACACAGTAAATATAGAATCGGAGTTGAAGATACCTCTACCCATGGCTTTGTAGAAGCTGAGAGTTGACTTCCAGCGTCCGTCCTTGACACCATTGATGCTCTCAGCGCACTGAGAAACTTCCGAGAGGATTTGGCTGTTCACAGTGGTGCCCGGGTTTGGCTGCCAGTGCAATATCCTACATACAACAACATCAACAATAAATGTAATTCATGTAGAACAGTTGATTTGGCGGAGGTGAAATCGTGATGGAAATTGTGGAAGAAATTCAAGCTTCAGGAAAGGGGATTAGGGTTTCGAATCGTGAATTCAATTTCCTAATTTATTTATTTTTCTATTTACCATTTGATGGGCATTGCGCTGGTGACTCGGAAATGGAATGGTGCGATTTTTAATTTGCCCCACTCTGTTTTTGTTTAGATAGGAAATTTAAAATTCCTATATTTCATTTTAAAGCGTTAAATATAGTTTATATCCCTCAAGTATATCCCATGTAACACTTACCACCTTAAAGTATTATTTATAACATTTAGCTTCTCAAGTATAATTTAATTTGTATTTTAAATTCTTAAACCTTAAAATGTTCTCTTTTATTAAAAGGACTAAGAGCCTGTTTGGCTAAGCTTATAAGCTCCTAAAAACATCTTATAAGATGTTTAGGAGCTTATAAGTTGTTAAAATGTGTTTGGTAAAAAAATTGCAAAAGATCTTAATTTTTCCAAAAATAAGCTGTTAGGGGGCTTATAAGATGTTTTTTAAAAAGTACCTCTACCCCACATTTTTTCTTTAAGATCTTATTTGTTTTTTTACTAAAACACTAAAAATACAAAATTACCCTCAACTACTCTATTATAATACATGAATACTAATAATATTTATATTTTATCAAAACAACGTATTCTTGTAATCAAGATTAATAATTAGTTAAATATACTTATCGTAATTATCATAATAATTGTAAAAAAAATTATTCTCTATTTATATTTTATATGTATATAAAAATACACGAATATTCTTATTATCTCCATAATAAATTATATTTCTTTCATCTACAAAAAAAAAATTATATTTCTTTCACAACTTTTATTTTATATTATTATATAATTTTATATTATTATTATTATTTGAAAAAATAATTTGTAAATATTATAATAATATTTTAGGAACAAAAGTATTTGAGTCAAATAAGTTTAACAATTATAGTGGCTTCATGTACTTTTTTGTCATTATAGCAATAAACAGACATTTTATTTCCAAACACCTAAACAACTTATAAAAACAAAAAGTAACTTATAAGCTACATATCCAAACACCTTAAAAAATAATTTTTAAAATAAGATCTAACAGCTTATCAGCTCCTAAAACATCTTATCAGATGTAGGAGCTTATAAGATGTTTTAAATAAGCTTAGCCAAACGGGCTCTAAGTGAAAGAATAATTAAACAACACAACTAAAACTATCTGTTGAAAAATGTAATATTTAAAATTTTAAAAATATGATCTTGCGTTGGATATATTAATAAATAACATATTGTTGGACCAATTAATCGAATATATTCATATTAATAAATTTTAAGAACTCAATACATAACTAATAGTAATTTTAATTAATTTTCAATAATTTAATTTCAGTTACTTTTAAATTTTATATCTATCCAATAATTATTAAATTGCTATGTTTATTATGTTTTAAATTTTAAAATACAAAATAATTGATGTCGAGGTTAAAAATGATACTTTAAGGGGGTAACTGTGACATAGACTATAATTCTGCAAAGTGCATTTAACCCTTTTTAAAATTGAAAACCTTATGATGGGCCTGCCCCGAAAGTAATAAAACTTATAAATTATTAAATTCAATAAATGGGCATAAGCCCACGTTTCAATTAATTTTACTTTACTTAGGTCCCATTTGAACTAATCAAACATAAATAAAGGGGCCAAACCCCAGGCCCATTAAAAACCCCCCTAAGACAATAGTTTTTTTCTTTATAAGGAAAATGAAATATTTAATCGGAGGACAAAAAGGTAAATTTAAGTGGAGGGTTCGAAAATGGCCAAAAGAGGAAGCAGAAAATCATAGTTAGAAGTGATTCTTTTAGGGTGGGGGGACTGACTCAGACAGTCACAACCAATGAGAAAAAGAAAAGTACAGAGAGATAAAGAGTGAGAATTAGTGCTACTGTTTATTACAAAGTTCAGACCACCTATAGATACATATATGTGTGTGTGTGTGTGTGTGTGTGTGTGTGTGTGGGGTATATAGAAAGCCTGCAAAAGATTGTCTGGAAAAAAGTAAAATGAAGTGAAATCCAGCATCTTTCACACACAGTACACACACCCATTGTTCTTTCTTTCTTTTTTTTACCACAGTCCAAATCCCACAGTTTTTTTTTACCACTCACCAGTACTTAATTCCATATAATTTTTTTTTTTAAATAAAATCATTACTAAATGGTAATATTTCCGAGATTTTTTAATTAATGGGAATGGATTTCTACTAGATTTCGAAAAAGAGAAATTAAATCGGGATAGAATTTTTTATGACGAGTTTCGACTTTCGAAAAAAAATAAACGAAAAGGACCGATTCTAATCCGTTCCATCAGACTTTTTTTTTTTTCGTATAACGCTGTAGATGCTTATATAACAATTGGTGTGGGCCCATATATATATATTGTTGTTCCCGATACATAAAACGGGTAGTGAATTTAGTAAATTGGTTGAACAAATTAATTAGTGAAAATACGAAAAGATTATCTGCAATGAACGTAAATTTGCCGAGGCGAGTTGACTCTGTCCTTAAGACGAAATTTCGCCGCAACGGTGCTAACGGATTAAATGGAAATCGTCTCCCAAGATACAACGGCAAAGCTTGGAATAGGAGCACTCCAAATCCCAAGTACGACGAACTGTACTTTGTGTAGAACTTTTCGAGAGAATCTGTGGAGGGTAGGCTTAATATGAGTAGACTTATTTTTTGGATTGAAGTGAGGAATTGTGGGAAAGTTAGGGTCTATTTATAAGGTTCGAAAAGTAGTGTCCTTTGGAGCAAAAAGGTACATTTGTTTGAATGGTTGCACCATTTCAAAGGTACCTTTTGTTTGAATGGTTGCACCATTTCGAGTTGAGCCAATTGGGAGTGGTTGCACCATTTCGAGTTGAGCCGAATGGTTTGCATTGGTTCGGCCGCACCAATTCAGACCAGTCAGACCAATCGAGATGGGCTTCGAGTAATAAGGGCCCAATGGGTTAAAAGCCCATGACCCAATGTTTTTTATATATATACAGCTCAGTACTTCTCTACTTTTCCAATGTGGGATAACTCAAAATCCCACTTTCCTTATGTTTTGGACTAGTAATTTTTTCATTCACCACAAAATTGGTTCTAATCCAAAATTCATTTATATACTCAATTAGACCGTACAATAACATTGATAAAAAATTGTTCATGACTCAATTTTTAACCAATTTTCCCAACAATCCCCCACATGAATGAAAACGAGGGCGTCGATTCTCTCTAGAGTTCCCACGAATAGTATTGCATCGGGATAGGTAGCATATAGCTTTGAACCTTCCGTAGTGGAGTTACATCGGATTTACTAGGCTGAGTAGTGAACGCGATGTCTTGAACTGTCAGCCGTTCGTGTAAACCAAGACAATGCAACCCACACAATACTATTCTCACATTTCCTTAGTTCTCATGATTGTGTCCGTTTTGGCCATGGACACACATCTTGGATTCATAAATGTTTGTCAATTCTTTTGAAGCGGCCCTCACTTCATACACTTACATAGGTGATCTCCTATTAAAGGTATCCTGCCAATACCTCACCTTTTGTTACAAGGTTTTGGAATCATTAAAAGCTTTCGCTTATCCTTTACCCTCTCTGCAGGTAGCACTATTATCTTTTGCGGGAATGAGTTAGGAATGAGTTCCTTAGTGCTCAACTGAACTTTCTTAGCTTAGTTGTCCCTTTTGAACCAGTTCTTGGGATCTCCAGTCAGCATGGTTGGGTTACCACCAAGATTGTCCTTAATTTATGGGTTTTAATCCCATTCCCCTAGATAGGCAATATGTTTGATCTCTTTAGTTGACTTTTAGTCGCGGATCCGCTATTAACCATTGATTTTCATAATCAATATTATTTCTTTTGAGATCAATTGCCTAATGGTCTTATGTGTACGAGTGTATCGATACTTGCCATTATACATGTCGTTTGTGCCCTTAACGTAACCGATTGGTTATCACAATTTATTCATAATTGTAGACACCGACTAAGTCCAACACGGAACATCCTCCAGTAATTTTATGAAATTTATTCAACTTCTTTTCTAACCTTATCTCAAGTTATACATTCGAATTCGTCCATGAATCGAGCTATTCAATTATGTTTGAGGATCTCAAATATCCAATGTACTTTCCTAATACAATAAGATATTTTCTTTAATCTAATCCATTTAAAGGCGATACTTAGATTACCTAAGAACCCTTATAATATCATTGAATGATTATTTATTTTGGAATTACATATTTACTAGTTTGCAATTCATTATGCTGCCAAGCTATCCAAAAATATTTGTAATTGAACCATTGTTCATCATTATTTTTTGCAAGGTAAACACTTGGTTTTTTAGACAACTAGATCAATTTTCTAGTAGTGTCTCAACATGAGACTTTCAATAAGACTATCTTTGTTTTAGTGACTTTAATCTATAAGATTACATCGTCTAAACCCTCGTCTTTTGACATCAAACATAATTTTATTTTTATTTTCAATATTTTCTCAACGTTCAAAATAATATCATGATCATTATCTCATGATTATAATGTCGTCTATGGACATACACTTCCATGTGCTTTAATATAAATACACTGGTCACACTCGTTATTACGAGAACTATTTGATAACACAATTTTATCAAATATTACTTTAGAATCACTTAACGAGTTTCAATATCTTGTTATAAATAATCAAGATTTTCCATAGCTATTTAATTTAGCTTAATTGGACCACCATTTTAATTCTTCTTTTGAATAGTCCATCTAAACCTTAATGGTTTATTACTTGGAAGAAGACAAACTTACTTCCACGTACATTCTTCCAATGTAGACAATATTTCAATAATTGTCCATCGTTCATTTTATAACTCATAAGTTAATAAAATCAAATCAAAATCAAACGTATTGATTTTCTTTGCCATCTTGTTGTATCTTGATTGTTCATCACTTTGATGATTTACCACTCACACATATATTAACTTGGTTGTTCATCACTTTGATGATTTACCACTCACACATATATTAACTTGGTTGTTCATCACTTTGATGATTTACCACTTACACATTTATAAGTTCTTTTATTACGAACTTATTTATTTTCTTATTTTACAAGAAAACACAATATAATCAATTTGCAGCAAGAGTGACTATCTTGTGCACAATCATTATTTATCCACTTAATTATACTAGGCCTTACACCCCCACATTTCTAAATATTAATGTGATTACTGGTTAGGGCCTAAAGACCCCCACAATTTTTAAATATTAATGTGGTTAGCTCGGGGTATCAAATTTATATGTTTAGGGCCTAAAGACCCCCACATTTCTAAATATTAATGTGGTTAGCTCGGAATATCTATTTTTCCCCACAAATTCTAGAGTATGTATTCTAGAATTTATCATTATGATATCCATAAATTTTTTTCAAGAGTTTCCATACTCATTTTTTAATTCATTTGTCAAAGTTGCATTTTCCAACTTTCATTCAGATAGCATTTAAATGCTTTGAAATCCTTATTTTTTATTTATCAATAAGGATACACAATGTAACAAAATACATTTCTTCTTTAGTTAGAGAAATATATTGGATCACCAATATGATTTAATTACAAGAGAAATTGTATTTCAAGAAATCACAAAAAGAGAAATATTCTCTAGATACTTAAATCTTGTCAACAAATGAGATAGTAAGATTTCTTCCTTTTCCTCAAAAGAGAAAATTCGTCAAGATACTTAAATCTTGTCAATAAACAAGAGAATATTAATCTCTTCAAATGGTGGTTGATCTCCACTATTCAACATTAAAGTTAGAATATATAAATTCTAATCTTAATCATTCATAATTTAGGATTGCATGTCCTAAACATGCTGTTCAAAATTCAGTCAAATCCAACGATTTAATTCTACAAAACGAGCTCTTAATTAAACTGCTCGAATTTTATTTCAACAAAACATCCATTGTTGTTAACAACTATTTCGGATCTTTGAAAAATCAAAATCCGATCTCATCCATTCACATTGTAGATCATTATTTTGCAAATGTGATATCAAATCAAATCGAACCCATCGACTCGATCTTCTTTTATGTTCTTGAGACAAAAACTGCTCATGTGCTCTCATGAATTGAGTTTCTCTTTCTTTCTATTTTATTTCAAATCATGCTTTTAATTAAACCTTAGTATGATTCATATATAAAACATATGTACATCAATATTATAATAAACATAATATTTGACATGTGAGCACGTCTTTCATACTAGTTGATCATAGAAAGAAACAATATATCAAGCATATTATATCAACATATACACGAGTACATAATATTTCATGGCATAAATAAATTCATGTCCAACATAATGAATTGATAAAAATTCTATAGCACGTAATCAATGCATGTCCATGCAATAACACAATTCTAAGGAATTAGTATGGCTTACGCAAATAATAATATGTATAATAATGTTCCTCTTACTAAGTAACTCATACTTAATATACGAGACAAGTCTAATCGATCATGACAATAATAAAAACGTTAATAAGATCACGTACTCAAAAATTTCATATAACATATCAATTGAATGGTTCCACATCAAATGAAAAGTTAATCCCATATCAAACTATATGCAATTTATGCAAATAAATATTGCATTTTCATGAGAAATGTCACGTAGTATAGCACATATCATGCGGGTTATGATAAAATTATTTAAATAATTAACATATACGCTATCACTTTATTGCATTTAGAAAATATTTATATCATTAATGTAGATACACAAACATAATGAATATTCATTAAAGCATATATATTGTATATGGTCTACCATTCTTGCACATATTAAAATTAAACTATCATGCAATAATCCACCATTATATCATATAGCATTATCAATTTATTGCATAAATAGATATCTTATAATTAAAAAGCGTACCCGTAAATTATATGTTCGCCAATTCAAAATTTTGTGGGTAGCACCAAATCGTGTCAATATTACGGCAGTGCTGAATGATTTATTCATATCTCTTTCGTCTGAAGTCCGATTTTGTTGATTCAATATGATCCGAATAGCCAACGAAATTATCTACAACTTTCATGTTTCACGTTTTCTGAGATTCGGACTGGTTCATGATCAAAGTAAGCCTCGAAGTCGGAATAGGTGTGCTGTAAAAATGCACCTACAATGGAATCACAAAAAAAAATATTAAATAATATTCATGAATCGAAAATAATATAAAACCTCATCATTATTCTTCGATTCAGTCTTCTTTCACCAAAATTTCGTGCATTGGACATTGGTGAGGAATTAATATGCGACAAGTTGCATTGGTCACGAACGGTTGCATTTTTCATGAAAAGGTGCATTGGCAGTTCTGCCACCCTTTCGTGTTTTCATCATAACTTCCTCGTACGATCTCCGATTGTGACGATTTAACATGTTCTGGAAAGCTAACTTGATTATCTACAACTTTTATGAAATGTTAATTTGCCATATTCGGACTTTAAAACCTTCGAAATTGGGCAGGAATGTGGACTTCGTGTTCTGTCCGAAAATGAACTTTCTCCAATTGTACTTTGTAACTTCTTGATTTTTTGCAGACTATCTTCTTCTCCATCTCGTTTACCAACGTGTGCAGAAAACATAATTTACTAAATCACAAAGTTTTCGTCTTAAGATTGTTGTTCCCGATACATAAAACGGGTAGTGAATTTAGTAAATTGGTTGAACAAATTAATTAGTGAAAATACGAAAAGATTATCTGCAATGAACGTAAATTTGCCGAGGCGAGTTGACTCTGTCCTTAAGACGAAATTTCCCCGCAACGGTGCTAACGGATTAAATGGAAATCGTCTCCCAAGATACAACGGCAAAGCTTGGAATAGGAGCACTCCAAATCCCAAGTACGACGAACTGTACTTTGTGTAGAACTTTTCGAGAGAATCTGTGGAGGGTAGGCTTAATATGAGTAGGCTTATTTTTTGGATTGAAGTGAGGAATTGTGGGAAAGTTAGGGTCTATTTATAAGGTTCGAAAAGTAGTGTCCTTTGGAGCAAAAAGGTACATTTGTTTGAATGGTTGCACCATATTTTACCACCTTTTGTTTGAATGGTTGCACCATTTCGAGTTGAGCCAATTGGGAGTGGTTGCACCATTTCGAGTTGAGCCGAATGGTTTGCATTGGTTCGGCCGCACCAATTCAGACCAGTCAGACCAATCGAGATGGGCTTCGAGTAATAAGGGCCCAATGGGTTAAAAGCCCATGGCCCAATGTTTTTTATATATATACAGCTCAGTACTTCTCTACTTTTCCAATGTGGGATAACTCAAAATCCCACTTTCCTTATGTTTTGGACTAGTAATTTTTTCATTCACCACAAAATTGGTTCTAATCCAAAATTCATTTATATACTCAATTAGACCGTACAATAACATTGATAAAAAATTGTTCATGACTCAATTTTTAACCAATTTTCCCAACATATATATATATATATATATATATATATATATATATATATATATATATATATATATATAGTTGGAAGGAAAAGAATAGAGTAACATGTTTTGATGAGGAGACATTAATTCAAAGTGAAAGATTATGGGACAATTGAATTTATGATGATTAGGTGAAGCAAAGGACCGCAAAAGCCAAAATAATAATAAAAATACACCAACTACATGTCCACACGAGTCTTCAGTACCGTTGCCAAAACCTTCAATATAATTTTGTTTACTGTATCACATATATATCTACATATACGGTCACCTCTGAAGTAATGTTAGATTACGAAAAAAAAAAATTCTCATGTTTGGGTAATTATTTTACCACCTCTCAATTATGAATCTTCTTCCGCATTAAATCTTATGGTGTCAAATTCAACATAACCTTCTAGATTATGTGGAATATTCTCTAATTTGCACTCGTGTTACGTTGGTGTGAAAAAATGTAGCTTCTCTTGCACCACAATCTGATATAAACAAGCAGAGATGCACATCGAATTCCACATAATCTAAAAGATTCCTTTAAATTTGATACACCGCAAGGGTGGACGTGTAAGAAGATTCATAGTTGAGGGGTGTGGTTAGTTGTAATTATCCAAATATGAGAGATTTTTTCGTAATTTAACTTTACCTCAGGGAGTTGGCTGTAATTTACTATATATGTGTATGTATGTAATATTTATGTGGCAAAAATGGCAGGTGGCTTTCAGACAAGTAAATAGCAGGAGTAACAAGGAATATGAAAGAAACATAAGGAAGAAGACCAAAATCCAAGGGATTCTCATTTACCACCTTTAATTTCTTACACAGTACAAAGATTAAAAAAAAAACAGAGAGAGAGAGAAGCACAGAATACACATCTGTATGTAGTGATAGCTCTCAAACAACAGAATTGCCACTGTCCCCACTATCATTTAAAAGGATACCCACTCCCCCCTCCAGTTCGTACAGTTCTTCCAGCTTTCTTCTGCATTAATAAAAAAAAAAATATATTAATTGGTAAAATTAAAAAGATGCAATCTTTTTTTATGATGATGTTTTTGAATTAATTAATTAATGACCATTTGTGTGTGATGAAGAAGTCGTGCAATGAGTTGGGATTAATGGAAATGGAGAGCTGTGTCCTGTGAATCGGCATCGGCATAATCGTCGTTTTATCATCGGAATATTGTCCGTTGTCGTCTTTCGGGGGGCATTCGTCGATAAAATGGTGCATTACTTTCTTGTGGGGGTGCAGTTCGTCTCTCTTATCCAAACTTGCATTCTGAATCATTCTCTGCCCGCCGAACAAATCACAATTAGATGAATATCCGTACTGCAGTACTTTCGTTTGTGACGAAGAAGAAGAAGAAGAACCGCCGCCGCCGTCCGGGAAAAACACATGCTCGTCGGCGCCACCGCCGCCATTCGCTGCCGCCCGCCCGTCGCTGGTGTTTCTGCAAAGTGTGGGGTTAGATTCGGACAGGAAATGGGAGTAGAGGAAATGGGGTGGCGGGTGGTGAGAAGGAAGAAGCGTGTTTCCGAGGGGAGTCGTCGTCGTCGTCGTCGTCGCCGCGTTTCGGTTGCGCGGCGAGTTAGCGGCGGTGGACGAGTGGGGGAGAAGAACAGTTTCCACAGGCTTTCTTGAACGGTTTCTGCCTCTGTGCATGTGGCGTTCGCAGTACTTGGAATCCGGGTACGCCTCCTTAGAGCACCGCCATTTCTTCCCGTCGGTTCTCCGGCACCGCCCCGGCTCGGGGTCTATCTTTTTACCAAACCCCATATTAAAACTGTTCCACGACCCGCCTTCGGAAAAAAAAATTTAAAAACATAAAAAAAAAAGAAAAAAAAGACAAATATTATAGTACTAATACTAGTAGTAGTACGTACTGTGATGGTGGTGGAGGAGGAAGGTGGTGGAAGAAGAGTGGTGGTGGTGGAGGCTCCGGCGGATGGTGAAGAGGAGATCGGGCGGAATGGGGATTCCGTAAACCATGTACTTGTACACAAGAGCTTGGTGTTCGAGTTCTTGCCATTGGGATGGAGTGAAAGGATTAAACCTACTTGATCTCCCAATATTATTATTACTCATCATCTTCTTGTTGAATATATGTAATAATAACAATAATAATAATAATAATAATAATAGGGGATTTGTTTTTTGTTTGATGTTATAGAGCAACACACTTGGGGGTTTAAATGCAGATAGCGCAGAGAGCTAGAGAGAGAGATCTAGAGAGAGAAAGCTAGGGTAGAGAGAGAGAGAGAGAGAGAGTAAGTAGGGATATTTATTTGAGGGACCATCAGGGTTGCAGAATCTTCTGTACATGGATAAAAACTAATGGTTCTGATCACACACTGCTCATCATCTGCTCACATAATATATATATACATACATCCAACACCTATACATACACATACATATATATATATATATATATATATATATATATGTATATCTCGGTCTGTATGACTGTATGTATTATATGTGGGGAGTGCTGACACAGCTGCAGTGCTGCAACTATGCTGCCTTTATGGCAGCTCCTGTCTCTGACACATAGCACGGAAATCCATAATTTAAAGGCAGGCCTTACTAGCTAAAATACAAGTATCTTTTTTTTTTTTAATTTAATTTATTTTATTATTTGTTCTTCAGTACTACGTACACAGTGTTACTGTTTCATTTTCTTTTTTATACAAGAGTTTTGGTGTCTGAATTTGACAGTGCCCAGATGCATGAGAAGATTGTACGGTTTTCACTACTTTTTTTTTTTTTTTTTACCGCCAAAACTCATCCTGCGTGCTGCTGCTTTTTACTTTTCTTTTCTGTTTCTCTCTCTCTAACTTTTCACTTCTCAGGTTAAGTAAGTGGTGCACTAACAACGTTATTTTAACTAATTACTAAAACAAGAAAACGTTAGTTGAAAGAGAATCTTGGATTTGATAAGTAGACAAGATCATTCAAGGCAAAACAGGAATATAGTTATACAAATAATCACATTACTCATGACCGTGAATTTAATGTAAAAGCCGCCCAAGTGGGTAATTTTTTTTAATAAATGGTTAAATTACGGGGCACAAGAGCTAATGTTAAATTACGAAAAAATCTCTCGTGTTTGTATAATTACAACAACTGCCATCGATTATGAATTTTCTTATATGTCCATCCTTCCGTTGTTGAATTTAGTGGAATATTCTCCAGTTTGTACCAGTTTGCCATATTCGAGCTCCATATTTTGGAATAAGATGATTATAAGATGTGTTTCTTGACTTGTAAACATCAGATTGTGGTGTATCAAAAATCGTATGTTTGCGCAGGACGAGTTTAAACTAGAGAATGTTTCACGGAATCTAGAAGATTCTGTTGAATTTGACATCATAAGAATGGACGTGCAAGAAAATTCATAGTCGATGGATGATTGTAATTATAAAATATGAGTGGGGTTTCGTAATTTATGTTTACCTTGTACCCTTAATAAGATGAAAACCAAGTTTTCCAATATAATAATCCACAAGAAAATAAAAAAATTACTAGAAATCTCTGCCACCTGCCGCCGCCGAGAGACGGTAGTGGAAGGCGGTTCCGGTAGGTTTGCGGCGGTCATGGAAGAAAATCAAGATACTAATACGTAAAATTTGGCAGAGCATTAAATAGTTGGGTATGCAACAGGGATGGAGGGGACATTTATGAAACATAGCTACTTTGACTGACATAATAACCTAATTAATTGCTTCATTTATTTTTTCTTCTTTTATCAGACATTTTATTTTCAAATTAAAAACCTAAAAATCGTGTTTTCATGGAGCCCGATTATTAAATGTTCATGGTATTCAATTCAAATGCTTTTGACAAAGTACAGTTAAATATCTATAAATTAATATAGTTGGGTAAATTATAGAGTTAATAAATTAATGCGTTTTCACCGAGTCGGAACCGAGAGAAACTATTATTTAATCGAGGTTATTAATTTATCGAGAGGTTCTACTGTATCACTAGTCATCAATAAATGAATTATGTGTTATATAATTCAACAAATATTAAATTAAATGATTTATTTCGACAACTAAACATTGATCTGAAATAAAAAAAATATTATATTACATGTATATTAATATATAATATAACATAATAAATCCTTCAAAATTATGTATTCATTGAGTTTTTTCCCAAGTCCACTTGTCATTGCAATACATTACAAGCTCCCCCAAATTCTATATTTAATTAAACAAGACATCTTTTTCTATACGTAAAAATAAAATATAATCATAAACTATAAATAGATGTGGAAGTTTAGAAGTTACAGAGATTTTGCCTTACCAAAACTCTGTTTGGCTTTCGGGTTTTCGGGTTTACACTATTCCTTCTGGAAGAAAGAGAGAACAAAATCCGTATGTACAGAGAAGAGCTGTGTGTCCACGAAAAGCTGTTTATTCAATTATAAATATATATTAGCAGGCCACATAGTATAATTTTTCAACGTGCGAATTAAAATCGAGATGGAAAATCGACAGCTAATGAAAGCGGGGAAACAAAAATTGCACCTTCATGAAAGGTCGATCCCGACTAGGGAAAGACTCGATGAAACTCTCTTTCAACAGCAGTGATACCTGAAAGAAGATCAATGTATGTATCGTAAGTGATTAATGTAATCAATGATTATATTTTAACGATAAACGAGCGATTTTCATCAAATTATTAAAAAATATAAACGGACCTTGTCATCATTCGATTGGACATTGGTTATTGTATGAGAACGGAGGTTAGAACAAAGGTTATCCAAATAAGACCTTAATACCCCCAAGAAACCTTTGGCGGCTTCAACCTGCAACGGTTACATGTCAATTATAAACGAATACTTTAAAAAAAAAATTGCCCGTTTGATTATAATTAACATATAACGACTACCTGGACATCAGTACATTCATAAACGGGCCGTTTTTTCCCTAAATAACTTTCGCCGACCAGCTTTGCATGGTAAGGGCTAAGGGAAGAATATAGTTCTTTATGTTGAGGTAGCTGTGGTATTGTTGGTGTTTTCACCTGTTCACACCGATAAATATACACAACAAACGGTTGTTTTATAATGTTTTATAATCTTTTAGTCTTGACGTAAAATTAAATAAATTAAATAAAGATATTATAGCATTTGTTTCTACATGCAGAAACGAAAAAGTCCCATGCGGACAATCTCGAATTAGCGTTATATTTTTATTTTTTTACCTGGTTTCGATTTGCGTCTACTAAAATGGCATTTGTTAACTTCGCCTGTACGTCAGTAGTCTTGTTCCTTACACCTACCTTCTCGGAGACAAACATAAATAAGTGAAATAATGTAAAAGAAAATTAGATAGTTAAATGAATTAATTAATGATATAAATGAATTTCTTTTTTTTAAAGGAAAAACTCACTATGTATGGGACAGGGGCATCGAGAAAGTCGAGCATGTCATTTGGCAAGACCTGCAAATGGAAATACATGAAATATCTTCGATAAAATAAAAAAAGTTAAATAATTTCTTGTAAAATATCGCACCAAAAAATTATATATAACAGGAACTTACCGGCATTAACAAGCTCTGCCATTGATAAGGCCGAATCAGGGGTATAATCGACAAAACCAAAGCAGACAAAATACCCTGCACAAGAAACCAATAGTAGAACTAGTATCAAAACTCGGTTCTTTGTCCAGTATCCCCACTAATTGTGCAGTCGACACGTACCAGATTTGAACAAACGACTAAAATTTGTTTCTCCAGTAGGGCACCTGCAAATAATGTCAACACCTGCAAAAATAAAATAAAAAAACAATTGCGGTAAATACTTTGTTTCGTGGAAGCGGATAAGGACTCGGCAATAAATAATAACAAAAATGGCAACCGATAGACGAAAATAGAAATACTATTAATTAATTAATAGATGGTCGACTTACATGCTCCAGTCGGAGGGACCCACATAGGCAAGCAACAGCCCATACGGATAAAGCAGCCGCCTCTTCCTCCACCATTAGTGCACTGTGGACCTATAATGAGTCACGAATGTTAGTCATAAATACTGGAGAACCGCATTTAATATATCGTTCTATATTAATAAATAAAAAGATCCCCATTCTTTAATTCAGCAAAAGGATGAAATAACCTCGGCTAATTCCAAACTTGTGTTGCAAGATCTCAAATCAATGGTCGAACCACCGACGCGTAAAACCGTTTCGTCGGGTCTATGATACTCTAGAGGGTGCAGGTGGTCCAAAGGATGGAACTTAATTGTCGAACCACGTTTTGGGCAACATAATTGGTAATATTCGCAAATTATTTGCAACGATCCATGATTGTTCGCCTGTAAAAAATTTGGGAAACCCGATTCAGGCATATAAATCGCATGACAGGGAAAAAAATAAAAAAAATGCATCTACACTTTCGGAAATTCCAACCTTTGCCCACTCGAGAATGTCACTTTGTTCACTGAACATATCTCGACCAGAGAATGATGCCTCTTGTGTTTCCGCTTCGTCAAAATCGCTTCGGCAATGCCTATCCTCACTCGACGAACCTTGAAAACTGCATTAAGAGATAAAGACGCGTTTTTTTTTAATTGACCGTAATTATAAAAAAGGTGTGAAATAATGTATCATAAATGCTAATACCTTCGTAATGGTAAAAGAGCATTTGGTGAAGGACTATCTTCTTTCGAAGAAGGTAGTTCAGGATCGAGTGGGACAACATTGCCATTTATTCCTTTCTTCGAGTAGCTGCTTCGATATAAATTTTGAAGCTCGAACTGGGACATATTATCTGTCAAGCTATCTGATATACAACCAGTCGTACTTGATTGAGTAGCTTCAACTGTTTCGTTTTGCAATTTGACTACTCCATTTTCCGGTGATAAAATATCAGTTTTTTCTTCCGATGTTTCAACCATATCACAGCCTAAAGGCGAATCGAAATCCATATTACTTATCTGCTTCGTTAGCCTCTCCAACCTCTCTTCGGTAAAGAGGCTACAACCGAAAACAAATGGTGAAACAAATACATAATTACGATCGTTTGAGATAAAAACAAATATCCAAATGGTAAGAATTAAATTTAGCGTAGTGTAGATAGTTAGTTATTCACGGACCTATTTAAGACACCAAAATGCAGCTCAAAAAACGGAAGCCTGGAAAGAATGCAATAGCAACGGCGGGTGGTTAAAATATGGCGACTTAGACTCGACCGAATCGGTGGCCCATCTGAGATAGTAGAGATTAACTCCGATGGTTTTTGTATCATTTCTTCGACCAAAACACAGCAACCATAAAGACTTGAAGCATCCGCCACCTGGATGCAGAAAATAAAATTCAAAAATATAACTCCGAGAGAGCGAGAGAAACTTAGTTTTTTTATACATAAAGAAGTAGGTTATAAAAAATGGGACATTTTTTAGCATACCTGCAGCCGGAAGACAAAGGAGAGATCACTTTGTTTGAGATGCTCCTGTAAATATAGCAACAAAATGAGATCGACTACGAGTTTTATAATTCAACACCGCCCCTACTTTACCTTTTAGAGTCAAATTAATGAAGGAACGTGATTTTATACTATTTCGTTTAGAAAACTTAGTTTGCAACTAACGAACCATAACTCAAGTACAAAGCAAGACCTTCAAATACCTGCCCGAGGAGTATCTCGTTCAATTCGCTCATCGATGGGGTTTTTTCAACAGCATTCACCTGTAATCAGGAGTCAATTCTAAGAAAGCTTGTACTAATAATAATAATTATTAAATTAAAAAACTTAAAAATACCACCGACTATTCATTAGGAGGATAAACCAGACAAATGCACAAGTTGGACAGAGTAAATTTCACGTCAACCCACCTCTACTCCGGCAGGAAAGCAGAACGAGAGAAGATCCTTGTATTTCAGTGGCAGCTGTTTCTCCGGTGGGTAAACAAACAAGACTTGAGGCTCAAGGTTAGGCTCCACACGAGACTGGTGCTGACCGCCGAGCGCATTTCGAAATCGACCCGAACCTTCAAATTTTCTAGCAAAGTACAGATTTTGAAGTGCTTGTACGTCAGAATTCGGAGGAAGACCCAAAACGACCATGCTTTCAAACAGTTTCGATGGCTCCTTCCAGACTCTGTGATCCTGCAAACTTTATTAAGATAAAACGATACACGAAAAAAAAAACTCAAGAAACATAATCCATCGTAATAGGCTAATAGCATCAATCCTAATATTTACGTATGCGTTTCTTGATTTTCGGATCTTTTTACATAATAGATTGTAATGAGTAACAACAAAACGAGAGCAGGACCTACCAGCAACTGCAGTTGAAAATTAGCCCACTGTCGTTTTTGGCTGGTTAGTATTTCCGGGTTGTAAGACCCGATTTTCACTTGTGGAGGACTGGATAAGCCCTTTAATATTTTTGAAACTTGGTGCTGAAGTCTTCGAATCTGTCCACCGCTTTCATCGTTCGACGAATATACCACAGAGGGCCGAGGCGAACGAACAGCGGCAGCTGCTGCAGCGACAGCTCGAGCAACGTCTTCGGTTGTTTGTGTGAAGAACGACGCGCTCCAACTAGGGCTACTTGTTTCTTCCTCTTTATCTTTATCCATCTCTTAAAACTCCTAGCTCCTTCAAAAACAACGCATACGTACTTTAATCTCGCGATTAAAAATAAGGGGGGATCAAAATTTGCAGCATTGTAGATAATTCGGTTCCAATCAAGAACAATTTCGTCCTTTGTAAATTATCCAATCTTATTACACCCCCCCCCCCCCCCCCCCCCCCCGTTTCACCACCATCTGCCTTGTACAAAAATACGACAACAAATTACCTAAAACTGAAGATTAGAGAAACAACACTTACTGATAATCACGTGAATTTATATTAATATAAATAGATTTTTTTGAGCTTGGGAGAAAGACCACAACTTCCAAAAAACACCGTAACTTCCAAACAGTAATTTTCTTCAATTCAACAAGATCACAATTGATTTTTTATCTCAGGTGCGCCAACTGTCAAAATTAAACACCAACCGATTTGAGAATTGAGCATGAGCCTCCAGCTTAAAACTACCCATCAAAAATTAAGATCAAAATCACCCCGGCAACCTAAAATGGCATAAAATTCCCAAGTCAAAAAGAAAAATTGATGGACGCAAAAAGAGCAGGAATTAAAACAATCATACGATACGAAACGAACAGATGCAAAAACAAATCGATTAAGAAAAAAGGGTGCCAGAAAAATTCACCTTTATCATTAACGGTGCATTTTTTTCCGAGAGAGATGTGATTAAAAAAAAAAACCCCAATATATGCTGCGCGTATGGGTCTGAAGTGGGGAGAGAGAAAGTTGCAGAGAGGGTTCAAGCGGCCATAGCAGAGATGGAGAGAGAGAGAGAGAGAGAGAGAAACCTGTTGATTTTTCAATTAAATTAGGATGAAAAAAATGAAGAAGAAAAGTAAGAAAAGAAACCCCCAAAAACACAAGAAGCAGAGAGTGGTAAGAGATATTTTTTAATTACGAACCCACTTTCCATATAAATTAATTATTTAATCACCCTTTAATTAATTATTTAATAGTGCTTCTTGTTTTTTTGTAATAAAAAGAGACAGAAATTAATAATTAAAAATATTAATATAAATAAGGAGTAGGGGCGTGGGGGTGGGGCCAGGTGGGGGGGTGACTGATGAATTATGTAGTATGAAAAAGTCCAAAGAGGGGGGGCCATAATCGAGTAAGGGCGTGTTTGGTTGGAGCAAGTGCTTTTCGCCATTATGCTAATTTTTTTTACTAACTTGCTGTAATACTTTTTGCATTAGATTAATTTCTCTACGAAATAAAACCCAATTAGTAGTTCTTAGGGTTTCCCATTACCAAGATAAACTTGCCTCGAAAATCTATCAAATCATTTAATTTGTGGTAATAAAGGAATTGTTTCAACAAACATACCTTTAAGAATATGTTGAGCAATACGAGGGTTAATAAAAATTTATTAATTTAGCAAAATATTAAATTATTTAACTACTAATTTAGTAAGTTCTTATCGAAAATTTATTATTTAAGCAAGGTTGTTAATTTATCATATTTGAATCATATTTTACGAATTTATGTATTTCAATGCAATGTCTACAACACCCTGAAAAATTTTAGTGGAGAAAATGATGCTCGATATATATTAAATATATTTTCAAATACACGTTCTCTTAAAATAAGCAGTTTGTGTAGGCTATAATTTGTAAAGCACACGTGACTCTACTTCTTCTATTTAAGTTGATTTTCCAACAAATTTACTATTAGAGTATATTATATTATTAGATATTATGACTCTATTATGATTCGGTTACCTAGATTAGTTAGTGTTTAGTTACCTAGTCAAACTCTATTACCTCGCATTATTTCTCTATATATATTTCATGTAAATCAACCCATAACATAATGGGGGTTTCGATTATATTGCGTATTATTATTTCTCTCATTCTCCAATTCTCTATTCTTCCTATATTTACAAACACTCCAACTTCTAGAAATAAGTACTTAAATAAGCTTTGCAAATATCAACTTAGAGGGTGTTTGACTAAGCTTATTTTAAACAGCTGATAAGCTCTTACGTCTGATAAGATGTTTTAAGAGCTGATAAGCTGTTACATCTTATTTTTATGATTAATTTTTAGAGTGTTTGTATAATGAGCTTATTTTCTATTTTTGCTCATTAAAATATCTTAAATAAAAAGGTGGGGTAGAGGTACTTATTTAAAAAGATCTTATTTGCTCTCCAACAGCTTATTTTAAAATTAAAAATTAAGATCTTTTTCTAAAAAATTACCAAACACTTTAGAAAAACTTATAGCTCTAAAACATCTTATAAGCTTCTTTTAACATCTTATAAGCTTAGCCAAACACCCTCTTAATCAAAAGCTTTTTCCTCATCCTTCTTATTAGTTCTCGGTTTGGTGGAGCCAGTTGACCAATTGGTCAAAGGTAGTTAACTGTAATATTTAATACTGTTGATAAAAATAGATGTTGTTTGGTAATAGATGGAATCGAATCTGAGGTATTAAATAAAAGGTAAAATTTGACAAAACCCCCTCATTACACAAGTGTAGTTACAACAGGCCCAAATTTATTTCACATTTTTAAGATAAATCCAAAACAATTTTTATTACCAAAAAATAATTAATTATCACCATTATACCCCTTATTATTTTCTATCTAAATCTTCTGGCATACATATATATATATATATATATATATATATATATATATATATATATATATATATATATATATATATATATATATATATATATATATATATATATATGAGCGCAAAGATCAAGACGGAGGATTAAATTTCCACCATTATTTTGTTGAATAAAATGCTGATAGTATTACTTCAATAACATTTGTAAAGATACATAATCATAATTCATCAAATTCCACTTTCTCTCACACTCTCTCTCGCGCGCGCGCACACACACAGACTATAATAGCAATTATTTCACTCATTTCATTCTTGACAATCTACGTATTAATCCAATTAGCGGTTTTCATTTCATTAATTACAGAGTGGTTTTCATTAATTACATATTGGTTTTCGTTAATTGATAAGTTTTTAGTGAATTTTTGTAATGATACTTGTTAATTACATAGTGGTTTTCATTAATTATTGAGTGATTTTTGTTAATTGATAGATTTTTAGTGAATTTTTGTAATAAAATTTGCTAATTATATAGTGATTTTCGTTAATTTACAGAGTGGTTTTCATTAATTATAGAGTGGTTTTCAAGTACATTAAGATTTTCGATAAATTTATAATGGATTTTCGTAACAGAGTGCTATAATCAAATAGTGGTTTTTAGTAAATTTATAGTGGATTTCAATTTGTTAAAAATTTTTTTTTTTATAAATTTAACTTTAAAAAAGAGATGTATATATAAACCATTTAAAAATAGAAAAAAATGATAAAAAAAAAAAAAGAAAACCCAATTAATTAATTAATTAAGGAAAGGAATGATAAAACTTAAACATAAAAAAAGAAAACCCAATTAACGAATTAATTAATGAAACGAGAAAGTGGCGTGATACAAGAGAGAATAGGGGAATGGTGGGGAGAAAATATGGGGATTTGCATATCTACCAAAAAAATGATGGATTTTCAAAATAATATAATATGTTACTCAAAAAAAAAAAATATAATATGGAAATTTTCAATAATATTAAATAGGGGCATTTTGGATAATTCGAGCCAATTGGATTTATAACAAATATCAATTAAAAAAATTGGATTTATCAAGAAGTCAAAATTCAATGAAGGGTGTTTGGCAAATAGCCCCTAAATAAAATTAATTAAAAAGTTAACGTGTTAAAAAGTTTGCTTACCGGCGGAAGTGGATTTTTCATGTACCACATTGTAATTCTCAGTTGACTAATGGTATACATTTTTCTTATCTAATAATATTGAAATAAACGAATTAATTCGTTTGACATTTTTTAATCTATTTAAAAAAGGGTTTATTAGGGATAACCCCCTTGTTCATATTTTCTAATGAGGTAGATCCAATTAATTTTTTCCTTTTTGAGATACACCCAAATTTGCCAACTTGGCAAAATATATTATGTAATTTCCCTTTAATACCCCTTTTTTATTTTGTTTTATTTTTGAACGGTATTTACTTCCTTAACTACGTGATATGAGATTGCTGATACGTTGCCTAAAATCACGGAATAAAATTACGTGAGTATATTGGCGGTTTCTATCAAATCTTGTACAACCGGTTTTGAAGAATTTATCCAGCGTTTCATCGTTTTCCATCGGATTTGAAGATAGGTTCGGATTTCATCGTTTTCATCGTTTTTCATCATTTTCCATCGTTTTCATCGTTTTCAATCGGGTTCGGATTTGAACCGGTTTTGAAGAATTTATCCAGCGTTTCATCGTTTTTCATCGTTTTCCATCGTTTTTTCACCGGCGTGGAAATAGGTTCGGATTTGAGCGTTCATCGTTGTCCGTTAGAAGAGGATGATGTTTGTTTGGAAGAGGATTGACAGAGTTAGAAGAGGATGGTTCACGCAGATCGGACCAGAGTTGTTTTATATGAGCTTCGTAGTTGGTTTATGCAATAATCGGAATAATTGTCCGCTGTGGTCGAGTTCATGTTTTTTATCCCGATCGATAGTTGGTTTATTTATTTATAACAGCCGATTTAAGTGTGTTGGGTAGTACATTAAAATATAGTTCGTAGTCTTTTTTAATTTAGCGTATGGATTTTGCATTTTAAGTTTATTTTTGATGATATTAATGTATTGTCATTCAAATGTATTTGCAGTCTATTGAATCATTTTTTTGTATTCTGCATTTTTAATTTTGTTTCATGATTTTAGGTTTTTTCGATGGCGAATTTCGTACGGATTTTGTTGAGGTTTGGTGGGTTGGTTGCTATAAAGAGGTGTTTACGATGTAATGGCTCGGTAACTTCGGTTAAGTGTTAAACCGTTGTAATACAGTAGTATACTATTATGAATACCGCATGATACTACCATTATCATTTTATTATACTATTATGAGATTATTAATGTACTAGAGTTTTTTAACTCGACATATTGGTTTGATTGTGTTATGATGTGTTTTATGTATTTTATCAAAACCCTAGATTGAAATTATGAGATTATTAATGTACTATTTTATTGGTTATGTTGGAATACTTTACGTTGGTGTTGTTCTCAATGTTCTTGTCATTTCAGTGGTATATTGTTTGTAACACAATTTCATATCACTACTATAACCGTAATATACTATCATAGCAGATTAATGTACTATATTGAAATTATTAATATACTATGTGGTTGAATAATACGGGATCCATAGTCGATTAACGAGATCCATAGTCGAATTAGATCAATAAGATAGTCTATTACACGATATAAGGAAAATTACCCTAATTGATTAGTATTTCAAACAAACATATTATTCAGTTTCCATATATATTATTATTTTTTCATATATATTATTATTTACCCTAATCGTTTTCATATAATAAGGAAGATTACCCTAATTGATTAGTATTTCAAACAAACATATTATTCAGTTTCCATATATATTATTATTTTTTCCAATAGTCAATTAACTAAACCCATAGTCGAATTAGATACATGGGATAGTCTATTAAAAGATATGAGATAGTCTATTAATTTTAAAACACAAATCCGCCGCCGTCACTTCTCAAATCTAGGGTTTTGATGATTCTTCGGCCCATAGTCGATTAACGAGATCCATAGTAAAATTATACCAGTGGGATAGTCTATTAAATGATATGGGATAGTATATTAATACAGATGTAATTCGACTATGCATCTCATTAATCAACTATGGGCCGAGAAATTATCAAAACCCTAGATTTGAGTAATCCTAGATTTGAGTAACCCTAGATTGGAGCAGTGACGGTGACGACGGCCAACGACGATATCACTTCTGGTGGATGTCCTGCTCATCAATTGTTGCAATATCACTGATTTAATGCTCGAATTCGGTATGCGATTATAACAGATCTGCAATTACACAAACGTGATAGTCGATTTAGCCAAAACATATCAACAAATCGATGGATGATAGCGATTCAGCGAGTGGCGACGACGTACCTACGGAGGCTTGGTCGGAGTGCAGAAAAATCGCCGATCCACGGCCGTGCAAATTTCTGGTTTTGGGAGGTTTTGCAGTTTTTTTGATAGTGGGTTTGTGGTGATAGTGTTTTAACGGGAAAATAGGGAGAGATTTGATATTATTTCAAAAGGTAAAGTAACGGGATTTGTGGGATTTGATTGAGGGTAATTATGTAATATAGAAAAATTTGGGTTTTTATCAAAATGACAAATTTAAGTTTGGGTCTACCCCTATTATTTGAATGTTTAAGGGGGTTATATCTAATTGACCATTTAAAAAAATATATCTAATTGAGGTTATTTCCATGCCAAGGTTATTTTTTGTCAAGTATGGAAGAGAAAAGTGTGTAGATAGTTGACTATTTGGAGTTAGCCACCTCTTTTGAAAATTCAACTTAATTGTTTCAAGTAATTAAGTTTATTTTGGTAAGATACCAAAAATATTCTTAAACATTGGAAGTGTTTGACTAAGCTTATAAGCTATTTAAAAGAATTTATAATAAGTAATTTAGATATATTAAGAAACCATGTTAGATTGCATTTGCATGTTTAAATCGCAAGAAAATATTAAACTGTGGAATAAATTTCCTTAATTGCTTGATCATGTTTTATTAAAAATTGCAATTTGTTTTTTTTTTTCGGTAACCAAGGAATTCGTAGTCAACCATATATGTGTACTGGATATACTTTCATTTTCGTATAATAGCTTGAAAACCATACAAGAGACGTAAACCACATTCACTTCAGTTAACTGACATAAGTTCACTTGCACCAACCACTAGTTCATCCGTTGTTTTACAAATAATTAATTACCCCATTCATAGTGTGAGTGCTCTCGATTAATTTTGTGCCCGCTTCAGTTTGGTAGGACTATAAAATATTAATTATAGTCCAAATAAATAAAAGAACTTAAATTAATGGTAAAATATATACTGGAGACAAAAATTCAATAATATAATGTTTTGAATAATAATGAATTGTCGTCATGTAAATAATACACTAAAATGGGACCATGCCTTGTCACAAAAAGGAAGGACAAAGTCATTGTGAAAACTGCTAACAATCAATTAGATGAAGAATATTATACTTTGATTCCAAATTAGCCTGGCATGATGTGGTTTGTTGCTTTGCCACAATCTTGTCCGTTGATTTATGTGGTTCAAGATCACGTTTTTCAGTGCTCCGTTCGGTTGGGGAGATTAATTATTATTAATTAAATAATTTGACGTTGTTTCTGATGTTTGGTAGAATCAATAATTTTTTGAGTTGATCATTTTAGAGAGTTTTTTTTAGGGGCGAGCAAGTCGGACCCATCAACCCGCTACACCCGTCAAACCCGTGAAAAACCGTCCCGTTGGGACCGGACGGATAGATCCATCCATAGGATTGGGTCCTAAAATGGTGAAGAACCGTGGGTTTGGGTCTTAGACGGGTTCAATTTTTTTTAATACCCGTGAAACCCGTCCCGCCCCACCATACAAAACGACGTCGTTTTGTTTACATTATATAGTATAATAAATTAATAATATTAATGAATAAATAAAGTATCTCTAGTGTATCAAATACATAAATCAACTAAACTATAATTGTGGAAGTAATAGCTATAAAGATTATGAAAATCTCTAAGAAAATGTAGGAAAAAAACATATATATACAACGGTCAACACACGGCAGAAAAAAAAAGGAAGAAAATGGTGTCGAATGGAGATGAATAGCGTTGGTTATGCTTGAAAAAACTATATTTATTTTATTTAAATTTTGTCTTTTAAGTTATGAATTAGTTATTTTTAGTTTTATATTAATTTTTATTTACTCTTGACATTTACATTATTTATGTTTGGTTTCAATTTAAAATTTTAGGTTATTCATTTTAGTTTCTAATTATTCTCCCGTAAAACTTATAAATTATATATAAAAAAAAAATAGTTTAGACGATAACGGGTTTCGACCCGTAAAGGTTGGGTCCTACTACAAACCCGACATGGACCCGCCTATCATAAACCCGTTAAAAACCCACAAGTTCGGTTCTTCAAAATCAAGAACCGTTGTTTGACGGGACGAGGGCGGGTTTTGATAGAACCCGCGGGTTTATGGCCCGCGCACACCCCTAGTTTTTTTTATTGGGCCTTCCGAGATTCAATAGAACAATTGGATATTTATTCTACTATTTAATCTTACTTTGACTAATTATATCTTTGACCAACCAAACGAGGACTTAGATAAGGAAATTATATTTCTCACCTAAGGCCCAATCAATTCGGACAAAAGTAGGCAGCTTGTAGTCCATGTTCATGAAGCCCTCTGGACACACCAAAATGGGCTGCCCAATACTAAAAGCAGCTTTCTTAATTGGCCATGCAAAATTATTAGCCTCGTATTTTTTAAATAATAAGTATGAATATGATCATATTCATATTATAGGTAATTCTTAATTTCTGTGTTACCAAACAAGGTTGGTTCGATGCTACGTCCGATGAATTATATTGCTTATATTCTATCAGGTGGATATACATATTTTACGCACATTCACACATACATATATATACTATACATGTAAAATGACGAAATATATTAACATTTAGAAGACAACGAGCAATTATAAGGGGTGAGTGTAATTATCGATACCACATGGACCTTAAAGTATTTAAGCATACCTTAGGGGCGTGACCTTAAAGTATTTAATCATATCTTAGGGGTGTGAGTGTAATTTACACTAAACCAAATAATATATTGCTTTGAATGTTAATTCTCTATTTATAAGAATTTTAGGGAAAAGGAAAAAAGAAATATTGAATAATAAGACCACGGGCGGCACTAACTAAAAAGTAAGTCAAAGTCAACATTCGGTATTTTCACATATGAAAATGCTCAATTATGTATCTCTTTTTGTATTATTAAAAAAAATAATTTATTATTTACATCTTTACCTTTTCTGCTTTTCATATGATAATCGTGCGCAATTGCAATATGCATCATATATATATATATATATATATATATATATATATATATATATCTACTTCACTATTGTCTAACTTCATTCAACAACTCCACCCCCTCCCCCGTCCGTCCCTCACCGGCCACCACCACCACCGCCACCGCCACCACCACCACCACAGAATCCCAACCACCTTCGATATTCAACAGCAAAGAGAAGCAGAGCATGTCGGAAACGACGGCGGATGGAGCTACGCCGTCTCTCTTCTCCCCTTACAAGATGGGCAAGTTCGATCTCTCCCACAGGTCCTTCATTTTCTCCTCCTCTCCCTTAATTCTTCTCTCCAATTATGCTATCAAAACTCGGATCACTCAAATTACTCACCACCGAATTTGATCGGAAAAACAAAAATTGAATTCAATTTGATTTCGGATTATAAATTTGTAATTATAGGGTGGTGCTGGCTCCGATGACCAGATGCAGAGCACTGAACAACATGCCCAACGCCGCCCTAGTTCAGTACTACACTCAGAGAGCCACCAGCGGCGGATTTCTCATCACCGAGGGCACCATGATCTCCCCAACTGCCGCAGGGTATTCTCGTCATTTCATCCTCTGCTCAATTATTATTCGTCTAGAAAAAGTATATGGAATAATACCACAAGTTTTAACTGATTTCAAATTTGGTCCTCCATGTTCATAAAAAATATATTTAGTCCCTTATATTTCAAAAGTTCAACATTTTTAGCTATTTCCGTCATTTTTCTGTTAAAACCAACGGAATCAAACGTGTGTCCATCACTACCTTAAGTGACCAAATGTGTTTTTTGTAAATATGAAATCGTTGCATACTTGAGGGGTGGAAAATGTAAATTTCACAAAAACCATATATATAAAGCTGTTTTAGGGCCCCGCACCATTAATATTTAATTAATATTCGTAAACTTTATTGGATTGGTGGAATTTGGTGGGGCCCACGCAGGTTCCCGCACGTGCCGGGCATATTCAACAAGGAGCAAGTGGAGGAATGGAAGAAAGTGGTGGATGCTGTACATGCTAAAGGGGCTGTTATATTCTGTCAGCTCTGGCATGTGGGCCGGGCTTCTCATCAAGGTACAAACCCCAAATCCAACGGCCGTGATTCCATCTTCATTCACACGTGCCTTTTTTGATTAATTTTAAAACATATGTTCATCTTATATTTATTTATTTAATCTGAAGGTTAATGGTTAATAATGGTTAATGCTCTCTGTTATTAATCACAACTCACAACATGCATTTAAATTTAAACAGTTAATCCGAAAGGAAATGACAACATTTGAAATACTAGAATTAGAAAACACGTTTTTAGAGCCTCGAAAGTCGAAATCGTAACGAATTAATGAAAAGATACACGAAAAGGTTACGATGATGATGACATTAGCATTTCAATATATAATATTGTTTCAAAACTTGATTGAGTTTTTGGGTGGCAAAAATCAACAGAGCTTCAGCCAGGTGGCATTGCACCGTTGTCTTCGACGGACAAGCCGATATCGAAGAGGTGGAGAGTGCTACTGCCAGATGGAAGTTACGGTATATATCCAAAGCCACGCAAATTGGAGACCAATGAAATACCTGAGATCGTCGAACACTATCGCGAGGCAGCCGTTAATGCAATTGAAGCAGGTCAGTTTATATTTTATACGACAAAATAAAAAACCACACATTCTTGCTATATAGTATAATATAATGTATGTTGAACACCATCTATAAAGTAACTAGATAAGTGAAATACGCCGATTACATAAAATTTATAGAATTTACGAGCGTAGATGTTGACAGCAGGGCGCATCCGAAAGGGTTTAGTGTCGATTAGCGCTAATAAAGACTTATAAAATACACTAATGAAAGCTAAGATAAGTAGCATTTTCTTTTTCACTCGTATCGAACGGGTCTGCTCTAAATTTACGTAGTCTTGCTTATTTGGTTATTAGCATCTAAGATCCACAAAGCTCGGTGTCCTTGTGATAATAATCTGTGACAATTGCAAACCGTTCATTGAAAACGTGCAAAATGTGTATAGCTTGTTTAGAAAACAAATTCACTGCCTACTAATTATATAAGGAAAAACGAACAGGATTCGATGGTGTTGAAATCCACGGAGCTCACGGTTACCTAATAGATCAATTCCTCAAAGACGGAATCAACGACCGTACGGATGAGTACGGTGGGTCCCTCCACAACCGCTGCAAATTCATCAAGCAGGTCGTCCAATCAGTCATCTCCGCCGTCGGCGCCGAACGGGTCGGCGTTAGAATCTCGCCGGCGATCGACCACCTCGACGCGACCGACTCGGACCCGCTCAGCCTCGGCCTGGCGGTGATCGAGCGGCTTAACAAGCTCCAAACGGACCATGCAGCGAAGCTGGCTTACCTCCACGTGACCCAGCCCCGTTACGCAGCCTACGGGCAAACCGAGTCGGGCCCACACGGGAGTGCCGACGAGGAGGCGAGGTTCATGATGACGTGGCGGAGAGCTTATTCGGGAACGTTCATCTGCAGCGGCGGGTTCACGCGGCAGCTGGGGGTGGAAGCGGTGGCTGAGGGGGTTGCTGATTTGGTGGCGTTTGGGCGTTTGTTTATTTCGAATCCGGATTTGGTGACGAGGCTCGAGATTGATGCGCCTCTGACTAAATACGTGAGGAGCACGTTTTACACGCACGATCCTGTTGTGGGGTATACGGATTATCCTTTCTTGAAAGATGGCACCGGAAAAACGGCACCCTTATCGCGTATGTGAATTTCGGGGTATATGCTATATATATATATATATTGTGTAAGCCTAGCTCTGGATATTATTGAAAGGAAAATTGTGTGTATTTTTTATTTATGTGGTGGTGTATTATCTGTATATCATGTAGTAGTGCATGGCTTGTATTGAAGAATTTGGTGGTGTTGCCTGCCTGCAGTTTGAATCTAGTCCAACGTTATTCACTTCTGAACAACAATGATGCTCATTTATAGAGAATAAATGCACACTTGCCTATATTTATTCTTAATTGGCATTTTGGGCTTTATAAGGTTTTACTTGAACTTAATGATCTAATTATTTTATTTATTATGAGTCAAAATAGTGTTAGTCATTTGACCCGAGTTTGAACTTTCTCTGCAAGTATTTTATAGATTGAACTCGTCACACACAGTTAAACTAGTGCATTTTACCTCTGTCTATCTTGTGGTATTTTAAAATTATTACACAAGAGCATGGTTTACTTTACTAAATGCACCTCAAATAATTGCAATTTCCACTGTAAAAAAAATACAGAAGTAAAAAAAGACTGGTAGAAAAACAGGAATTAAAATAATAGACATATATAGGTAGGTACATGAAAGGAAACAAAACATTTAACCTAATAGGTCATTCCAAATTAAATGCCGTAGGAGATAGGGAAACCATAAGCTCCACACATTGCTCTTCAATCTTTTATATATATATATATATATATATATATATATATATATATATATATATATATATATATATATATATATATATATATATATATATATATATATATATATATACCAATTAAATAGCAAGTTGACTTGGGCAGAGATCAAGTGTCCTAATATATTATATTTAGGGCCCTCCATAACATACAATCATATATACAGTACATATATATTCCACCATTTTAGTTTTGCTCAATCCATGGACCACCCATCACATGCTCATATTTTTGTTGCAATGTATTTTGTTGTTTAATTTGCCAGTTTCTACCTATTTAATTAATTAGGTAAATGTTACAATTCATAATGAATAAATACAATGACTAATTAACTATGTTTCAGTATACTGTAAATTATTATTATTTATTTTTTCAAAAAAATCCAAATTCTTCAATAAATCACACACACATATATAGGTAATTATTCAGTTATCTATTTTTATTTTTTCACAAACCAGCTAACTTTTAGTATTGATATTAATTAACACAAGACTAATAGTAATATAGTTGTTCATATTTTGCAGAATATACCCCTAGGTTAGGTATATATATAGTATATACTATATAGTGCAGAAAAAAGATAAAAGAAGATCACATGCATCAAAATTCAGTACAGACAAATCTAATTAATTTCTTTCTTCCATGTTCGAAACCCCTTTCATACATATATGCATGCATGCCTAAAATCTCTTACAACCAATCAAAATCTATCCACTCAAAATTTCTATATAACTGCCACCCTAAACCCTTATCAACTATATCAACACAAACGAAATTAAAAGAAAAGAAAAGAAATGAAAATGTATCTTCACTACTTCATCCTCTTCTCTCTCCTCGCCGCCGCCTCCACCGCCCTGGTACAGGACTTTTGCGTGGCGGACCTCTCCCTCCCCGCCGGACCCGCCGGCTACCCCTGCAAGAAATCCTCCTCCGTCACCGCCGACGACTTCGCCTTCCACGGCCTCGCCGCCGCCGGCAACACCACCAACATCATCAGCGCCGCCGTCACCCCCGCTTTCGACGGCCAGTTCCCCGGCGTCAACGGACTGGGCGTCTCCATAGCTCGGCTCGACCTGGCCGCCGGCGGAGTCATCCCCATCCACACCCACCCGGCGGCGTCGGAGATACTGGTGGTGATCGAGGGGACCATCTGCGCCGGACTCATATCGTCGTTCGACAACGTTGTATACCTGAAGACATTGTTCAAGGGTGACGTGATGGTGTTCCCGCAGGGGCTACTCCACTTCCAGATAAACTCCGGCAAGACTCCGGCGCTGGCGTACGTGAGCTTCAGCGGGCAGAATCCAGGGCTGCAGATCACCGACTTCGCACTGTTCGCCAATGATTTCCCGACGGAGCTCGTCGCCAAGACCACTTTCCTCGACGTCGCCCAGATTAAGAAGCTCAAGGGTGTGCTTGGCGGCACTAAATAATTTTTTCATTTAATTAATTTGTATTTTCTTGATTTTTCAGTTCATTTCTTTTTTGTGTTTTGTTTCAGTGGTTCAGATTTGTGCCACGTTGGCATTCTTAATTCATCCCAAATTAATTTTCCGGCATTTTGTTAATTGTTTGTAATCCTTCTTTTAGTTCTGTTTTTTAGTTAGCCGAATATTGCATGAAAATATGTAATTAGTGGACCTGTTTTTTCGAACAATTTTAAGGGCATTTTCGTACATAAAATTAAAAAATGTAGGTCAATCTAAGAAATTTTAATGGTATATTTGTAATTTTTTAATATTAATTATTAATCTTATTTAATATCCTATTTTCCAGATTTTTTTTCTCTAATGATATTCTTAGTAAATCAAATTTGCAAATTCACTAGCAAAATCTTAATTCGTTCGAAATACAGTAGTTTTTTTAAACTCTTTCTCTCTCCTACAAACCAATATGTATTTTTCTTTAATACAATTTAGTTATCATATATTTAAATTTTCACCATTTTCTCAATCCCGTGCATCGCACATGCAAAATTGTTAGTAAATAAAAAAAAGTAAGACACCAGAATAAATATAAAATATCAAACGTACAACATCCACTAGATGTTAATGGATTTTATTTGTCACAACATAGATGGTATTATAACTAAAAATTAATCGTCATCACAAATGTGTACTTAATTATGGCATTAATTAATTCATCATTTTTAAATACATAAATTCAAGAAGTTGAAGAGATTGCTCTATTATATTGGCGGTGTGGTAATACCTGCAAAACCATGTCACAATAGAAAACCATATTAATAATAAAGTACAACATTATTAATTGTTTCATATCTATTTAACGATCGATTTCTTTTACTAATAAATTTTATTATAATAGTGTAACATATTTTCTTTTTACAATTGTTAGTGTCATGTATTTAAATTATCATTTTTCCAATTCTGCACGGAGAGAAATACTAGTTTGCATAAAAGAAACAAACACAAATATATATTTTTCCGGTAATTAAATGAGAAAAAAAAAACTTACTTCCACATTTGAAATTGCGCGGGACTTCTCTCCCACACTTTCTAATTGTTTTTAATGCCCAATTGACGTTGATCAGAAACGCGACTTTTGGCGTGATCAAAGGGCAAACGCATTCGGTATGAGTTTCTCTGATTCGCCTACAACACTTGGCCGAAGGCGGCAACCTGTAAATTAGGGTGAACTTGCATGCACTGAATCCGTTCCTCCTCTCGTCGCTGCATTGTGCTTTCGTCGGGCGAACTGGTTGCGCACTATTCACCGCCACCATTCCTACCATCATCAACAAAATCATTATAAACAATGAGTTCCCCATCTTTCAATTTATTTTACCATCCAAACACCACCTTAAAATTTATATATATATTGGTGGAGTGGATTTTATTTGAGTTATTACATTTTGCCATTTTGCTAATACATAAAATTCTAAAGCCCCTTTGAATCAAGATCAATAATAATAAGGGCAAATGTACAACCACCCTTGAAGTAATGTCAATTTATAAAAAAACTCTTATGTTTGCATAATTACAACCACCACTTGATTATTTTTATAGTGTCAAATTTACCTATTAAAAGATAATTTTTTTATAAGAAAATACATAACTGAGGTGGTGGTTGTAATTACCCAAAGATGAGAAGTTTTTACGTAATTTGACATTATCTCAGGGGTGACTATAATTAACTTGTCGAATAATTATAATTTGCCTTTCAATTATTAATATTGTGTTTATCTCTAAATAATTGTTTTACTAAATTTATTTAATAAAGTGATATTGAATTAAATGAGTTGAGTTGACGAGTCTCAACATGATAATCTTCATTTCTATTTAATCAATTTCGGTTTTATTTTTCCTTCCCCTACATTGATATATAGGCAAATAATAAATGATTAAATTCAAATTAAATTACAGAAATAAAATAACATTTTGTATAGACAAAAATGAAAATTGGATAATCTAATTAAAATTTTAGGGAGTGAAAGTATTAATACATTCGCGTATATAATTTTGAAGGAAAATTAATAATCAAAAAAATGAGAACAAAATTGACAACCCAACGGCCCGGCCCGGCCCAACCAACTAGTATAGTAATATATAAGTTGGGCCGATACTTATTAGCCCAAATTGGGATTTTAATTAATGTATAATATATATCGTTGAAACTAAGGTGACAACTATCTTCTCAAAGATATTTGTTATGCATCATTTCATGGAAGTATTACATCTACATAATCTCATAAAATTAAAATTAAAGAATGTTTAATTTTCATGCATGAATTATGTATAACATAATCTGATAATCAATCACGAATTGTTAGTATACACATGCATGCAGTAGATAATTAAAATCTGATTCTTTAAGCACAATAATAAAAGGAGCTAGAGAATATATATATACATAACATACAAATTACAGCCTAATTATCTATTTTAATTAATACAGAAAATAAAAACATTTCTATTTATAATGATTCATTGGAAGTGGTTAGAAAATAATAATCTGCCACGTGTATTTCAAGCAGGGATGTCTAACAATACTAATGGTGGGAAGAGGGTAAGCCACTTTTTTTTTTTTTTTTTTTTTTTTTTTTTTTTAATTTCAAAAAAAAGAAAAAAAAGGATATTTAAGAGGAGGAGCAATAAATAATAATAGGTAGAAGGCGAACTAACAGTGAGTGAGTGAGACAATAATCCAGAGAGGATTGTAATGGCAAAGAGCTTGTCTGCTTTTACCAACTTCCTTCTCTTCTTACATATCATATGATATGATGATGCGTCACGCTTAATTACACATACACATACATTCTTACCTGTATACTCTTTATTATGAGTTAGAGAGAGAAAGCTAGAGAGAGAGAGAGACCCCACCCCCTCATCAGTACCCCCACCCTACCCCACCACCCTCTACTACATCTGTGTGTGTGTGTGTATATATAACAGACAAGCAAATTAAAACATGCAAAGCGCTTCAAACTAACTAATAGTAAAGATACTACTTACTTACTAACTAGGGTTGTAATTCAGTACTATTCACCAAACACACAGTCATGAGTCTCTTTGGAATTGGAACCAGGAAATTCCTTTTTTTTATTTGTATCTATTTTCCAATTTCAATTCTCATCACATGTTGTTTATTTGTTCAATTCTCTAATTCATCTGTATTTTTTTCATTTTTTTAATTGCATGCATGTTATTTATTGCTTAATTTTGTTTTTTAAGTTTGGTTAATGTGTGTGGTGAATTGGAGTTTAATTAGCTCTTGGTGATAGATGCTGTTATCGACTTCTCACCTGTATAGCATTTTCCGATTTTTCGGTGTCTGGCCAAGTTGATTTATTTTTTTTCGATTCAAGATGGTGTTATATATGATATATGTTAAATTTGATTTATTTTTTTCTTGTTGTTGTTGTCGGTGTTATATATATCTCGATCTGAATTTTTTTTTGATGAAATGCAGAAACCAGAAAACTTTCCGTGCGAAGAAGGGTGCTCCTTCCGGAAGCAAGGTCTGTCGTTGGATCAATTCTTTGTGCTGTGAAGCTCTTTTTGATGTTTAATTAATTCTTTTGTTATCTTGAAAATATTTCCCGGATTCGATCCGGAAAAAAATAAATAAATCTCATCAGCACTTGCATGTAGTGGCTTATAACTTGAAGGGGTAAATATTTTTGAAGGTGTTCAAAAGATGGATGTGTTTTTTTTTTTACTTGGAAAAGAAAATAGCAATCATCGTTGTTTTTTTGTTTTTAAATTAAAAAAAAAAATGCAGGCTTCGTTTCTTCAGAGGCACATTCATGCCACCTTGGGTAGCGGCAATTTGAGGGAAGCTGTCAAACTCCCGCCTGGAGAGGATGTCGATGAGTGGTTGGCAGTAAATAGTAAGATTTAATTATAACTTTCGATTATTTTGCTTCTCTATCGCTTTTCGTTTTTTAGCTATGCGTGCTTCTCGAACTTGATACGATAATGACTTGAGCTTTAATGAAGGAAATAATAGTTCGATTAGTGAAAAACAGCAAGTGTTATGATTTTATACTTAATAAGTTAGTGACGATAAATCAAGATTTCTGCGTATCTATTAGTTATAATTAGATAAATTCCGTTTTGGTAAACTCGTTGAGGTTGTATTTTCCAATTATGCGTTGTTGTGTTAGTCGAATCGGAATCCGAATCCGAATCGAGAATCTGATGAACAACGACTGATATATAATAATAATCGTTGTTCCAAAACGAGACATGTTTGTTGTTGATTAGGTCTATCCATTTAAAGAAAGTTGCATGTCAAGAACCGATTGTCGTATTCTAATAAAAGTTGTCGTTTTCTAACGGGTTATCTGTTTCGTTTTATGTAATGAAAAACACACGAGTTGTCGTTTACCAACGAGATTAATTATCTGTTTCATTTATGCAATAAAGAGAAAAAAAACAAATGCATATTATATCGTGCGAATTTTAATTTGTCGTACCTGATTATATTATATTCCCGTTACGTTTGTTGGTTTTTGTTATGCAGCTGTCGACTTTTTCAATCAAGTGAACATTCTGTATGCTACTCTCACTGAGTTCTGCACACCATCAACTTGTCCGATTATGTCGGCTGGTCCAAGGTATATATATATATACATTCGATCTCGATCTACCGTACTCTTTATTATCCGAATTTTCTACTCTTAATTAATTACAGATCAGATAACGGCATATGACTAATAACGACACGTATTTATTTTCAATCAATTGTCGGATTAAATGAGGTTGAAAATATCGTCGATACCAGGGCCTTTTGTTTTTAACTCCATTATTGAATTTGAGCATGCCGATAAAATTTTCTTTTCGAAAAAGTGAGCTGTAATATGCATGCTATGTGTAGTTTCTAAAAAAAATTACGTATTTTTTCTATATATAGGTACGAGTACAGGTGGGCTGACGGAATTACCATAAAGAAACCGATAGTGGTTTCTGCTCCAAAATACGTTGACTATTTAATGGACTGGGTCGAAGCTCAGCTCGACGATGAGTCCGTTTTTCCCCAGAAGTTTGGTATATATGTCGTATTGGTTTTATTTTTTCATCCATTTCGACATACTTTTTTGCCGATTACAAAAAAAAAAAAAAAAAAAAAAAGTTTTAACGATTTATTTGTTTTTGGGGCAGGAGTGCCGTTTCCACCGAATTTTCAGGAAGTGGTGAAAACGATAATGAAGAGGCTGTTTCGTGTGTACGGTCATATATACCATTCGCACTTTCAGAAGATTGTGAGTCTGCAAGAAGAAGCTCATCTCAACACTTGCTTTAAGCATTTTGTTCTCTTTACTTTGGTCAGCAGTTCTCTTTCTTTCTTATTACAAGAATCATCTCATGCTTATATATATATATATATATATATATATATATATATATATATATATATATATATATATATATATATATATATATATATAGTGATTTCTTGATTTATGATGTAATGCAGGAATTTGGGTTGATTGAGAAGGGAGAGCTTGCGCCTCTTGATGACATCATCGAGTCTATCTTGCAAGCCTGAGATTCTTAAGTTTTAAGACATGACTAAAGTATTATTATTTGCTCTTTCTTCTGTTTTTTTTTTTTTTTTCCTAATGGCGAAAACAGAAACTATTTAAGACCATCTATTTTGTTTTCATGAATTTACAATTTCCGAATTCTGATTTCTATTCGAAATTTTTCGGTTTTGGAACAATGATTTCATTCCAAATCTTGAATATTTCAACTTTCCAAAAAATATATTGAAATTGGCACTTTTGAAAGTGCTACTGATTCGATCCGTTCGATTGGAACATAATTTCCGAATTCTGATTCCGATTTGAAAATTTTCGATTTTGGAAGAATGATTTCATTCCAAAAATCGAACATTCCAATTTCCCAAAAAACATATTGGAATCGGCACTTTCGAGAGTGTTGATTCCGATTTGATCCATTCGATTTTCACCCCTAGTTCTAATCTACGGCACACTTACGTTATCCCAAACAAAAAACCCGTCAGCGGTCCAACCCCATCGATTTTATTTTAGTTAAAAATAACATAAATAAAATTAACAGACGAAAAACAGATTATCATGGAAGTTGTATATAATAATATGTTCATTTAAGTACTTTGCTAAATGCTAATACAACATATATGGTGGAAGTATAAAGCTATAAATCAGTGGAAAATATGTCCAATCAATTAAATTGCAAAATATGGCAAAAAAGTACTTTTCTTTACCAACTTTTGTAGTAGAGGAGGACGCTTTCACTTCACACTGCCCTGCTTTTGAAATGTCAGTTTTACCCTTGTGGAATCTCAACTGGGAATCTTTATCAGCTTCTATCTTCAGGGTTTCTCTCACAAATACATCCAGGTAAAGGGTTTGCATAGAAACTCTCTTCCAGCTTCGGAAACTCACCGGGCTCTCTCGTATACGGGCCTCCATTACGATCCTTGTGGAGCTTCTTAACTTTCGAGCTGAACTTTTTCCAACTTATCTTCCCCTCGTCAAATTCATCCACCACTTTCACGAAATTCATCCTACCATATTTATTTCAGATAATAAGTATTTTTCATAAAAGCAAATAAAAAAAGAACAAAGAGAAATAATATAAATATATAATAACCTGTCTGGATTAATGGTTTTCTTGAAACCCTCGAAACGCCTATGACCCTGTACAGCCTTGGCCATATTACCATCGTAAGTGTAAACGAAAACATTACTCTCGAGGGCAACAACGTAATCCAGACCAGCTAGCATGTTCTGGTGATGTCTGAATGGATTCAGCTCTACCTCGGTAGAGAGAGATGAGTGTGAGAAGATATTAGGGAAAGTGTCGGTGAGATATTGCATGCTCCCGTTTCCATATGCTTCACCGGCCACAAGGTATATTCTAGTGCTCGATGGAAAGCCGAGTGCTTTAAGCAAGAGGGCTGTCTCTCTTGGAGTCAAAGGGCAACCACCGAGTTTTCTCCTTTCTGCACCATCGATTTCTTTCTCCTTCCAATGTGACACCTCGTTTCGCATTTGTCTTAGCTCGTTGTCTTCTTCGGCAGTCAGATTATGGCTGCATCCCGTGAAAGCAAGCATGTCCTTTTCGTACCTGTAATGAAAGAAAAGAAATCTACGGTGTGAGTTTTACGAGAAAAAGTATAGAAAGCACAGTAAAAATTCAATATTTACATAATGTTCAATCAAGAAACACCCTCCAAGAACCTTCAATATTTAGACATTTGAATACCACACTTATTGACTGAATAGTTTATAGGGTGAGGAAAAGTCGAACCTTAAATGAAGTGCGAGATAAGGGCCGCCGTTTTGACGCATCCTCGACACTAAAGTTTTGCCAAGATCTTCAATTGGGGCGGAATATTTTAGGGCTCGGTAGTTAACTTGGCATCTCAATCTCTGGATAGAAGTGGGGAGTCCGTTGTTGGCTAGACGAGAATCGGTGTGAGTGAAGTACATCACTTTGTGCTGCTGTAATAGTGGAACAACCTCTGTTCTGTAGTAACTAACCTGATTCAAGAAAAACCCACATGTTAGATACAAAATGATATTGTATCTAGAAAGTGTAATCCTGAACTGAAATCGAGAAAAATCGACCTTAGACCAAGAAATTGGTGTTTTTGAGAAGGGTTCGATTCCAGCATACTCGGGGGGTAACGAGTCAATTATGTGAACATCGCCTTGTAGTGACTCGATGAAGTATTGCCAGTCGAAGAGATCTTTGAAACCACTGGAAATACCATGAAAAGATAAATTTCAGGAAAAAAAATAAAAAATAAAAAATAAAACAGAAAAAATTACTGACCTGTCATCAGCCCAATATGATGTATGATCGAGAGAGGGAAGAACGAGAGTGGCCTTCATAATTTTGGCAACAGCAACCATATCACAAATCTGCACTCTAAGATTATCTGTTCATCAGATTTAAACTTAAAACAGAGATATAAGCTATTCATAAATACTAAATTCATTCATCAAGATTTATGACTACCAGACCCCAAATCTCATCTGATTTAATCCACCGTTTGCATTTGTCAGGAGGTAACCATTCGTTTTCAAATCCAGCTCTGACAAAAGTAGATCAAGTAAAACAATTGACGAAAATAATATAAGCAAAAAGAAAAAAAAACGAAAAAAATTGACGGTCTTACTTTTGTGTTTTGGTCGACCAATGCACTGAGTGAAATTATCACTATTTGGATGGGACCATATTTCTGAATGCTGCAAAAAAAAATCCGGATAAACATCTAAAATAAACAGTTTGATTCTTTGACAGAGATGTTAGAGCTCAAGACTTACATCAGCGACATTATCACGAGTATTCACAACACCAGATGCTACCATTGTTAGGGTTTGTTCCACCTCGATTTCTCTCATCCCATTATCATGTCCTTTCCCCGTGAACGCAAAGTCATGAGGGACTTGATCATGTTGATTTCTTAGATGACTTGTAGTGGAATCGTACATGTCCTGGTTAAGTTACAATATAAGAGAATAGGAAACAAGACTATAAAACTTGAGCATATATGCTACACTTCGTTCGACTAAAGAGAATTTTTTTTAATATCCATCACAATGTATAACAACAACCAGGCTCGACTTTACACAATTATCAGCACAATGAGTCGTAAATCGTCGTTTGGAAAAGGACTATTCCCAATTGAGTAAAATTCACAGGAGAGAAGAGAATAAAATCTAGATGAAGAAATAACGGAACGGGTAAATATCTCGATATCTCCGTCACCATCCATTTATGGGTCTATACCATTTGTGTACAAGAATAAATCACAAAGTACGAAGATTCTTCGTTGCCGTTTTCATCTATACTACAGAAGTAGCAACCCTAATTATAATCTTTACAGTTACTAATTTATCTAGTTCATAAGCATTGATATATTGGGTGAAGCTAAAATTGAACAATTTCAATTCATTGCAAATCTATGCAGTTACCTGATTGCTTCCAATTCTATCAATGGCGGATCCGAACCAGCCGGTAGCACAAATCTTAACGGCGCCGAGAAACAAACACAGCCCACAAAACATGAGAAACATCCATTGCCCTAATTTTTTCTTCCCCTTCAACTCCAACCCGAATCCGCCCAAGTCGACACTCAAGGATGAAATCTTCCTTCTCAAGTGAACCCTATGGGCCACACCGCTGACGTGGGCCGGCCGCGAAGAATCGGGGCCGTCGCCGGAAACTGGGGTTTCAGATCTGGGGGAGTTGAGCTGGAGATCAATAATTTCATGGTGGTGGCTGCTGCCGCTGGTACTGTTGCCGTTGTTGGTGTTCTGTGAGGAGTTGTTGTTGTTGTTGTTTTGGTTGTTGTTTCGCTTGAAGGAGTGTGCTCTGCGGGTCATTGGGCCGGAGAATCGTGGGCTATTGACACGCTGCGACAAACCGCCGCCATCATCTGCCGCCGCCGCGGCGGTGTGGTGGTGGTGGCTGTTATGGTGGTGCCCCATTTCTCCCTGCGTACATCACACAATTATCTGATGCAACTGACAGGTGTGTGTGTGTGTGTGTTGTGTGTGAGTGTGTGTGTGTGTGTGTGTGTGTGTGTGTGTGTGTGTGCGTGTTTGGCCGTTGGGTGATTATCATGAAGATGACTGTATTCAATGGAGAACGATGAGTTTTAGATGCCAAGAGGAGGAATAAAATAATCCTAAAAAATGATAATAATATAATAATCCTTATTTTTTTTTATTTGTAATTAATTTACAATATTATTGATTGCTTTACGAAACAAATTAAATACAATTAAAATATAGTTTAATCTAATTAAAATTACATTGGTCAAAGAAAATATTAGAAAGTCAAATCTTGATTCACTTGCCAATAGTATATTTACACACATGGCTTTGATTTTATTTATTTTATTTAACTTCCTTTTGGGGACCACGAATAGTATGATAGGAAAATATTTAATATTTTTGGTAACTAATTAAATAAAATAAATAAATAAATAAAATCTAAGGTCAATTCGTAACATTAAGATAATACTTTGGGAAATATTCCAATATAGATTAGCTCATAGATGAAGTAATTTTATAGTGTATCCAACGTTTTCTATTTTGTAATTTTCCCTAAATGACATATAACTCTTGTCATTGTAATCATATCCAACAAAATGCTCTTACGCAATGTTTTTCTTTTTATTATCCATTAATTGATTGAACTATAATTTTGACATATGAGGTAGACTATTGTTCGACGTTCAAATCAGACGATCATGTCAGAAAAACTACTACAACGTAAGTAAATAACTTAATTAATCGTCAATAGCACGTATATTATTATAAGAATGATAACAAATTTTTACAGGTGGGATTTGATGTGGGTTTTTTTTTGGTTTTGTTTTGTTGAAAATCGATGCGAGATTAGATCATTCCGTCCTTAATCTCATAAACTCAGGAAGATTGTAGTTTAGAATTAGAGTGTTAATTGAGTTTTTCCTTCTAGATGAGTCAATTTTAAATCTCTTGAGCGAGTTTCCAATTAACACATCACATCACATATGATATTGTCTCTGTTAGAATCCCATGGATTCTAATTATACGAGAATTAATAAAACTTGTGCCACAAGTTTTCATATACCGTGATCTAAAGAAGGGAAGAGTCCTTGTAGCTTTTAATTCCTTTAATTTGTCATTAATTGATTTATAATAGGAATTATTCTTCTAAAGAGTTTCCTTGTATTGAAAATATTGTTTCCTACGTAATTAAGAGTTTCCTAACCCTAATGGACTCTATTTTCCTTGTAGGATTCTTATCTCCCATAGATGTATAAATACAGCACAACGGCGCCTCATACTCTACGCCTTTCGTTGGAGAGAAAAATCATATTTTTCTGCTCTTTTTATTTGCTGCGCCCGGAACGTCTTTTTCATCGAGAGAAGTTTTCACATAAAATATTCTTGGCTCTCGTTTTTATTGTTCCATCGTGATACGTGATTTTCATAGAAAATATATCGGCTTCAAGGCTTTGTGGTGAAGACACCAAGATTCAAGGAGTATCACAAGTTTGCTTCTTCTATATAAAAAGAAGATCGGTTCTTCGGGAGAGGGGCTTAAATAGATCTCGGGAGGAGATCGATCCGCCGACTGAGGGATTCAGCGTTGAAGGGAGTTCAACCGTGCGGAGCAAGGGACGTGCTGCAAATTGAAGATTTATAATTCAGCGTAGTATACAAGAACGGCGTCAACAAAGAGGGAGTCTTTGTATTTTGATTAAGTCCTATTATTGTATTCGTAAAACTAAAAATTAGTAAATTTTATTTGCAGGTCCCCGTGGATGTAGGGTACAGTTGTATCCGAACCACATTAAATTTGTGTCTCGTTTATTTCTGTTTTTACAAACTGTTTCACGAACTGTTGCAACTCTTCACGCAACAGTAACGAAAAACTGAATCTGACACAAATAATTTATATCTGCACGAAATAAATTCTAACAATTGGCATCAAGAGCCTGTCACTAGATACACTTAGTGAGATTTTGGGATTTAATTATTTTTTATTTTTTTTGTGCAGACATGAATAATCATCGTGAAGGCGCATTCCTACCACCTCTCTTGGGTGAATTGAACTACTCTGATTGGAAAATAAGGATGAAGATGTTCATCAAATCTATCGATGAATGGGCCTGGCGCGCGATTCTAATTGGTTGGACACCTCCTACCTCAATGAATGAGTCACACGAGATCATTCAAACGCCAAAAGAGAAGTGGAGTGATGAAGAAGTACGAATAGCAAATTATAATTCCAAGGCAATCAATGCTATCTTGAGTTGTATTGATGACGACCAATTCAAAC
This sequence comes from Erythranthe guttata, assembly GCF_056151865.1. NCBI lineage: Eukaryota > Viridiplantae > Streptophyta > Magnoliopsida > Lamiales > Phrymaceae > Erythranthe > Erythranthe guttata. The sequence goes on along the minus strand of NC_142542.1, from coordinate 5,543,633 downwards.
TGATATCGATGTGCAAATCAGCAAAGGAGGCATGGGATGTTCTACAAGAGACCTACGAAGGAACTACTCAGATGAGCAAGTGCAAAGAGACTGTCGCTGAAACTGTCGCAACAGTTGGACAGACAGTTCCAACAAAACTCAGGTATGATAATTTGCCTTCAATAGACGACAACGATTTAACTTCCTTTATTCTTGCAGGTGATGATGAGGATTCAGAAAACAACAGTGATGATGACGAGACAACCTTGGAAGAATTAAAGAAGTCCTACGAAATGATGTACGAAAAATTGCTTCAGGTATGCGAGTCGAATAAATTCTTAGAAAAAGAGAAGCTTGTTCTAATTGAGGAAAACAAAGTATTGAAGGTAAGAATTTCTACTCTTGAACAAAATGTTATTTCCTCTAGTAGAGAAATAGATAGCTTGCAGGCTAAATTTGTTCAAACCCAAGATGTTATTTCTAAGTTTAATACTGGTAGAGTAACTTTGAATGAAATTTTGAACAAAAATCAGCCGAACTACTGTCGTATAGGTATAGGGCGTAATCAGCTATCTAATGATGCATTGAAACAGAAAGAAGATCCAAAAAGAAAAATCAATTTTGTTAAACAATCCACTGTTTCACAAACTGTTGCGACAGTTGCATCAACTCAGTCATCTCAAAGAAAACGTTTTGTCCCTACCTGTCATTTTTGTCATGCTCCTGGTCATATACGACCTAGGTGTTTTAAGTACTTGAAATTAGTTAAAAGAATAATGGCCCGCTCACCACTTTCCGCTAAAATTGATCATACTTTTGTGTCGTCTCAAAAACCCAAGATAAAGGTTGATTTAGTGAATAAAACTCAACAAAAAATCTGGGTAAAGAAGTCTGATCTTAATTGTTTATCTGCCATTACTTCTTTAAACTCATGTGATGATAGTACTAACTGTTCCAACAGTTCTGGTGACAAAGCTAGTTTGGGGAATAAAAAACTTGGTAATCTGAATTGTGATAATTTGTATGCGAAAAATAAGTTTATGAATCCAATTCAGCATTCGAGAACTAAGCTTACTGATATTTGTCATCTTTTCATAAGGGGCTTGGTCGAAAAGGGGGTTGTCTCAATTGATTATGGTGCAACGGAGAATGAATTAACTGATGCTTTTGCAAAAACCCTTGATGCACAGAAATTTGATTCCTTGCGAAAATCGCTGGGAATTTATGTTGTTTAATCTGATGCAGTTGCATGAACTGTTGCAACAGTCTGTGTGTCCAGACTTGCAACTTTTAGAGGTAGGACACTTCATATGTTTTTGCATCTCATATAGGACCTGCATTAAGCATACTGCATATGATTGAGACAAATGTGAATTTGATACTTCGTGTATTTCTAAATTCTGTGGGGTAGAACTTCACCAATTCCCAAAATGATTACTTAAAAGGCTCCAACTTATTTATTTCTCTGAATAGTCTTGTCATGGTTGGATGTTTTTATAGGGAAAAGCTGCCTCTTTTAATGAGTGAAAGCTACTCTTGAACTGCTGTTACTAATATATATATATATCTACAACCATTTGGTCAGTGAATAGTTCGAAGCCTTTTTGAGTCGAGCCAGTAAATCACGTGGCCGAAAGCTCGCTACAAGGCTCAATTAGAAAGCCCAGGGGACTACACATTGCACGGCCAATATAAATTATATATATATGGTCAGTGAATAGTTCGAAGCCTAGTTGAGTCGAGCCAGTAAACCACTTGACCGAACACTTACTACAAAGCTCAATTAGAAAGCCCAGGGGACTACACATTGCACGACCAGCATAATCTCGTTCCTTTTAATTGCTCTGTTTTTCATGGGAAAAAGCTACCATTAGACGTGTGTGTACGCTACCTAATAAGAGCATCTTTGTGCTTGACTTGGGATTATTAAGTTTATTGGTTGCATTGGCAGTCGGATTTTTGGGGATTGCGTTTGTCGTAAATGTGAAGATAAATCCTATATGTTTTGTTTGTCCATGCAGTATCCTATTCACATATGTCTCTTCACTCATGTTTATTTTTCATGTTTACTTCTTGTCTTGCATTAGGCATTTAAAAAAAAAAAAAAAAAAAAAAAAAAAAAAAAAAGAGACGGGATTTTTGTTTATGTGCCGGTTAAATTTGATTTTTTGTTGCAACCGGATCGATTGGGCTTACTCCTCACATTTCCACGTTTCTTATGAAGTTTGGCAAAGTCTGTAGTCTTTGCTATTTAATGTTGGATTTGATATCACTATCCTTTGATTTTCGCATTGCAATTATCATGTGGTATTGAGTTTATGAGGTTGTGATTTTATGTGCTCGTTATGTTTGGTGACTCTTCTTACTTACTTTCAACATTCTCTCTACGTTTGATCTCTTTGTTAAGTGTTTGAACAGGTTGCTCGTCACATCGAGATCATTAGTCCATGTTGATTTATCTATGCATGGTGATTGCCCAGAAAGGGGGAGAAAAGTATATTTAACGATGGCATGAACACAGGGAGAGTTCCGACAACTGTTGCGACAGTGCATCAGACAGTTGCTGGAACAGTGCATGAATGCAGGGGGAGTTCAGACAACTGTTGACATTGTAAAGGGAAGTTGATTCTGCTACTGCGTATTTTCTGTTGTTCTTTATTTGTTGAGTTCAAACCACTAACTTTCTCTGAACTGTTTGATAAACTGTTGCAACAGTTTATATTTGCAGACGTTATTATTGAATTTGCTGACCCTTGTTCATGCATATAACATATATTTAGGGGGAGTAAATGTTCTGACCAATCAATGCCAAAGGGGGAGAGTGTTAGAATCTCGGTGGGATTCTAAGTCTACAACACCAAGTGGAATTCTATGGAGACGTGTATTAATATGAGGAACATATTTTCCTTAGTTATCTCATTAGATAATTTGAGAAGAAATAAATTATCTCTCCATATTAATCACCTGAACGTGTCTAGAAGGAATTCCATCTTTTTACATGTTATTGTGGTAATTGTCATTAATTGGTTTCCTTGTTTGATTTCTCCAGAGCTTCACAAGAATATAAAAGGAGGAGCTAATGCCGACGTTATTTGCTGAGTCTCTTATCACGTGGATAATTTACCACGTTGTCATCCACCGCCTTCCAAGTCTATCAAGCCGAGTAAGCAAAGGGGAAGAATGAATGACATTACAAGAGGAGCTACCTAAGGATCATTCACAGAGGGAGATACACATGCAGGGGGAGCTGACTCCGTTGTGAACCACCTGCCGAAGCCACTACTGTGGGAACAGTTGCTGAAACTGTGGCACTTACTGTTGCAGCAGTTGATGCCACTCTTGTTGTTGAAAAGAGTTGATGATGATCTTTCGTTTTATTTGCTTCGGTCTAATGATCTGATTGTTTTATTTTCAGGTTTTTTTTACTCAGCGGGACAAAATAATTATAATCAATAAACGACAAAGGGGGAGATTGTTAGAATCCCATGGATTCTAATTATACGAGAATTAATAAAACTTGTGCCACAAGTTTTCATATACCGTGATCTAAAGAAGGGAAGAGTCCTTGTAGCTTTTAATTCCTTTAATTTGTCATTAATTGATTTATAATAGGAATTATTCTTCTAAAGAGTTTCCTTGTATTGAAAATATTGTTTCCTACGTAATTAAGAGTTTCCTAACCCTAATGGACTCTATTTTCCTTGTAGGATTCTTATCTCCCATAGATGTATAAATACAGCACAACGGCGCCTCATACTCTACGCCTTTCGTTGGAGAGAAAAATCATATTTTTCTGCTCTTTTTATTTGCTGCGCCCGGAACGTCTTTTTCATCGAGAGAAGTTTTCACATAAAATATTCTTGGCTCTCGTTTTTATTGTTCCATCGTGATACGTGATTTTCATAGAAAATATATCGGCTTCAAGGCTTTGTGGTGAAGACACCAAGATTCAAGGAGTATCACAAGTTTGCTTCTTCTATATAAAAAGAAGATCGGTTCTTCGGGAGAGGGGCTTAAATAGATCTCGGGAGGAGATCGATCCGCCGACTGAGGGATTCAGCGTTGAAGGGAGTTCAACCGTGCGGAGCAAGGGACGTGCTGCAAATTGAAGATTTATAATTCAGCGTAGTATACAAGAACGGCGTCAACAAAGAGGGAGTCTTTGTATTTTGATTAAGTCCTATTATTGTATTCGTAAAACTAAAAATTAGTAAATTTTATTTGCAGGTCCCCGTGGATGTAGGGTACAGTTGTATCCGAACCACATTAAATTTGTGTCTCGTTTATTTCTGTTTTTACAAACTGTTTCACGAACTGTTGCAACTCTTCACGCAACAGTAACGAAAAACTGAATCTGACACAAATAATTTATATCTGCACGAAATAAATTCTAACAGTCTCGATTAACTTTTAGGAGTGGAATGAATTTTAAATTTAGAAAGTTTCGGATTTGGAATTGAAATTGTAATTAGTATTATACTTTCAAAAAAAACATTGATTTTTATTAAAAAATGTCAATTTCGATTCCGACTTTCACCCCTATAAAAATTAAAATGAAAGTGACTTGATTGTATTTTTTCAAAAACTTGAGGACCTCTTTGGAAATATTACTTACTTTCACTATCGCTTGAGGGGCATATGATTGGTTCACGAGCCCCTCAAACTTTCCACGCGCTAAATGGGTCCCAATCCTCTGCATCCTACTTATTACTTGTCACTGGAATTTATTGGCCGGTTTCTAGAGCAAGGGCTAAATCAGTAAATTAAGTCCGAGTATATTTATTAAATCATTAATTCATCGTTAATTAATTAAAACAAAAATTAGGGTCGAAGATATACATGATAAATATATTTATAAATATAAATTATAGATTTACCAACATATACAGAATCAATGGAAGTGTAATTAATTACATATGACAATACTTTCTCTCACTCTAATAAAATGGATTATCACTTTGCTTACCGAAAATGCCACGGCCATACGTCGAAGAAATCACATCCACGAGAAGCGGGAATTGCAATAGCACAAACGAAGATATCGGTAAACAAGCAAGTGCAGCCACCGGCATCACAACCCACCGATTATTCAAACCGAACACCAAATATAGTGTAGCACTAAACGCTATCGTCATAAACAAAATAGACACGAAAAGAGTGAAGAGACCAATACACAGCCTCTTGGGCAGTGCGTACAGAAAATCCTCTTCCGCAAAGCGCGAAGTCAGTATCGATAAAAACATCAACAGAGAAGTTGTCGATGTGAATAAAGAGACAGCATCAGAAACTGCAAATAGTACGAACGCACCTGATTTCAAGAATATCGGGTATCCAGTGGTTGATTCGTTGCCACCTGGCACTGTAATAGCTGCGGCAAATACAACGGTGGCTATTAATGCTGCGGCGATTGTGCATGAGTTGGCAGTATCTTTCATCCACTTTTCTCCTTCGATTTTCAGGTCTTTGTGCTCCTCTGTGAACACCATCTTCGGAGTTTTTCCAGCATAGTTTGGCCGTTCTTTCGTGTAAGGATGAACAAATTTTTCCACTTCCTAAGAAGAGAAAAAGGACACTAGTGATGAGTTTCTCGTTGTTTTTTTCTCCTTGTCATAACTCGAAATGAACAAACCACAACCACAAAAAAAAAAGGTTACAATTTCAGGTGATGCTACATCATAGAATAAAGGGAGTTGCTAAATGTCGTTTCAATTTTATTAATATTGTTCCGACTTCAGATGTGATTTTGACCCCTTTTCAGTCCTTATTTGGCAAAGTTCAAAACGTCAAATTTGTTGTCCTTTGAGTTGACTTTTTAATCCAACTTGAATCAACTAGATTGGATGTTGGGTGAGAGAGATATGCATGAATAGGTTACAATATGAATATTAGAAAACTCAAAACATCAAAGTCGTAACCAATGTTCATTCATTCATGCATCACTCTCTCACCCAACTTCCAATCTAGCTATTCAAGTTGAATTAGAAAACCAACACAAATGACTACCAATTTGGTGCTTCGAGTTTTGCCAAATTCGGACTAAAAGGGCTCAAAATCACATTTGAAGTTGGAACAGTTTTAGTGAAATTGAAACGACATTTAGAAGGATAAAACTATTTATACCTTAAACCATTGTAATTCACGCTGCATCTGAAGAGCTGCACCGGAAACTAGATTGAGCTTGTGAGGAGGTGCTAAACCTGCAGCCAGGTGCAAGAGTGTGTTGCCAGAAGAGTCTTTTGCATCTGCGTACTGGTGCTTATGGCCGCTCGTCTGATAGATTAGATTATATACTTTCTCACAGCGGTTTTGTGCCGCCAGGTGGAAGATGAAATGCTTGGTAGTAGCGTGGCGATTGTAAATTGCGGCGGGAAATGCCTCTACGATCACTTCTATAACCTCGTGGATACCTAAACGTGCGGCGGTTATCATGGCTTCTCTGTAGATAGGTGCAGCTTCTGTGTAATTTAAAGATCCCATGTGCTTGCACAAACATTTGACGAGTTCCAGTGCTTGGTGGTGCATCATTTTTTTGTCGTGAATTACCTTTATGCGAGGCACTGAATGGGCACGGAGATAGAAGTAAGCTGATAGAGGAAAAGAAAGAAGCATACTATGTATCAACCTATTTGTAATTCAAGAACCTGGATTTTACCGAGTTGTTTTATGACTTTGCAAAGAGTGAAATGCAAATTCTGGACCACTCTGTGCCACCTTCGAAACTCTGGATAAGAGTTCAAACACATTGAAATATGAGCATTATCAACAACATAGAAACACAGCCATTAAAATTAAGAGAAAATATCAAATACTTAAATAAACGTAAGGTTTGTGCTTCAGGGAAAAGAAAAAAAAAAGTAATAGTATAGATACTGAAGTTCTTGAGCCCTATAAGATTGCAGATATCCGAGATAGAAGGGGAAAAAAAACATTGACACTCATTTAGAGAAATTACGGTACACGTATGGATCTTGGCTCTAAGGAGCTTCTATGCGCACCCTTCTTTTCAAACAAACGAAAATATGTTGATCCAATTAGATTTAAAAGAAATCATAAGCTGGATAAACACACCACATCCTTAAACTAGTAACTAATTGTCAAGCCCTTTAACCTATATTTGCTCCACGACATTCGTCTGTTTACCGTATAAACTATAGCTTATCGTTAGTCCCAAGATTTCACATAAACAAACTTCTCAAAGACAATAATTATTAAGGAGAACGGATTCACTTGCCCACATATATCCGAGTGCCACAAGTTGGGTCCTCAATGTCACCACGATTTGGTGGGCCGTGTCGAACTTTCGATTCCATCTCCAACTGAACACCTTCAAGACAAGGCATTGATTTCTCAAGGAAAATCCTTAACAAGGTATAAAACATTGATACCATCTCCATTCGATCATGTCTGAATCACACTGCAAAGAAGAAACTCACTAGAGGATATGAAACGTTCCCAGAAGTTGAATCGAGCTACACCCAAGAAAGCCGACTCCTTAAGGGCTATTCGTTTCAGAGCCGAATTACCATAAGGAAGTTCTATCCTTGCCGTATGAGGGTATTTGCCAACCAAATGCAAAGCAATATCTGCCCACAAAATCCAATCTCAATCCACAAACTAAAAACGAAAGAAAAAATAAAGGGGCATTGATTACCAACCGAAAAAATCGGCATCGATTATAGCATTCAGGAGCGATACACCGTTTGCACCAGCACAAGGATTAGGCTCAAAATCATCCTTGTTCTGAGAAATCAATAACAGAAGAGTGTCCCTTTGGGCAGACTTAGCTGCTTCGTGGGCGGGGAAAAATTCGTAATTGCTTTTCACGTACAGCAAATCTTCAAGCCTGTGGATCAGGATTTTTGCTGCCGCCACGTTCCCCGTCCTTGCCGCCACGTGTAGAGCGTTAAACCCTAGCTCGTCCGTTAGTGCTAACGATTCATCGGGCATCATATCCACCAGCTTTTCCACAAACGGAATCGACTTCCCGGTGCCGACGGCGATGTGGAGAGCTGTTTCTGAGGTGAAGGAAACCCTAGCTTTAACGGCGTTAGGGTCTTGGTCCAGTATTTCCCTGGCTGTAACCCAATCGCCCCTCAGTGCCGCTATGTACAGCGGCAGGTACTCGTTCCAGTCCTTCTCTACGCTTTTCGTTAACAAATTGAAATAATTAAAATATTAAATTTAAGTTTTAATTAAAATTGCAGATTCAAATTCAGTGATAGTAAATACTACCTTGTTCCGCCGCCGCCTGCGGCGGAGGACCTCGGGGTTTAATAAACGCCTTTTCCAAGTGTAGCCAAACATCTCTTGCGCTGTTCAAATTAACGGCGGTTTCAACAACTTCATCACTCAGTGCACCCAAAATCCAGCCCTTGACCAACCGATCTCTCCTTCTCCAAACGGCGTAAGCTTCGCTGGTCATCGGCGGCGGAGAAATTTCGCCGGCGATGTAGCCAAGCAAGTCCTGACTCTCGATTAGGCATAACATCTGCTCTTTCCAGGACTTGTAGTTGTTTGAATTCTTATCACGGCGGAGCTTGGCCGAGACGAAACTGGCGACGTTAACTGATGCTAAAGCGCACTGGCAGCAGGAGGGTTGCGCCTGAGTAGTTGAAGATGACGACTGAGAAGAAGCCATTGCTACTGTTAAAAACGCCGCTGGAGTTGCCTTTTATTTCTCTTTTTTTTTCCTTTTTGTTTTTTCTTTTAATTTTTACAAAACAATAATATAGTCAAATTCATAATGACACGTAGTCATGTTGTAAATCATGTTAACTTGCGCAATGAAATTACGAAAAATCAATTAAGTTTCGGTATTACAATCATCCCGTCAACTATCATCTTTTTATACGTCAATTTTCATCGTATCAAATTCAACAGAATCTTCTAGATTTCATGGAATGTTCTCTAATTTGTACTTATTTATGACAAAATGCAATTTTTTATGCACCACAATATGATATTTACAAGTTAATAGCCACATCTTATGATTATCTAATTTCAAGATGTGGAGCTCGAATGGGATAAAACGGGTACAAACTAGAGAATATCCCACATGATTTAGAAAATTCCACTAAATTTAACACCATAAGAGTGAACGTATAAGAATATTCATAGTTGTCAATCTTGATTTTGTTGCGGATGCATTTGCCAAGAGGAAAAAGAGCAAGAAGCAGCAAGTATTCAAATTTTGACTGCGTCAAGCGACTCCAGAGGCGAAGCATCAAATTTTTAAGAGTAAAAAGCAGTTTGCCCCCTAAACAAATGGCCGTTTTGCACTTTGCCCCCCAAACAAAAAAAATTGGCACGTTATTACCTAAACTTTGGTTTTTATTGCACGGTGCCTCAAAATTGGAATTTTCCGGCCATTTTGACCTGAATCTTACGCACGTGCTTTTCATGTGAGTTTTAAAGGGACAAAAGAGTCTATTCACTTACATTCTTCATAAATTAAAAAAAAAAAAAAAAAAAAAACCCAAGAAAAAAAACGAAAGAAAAATAAGGGCTGCTGATCCGTCACTTCTACACTCAAATCGGCCATTTTGTAACCGGCTTCTTCTTCATCTAGATAAACCACGGCGGCGAAGCCCTGGAAACTGGCGTATGCGTTTTCACCGGCGTCGGGCTGGGACTCAGGGGCGGAGGTCTTCAGAGAAGATCTGCTTTCCTTTTTGTCTTCTTTGTTCGGAGCGTATGGATCGTACCCAATCGCGCTCTGCCATATGCCGTGAGTCTGTAGGGCGGCGCTGCTGTGTACACGGTTGTTCGTTGGCATGCGAACCCTCCCCGCGGTGGCCGGCATGTTGGAGAACTAGTAAAAACGCCGCCTATGTAAATTGGAAAATTACGAAACCTAGGGTTCTTGATTGGGGATTTAGGTCAGCCGGATTTACAACAGTAATTGCGGTAATTCGAAAGCGAATTTACCCGTCAAAAATGTATTAGACGAATTCCATCTGCGAGTTGGTGGTACCATCACCTTTGGATCTTCGATTTGTTGGAAGAGGTAATGACATCTCCCCACAATCTGAAACCCACACACGCATTTTCTTTGTGCAAAATACTCCACCCATCAATTTCTTTTTAATTTCACATGTTTCAGAGTCTCAGTTTGAAGATTTTCCGAGGAGCATGTTCTGTCTCCAATTGTAGAATTTCCCACCGTCTTCTTGTTCTTTTTTTTTTTTTTTTTTTTTATTTATGAAGAATGTAAGTGAATAGACTCTTTTGCCCCTTTAAAACTCACGTGAAAAGCACGTGCGTAAGATTCCGGTCAAAATGGCCGGAAAATTCCAATTTTGAGGCACTGTGCAACAAAAACCAAAGTTTAGGTAAGAACGTGCAATTTTTTTTTGTTTGGGGGGCAAAGTGCAAAACGGCCATTTGTTTAGGGGGTAAACTGTTTTTTACTCAATTTTTAAACTCTTACAAATTGAATGATAGTATAATTTTTCTTATGATTACCGAAGTTTTTTTAGTACGATCACAATAATGGTAGTTTATAATTGTTGTATCTTATGATTACGACTACGGGTATACAACTATACACATTGGTTTATGGATGTTTGTATTTAGGTAATACTACAAAATATATTTAAATGAAATGTATTTTTTCAGTATTAATATACATATTTTTAATTAGTTTTGTTAAAAAACTAAATAATAGAGTCATCAATTACTGGAGTTGTAGAATACATGTATAGCACGTTTATTAATTTTTGCTTTGTTCAATATACTTCGTTTCTTAACGATTAATTCATATTATGGCAATTTAAGTTCATATAACTCTTTGTCAATTTAATTTTACTAATAAATTTTATTATATATTGTTTTATTACTATTTTTAATCATGACATATTTAAATATTTTTCTTCACGTTTGGAAATACTACCGGGTATAGTACTAGTAACAAATTATTTCTTTAACTTAGCATTACCTTAGGAAATTAATTCAATTTGATTTAGGCACTATAATAAAGATTAAAAGAAAAAAAAAATCGAGATTAAATAATATTAACACACTCAACAATAATACTAAGTGGCCACCTAATTAGTGGCCACACAAAGCCAAAATAAAAAATAAAATTATTACATAAATAAATATAACTAAAATAAACAAAAAAGCCCGGCCCGGCCCGTTCCAATATTAGCCTTCAAAGTTCAAACATCGTTGTTCATCCCATACTTGTTCTTCATCTTGTCATCAAATTCCCTGTTCTTCAACTCAACAATCTTCTCCGCATTCGCCATCGATTCCTCCTGCACCCTAGCAATCTTCGCACGCCGCTTCTCCACCGACGCATCCCTCTCCGCCTCCAAACCCTCGTACTCCCTCACCAAGCAACTGTGCACCGCGAAACTCAGGATCAAAACCCCCATCTGCATCACAAACATCGCCATCAGAACCCCGCACTCCAATCTCACCAGAACCTTCGCCTCCCGCGGATCCCGCCGAGATCCGAGCATCGAGATGCTCGACTCCTCCTTCGTGAACAGCGCCAGAAACCCTAGCAGCTGCCCCGTCGAAGACGCCAGGAGGAGTGACACGTGGGTGATGTAGCAGAAATGGGCGAGCCGCGAGTAGAAGCCGATGAAGGAAGATAGCAGCGAGATCGAAGAGATCGTTAGAAACGCCCAGCCGAGAGAAGTCGGCGGCATTTTGAGGGAGATCGTCGGCGCGAATGAGGCTGCCGAGAGGATGAAGAGGATGAAATTTAAGAACGAGAGGAGTAAATTAATGAAAGAGCATGAGTTTCTTCTGGAATTGGATGCTGCCATTTTTCAATTTGATTGTCTGTTTGTTTGTTGCTGTTCTTCAATGGTGTGGTGGAGAAGATGGAAAGAGGGTTTGAAGAATTTATAGAGGCGCGTGTGAATTCGGCCGTTTGAGAAAACAGGGGATTTTGCAACGGCTACATTTATCAGGGCCCTGCTTTTAAAGCCTTTTTTTTTTTTGGTTCCCTCTTTTTTGTGTTTTAATTTGAAGTGTGGTGATTACGGGCCTAATTGGACTTGATTGATGGGCCCACCCGGCCCATGTAATTATGATCACAATTGAATTTTTTATTGGCTTAATCTACAGTTTGCACCCTTAAAATATAGGTTTTTGGCATGCACACTAGAAATACAATTGATTTGACGTAATCCGTCCCGAACGAATTTTTAAAGCGAATTGCAGTAATTTAATATTTTTAGTGTTTATTTTAGGATGCCAAATGTCAAATTAATTTTTTTTTTGTATTCACTATTCATCAATTATTTCGAAACTACAAAGTGCAACAATAAAAATACATTTCATTAACATATTACAAAAAGAATCACAAAATAATATTTTACAAAAAACAAAAAGAACGAAAAAAATCATTCAGTTGTTTTTACATCAAGTTATTTGAAAACTATATTTTATTCCAATTAGTTCTACAAAATACCGTCATTAATTACAATGAAAAATCCATCAATCGGTTAATTTAGTGAGAAAAGTTTTTTTTTGTAAGAAAATATAAATTTTCCACTAATTCGTCATGATTTTTGTTTATTCGCATTTTGTACGCAAAATTATATTGGGACGGAAGAAAATAATAATTTGAGTGTGAAGTGTGAATAATTGTGTGCTATTAAATTTTTGCAAGGGCGCAACTTGCCAAAATACTACATTTCGAGGGTGCAAAATAGGATTAAACCTTTTTTATTTGGTAATTTATATTTCATCGAATCTTAATTCAAATTATATCAAACAAATAATAGAAATCTATGTAATAATGGATGGGAATTAGGCAACTTGATACGGTGTAATAAATCAAAAATACAAAATAGAGAGAACGAATTCATTCAATATATCATATATGCATTGTAATTACTAATTAGGTTATTTGAAATCTACATGGAAAAAAATTATAGTAATTGTATTCAAGATTTATAATTTAGTAAAAAAATTAAATAAATAATGTAATACAAGAAATTTGACTTTCACTCACAGATAAAGACAGCTTTTGCTTATGTGTAATATAGTTAATACGTAGTGAATCAGCACCAGTAGAGTAAATTTAAACTTCATCCAAACGATCCACACAGTTGTTACAGAAAATAACTTTAAATTCAAACATGAAATTACTCATCATTGACAACTCAGAGTTGCTATATTTACACTACTGCTCAAGAATGGCAATAAACATGAGAAATTAAAAATAAAAAATAAAATAAATAAATAAAAGAATTCTCAAGAAATTTAGCAGTTTATAATGCAGTTATAATGCTGGGAAATTAGCAAATTCATAAAGGATTAAACCAAAGAAGCTACACTTCATTAACCGATTAACCGACTGAAGACAAATTTACCATCACAAAACAGCTTTAGTAACCGACTCTAAACACAACCGAAAAGCAAGAAATACTGAAAATAAACAAACAAGGAAACTTCGACCTCGACACCACTACGACACATTAAAACCTGAAAAAACGGAAAAACTAACCGACAACAGCATGCACGCACACACAAGACATTCAGAGACGACACGTTAAACGACATCAAACGACAATCTACTCATTATTCTTCGGCACGAACTTCCTCATCCAGACATGCTTGCCATTGATGTTGAATTTAGCCTTGCTCGCACCACTGAGAATCGACCTGATGAACGAAGCTCTGAAAAAGACAATCTTAGCATACAGAGCCTGCTCATTTCGCCCCACCTCCTGCATATGCAACGACTCGATACAGTTCCCGAGCAGCATCGTGAAGAACTGCCTCACTTCGGTTTCTGTCACAGGGTACCCCTTGGAGAAGGTGACAAACATGGTCCTGTCGTTCGGGCGGCCCCTACCTCGAGAAGGACCAGGATCGTCCGAACCGATCCTCATGCTAAAGAAGCTGTGGGCTAGTGAGTCATCCACAGCAGCTGGAGGCGGAGGCGGAGGCGGTGCATGCATCTGCACATGGCTCGGAGATGGTGCCGCCACCTGTCTATGAGCCTGCATGATATCAGAAAGTGAAGGCACACAGACTCTGCTTACCAAGATTTGGATTTCTTCGAAAGCGGTAAACCGTTTTTCGAAGAAAAACTGGAGAGAGATATCCCTCTCCACGAGGCTCTGTGTGAGAGGGATTTCGCTTGCTTCGGATATGAATGGGAACTGGACGTTCAGACATTTGAGGCATGTGACTGCCTCGTCAGCGAGTTCGTTGACTAGGAATGGAGGAAGGGAGAGTGTTTTGGATATGAAATTCGAGAACCCTCCTCCGCGCTCCAACCACATCCACAGAGCTAGGATGTAGAGGGACTCTACGGGGTTGCGTGCGAGATCCCTTGTGAGAATGAGGTACACTGTTCGGTCGATCCTGTGGAAAAGTTTGAACTCATCCAGTGTCACTGTGTATCGTGTGCTTTCCATTGGGAGATGCTAGAATCTGACAGCACAAACTTTTTTTAAGAAATCGTAACTGCAAATGAAAATTTAAATATACCAATGGTGGAGAAGATATGACTGTATGAAGAAACCAAAAAAAAGCATGCTGTATTTGGTAGAGTTCGAGTATTTTGAATTACCCATGGAAGCGCTTCAAATTGTATCAGAAAACCAAATAAAATAAAATTAGCAAAAAATGGTTACAGGATTAAAAGATATACTTAAATGTGCAAGTTGATGTGTGTGTGTGTGTGTGTGTGTGTGTGAGAGAGAGAGAGAGAGAGAGAGAGAGAGAGAGAGAGAGAGAGAGAGAGAGAGAGAGAGAGAGAGAGAGACATAAATGTGCGAGTGTGTGTGTGTGTGAGAGAGAGAGAGAAATTTAACAGAGGAAGAGCTTTATTGATTAGAAATTCAATCCTGCCATGAGTAAAGATGCATGCAATTGATGCACACATATAAAATCAGAACAGTTTTTGCAAAAAAACTCAGTTGGAAGACATTCATGAAACTCACTGGAAGAAAAATCTCCATGGCTGGCTTTATACCAGAAATTCTCAAAACCACAAAAACAATGTATTTGCGAGTAAAATCAAATTCTAAAAATAAGATATGCAGCACAATTCATCAACACACAATGGATGAAAGAATAAACCTGAAGGAGAATAGCTAGGTGTATCCTTGTGTGTAGAATCGCTTCCTGCAAGCAAACTCTACAACCCAACCCCCGTTTATATAACCTGTTGAGAGATGCTTGCAGTGTAAATGTGAGGATGGGGTCATAAAGTTGTTCTTATCACAGTAATATAAAAAAAACAAAGCAATAATTACGATTAGGTGGATTCACCTCAGAGGAGAAATCATCTTTGGTAGGTAGTAATTAATGTTACAATTGGTATTACAGCAATAAGCCCAGGAAAACATGCGTGGATTTTGCTTTTCAGCCCGCCTGCGCACAGACAAATATACACATGTCACATATCAAGGAAAGGCGATGAAATCAAAGAATTCAACATTTCACCTAAATGTCCAGAATTTAAGCGATTACAGGAATACCACTTTACAATAAGTTGAGAGGTTATAACAATCTCAACTTTGACCATACAGTATGGTCTCCTTTCCCCCATACACGGCAACCTAAAGACAATAAATCATTTCACATTTGGTTTTGTTGTGAAGTTCTAGCAATCCAGTGTGTAATTTGTAAATATAAAAATAATCTATATTCAGATGAGAGTACACATGAGAGGGATTAATCATAATATGTTTCAATGTATATACATATATACGACACATAAATGATCGACGTTTCTCGTGGAATAATTTTTTTTCCATTTCTTTAACCAATTAGTTCTCAACCTTTTCTACCGACAAACCGACTCGTCGGGGAAAAAAAAAAAAGAAAAGAAGTTACGGAGGCCTTTATCAGACGACGTTGAAGCATATAAGATTCCAAAATATTCATTTTTTCTATATTTCCTACAAAGAGTAGTTTAAAGAAAAAACTATTTCCTGTTTAGGGTTAGTAATTGCGGAACGACAACATAAAGACACATCATGAGTCATGATTAGGGTTTAAAATGCAGGGCAATATGCTCACTCTGTTCATTAATGTCATAGTTCCATTATGAGAACTCTATCGTGAAGCTAGATATGCGGTTTAGTCGTACTTCCTTATATTTTGAATTGTACGAAACATGACATCAATGTGTTTGGATTTCAATGTAAACGAATGGAACTGTTTTGTCGTATATGCAATATAACAGTGAAGGGAGGTTTCAGATTACGACATAGAATGCCGAATATTAGTAACTTTTTTAATACTCGAACCGACATTCTGTCGAGCACACATGTTAGCTTGTTCTCACACAAGTGAGTATCAACAATTCTGTCTTACTTCAGTCCATATAGATACTTATGTTACGTCATCAGTTTGAAGCTGTCTGCTATTAATTCTCAACGTGTGATTTAAAAGAAAAACCGTAAATAACAATGTCGTGCTGCAGTTATTCCAAGCAATTCATGCAAAAAGGGAAGTATGACTAAACAGTTTGATATAATGCATATACGACAAAACAGTACCATCTGTTTACATTAAAATCGAAACACGTTAATGTCATATGAGGAGGTATGATTATACGGTTCAAATGATATACTAACGACATAGTAGCTTCATTTAACTTATAACCAAAACTTATACACCCTATATATGTTCATATGATTTAAAAGAAAACCCACAAACGACAACGAAGTGTTGCATTTATTCTGTACAATTTGTTCGCAACGGTCAAATTGTTTCATAGGTTTTGACGTTATGCATATACGACAAAACAGTTCCATTCTTTACATTGAAATCCAACACAATGATGTCATATTCCGTACATTTCAAAATATAAGGAAGTACGACTGTACGGTTGACATTATATATATATATATATATATATATATATATATATATATATATATATATATATATATATATATATATATATATATTTATATATATATATACACACACACACACTATCATAAATGACAACCTAGTGATGCAGTTATTCCGTACAATTCGTGCATAAAGAAAAGTATGCCTCAAGCAGTTTGATATAATGCATGGCATGTACGACAAACAGTTCAATTCTTTTACACTGAAATCCAAACACATCGATATCATATTCCGTACTTCCGTACAATTCAAAATACAAGTATGACTATACGGTCCACGTGATATACCAACAAGATTGTAGCTTCATTTAACTTGTAACCAAAAACTATACACACTACACACACACACACACACACACACACATATATATAGATACACATATATATATACCCATATATATATATATATATATATATATATATATATATATATATATATATATATATATATATATATATATATATACATGGCATTGCACAAATAAAAATATATATCTATAAGATCTTAGACTTATAAATTATTTGTAATAACTTATAATCTTAGCCAAACACCCTCTTGCATCAAGTCTGATGACGCTAAACAGTTATATGTTGTGCTAACAACAGATTACGATGTTCTAAAGGTCGTTAATAAATACGGTACTAAAGTTATTAAAGAACCTACTAATTATTTTCCTTTTTTTCTTTTTTGAAAAACATGATTGTATGGACTTGAATATATATAAATATAAATATATACGTTCTCATTTGTTTTGAATCATCAATTTAAAATATGTATTTATCATTAATTAGAAAAATGTATTCATCACCATGCATCACACGGGTATAGTACTAGTGCATTAAATTAACGTGGTTTCATTTCCTACCAGCATAATATCCGACAATTGCGATAAGACATCACCAAAATGTTCAGAATATTAAAGATGAACCAATAGACTATTTAAGCCGACCACAGCACAGGAATTGAATGCTTGTCAAAAGCGAGCTGTGTAAAGAATACCTTAAGGAAGGTGTCGACTGGCAATATAAGATTACGACTCGACCATTTCATTCCATGCCCTTTCATATCTTTATTGATGGAAACCAGTCCTACAGTCTAGCAGCCATTTGCATCCCTTAAAGCCAGCCAATTCTGGAAGCTACCAGCATATATCTGAAGCTGGTTAAGATATTGAAATCAACAAGAAAAAAGAGAGGGGAGATATCAAAGCAACAAACAGATGAGAAGATTAAGACGTTATAATTATAGTGAATGCCAACCTTTCACATTCACTAACACATAAGAATTTAAAAATGGTTCCACCACTCTTCAGCTCATGAATCATCATAATCAAAAGTACCTTCAGGGGCTTCTTCATTACAGAAAGCCTAATCTCTCCATATTGAAACAATTCAGGTCATTGACATAGCAGCTAAATAAATATTGTGCATCTGTGCGACTTTTTTGTAATTCTGTTTAGATCTAAATGTAAACAGAGTCAAAAAGAAAGATTAATTGTATATTTCAGAAAATACACTCGAAATGTGAGGGAACATGTGATGCCTAAACTAAAACTACGGGAGCAGCAAGAAGCATGAGCACAAAGCAACAAGATAGTACAAATGTCTCCACCTCCATGAACATCTATCACAATTTACATTCATAGGGTGACACACTGCAAATGAAAGATAAGTTACATTATTGTTTTATTCGTCACTGTTATTAGCAGCTACAGCAGCACCTTGCAGATCAGAGAAGGAGAAAGATCTCCACGAAGGGAAGTTATCAGCAGCAGGTGACGAGGATAGGCCACTTTTTGGAGCTCTTCTTGCATGTGGTGGCAGAGGAGGAAGGCTGCAACCAGGTGATGACGAATATGTGTTCGAGGTCTCCCCAGAATTGCTCTCGGAATAGTTCATGTTCGGTGCAAGAGTCAGCATACTTCGAGAATTGCTAGGTCTTTTTGATATCCCACCACTGCCACTCCTTGAAATGCTACTACGATTCTTTTCCCAAAAGTTGTTAAAAGCCAGTAAGTTCTTACGTTTCCTAGTGTATGCATTTTCTGGTTTAGTAATGTCCTGAACGGAGAAGCATGATGCAGCATCGGATAGGCTGGTAAATGATTTAGATTTACCGCAGTAGAACTTCGATATGCTTTTTCTGAAATAAATTTCACAAATAATATCAGAACAGAGGTATTATCTCAGAAATGTGCAACAAAAAATGAACGGCAACTTAAAAGTAAGAAAGCTCCATGTCACTATAGAGCCGGCATAATAACCTAGAGGATGACACTAACGCACATACATATCCAACATTCAGAATGACAAACATAGATAAAAAAGAAACAGCATGATACAATACACAGGAAAAAAAACAAATGAATTAACTCCCGGCATCCATTTTGAAACAATAACACTCATATGAATGCTAATTTTAGAACCTAGATGTCAGAAACTTTGATTACTTGAAACATGGGTGAAGAAAATGAAGTAAATCGAGTAAAGCCCGTACAACACTACCCAGTCTCAAAGAGGTAAGGCAATACAGTTTTCATTACTCAGAATAGGATAATAACAACAAGATTAGTGTCGACTGATCGATTTATCATTTATCTGTAACTCAAGAAAGAAAATAAAGGAATGGTAATGATACAACAAGTTCATTAACAACGAAGTAGTACAATCCACCCAAATTGTGGAAACAAGGAGCTAGACGTATAAATAAAAAATCTAACTGAAGAAATTGTTAAAGAAAGTCAAACATTCTGAAATAGTGAAATACCATCCCCACATCAAGTGTTTTTTTTAAATGAACAATGCATTAGATGTTTCCATTGACCCCAAAAAAAATTCGTACGCAATCCAAAATAATGTCTTTCAATGAAACACCCTCAAATGAAAAAGGAAACCAAACAATGCAGCAATCTTATAATTTGCTTCCTAAGTGAAAAAACATATCCTAAAAGCTTGCAATAAATACCCAATGTCCCTCAATAACAAAAAAAAATCCAAAGCCCTAAACCACAAAAAGTCTCGCTACAGCTAAATTATACAACAATCAGTAAACATAATACTAACTCAAAACCCTAGGATTTAATTTTAAAAAAAAAACTGACGATTAAACAAAATAAAACTCAAATTAACGTACTTCACAGGCAAAACTTCCTCCAGAGAATCCAAATTGTCCAGCGGTCCTCCTTTATATTCACTCAGCACCTCCTCTTCATCACTGCCGCCGTCTTCCATACGCTCGTCGCTGTTCTTTCCGATTGAAGACGAGGAAGACGACGACAGAGTTCCGCTCCTACTCTCCTCTTCCTCCTCCTCCGTCTCCGGCGATCTCCGATCGGAGGCTGATAACTCCGGCGAGTCATACGGCATCGAAACACACGCCATACTGCGGTGAACTGACCCTATCCCTTCGATCCGGCAACCACCGCCCCGAGTTGTTCCTTCTCGAACGCTATCGACTTCTCCGGTACACTGTTATCGAGAAACTTCTTCCTATAGATAGATAGATACAAATACTGTGTGTGTGTGTACGTATAGGCGGAGAGAGAGAATGAGAGTCAAATAAATGAAACGAGAGAGAAGAAAACTGATCGTGAAAGGCCTTATCTTTATCCAGACAAAAGCAGTACTATTTTCCAAATTGGATAATTAAACAATAATATCCTTTTTCTTTTTTTTTCAAATATTTTATGTTAAATATGAGGGAGGAGTGCTTCGCTGTTGTAAGGTGTACTGTAACTGAATAGTAGTAGGGTTTCAAAGGGATATCAATTCTAGATGCTACACCAGATGAAATATTTCGACAGGCCCGATTTTGGGTCCAATTTTATAGACGGGCCCGGTTTTCATTTTCTATATAGACGGTCGTATTTCGGGTTAGATGCTCACAATAAGAAACATACATATTAGGTAATTTTGTACTTTAAGTTAATCATATATTATGCATCACATTTTGTTTTGCAAAAATTATATATAAGTGTATTATAGTATAATATAATTTAATAAAGTTTACTTAATATTCAGGTATAGCATAGCACAAGATTGTCTGGATATTCGTTTTATTTTTCTCAATTTTGGAATATTCCTGTTCAACTGTTGGACAAAGGTGAGTGGGGATAATTTGACCAGAAGATTTAAAGAATGGAAAATGGTCCTTGTGGTGTTTATATATAAATTTTTGAGCCCTACTAGTGTAAATTATTTATAGAATAAAATAATTTTATATTAAAAAATATATATAGAAATAATATATATAGAAAGAAAAGGATTAGACACTAGGACTTTGTTTTGTTAGCAAATGGACTATAAAAATAATTAATTGACTAGTACGTTATAATTCTCATAACATGGCCCAAACCATGTGGCCCAATCTTTTTTTTTTTTTAAGGACAAGACCAATTCAAAGGTTCCAAAATACCTCGTTACCTAATTAAGTTGATGTTTTAGCTAGTATATCATTTTTGGCTCTACAGTTCGGTCTTTAATATTATATTTTAGATACTGCATTCATTCATGTAAGCGAAATTCATTTAAGTTCCGCTTACAGTTAACTCTCCATCTGCTATAAAATGTCTAAAATCTCCTTCACTTTATATTAGAATTACAACTACAACTGTATCAGAATGTCCCTCACAACGTGTTTCAATATTCTCCCCCACCCCCCCAGACATTTTTGGAAAAATGAATCCGACAACATTTTCGGACCTCATCAACTTTATATGTGTATCAGTTTGTTTCGAAAAAACCGAAACGAGAAAAGACATGAAGATTCAGGAAGAAAGAAAGAGGATAAGGAGGAAACTCAAGCTCAACTCATAAATGGAGATTTTCACTTTTCTTTATATTCGTTCGTTTAATACATATATGTCGAATTTTCTGTAATCTTTCGACACTTATATATTAAATTAAATATCGACATATGTGTGTCGAAATTCGACATTACATGCGTCGAATTGTTCATAGAATTCACCGTCGTTATTTTCCCACTTATTCGACATTCATGCGCCAATTTTTTGCTTAAAATGATTATAATTTTAGTATTTAGGGTATTGTGTAAAGGAATTACTCTACTTCTATGGTATTGGATTTAGATTGGTCAATATTGGTAAGATGGCGGATATATGCAAGGCCATTTTTTTATTAGTTCAAATCCATATAAAGGGATATATTAACTCAAGCCCATATATTAATTTAATTTTATTACATCAAGACGAAACATGACGAATATATCCCCATCCACAAATAATACTCAAATACAAACAAACCTTATTTTTAATTTGTTCAAGACCAAAAATTCAAAAAAAAAAAAAAAAAAAAAAAAAAAAACTCACGACTGTCGCCGCCAGACCGTCGCGACGCCGACCAGCGAGACTTCCACCGCACTGTCGACGACCAGTGACCCACCCACCGCACCACCACCAACAAGCAAGTCCTTTTTACTAAACTTTTGTTTGTAAATTCGAAAACATTAATTGGGCATCGATTCTTGATAAATATGCGTGGGTGAACATTAATCTATGCTTATTTCTTGTTGGGTTGCAATGCTTTAGTCGATTTTGAAAAAAAAAAATTTGAGATTGAAATTGGTTTTATTGTGTGTTTTCGTTGGTTTCTCAAATCGGTTTATCCAGACCGATTTTGTACACGAAAATCGGCGTTGTAATGTCGATTATTAAGTAAAAAATCGGTTTTTTGGAAACCGATTTTTGCTTTTGAATTTCATTAAGGGTAAATTAGTATTTTTATGTTAGATGTCTTGAACTAATAAAAAAATGGGCTTGCATATATCCGCCGCCCATTTGTAATTTGGTAATAGCCATTTTTTGTCTTGCAAATAGCCCCACATTTAATTTTTTCCCCATCTTTTCGTCCCTACGTTTATCAGTTAATTATATCTTAACCCTCTTTCTAAAACCCCTCCAGCCTCCGTTCCATTCTCACCCAAAACCCTGAGCTTTCAATCGCACAACAGCAGCACCAATTCACATGCAAAATGCCCGCCGCCGTCGCCGGAATTGAGAAATTCGAGGACTTCGCGAAGGTCCACGGCGTCCTTCTGGCGGCGTCGGGGCTCCCGCAGGCACTGCACCGCAAGCTCTTCCAGAAGCTTTATTCAGAGACTTTCGACGGCGGCAATCATTTCCAGGTGGAATCCGTGGAGGACGGCAGGCAGAGGAGGCTCGTGCTCACGGCGGATTCGCTCGGTAAAGATTCTGACGTCTTTCTGGTGGACCATGCCTGGACTTTTCGCCTTTCCGATGCTTACAAGCAGGTATAAACCAACATAATGTCTGCTACTTCTCTCATTTATTATTTTTTTTTATTCTGATCAAGCGAAATGTGTGGGGAAGGGATAAAGCGCAATTTGTATTGCTTGAAGAGAGACTTTCTTATGTTTTTGATTGTGTTGTTTGGTAGAAATGTACATGTTTGATGAGAGTTTGGGTAATATTTCAGTTGCAGGAGGTTCCGGGATTGGCAGAAAGGATGGCTTCATTAATGTGTGTTGATATCGATTCGAATTCAGAGGCTGAGGAGCCAGATGGCAGTGATGATGCTAAACTAAGTGCCGTGGAAATAGTTGAGAGAGAATACTGCAAAGTTAAAGAAGAAGGCATTGATTCTGAGCTGTGGTTGGAGCTTGAGGATCTTGAAATTGATGATGATATGCTAGTTTCTCTTGATCTACCTAGTAAATTTCCCGTAAGTATCTATCGCTTGGGACTAGGTTTCAAAATGATAGTGAACTCGTATTTTTTTGCTTTTGATTGATCATTTGTTGTTCCTGTTAATGCAACAGCACTTGCTGGCACTAAGCCTCCGTGGCAACAAGCTCACGAACTCGGAAATTGTGGCAAATGTGGTAGCTCAGTTTAAATCTCTTAAAGCTCTATGGCTGAACTATAATCCTATACTGAAAGCTGGGTGAGTCTTGATATTCTTGAAACGCTGTTGCTAGTATAAGTATATGATCATATGCTTTAATTTTTTCTAGGATTGAGGGCTTTTAACAGATATTCTTTTTCATTTCCAGTGATATTGATTTGGAAGATTCGTTTCTGAAAAACTGCCCTGAACTAGAAATCTACAATTCACGTTTAACCCCCAAGTATGGTGAATGGGCCTTAGGATTCTGTGGAGGATTATATGAGAAAGACAATCCCGGAGGTTCCTATCAGACTGAACAACTACTGCAGAGCGTGATATCTCTTGACCTTTCGAATAGGTGTGTTCGCAATCTTATCACTAAGGTCAGTCTTTCTCTGAAATCCAAATTTCTGTTCTGTACTCTTAGCTTCCAACTTTATTTCTTTACAGTTCATATAATATTATAATATATAAATTGACGATTTAGTCTCTTATTCATTTTGTAATTGGTGCCTTTTTCCAGGCCTTTTCTCCTCTTGAAATGCCTGTTCTGTCATACTTGAATCTCCACGGGAATCCACTAAATGAAACCTCAGTTGATGAACTGCTAAAATATCTCAGAGGATTTATCAACTTGACTTCGCTAGAGGTAACTTGTCAGATAAAAGCTATTTAAGTTTCTCAATAAAATTGCAGTTATGTTGATTTTGAGCATTA
The DNA here is from genome assembly GCF_056151865.1 of Erythranthe guttata. Taxonomy (NCBI): domain Eukaryota; kingdom Viridiplantae; phylum Streptophyta; class Magnoliopsida; order Lamiales; family Phrymaceae; genus Erythranthe; species Erythranthe guttata. The sequence continues at coordinate 5,519,232 of NC_142542.1, read as the reverse complement.
AAATAGGTGGATATTCCTGGGCCTCTTGGAGACAATGCTGTTGATATTATTGAAGCTATGCCTACTCTATCACTATTGAATGGAGTTAGTACTTCCAAAATCTTGGAATCTGGGAAGAGCATCGTTGATTCAATGTTAAAACCTCGTTTCATTGAGTTGAATGATGGAGAATCTCTCACCGATCGGGTTATTAATGCTATGTGGTTGCACTTGATGACATACCGGCTTGCAGATGAAGAGAAAATAGATGAAACTTCTGTTTGGTAAGCATTCAGTTCTTATTGCTCAAGTGGCTATGTTGATTAGGTGTTATGAAATATTCATATGTGGATTAAAAAATATTTGTTTGATTACAATAACCCAAAAAATGAATAATAATTGCCTTTTCAGGTATGTGATGGATGAACTGGGTTCAGCTTTACGTCACAGTGATGAGTCCAATTTCAGAGTTTCGCCTTTCCTCTATATGCCCGAGGGTAATCTGGAGTCAGCTGTGAGGTTCTTTCATTCAACCATACCTTGTATTGCTTCTTCTTTTTTATGTTGAGAGTATCTTTATAATCTGCTTTATGAGTTTGCTCTAAATCTCTATGTCAAAACCATTGATTATAATGTGGCCCGCTTTCAGTAATCGTTATTTTTTAGTTCATTTACACAATTTGTCTATTTTGTAAAAAGTAACTTGATTGAGTAAATATTTTCAGCTACTCAATCCTTTGGCCTACGAAAAATGTCCAAAAAGGTGAGGAGTGCACTCGGGATTACCTCTCTGGCATCAGCGAGGAGAGACAACGTTCTGCTAGGCTTACTGCCTGGTTTCATACACCACGAGACTATTTTATTAGAGTATGTTCTTCTGATTGAGTTTATTTTAGCGTGGTCAACCCATGCTTTAGAACACTTCATTTAAAGTTCAATTGTTGTTTCCACAGGAGTATGAAAAGTACATCACAAAATTAAACTTGGCCAAATTTTCTCCACTGCCGGTGCTGCCATCTGCAACCAATAGTCTGCTTCATAGTGATAGGAGTGTATTACATGTTTACGCTGATATACCTCAAGTAGAGGAACTTTTGACACGTCCAGAATTTGTGATCAGTATGTTATTACTACTATGCTATTTCATTCACCTCGAATTTTAAATGGAACTGCGTTTATTCTCATATTCAAGTCCAATCTTTTCCTCCCGAATTTCTTTGTGGAAACATCTGTCCCACACAGAGTACATGAGGTTTCTTTGAGTGACCTTTTCTTGCTCAATATCATGTTCATTGCATTTTAGGATGCAACTTTAAGTTTCTTGTTTTCGGGAACTTATTCTTTTCCAACTGCTCCCTCCACAGCAACTGAACCGAAGAATGCAGATATAGTATGGACTAGTGAGCAAGTCGACGAGGAGATGAAGAAGGCAGTTGGACTGAATGATCAGCAATACGTAAATCAATTTCCTTTCGAGGCTTGTATTGTTATGAAACATCACTTGGCAGAAACTGTTCAAAAGGTTCTTCACTTGCTAATGTTATACATAATTAATTAATTAATAAATAGCCAACTGCTGTATTAGTATCAGAGAACCAGGTTTAGAGATTCAACCCCTTTTTTTGTAACAGGCTCATGGTACTCCTGAGTGGCTCCAGCCGACATATAATCTTGAAACACACCTAACTCAACTTGTAGGAGATTATCACACACGTGAAAGGGATGGTGCTGACAACTTGTGGATCTTAAAACCATGGAACATGGCCAGGACTATTGATACTACTGTTACTCAAAATTTATCAGCTATCATTCGTCTCATGGAGACTGGTCCAAAGATATGTCAGAAGTATATTGAACACCCTGCCCTATTTAGAGGAAAAAAGTTTGATCTCCGTTACATTGTTCTCGTTCGGAGCATGAACCCATTAGAGATATTTCTTACCGATGTATTCTGGGTATGCTCATTTTTTTTTCATTATTATGCGCGAATAAATGTTAAAACCTTGAGGAAGGTTAATTTTCTGAAATTCTAGTTCCTTATAGATATTGAGATTGTATTTCCATCTTTTTTTTTTCAGGTTAGGTTGGCAAACAACACTTACTCTTTGGAGCAGCACAGTTTGTTTGAATACGAGACACATTTCACAGTTATGGTATGTAGATCTGCTATTTATTACCTTATGGTTTCAATATAACTCATTTCTATTGTTAGTTTTGATGTCACCTAGTTGTAAAGGTGATTGTAATCCAGATAAAGATCACCGCTCAATAAGTACTAGCTTTCTCATAGATACGTCTTTTTCCGTGTATATTCTTCAGAATTACAGGGGAAAATTGAATCACATGCAAACGCCGGAGTTTGTGAAAGAATTCGAACAAGAACATCACGGTACTGAATGCTTCCTAATTCCAAATCATTCGCTTACCTTAAAAGTTCTATCTTGTAATGGTTTGGTTGTTATTTTACTCATATTACGCCCATGCTTAATGTTGCAGTTCAATGGTCGGATATCCATCAGAGAATTAAAAAAATGATCAGATCTGTTTTTGAGTCGGCTGCTGTAGTGCATCCAAAAATGCATAGTCCGACATCTAGAGCCATGTATGGCATTGATGTCATGCTCGACGAACAATATAAGCCTAAATTGTTGGAGGTGTGAAACAAAAGTTGTATACAAATTTTGAATTAACTCTCGAAATAGTTCCGTCTTCACATGCTTATATATATATATTTTTTTGGTAGGTGACGTACTGCCCCGACTGTACTCGGGCATGCAAATATGATATGGAAGCCGTTACAGGTGGAGGTGGCGTTGTGAGAGGGAAAGACTTCTACAACTATGTGTTTGGATGTCTCTTCTTAAACGAGACTACTCATGTCTCTCCATTGTAATGGAACTTTAGTTTAAGGTTAGTTGTGATGATCGATTTCCCCGCATTTTACTGGAGAAGAAACTGTTTCGCACAGACAGCTCCATGTGCGATAGCGACAGAACATCTTATCGAATTTACTTTGGGTTTTTATTGATCTACTTATCACTCAAGGAAAAAAAAAACAGCAGCTTCTTAGAAATGAGAACAATGTAGAGAATGTATTGTAATGTGTGTGTGTGTGTGTGTGTGTGTGTGTGTGTGTGTGTGTGTGTTTTGTAACAGGCTCATGGTTATCATATTTTTAATTCTATCTTTTTTGTTAAAAATATTATTTTTAATTTATTCTATTTTAGTTAAATGTATTAGATATTATTAATTTCTAAAAATTCTATTAAAAAAAAAGTCGTGGGGACCATTAAGTCAACTTATTTCTTTGGTTTGACTAAAAAAAGATTTTTTTAAAAAATTAGAAAAACAAAACCCCAGCAGATAGAATAGATGTGAAGGACGGCTCACAATTCGGTTCATGCACGCTTTTTTTGACATCCATTTTTACCTATACTCTTCTACAGCAAGAATAAAAGAAATAAAGAATGGAAATTCATAATCAAGTGAATCTCACAAGCCAAAGGAAAAGACATACAAATTTGGTAGCGAGAATGGAATTAATGGTCCAACCGCTGATTTGGCTCGATTGGTTCTTGCGTTGTTCGAGACTTTAATGTTGTAACTCTCTTCTGCAGTTCCAAATTTGTCAAGCGTTCGGACTCCAATGCCCGCTCCAGCTTTTCGTTTGACCGGGAAAATTAGTCAGCATAATCATACGTGGGAGAGGCATATATAGTTTTTAAATATTGAAGCTAGAAAAGTGTTCATACTTACCTTAGCTGCTCTGGTGCTCCACTCCCCTAATATAGCTCTAAGCCTTTCGTTCTCCTCGACATACTGTTCCATCATTAGCAATTGCGAGTCAAGGATCGACATAACATTTTTTTATCGTAAAGCGATGAGATGCCTTTGAATAAAATTGGTTCTTTGTCTTGATGCGATTATGTCAGAATTATACTAAATGTAGCCATTGAAGTAAGATGGATACAAGATTACTCTATGTTCTCAAAAGTCATTAAACCTGTCTTTTGTTTTCCCTTCTTATAAGTTAGCTATTGGTGGACAGAGCACAAATGTAATCGGCCAGTAACTACCTGATTGTTAGTATTGCGCAGACGTTGACTTTCCAAGTCCCGCTCGGCAATCAGGGATCGAGCAAGTCTTAGTTCAGACTGCAACTGGTTCATCTGCCAAAAAATAAATAATATTAGCATTGCCGGAAAAGACTGAAGGCGGAAAAGATGCATAAATAAGTTGAGACTCATTCAACGAACGACCTGAGAGTCTAAAGCAACAAAACACAATACATCAACTTTGATTCTTGAGGTACTACTTGAATCATTTTTATGATCACCTGCCATAATAAGAGAGCAGGTATTACCTCTGCTGAAAGTGTGCGCAATTCTTGGTCACGAGCTGCTAATAAATGCGCAAGATCAACCTACAAAATCCAATAAAATCTGCAATTATGATATTTTTCAAATCTACAATTATTTCATCACGAATCTGTAGCAAAGCACGCAGGTCATAGGACAGCTACGGATGCTGAACTTCATAAAATACTCACATCCTACCGTAGGTATTTAATGACATTTAGAATTTTCCCCAACACATATTCCCAAAATCCGTTGTCTATATAGCTCAAAAGTACTTAACAAAATCGGATTTTAATTTTATTTCAAGCAAGAAGGTACATCACGTGCCATACAAAAAATATATTCATCAAGTAGATTTTACTTTTATTTCGAGCAAGGTACATAACACGTGCCATACACAAAATCTGTCTATCAAAGGACGATCATCACCTGAGGCGTGCTCCCGTCATCAGATCTCTCGTATTTGCTTAAGCATTCCTGCAACCTAAGAATCTACAAGGAATACACAATGATTAGAAACCATAGAAAGAAAGAATGTCCTAATTATTGGTTGTGCAAAGCTCCGCATCAAGATTGAACGAAAATAACGCACTTGGGGGCTCACATGGAAACCCTTGAGCGAACAAAATACTAACATCCTAGCCAAATGAACCAGCAGAATTTGCATCTTACAAGCCACTACGTTCTACATGAGAAACCAAGCACGGGAGCTTTCTACCAAAACTTATTGCACAATTTTAATAGCAATTTACCTCCTCACTTAGAAAATGAAGGTTTTCTCTCTGATATTGCAACAAAGCCATCTGCTGATCAGATAGCCGTCCACCATCATGGTACCTATCACAAAAGACAGATTTAATCAACTCTACAAAAGGAAAACAGAAAGAAAGAAAACCACTGCAGGGGTTCAGTTTTCGAAGTGCTACAGTTATCAATCATAAAAATCAACAGTAATAGCAGTACTACTCCTGTTGTGTCTCTAACACCATAGGTCCAAGTAATTTTATGGTGCGTAAAGGCAAGATTTGGATATTATAAAATATTGACTTCCTGAACATGATTCTTCTTTCAAACTTCCAAAAGTGATCTAGTAAGAAAAAGTACTGAGTAGCTTCCTAAAACTCTCTCCAAAACAAGGCATATTTTATTAGAAAAAACATGGTATAAGATATCGAACTAGTTATTTGCATAGACATCACACTTACATTTCTGATAATATAATGAGCTTATAACATTTTTCTGTAACAGTAGTCTGTAATGTGCAAAGTACAAGTACGTTTTTCTACCTCAATCCTTCTAAAGAACTTGACTGTTGCAGTGGAGAGTAGAGTGAGTTCAAAACATCAGGCTGGGACTCTAATGAATTGTACTGGTGCACATAACCTGCAGATACCAGCTTTAAACTTTTCATAAGTACTCCAAATTTTGAACAATTTTCTAGGATAATGTAGTATTCAGTTCCACAACATAATCACCAACCAAACTCACCGATATAGACACTCATAAAAAAACCGGCACATATTGCTTCAACCAGCATAATGATTCTGCAGAAATTGACAGGCAAATCACAAAATCATCACAATCATAGCCACCTCAGGTAATGATCAAACAAAAACTTTGAACAGTAAGTTAAAACTAAATAGACAGCTCATAGACATTCTTAAACAAATTTGAGATCGAAGATAAAACAATTTAACCTATGGCATTTATTTGCTTAATCACAACATGAAACAAGTAATATAGCGCACAAGAAAACTAAAAAATACTTTTGAAGCAGTTTCATATAAGGACATGAACCCAACGGATTTTTGACTCGGAATGCTCCATTCACTTTATCAGACTCTTGACTGCAGGAGTCTAAGCTTAACTACCATTTGTATTGCAGAAACATGATGGGCATGAGTGTAAAATTCGCAGAAGTTCTTTTAAAAATTACATTTAAGAATGTTTTGACTGTGTTGAATTATGTAAAAGAAGGCAGAGTCGTCAACAAATTCTGCATAGAAAACTCTGCACAAATTTGACATGAAGTTTATATATCTTTGGAACTTAAGACTGACACAACATTATCAGTTTCTACCCATTGATCTCCGAATAAAAATGTACGTAGAGTGGCAGATGATTTATCCAAAACTAAAGTAACAGATTACTTGTACGGATACAAAAGATTTTCTTTTAGTGTACGGCGGGGAAAACTCTGTAGAACTAGATCACTAGGATAAATAATGCTCCATTGGTCAAGCTATGCCAATTCTTGCACTGTATATATCAATCAAGTTTAGAATTTGAGTAAGTTGACCTGAGAAGCATAGAAATCGACAGAATACTGATATGGGGTTTCCAGGCCATGACAAGTAGCATTGCAGCGGTTCCTGCAGTAAAGTAAGTCAGATAATCTTAATTCACTGAATTCCATAAACTTTTGAGTCTCTAGAAAAAAGTTAAAAACACAAGCAGAAAGCAAGAACAGAGTTAGCAAGAGGCAACTTGAAACTTTAAAACCATGGATCTAGCATGATATTGGATGCAAAACATAGTAGACTAATATGAAAATGGACAATGATAACTTTAATAGCATACCATCCAGATCTACACACTACTCAACTGTGGAAAGCCATTCCAAACAACATCTCAGTTCTATGAATAGGATACCGAGATAGACCTTAGTCAACCAGAATCAAGATACTTTCTATAAGGTCAAAACAAATGTAATGGACCAATCACAAAACTAAGGGGTCTATTAGAACCTTCCATCTTCGGAGAAAAGCTAGTAATTGAGTTCACAAAAAGGTCTCCATAAAAAATAAAACAAAATACAAGCTCTCCGAAAAATTATACTAAATCAACCATTATAAAACCAAACATTCTCATAACAAAAACTAAAGATAGTTTCAATTCTTGTTAGAAGGCGAACATGTCTAGGAAGGGCAAACGAACTTAAAAGCGTTATTAATGTCAAGAATTAAAGAGGAATTCTGCAGAGAGAGATTAGTTCCAATATTATTTACACAGACAAGCATGAAATTTACAAGATTCCTCTTGAATACTATAAGGACATATTCCAAAAAGGAGTATTAATATTAGGATGCAAAATAACCAATGAAAATATTGGTCACCTGGTACTCTTTAATATCAACTTTAAGATGATTGAGTGAAAATTTAGTAATCTATGTGAACATCCACGAGCAGGGAAAAATGCATACCATATCCAATAGTAGCAAAAGGTAGACGAATTATATGCTTCAATTTTTGGCTGAAACCATAATAGCCCTACAAAATCAATAAGTGCATATCATGTTTACAGCATAAATCTAGAAAATGATGAACACAGTAAGTCAGAAACATGCAGATTGAAAGATAGTAATTGGTTTTCCTCGCTAAGCCCTGACAATACTTCACATCCTGATGTTTAAACTAATTGGCAGACTTCAACTATTTACTTTGCAGGTGCCTTAATACCACAGACAGCTCACTTTAGTTTCATACAGTTCTTAAAACATGAAATCTGGCTTCAATAAAAACAAAAGGATATCCGTGGTACTAGGATAATAACATAAATTCCCTCCTATCATATATTCCTTTTGTTATCCCCACAGTACTTTAGGCGAAAAACAATTTAACTTTAGCTAACATAAATAGATTAACAAAGACTCCTTGACAGCTACGAGGACAATAACATAATCCATCGAGAGCTACGAGGATAATAACATAATCCATTGAAAAGATGGTAACTAAATACCTGAAGGCGTATTTTCTGGACTTGGTAAACCAGATATTGTTGAAATATACCTGTAAGTGTGAGAAACTATCTTTAAGAAAAATAACATTTCATGAAATTCCAGATGGCAACACATAAAAGAGTAATACATAGTTCTATCTATATGTGTTCACCAATGTTAAGTGTAATGGGTTCAAGGATCATATAAAAATTAGAGTCCTTCTAAATTCAAAAGAATATACAAATTGCTATCAGAGTTCTATATAAATTGATACTAGTTTGTTCCAGGAAATACAACACCATTGTGTATACACATAACCATTTTCAACCAACGCTCCTTCTATGATACTTAAACTCAAGCAAACCAACTCATCGCACATAGAATTTTCATTAAGCCATAATCTATTTTTGTCAAAACAATTTAGGTTAGAGTTACGTAATGTCAAAAAATTGCAGTTCATGCATCTTAAAGTAAAATAATGTGGACAATTTTTTACCAAGGAACAAACAAGGGTAGACTATTTATTATTAAAAATAATAATAGAATCGCGACGAACAACTATTGGGGTGGGGTAGGTGATGCAATGGGAAAAAAATGGACGTAATTTCAAATTGAGTGTTAGTTTAAAGGAGCAAAATCAAATCAACCCTCGAAATCTTGAAATTATATTCATCATCTACGCGAAAATATAAACCCGAAACAAAAATACAGCAGTATGCAAATTAATAAACATAACAACACAATGGATTTATTAAGATATATCTGCACAAAAGTCTCACCCAAGGTCACACACAATTACAATTTAAACAAATACATAGGTCCAGACTCAAATAAAGAAAGAATGTGGAAGATGCAACAAAGATTAAAAAGTTTCATAAAGGACCTGTGGCAACCAAAAGAATAACATCAGAGCTACAGAGTAGCAGAACATGTAATTCTTGAAAGGAATGAAGTATCCATGTAGCTCCCACAGCTAAAACAGCATAACCTGCCTAGAGTTGAATAAAAATCAGCTTTCATCAAATTATACTGCTATCATAATCATGCCCAAATGATGCAATTAAGAAAGAAAACTTGCCAATAAAAGACAATAAAGGACACTCCCGATGACCCTTGTTCGCTTCCGATGACCAAACAAAGGAGCCTCTTGCAGTATGTCAAGGAACCTACACAGCAGTTCACAAATCATGATAAGAAACGGAGACTAAACACTGATTCACTGTGCCATAAAATAGGAGAGACTTTTCCTGCCCTTCCAAAGGATATTTCTACATACGGTTGTGCACAAGGTAAACAAACTAGAGTAAAAAACAAAAGTTCGAGATAAATGAGCATGACATGATCTAACAGTATACATCAAGTTCCCCAAAAACTTCGACATTTCGAGAACTCTTGGCTTTCTGAGATGTAAAGCATTTTTTAGGAACTTGACATTTTTTTCTGCAACGAGTTGAAATTTTAGTAGATTTTTCAATGTATCACTACAACTGAACTAAATTTAGTTGAGGTTAGATTTTCTTAAACAAGCACCACTTGCTGCCCATAGTTAGATAGATACATACATATATCTAGGAAAGCACAATTATCATTTGTATACTATAATTCAACAAAAAATCCTATAAACGCTTGAGAAACATCAATTTCCAGGTAAAACAGCAACATATTCTCGACAGGATCCAATTAAGGTACAATTCATCAACTCAACTCCAGCAAACTAAACGAATCCAGTGCGGAAAACAAAAATCACAGAATATTAACACGAAATTGCAATATAAAACACACAATTCCGCGAATATACGACCGCTGAAGAGAGCAATACTTACAGGTTGGTTTCATCTGGAGATGCACCGAACGAAGAATTGTGCCGGTCAGTTGACATATATGAACGAGAGATTTCCTTTCCCGACTTGTTTATCTAAAATTCATGGTTTTCGCCACCGGCGCTTCGTCTGGATTTGAAGCTCAATTTCTCTGTGATACAGTTCTGTTTGCGGTTTTCCCTCTTACAAACAGTGATTAGCGAATGTCAAAATTGAGTTAATTTTGGAAATATTTCATTTTATATCTTTAATCAAAAAATAATTTGGATTTCAATCACAATGGATTACCGAGTACGTAAAATATAAAATATTCTTTTATCACTTTTTCATTTATTAAAAAAAAAAATAAAAAAAAATAGTAGTAGTCAGTGGTCACACTCAGACAATTAACTTGGTAGTCGTGATCATCAAAAGGAGAAAAAAGATTTTATCTCTGAAATAATATAAATTATAATTAAAATCATTTCTCAATTTATGGATATTATGATAACAAAAAATAATGTTTAGATCAACCTTCCGGTGAACACGGTTAACGGGGTGGGGTCCCTTTGAGAGGTCTTCGACTCGGAAGCGGTCTCCGAGAGCTCATGCCGATCCACAAAAAGAGAGAATTTGAACTGAGGCCGGAGTTAGCACTGTGACCAATCATTAACTGCACTTGTCGGGGCAATAAATATGCTTGCCACGGCACCGAGATTCCCAATTTGGGAGGGCTATCCGAGCGCGACATGCTCGGCAACTAATGATGGCATATTCCTTGTTGGGCTGGCACGCTCGTCTCGTTGGGCTATCGTGGTCTGGGGATTTCGTCTTATTGGGCTATTTTGTAGGAGGTATTTTAAGGCCTGGATCAACTATTAATAGTAGATCTAATTTAAGAAACTTGTCATTTTACTAACCGATCGATAAATAAAGAGATAATATGTCCCGTAATGGTGGTCTAATTGGTGGAATAAAATAGCGCAGTGTTATTTTTCGAGTTCGAACTATCTTGACAACACTTGTAAATCAGAAAATCTAACCCGGGTCAGATATAGGGAATTTCATCAACTTTCGAATATCAAAATGTTCGTTGAAAATTATAATGCACGTGCATAATATTCGTTTTATTTTCATATTCTGTTTTCCAGTAAATAACACCACACATATAAATCATAATAAGCTAATTTACAATTTTTTAAAGGTGTACCATGCACAGTATATATATACACCTTTTAAATAAAACTTGAATATAAACATGCTTCTTGCAGAGATAATCCTGTACAGTACAATTGGTGCCTTTGGAACTCGAAAGATGGGGCTTCTCGCCAGTTATTAATTCCTCGTAAAGACTCTTTTATCTTCTTCAAGATAATCGAGACCTATGCAACTACAGGGTACGATGCACATGTCGAAACACCTGTAAGATCGATCATACACCATAAGTTTACAACCAGATAATTATTTTTAATTTGTCGACACTGAACAAAAAAAATTACCGAATTTTGTAATGATTAGTTGTTAAATATAAATAAAACTCACCACACATGTTCTTGCCCATCTCCATTTTGAAGTACCCACTGTCACCCCAATCAGCTCCCCACGAATTCTTGATCAGCCAATACGGTACTCCGTTTTCCACTCCATAACCAACAGCAAGAACAGCATGATTTACATCCTGCAAAAATGGTAACGGATCGTATTGTGAGTTAGTGGGCCCACACTTCATCGACCTTTAGTAATATAATATGTCGAAAAATTTACCATTGGAGAGCTTCCACAAGTAGTGCTGGTGTAGACCCCACTTTTGTACGCTCGGAATCCACTAACCACCTCAAAAGCCACACTCACCGGCCGAGCAAATGCTACCGCATGCTTAAGTTCATCTTCAGCACCCTATACTTGATTTCATTAAAACATGTCAGAAAATACGAACAATGTTATAATAAGCTAAATTAGAACCAAAATAAAATCTGTCAAAGAATCTTACCATGGTGATATTGACAGAGTCAAGTACTCGCACACCAACATTCTCAGACGAATATTTGCATTCACCGTTCTTTGCAGTATACGGATATGCATCCTCTGTATCGAGCCCGCCGTTAAATTTGATGTATTCGTAGGCTTGTGAGGGCAAGCCACCGTGGCAGCCAAAGTTGTTGAAAGCTCCAGCACAATCAACGAGCTGCTGTTCAGACAGAGAAATACCCTTACCAAATGCTTGTGCGTAAGCTGCTTCTAATGCTCCAGTTGTGCTGTAAAAACATCACATACATTAAACATGATCTTGATCTCCACTAAGAAACGAAAAAAATCGATCTCTGATTACCTGAATGTCCAGCAAGATCCACAATGACCTTGATTTTTCACCGGGCTCACAATATCGGTTTCCCTCCAGTCTTTCTGCAATCATCCAAAGTCAAATTGCTAGTAGTGAAATGGAACAATATTTTGGCTCGTTAAATCCTAAGAGCGGATTATCGATTAAATGGAAAATAAACTGTAGAAAACAAGCTTTGACATACTAAGCAGCAAAAAATAAATAAAACGAGTACCGATTTTGGAAGGGCGACATCGGTGAGTTTATGATTGCCCTTAGTGGTAGCAGAGCAATTTTGAGCGGCACCTAACATATGCTTACGAAACTCCTCCCATGTCATGTCAGTGAACTCTGTTTTTTATTTTTTTAATTTATACGACCAATTGTCAATAAACGAAGAGGAAATTGGTATTGAAAGACGACCTATACATAGATTTGATGTTTCTACATTGGTCGGGAGATCCATAACTTATTCGAATGCAGCACGATATAGAAGAAAAATCGACTCTGCTACTATGCATGTAATATAAATGCACAACTAAAATCAAGAATACTTGCAAAAATGGAGCAGCAAAGTAAATCAAGAAGTCAAGTATCGAGCAGCCGATTCAGCTAAAATATCGACAGTTCGACACATATGCACAAACTGAACAGTTTCAAGTGGCATGGTTGATCTAACATGAAACCTCAGAAAGTCAAACCACAGACAAAAGTGTGTGATGGATCATGGAATACTAGGTATAGGCTATAGCTACTAACACGAATGAGTACAATATTGCACCAAAACCCTCACAGTAATAGATGATTGAAGAAGAAATATTTTTGAAGGGTGAATTTACCATTAACTCCCATAGTGTAGGAGAGTCCTTTTTTGTTATGAGATCTGATCATCCTCAAATTCTCCGAGAAGATTCCGAATCTCCTCTGTATCTCCTCTGCATCCTCGTAGCTTTTCCGATACCTTTTTTTTTTCAGAGAAAATATAAATAAATAATTCAGTCGGACCAAGTAAAATAAGAAAATGGAATATCCGAAATTGGGGAAAAGGAAGCAGAAATAAATGACCTGTGAGCAAATCGGGCGAAGGAGAAGGCGCGTCGCGAGTTGCCGACGATTTTCAGAACGGAAGTTTCGAGCGCGTGCAGACCGTCGACGACTTGCCTGATCGGATTATCATCTTCGGCGAGGATTTCCGATCCGGCTCGTGCTCCGGCGACGCAGGCAATCAGAACCCCGACGAGCAGCAGAAAAAATCGAGCCATTATTTATTTATTTTTTAATTTTTTTCTCCGACGAAAACCAATCAGTGATCAGCACAGAAGAGATGGCTAGTATAATTGCAGAGATGGGAATATTTTTTTTTTATTATTATTATTATTATTATATAGCCGTTGGAGTCGGGGTGGGACCCAGAGGCAACAGGTTGCTGCCGTCAGATAGTTTTGTGGGCCCCGCATTTATGTAACAGACGATGCCGATTGGTTGAGGCGGTGACGTGGAGCTGTTTTTTCTGTTATTTCTCATTTTCTTTCCCTTTCACTTCACCCAGTTTTTATTTATTTATTTTATTTCTACAGAAATAATTTGAATTTTTTTTTTTTTTTTTTTTTTTAAATATTTATCTCCCACAATTTATTCAAATTAAAATTCTTGCATGTTGGTAATAAAATAACATTGGAAAAAGTCTATTATTCTATGATTTATTGTTGGACTGTAACATAACTAAAGAATTTATTTGGTGATGGTTGAAGCCAAGAGAGCTTCATACAAATACTCAACTGTAATTCTGCTTCTCGTATGACAAATTACAAATATAAATAAAATTATTTATTCGATGATGAAACACGTTGTTTTTCTTTATGTGTTTTTAACTTTCTTATTTTTCTAACTAAATTTTAGTTATGGAACAAGTAAGTGCTTAGTGGGTTAAGTATAGGGCTTAGTGGGTTAAGTATATGGCTTAGTGGGCTAAGTAGTGCTTAAGTGGGTTTAATTGTGAATATTATTCTAACTCCTTAAACTAACCCACTAACCCACTAACCCATGTTCTTGAGTGCTCTTGTGGTTGGTTTTCTTGCAGATCATGGGCTGAGTAGTGGATGCTTGGAATGCCTATAAATACCGACTTCAATACTCAAGGAAGATTGATCGATTCTACGAAATAAAAACCAAGGGCTGAAGAGAATACACGAGTGTTTTAGTTAGGTTTTAGAATCGATTGTTTGTACTCTTCGTGAGTACATTCTTTACGTACTCCTTATGAGTACATTCTTTACGTACTTCTCATAAGTACATTCTTTGTAGTCTAGATTGTTTAGTATATATGTTTCTAGACTTGGTTGTAAGAATGATCAAGATAGTGATTCATTCATAAGTTATTTACGTACTCCTCACGAGTACATCTTTGAAATCTAGAATTTTTAATATTTTTCTTTTAGTATCTAGATTTGATTGTAAGAATGATCTTGAAAAAGATTCATTCGTAAGGAAGAAGTTTTCGCACCTCTTCTGTTTGTATTCTTGGAATACTGATTTTAATATATATTTTTCTGTCCTGTAAAGGACAAGTTCACAAGTCTTTACTTGTGAACGTGTTTAATTCTGAGTATTGTTCTTTTATCTTTATATTTCCGCTGCATGTTTGTTCAAGTGTCATAACACTTAAGACAACACCTCTGTATTAAACGAATTCGGGACCATAAATTCTTTCAATTGGCATCAAGAGCCAACACTTGACGTATACTAAGTGTTTGTTCCTATTTTTCTTTTTCAGAAACGAATTCGTGATGGATACTCAGATGACTGCTTCTATGCGACCTCCTGTACTCGACGGCACAAACTACACCTACTGGAAAGTCAAGATGAGGGCGTACATCAAAGCCATTGATGAGAGAGCCTGGAGATCTATCCTTACTGGATGGAAGCCACCAACGATGACAGATGCGGATGGGGATGTTTCTCCAACACCAGAATTACGGTGGACATCAGATGATCTAGCAAATGCCAATCAAAACTCAAAGGCATTAAATGCAATCTTTAATTCAGTAGATTTAACAATGTTTAAATTGATTTCAGTGTGCACTTCTGCGAAGGATGCATGGGAAGTTCTTCAGCTACATTGTGAGGGATCAGATAGTGTCAGAAGAACCAAGCTCAGATTACTCTCTTCCAAATTTGAGAGACTGAGAATGGAGGAAACTGAAACAATTTCTCAGTACAATGAGAAGTTGATTGATTTGGCTAATGAATTTCAATCCTTAGGTGGTCCTTTGAGCAACGAGACACTAGTGAATAAGGTATTGAGAACTCTTCCAGGAAGGTTCAGCATGACGGTTACTGCTATTGAGGAGGCTAAAGATACATCATCTCTACGGCTGGACGAATTAATTGGAAGTCTCAAGTCCAGAGAGATGAACTTCGAAGATCAAAGAAAGGAGAAAGGAAAGGCTATCTCAAATGCACTCCAGGCAGAATTAGAGAAGGAAGATGTTGCTCCGGAATATGATGATGATGCAGAAGAATGCCTCGACAATGTGGCATTTCAGATTCAGAAATTCAATAGGGCGTACGGACGAAGTGGAATCAAGCCCAGGCAGTTATTTTCAGAAGGGTCTCCACAAAATCGACAAACTCAGCCCCGGAACAGATCTATTCCACAGAGAACATTTCCTCAAACACCTTCTCAAAACAATTTAAAAAATTCTTCTTTTATTCGTTCAAATTCTGAACCACCTAACTTGGATCATATTAAATGCAGGGCATGTTCAGGATTTGGACATTATGCTAATGAATGTGCAAATACCTTGAGAAGAAGAGGAATGAGTCTGATTTGTGCAGTCAGTGATGAGGAGGAAGAGCAACCTGAACAGACAGATGAACAACAATCCTCTAAACAAGCTCTTTCTGTCAGATATCTCACTGGAAGTGCCTCTGAAACAGAATCACAAGGAGTTCCTCTGGATGCTGCAACACTTTCTGAAACACTTTCAGTAACTGAAATTTCAGAGTTTAACACTGATCATTATACATGTTTAAACTCTATTTCTTTGAATGCAGCAGAATCCAGTAATGAAGCAGTTAGTGATGATGAAGAAATGTGTAAGAAGCTGATCAGCAACTTGGAGAAGAAGACTCAAGCTCTAGATGCAGCCAACAAGGAAAATTCTTCCCTTAAAGAAACAATCACACATTTGGAGGTTGGAATCACCAAGAAGGATCTTGAACTGGCAAAGGTGAAAGATGAACTCAAAAAGGCAACCCTAGCAATCAAGAGGATGAACACTGGCACAACTAAACTCGAAGAGATTGTGTCAATGGAAAAGCACTACAAACATGAAGGGCTAGGGTTCAAAAAGCAAATGAAGCCAGTTAAGAAGAAAGAAATTGTCTTTGTAAAAGAAAAGGGTGCAAACAGAAAGGATTGCAGGAAGTCCACAGTCACCACTCCAGATTCCAGAATAAGAGGTTATGTTTGTCATTACTGTTTCTCACCAGGACACATTCGTCCATTTTGTGAAAAACTCAGCAGTGACAAAATGTTGTACATAATGAGTCACAACACTCCAGGGAACACCTCCAAGAAAAAGGTAGAATTTACCAAAAAGGAGTGTAGAATATGGACTCCCAAAGGTAAACTTATGTGCAAATCAGTATACACTTCTTTAAATGCTAACATTTCAGGTTCATGGTACTTTGATAGTGGATGCTCTAGGCACATGACTGGAACTAAAGAATTTTTATCAAACTACCATACACTAAATGGAGGACGTGTAACCTATGGAGGAGGAGCTAAAGGCAAAGTGATTGGGCGTGGAACACTCAGTATTGAGGGACTTCTAAAACTTTCAAATGTCCTACATGTTGAAGGATTGGGGTCAAACCTCATCAGTATCAGTCAATTGTGTGATGATGATCTACGTGTAGAATTTGATAAATACTGTTGTTCTGTGTTTGATAATCAAAATCATTGTGTACTTACAGGTTCCAGATCAATGGATAATTGTTATCAAACAGGTGACACCATCTCATGCAAGAGCTCAAGAGTAAGTGAAGTAGAGCTGTGGCACCAGAATCTAGGGCACACAAACTTGAAAAATCTGAAGCTGCTCAACAAGTACAATGCCATAAGAGGAATTCCAGATCTCAAGGTCAAGGACATTCCTATATACGGAATGTGCCAGAAGGGAAAGCAAACTAGAGTGTCATACAAAGTGTTACAACGCGTTGGTACCACCATTTGTTTTGAACTTGTACATATGGATCTTATGGGTCCTATAGAGGTAGAAAGCCTAGGTGGTAAGAAATTTGCATTTGTGTGTGTTGATGATTTTTTGAGATATACTTGGGTGTATTTTTTAAGAGAAAAATCAGATCTAGAATACATGCATGTGTTTGGATGTGTTTGCTATGTCCTAAATAATAGAGATCATCTATCTAAATTTGATTCAAAAAGTGATTTGAGTTTATTTGTGGGATACTCTAATAACAATCATGCGTATAGAGTATATAACTTAAGAACTCGAACCATTATTGAATCTGTAAATGTGGTATTTGATGATTTTGCTGATCTCCGCAGTAAAACAGCTGAAGATGAAGTTGATGACCTGATTGCTGAAGGAGAAACAACCGGAGGAGACACTACTGCCATAGATGCTCCAGATATAAACAGTCTAGTATCAAGAGAAGAGGGTGTTGAGCCAAGTGTTACCACATCTGACTCAATACTTCATACAGAGAGCACAGAAGCTGAATTGCAGCCAACTCATGATGTCTGCAGAAAGGAACCATCAAGTAGAATCCAGAAAAATCACCCCTTGACTCATGTTGTGGGAGATATCTTTGGTGGAATAAGAACCAGAAGAAAAGAGAGAGTGAACTACAGAGATATGGTAAGAATTGCTAATTTATCTTCTGAATGTGCACTAACTGGAACCACTTGTTTTGTGTCTTTAGTGGAACCAAGAAATATTGCAGAAGCTCTGAAGGATGAATTCTGGGTAAATGCAATGCATGAAGAGTTGAATCAATTCATCAGAAAGGATGTTTGGTACTTAGTTCCCAGACCAAGCCATGTAAATGTGATAGGGACTAAGTGGATCTTCAAAAACAAAACTGATGAAAAAGGTACAGTTGTTAGAAATAAGGCTAGGTTAGTAGCACAAGGATATACTCAAATTGAGGGTATAGACTTTGATGAGACTTTTGCTCCAGTAGCTAGAATTGAATCTATTAGATTACTTCTTGCTATAGCCTGCTTTCTTAAAATCAAACTGTATCAGATGGATATCAAAAGTGCATTTCTGAATGGAGTTTTAACTGAGGAAGCATATGTTGAACAGCCAAAGGGTTTTGAAGATTCTGCCAAGCCTAATCATGTTTTCAAGCTTAAGAAGGCACTGTATGGTCTTAAACAAGCTCCTAGAGCATGGTATCAAAGACTCACTGACTTCTTACTTGAAATACAGTTCAATAGAGGGGAGGCAGACAGAACCCTATTTGTTAGAAGAACTAATAATCATATCATTATTGTTCAGATATATGTTGATGACATTGTTTTTGGCTCTACTTGTGCTAACCTTTTGCAGTCTTTTGTAGATTCAATGTCTCACACTTTTGAAATGAGTATGGTAGGGGAGTTGAATTACTTCTTAGGACTCCAAATCAAACAGACAGGTGAAGGAATGTTTGTGAATCAGAAGAAGTATGCCCTCAATCTGGTCAAAAGGTTTGAGTTGGAATCAGCCAAGCACATGAAAACTCCAATGGGTTCCAGCCAAAAACTGTCTAAGGATGATGTTGCAGAAGATGTCGACAGCACTCTCTACAGAAGCATGATTGGAAGCCTTCTGTATCTAACAGCAAGCAGGCCTGACATTATGTTTAGTGTTTGTGTGTGTGCCAGGTATCAAGCTAATCCCAAAGTCACTCATCTTAAAGCTGTGAAGAGGATTATTAGGTATGTTGCAGGTACAGTAGACTTAGGGATTCAGTTTTTCAAAGACACTAATTCAAATTTGATAGGTTTTAGTGATTCTGATTGGGCTGGGGATATTAGTGACAGAAAAAGCACATCAGGTGCATGTTTCTTTTTGGGGAATAATTTGGTTTCTTGGTTTAGTAGAAAGCAAAATTGTGTATCTCTTTCAACAGCTGAATCAGAATATGTAGCTGCTGGAGGGTGTTGTGGTCAACTAATTTGGATGAAACAAATGTTGGAAGATTATGGGTTAACCAGTGATACCCTGACCATATATTGTGATAATTCAAGTGCTATTGACATTTCAAAAAATCCTGTTCAACACTCACGAACTAAACACATAGATATTAAACATCATTTTATTCGTGATATAGTTGAGAAAAATATAGTGTGCTTAAAGTACATTCCTACAGAAGATCAGCTGGCTGACATCTTTACAAAGGCATTAGATTATGAGAGGTTTTCAAAACTCAGAAAATCTCTCGGGATGTGTACTCAATAAACATGTCCTGAAACGTGTTGCAGCACCTCATCAAATATCTTAAGCTGCAACACAATTTACTGAAGCATTAGCTTCATTAAATAATGACTTCACTATGATGCATTATTCTCTAAACCAGTAACTGGAAGTCTTTCACCTTGAAACGTGATCATGCTTCATGTAAACATTTAGACAATAATTGCACTCACATAAGTCAAACTCCTCTATTTTGATAGTCATATCTTAGTAACTGAGGAACCTTCAAACTGAACACTTGATCATGTTCCATGTGAATTGTTTGACTTGAAAATAAGAGTTTATATACAGATATATTATTATAAAAAAAAAAAAAAAAAAAAAAAAAAAAAAAAAAAAATAATAATAATAATAATAATAAAAAATAAAAAATAAAAAAAATTTATATAAATATATATATATATATATATATACATATATAATATCTATGCCTGTCAGCAAATTTTTTCTCTCACTATTAATCATTAATAAATGTGTTTTTCTATTTTTGTGAATATTTCATGAGTGCTACGGTTTTTATTTTTATTGAATTATCCCTATTTATATGGGTCATGGGTACATGGGTTAGTCTTTTATCTTCCACTAAGTCCACTCCTTATTATGCCATGTGTCACGTTTTGTTTTAAACTGCCACATAGACCTTTTATTCTCCTTAATCACACTTTCTCCAAGAAAAACGCACACCACTTCTTCACCTTCTCCACTTCATTTTTTTTCTGCAAATTAGGGCTTATAAATTTCATGCTTTTTTTTTTCGAAAATTCACACTCAAATCAAAAGCACAAGAAGCAATTTTTTATCTACTGTATCATGGCATCTTCTCCTAGAAATCCTCTTCCAGCCGTTGGTGATGTCCACAAGGATGCTGCAACACCTGAACCAGCAGACCCTAATCTAGCCATCATCGTTCATCCTGTCAACCTTGAAGCTATGCCGATCAGCTTCATTGAGCCCGAGACGGGCTGAATCCAATTGACCCAGACAACTTCCAGAACGTGGGTCCCTCTTCCACTGCAGAAAGGTTTCCTACTCGCCGGTCCAAGTGCATGAATCCATTCCATGATCTGAATGCAACGGAGTCACAACGTCGAAGGGGAGGAAATTCTCCCGGCAGAGGCAGTCGTACTCCAGTTAGGTCAAATCCACCAAGAGGCTTTCACTTGGTTGATGAAGAAACGGATGATGAAGAAGGAGATCCTACCTTTGCAGAATCAGAAGCCCAAGTTCTCTCCTCAAGATCCACTGAGTCATCCTCCAAAGACTCGACTTCACGAGTATCAACTCAGGGGGAGACACTTCAGCATAACTCTTCTCAACATCCGGTTTCCGAAGATGTTGCTGCACATGTTCCTGAAGATGCTGCTGCACCCACTGACTCAGCCAATGTTTCACAGAGTGCTGCTGAGGATGCTGCTCCCTACCAGGAAGAAGAAATGCCTGATTTTTCAGGGATGTCATCTGCCGAGCATGTTGACATTCCCTCTGTTGATGCTCAGGATCTCACTACCACTGAAGAAACACTCTCAGCACCACATGCAGACCCTCTGGAAACTCTTGCAGAAGCAGCTGTTCAAGTCGATACATCACCTCCTCAGGCTGATGAACCAGAGAAAAGTGATGACAGCTGGGAAGTTCTCCTTGCCTCATTTCGCAAAAAAATTGCCACCTTCAGAGTCAAACAGTGACTCGTCTGAGGAATTCTCTCAGATGCAGGAAGATGTTGCCCCACGTGTTGCATCACCTGAGCCAGCATGCATCCCAGATGAACTTGAAGACTCAGAAGAAGAGGAATCTTCTGAGGAAGAAGAGCTGAACTTGGATGGGAAGGATCTGTCAACTCTTTTTGAGGTAAACAATGCTTTCAGTACAACCTTTTATTTTGAATCTGATTCAAATTTGAGTCCTCAAATCATGAATTGCCAATTCATTGAGGAGAAGAAAATTTCCAAGGATGAGTTTGATAGACATAGGATTACTGATTTTCTTGATCAAAGAAAAATCCTTAGTCTAGTTGAGATTGCCTGTCCTTATGATCCTTCTGTTGTGAAGGAATTTTATGCCTATTTACAAACCTCTTTGTTTTAAAGAAAAAATACTCCAAACTTTGGCAAAGTTTTTGTGCGAAATTCCATTTTTTTTTCGTCCAAAATTATCAACTCTCATTTACAAACTCCTACTGTGATTGATGAAGATAATTATGGTGATTTTACTAAGGTTTGTAAAACTATTTTTGGCAATCGTTTTAAATTCTTCTCTCATCTACTCCATTCTGCTTTCTCACACTTGGCATGATAATTATTTTTCAAAATTTTCTCAAAGCTCCTCATGTCCAAGATTTCCCTGGAATGGAGATAATTTCCTCTCAACTGAATCAGGTCAAAATAATCTTGGTACTGAAGGTGTTGCTCCTCATGTTGACAACATCCCTGACATTCTTGTTTCTGTTCCTCGAGATCTTGTGTTACAACAGCTTACTCACTCTCTAGCTCAGATTACCAGTCCATGGTGGAAATGATCCAAAAAGCTCTTTCTGATCAAAAAGGGGGAGAAAAAGGTAGTCATGAAGTTGAAGCAACCAGAGGCAGAGAGCAAGGAGTTAATGAAGCTGAAGGAGCAGAGGAAAGTAGTGGATCCAGTACTAGTGATGGAGGAACAACAGCTGATACTGAGGAGACTTTGGATTGCGCTATTTTTGTTATTTGCTATATTGGTTGTCATATTCAGGGGGAGTTCAAGCAATGACTCAGGGGGAGTTAAGCGAAAATTTAGTTTTGATCAGAAAGTTAAAAAGGGGGAGTTTGAAACACGTTGTTTTTCTTTATGTGTTTTTAACTTTCTTATTTTTCTAACTAAATTTTAGTTATGGAACAAGTAAGTGCTTAGTGGGTTAAGTATAGGGCTTAGTGGGTTAAGTATATGGCTTAGTGGGCTAAGTAGTGCTTAAGTGGGTTTAATTGTGAATATTATTCTAACTCCTTAAACTAACCCACTAACCCACTAACCCATGTTCTTGAGTGCTCTTGTGGTTGGTTTTCTTGCAGATCATGGGCTGAGTAGTGGATGCTTGGAATGCCTATAAATACCGACTTCAATACTCAAGGAAGATTGATCGATTCTACGAAATAAAAACCAAGGGCTGAAGAGAATACACGAGTGTTTTAGTTAGGTTTTAGAATCGATTGTTTGTACTCTTCGTGAGTACATTCTTTACGTACTCCTTATGAGTACATTCTTTACGTACTTCTCATAAGTACATTCTTTGTAGTCTAGATTGTTTAGTATATATGTTTCTAGACTTGGTTGTAAGAATGATCAAGATAGTGATTCATTCATAAGTTATTTACGTACTCCTCACGAGTACATCTTTGAAATCTAGAATTTTTAATATTTTTCTTTTAGTATCTAGATTTGATTGTAAGAATGATCTTGAAAAAGATTCATTCGTAAGGAAGAAGTTTTCGCACCTCTTCTGTTTGTATTCTTGGAATACTGATTTTAATATATATTTTTCTGTCCTGTAAAGGACAAGTTCACAAGTCTTTACTTGTGAACGTGTTTAATTCTGAGTATTGTTCTTTTATCTTTATATTTCCGCTGCATGTTTGTTCAAGTGTCATAACACTTAAGACAACACCTCTGTATTAAACGAATTCGGGACCATAAATTCTTTCAGATGATATTGATTATGCAACTCCGACGCATAAATATCGATCTGAACCATCAAATGCTCATTTGATAATAATTCAAAACACAACAAATTGAAAGTGTGTACTTATAGTTGCGGAACTAGGATTTTAAATCCGGGACCGAATTTATTAAAAAAAAACATTGTATGCAAATATTTTTCTATATATAATAATAAAAAAACGAAAATTATTAGAGGGGCCATGGCCCCTTAACTCTATGCTGGCACGATCCCGTGTGTACTCAACCGATAATGGTGATAACCGTGACAAGGGACATCTGGTAGTGGGACAAATGAAAGGTCACTATTAATTAAATATCAATCATGTAGAATAATGTATGCATAAAAATATTTTGTTTGATTTGGTAAGAGAAAGGTGATACATGATTGTATAATAAAATATTATAATGAATTATAGATCTATAGCTCAAGTATAAAATAAATTATTGAATAAAATAAATAATCGGATTCTTGCACAATATTGGACTTCAAACTTAAACTACCTACCTACCAGTTGAAAATCTATATTGATTAGTAATACATCAAAGTCAATCAAGTCTATTAAATAAGTCCAAGTAAAATAATTATACAACATTTTGATAAGATACTAGTATTTCACCCGTGCGATGCACGGAGATAATTTCTGGAATGAAAATATTTGATTGAAAAAAAGTACTCGATCAAATTAAAAAAATCGGATATGCAATACAAAATAAATGGAAAGTAAATAAAATGACGGAGTCGTTTGTTTCAGATAATGAAGTAAACCAAACTAAGCAATAAATAGAAAAGTATCGAATAATAAAAGTTGTACACAAAAACAGACAATACATTTTTTGATTTAACTTGTATAACCATACCGGTCAAAATTTTCAATTGAAAACTCAAATAGCAAAATTGTGTACTACTAATATTAATACTAATACTAATAATAATAGTAATATTAATACTGATATTGATACTGTTACTGTTACTGATACTGATACTGTTACTCATATTGTATATTGTTATTGTTACTGCTCATACTGATACCGATACTGATACAGATACCGATACTGATACAGATACCGATACTGATACCGATACTGATACCGATACTAATACTAATACTAATACTAATACTAATACTAATACTAATACTAATACTTATACTAATACTAATACTAATATTGATACTCATATGCTAATGTTAATTCTTATGTGCTAATTATAATGTTGATACTTGAGGATGAGCATGGGTCGGGTCGGGTAACTATCAACCAATTACCAACCCGACAAACCGATTTTGCTGAAAAGTGAAAACATTACGTTAATGCTAGTGCTGATGCGGATCTTAATATTGATATATGTTAATGATAATGTTAATACTAATACACCAATGCTAATGTTAATGCTAATTAAGCTAACGTTAATTCTAATATGCTAATGCTAATGACAATGACAATCCTAATCCTAATGTACTAACATTAATGCTAATTCTAATCCAAATTCTAATAATCATAATCTTGACCCTAATCATTATCTTAATTCTAATGCTAATATTAATATCATAGTTATAATTTTAATCATAATTATAATCTTAATTTTAATTTTAATTTTAATATTGTTACTAATCATAATCATATTTCTGATACTATAATACTAATACTAATGCCAGTATTGATCATAATCCTAATATACTAATGCTAATTCTAATTCTCATATGCTAATGTTAATCTTAATATTAATACTAATTCTAATATGCTAATGCTAATGTCAACGCTAATACTATTGCGAATGCTAATAATAATATAATCATAGTCCAATACTAATTATAATGCTAATGGTAATACAAATGTTAATGCTAAATGCTAGTGCTAATGTTAATGCTAATGCGAATATTAATACTAATATACTAATGTTAATGTTAATACTGATATGCTAATGCTAATGTTAATACTAAGTTAATGTAAATCCTAATGTACAAATGATAGTCCATATCCTAACATGCTAATGCTAATTCTAATCCAAATTCTAATAATTTTAATCATAGTCTTAATTGTAATGCTATTGTTAATTCTAATTTGAAACTTAATTATAATCCTAAAACCAATACTAATCAAATTATAATCCTAATCTTATTCCTAATACTAATATTATTATTAATGTTATCATAATCTAATATGGTATGTTAATTATAATTCTAATATGCTAATGGTACTGCTAATACTAATTAATGTTAAGCACCTCCTGGAAATTGAGAGTAACCTGCAAATATTTATACTAATAAGTTGCATTGGAAGTATTTATACTTTTTTTTATGCATAAGAAAGTAAATAATAAGTTATTAAGAAAAAAACACATTTAATTTAATATTATTAAACTATAATTAAATAAATCCTCTAATACATAACACATGAATTGAAATAAAAACAAATCTTAACAAACCGTTCATATATTTGTAAACTTTATTTTCATTATTAAACAAAGTAACGTATGTGAAAATCGATTTTACTGCTATTAAGTATTAACGATGTTTACATTCGAACTATTATTAAAATATATATAATATAAGAACAGGATTTATGTCATCTATGAATCATATATGGCAGATGCTTATGTCATACCTCTAAATTGTTTAGTTGAAGTTCAATTGATGATGTGTATTTCTCAATTGATGATGTGCAATTTCAAAGGAGTATGATTAAAAAATCTATTTATATTTTACTAAAAATATTTTTTGTTGTGATTAAAATAAGCATAAACATTACCACAATAATATAAACGAAATACATTGTACATATTATTTAGATTAATTATTATATATTTACTTATTATATATTTTCTTCCAAATATTTTTACCTAATATTTACAATAAAAGATTCATCAATCGAATAAGTGATAAAAACTTATTTTATTTTACTTTGTAAGAAATATAGTTTTTCCACTTATCCG
Source organism: Erythranthe guttata (assembly GCF_056151865.1). NCBI lineage: Eukaryota > Viridiplantae > Streptophyta > Magnoliopsida > Lamiales > Phrymaceae > Erythranthe > Erythranthe guttata. The sequence continues at coordinate 5,492,945 of NC_142542.1, read as the reverse complement.
GTTTGATTTTTATTTTTTTCCCACTTGGTTTCGCTCAAAATTTGGTTGGATGTTAAAGAAACTGACAATTTAATTTTTCATTTTGCACTTTGAAAAAAAAAATGAAATTGTCTTTATTATTCAATTCAGGGTGAATTGTGATGTATTTATTGTGTTTTAAGGGTGCAAAGTGCTATTATTATTTTTCAAGGATGCAAAGTGCGAAAATGCTCCATTTTAAATGTGCAAAGTCGAATTAAGTCATTTTAAGACTAAAGAAGTAACCAACATGAATTTAATGGATAGAATACAAACAATCCCCAAACAAATCATGTACAATAAAAAACAAAAAATAACAGATTCTTGGAAATTTTCAAGTGTAGAATCAAATTACACAAACCCCGCACAAAATAATCATTCGTAAACAATTGAAATAAAAAAATAACATAAACTAATATGGTAACATACTAAAATGAGTATTTCTTCGAGCACAAAGTGAACACTACAGATAGCCATAAATAGGAGACAATTCCCCTTTACGACTTCTTTGACCCTACACGCGGTGATAAATATCGGGTATGTCTTCTGCTGTCACGTGTCCTTTTTTTTAATTTTATAATATATCCCCACACTTAAGTTAACATGTAGGATTTTAGAAAAATACACAAAAGAACACATGGCAGCAGAAAACTCACCCGATGTTTATCACCGGGTGTAGGGTCGAAGGAGGCCCCCTTTACAAAACCAACAAAGAATAACAATACTATAAATCATACCAATGACTGCCAATCAAAATTTAATGTGGGATATCATAATCTTTTTCAAAATAATTAGAAAATCGAAAAGAAATCCTTACTCATTTGTGTATAAAAGTAACAAAAGTAATTTAATTATTGAAAGATGTAATTAATAAAAAAAACAAATTAGAGTTAAAACATATAAAACAATTATGAATACTGAAATATATAAAGAGCAAAGCACGAAAAAGAAATAGAATAAAAATATACGAAAAAAAATGAACTTAGTGAATCCTTAATCTTTACACAATTTTATTGATACAAACAACAATATTCAACTGAAAAAAATATATATATATAACAATAAGAAATGAACAGTAATGAAATACAAAAATGACAAAAAAAAAGAGGATTAGAGAAAAAGAAGTATTTGAACAGTACACAGTTGGAGTGAAAAGTAGTGATGAAATGAAATGAAGACAAGGGGTTTATATATTATTTTTCAAAGATGAACTTACGGAAAATATCATTATATATAGGAATAATATCAATTGCATTAAAGTGAATCATTAATTAGTATCAATATAATATATATATATATATATATATATATATATATATATATATATATATATATATATATATATATATATATATATATAGAATAAAGATTCCGAAATAATAAAAAAATATTGGAAGAAAACAAACAATTAGAAAGTCGCAACAATAACCAAAAAATTGAAGCTCTCACATTAAATTCAAAATGTTAATTTCGGAAGTTTGAAATGTGATTGGCAACTTTTGATTTTTGATTTGTATATATGGAAATTGATAATATATTTTTTATATAGTAACTATAATAAATGACGTGGAAACTGCACTAAGTGTAATATGTTTAATGATGACGTGTTTTTTATGACTTATTTCAACCAATCAAGTTCACACATGGGATGAAATTGGGGAATTGCACTAAATGGAATTCATCTTTTATATATTATTATATAGATATAGATTAATAAAATAAATTAAAAACGAATTTTATAAATTAATCCAGTATAATTGATTGAACGTATAATAGAAATACGCAATTTCAAGTTATTATTAACGAAAACTATTGTATATTTATTAAACAATACAATGTAAAAATGAAACATTTTTTTTTATAATTATGGTTAATCGAATGGATATTCGAATATTCCAAAATATTGAAAATTAAAAAAAAAAAAAAACACAATTGTATTCCTTTATTTTAATATTTGAATATTAAAAAAATGTTTTTTTTCCGGAAATTATTTAAATATTCGTAAAAAAATTAAGTATCCTTAATTTTTACAATAAATATATTTTGAAATACTAAAAATATAAATAAGATATTTTTATTTCGAATTAATAGAATATAAAATTAGGAATAATATATATACACATGGTAATTGTTTGAATGAGTGTACAAATGTTAAATAGGAAAGAACTTAAATACATACCAAAATAAAATTGACAACTCACCAATTGAAGAATCCACCTCATCAATTGAACTCCAACTAAGCAATTTTGATAAATGACATCATCATTTGCCACATGTCAATCATTGAGGGCATAGATCCTCTTTTTATATTATATATAGATATTTTTATTTATAAGCCCACATTTATTGTTAAATAAAAGAAATCAACAACAATTTGATCAAATTGAAGTAGTCACATGCTTTTAGTATGTGTAATAGTAAAAATCATATTGCAATTATTTTATTTTAATAGCAGAAAACTTAAATGAATATCTGATGTCTTTGATTAGTTCACTAATATTTGATTATGAATTATTGTATTCATGAAAGTAATTTTGGGCCGAAATAGCACCCACCCAATCTGCACTAATGAGCCCATATGTGCTGTCTACTTGTGTATAAGCCCATTAGCCATTTTATGCCCATATATATGTATGTATATATATATATATATATATATATATATATATAGAGAGAGAGAGAGAGAGAGAGAGAGAGAGAGAGAGAGAGAGAGAGAGAGAGAGAGAGAGAGAGAGAGAGAGAGATAGAGAGAGAGAGAGATATCATTTACATTAAATAAATAAAATGTGTCGTTTATTTCATTAAATAAGAAGATTTACACCAGAACACCGAAAACTGCGAAAACATCAAACATGGGATACAATTAAAATAAGTTGGTCGTTGATCTAGTGAATCTCCTAGGAACAGATTGAGAAACGAGTAGGCACTAGGATTCTTGATTTTGATAGAGATGTACGTATATCCAACTTGAAATCGTCATAAGAAGTGAAATCTCTTCCTAACTAACCTCCATCGCGTTTATTTCCAAATATATCCGAGCATTAATAAATACAAGATCGATTTAAGGTGGAAGAATCTACTTGTATTTGACAACCAATTAAGTTTCCGATTAGAAAAAGAGACGCCTTCTCAAACAAATGTACTGAAAGTTCTGGAATTCAATTCCACACCATATTGAACGGCAATTCACTGCGAGGATTAAACAAACTTCTTATTGACCAAATATTTGATTGGAGATTAGACAATGTTTGGTGAGTGGCATGGTCCCTTTTGCCCCTAAGATACTTTTAGCAATTATTTCCACCCGGCATGAACAAAGCACTCATCTTGAGTGGGGCTACATGCTTCCAAGATACTTTTTAGCAATTATTTGCTAACTACTTACCTATTTATTCAATGTTTATTAAAGGAATTTTTTATTTTAATGTAAAAAGTTTTAAAATAATATTCTAATTTGGGTGTTTAATTCATCATGATTATAGAGGAAAAAAAAGTAGATCAAAGTAAGCGACAAAGAATTCAAAAACTCATTGCAATGTAAGATTATTCAAGACTAATAATAAATTTATTATTATATCCCTCATAAATTTATTATTACAGTTTGAAGCCGTCGACTCCGACCCAATTTATATTCGGAAATCCAGATTATTTTTCAAAAATTACGCTTATAGTGTCAATATTATTATATATTTAATGTTGTAGGTGATTAAAAAAATATTGGAATTTCCGAACTACATTGATTTCAATCCAAAGGTTTTTCGATTTTGGAGCAAGTTTTTCAAACCAATTACGAAATTCCGATTTTCGAAATAACATAATTGGAATTAGTTATTTCTTTAGGAAAAAAAAAATTAGATTTTCTTTTTTGAAAGTGCATATTTCGATTCGACATGTCCGATTTCTACCCTAGTTGACTTGATCGATAAGCATGTCCGGATCTAGATTCGATCCGATTCGAGTCGTGGTCATATCTACATACACATAGAATATTGGAATTTTGAACCCTAATTTGTACATGTGGTGGTGGGTGGGTGGGTGGGGGGGGGGGGGGGATGATTTTTGCATTGTTTTCAAGGTCACAAGATGCACATGAACAAAAGATGAATGAAATTGCAAGGCAAAATCATGGTGAAGTCAACGATTTGGAATAAGCTAGTCAACTAAACGAACCACATTATCATACTTTAAAGTGTAGAAGTCAAGAAAAAAATTGAGTCCAGTGTTGAGCATTTTGTCGACGATATAAAGATCGTTTTCAAAATTAATTACTGCCATTTTTTATTTAGGTATTCATTTTTTTTTTCTTCGTTATTTATTTGTTACAATTTTTTGATATAAAGTTTTTCAATGCTGAAAAAGGTAAAATTATTGGTCACCAAAACTACCCACCTACTTAAAAGTATCATACACTCTTAATTAAATTTTTTAAAGTAGTTTGTTAACTATATGTTACAAAACTGGTGGTATAATATGTAGTAGTAGGACATGCAATTGAGTCTGGCTTAATGGAAGCCTGAAGGCTTGACCAGATTATATATGAGACGAGCTTATTTTTTAGAGTATGTTAGAGCTATTTTATTAAATTTGATTTATTTATGAGCCGCGTTTGAGCTTACTATGGATCAACTCGAATGAGGTCTGGTCGATTATATTTATAATAAAATATATAATATATTTATTATTTTAATGACATGACTCAACATACGATTTGCAAACGCATAAGATTATTTTATTTTGCAAAAAAAATGTCAAAAATTAGAGGAATTAAGTGGTGGCGACAATAAGTAAAATATGAATCAAATGCAATATACTCACCAAACTTGATTGCTGAAATTCATTATCGAAATTTGAGAATATAAAACGTTTCCAATTTTTTTTACTAATTAAAGTTCTATAATAATGTGACCCGATATAAACCCAAAACTCGAAAAATACATGAGGCAAGCTTGAGTCTATACTAATGATGTCTGATAGTATGTAAAATTGGACTTATAGTAGTGAGGCCGATAGTACACGAGTTCGAGTCGACTCAAAAATCGATGTATTATGAAGGACGATATAAAGATGAGTCAAGTGTCACACTTAGCACTAGGGCTGGGACTGGGTCGGTCGATTACCAGCCTAAAAACCGACCCATCCATCAAACCATTTTTGCTCAAATTTTAAAACCGTTGCCGACCCAACCTTTGTGGGTTGGTTGATGGTTGGCAACCGAATATTTGGTTCCGGAATGGGTCGGTTGATGGTTTATACCCGTCACCTAGTTCACTTAAAAAAAAGGGGCTCCTTGAGAAAACCCCCTCATTACTTTTTTTAATGGAGAGAGATCCAAAATATTTCAGTCCATTTGAGAAAAACCCACACCCATTTTGAACCATTATATTTTCCAGCTTTGCTCTCGCCCGCCACATCATCACTGGGTCAAGCACTCAGCGATTTTTTTTATAAGGCATAGTCGATTAGCCTTAATCGACTATGCTTTATAGTCGATTAAGGAAAATCTTTAATTCTTTAATTCTTTTTTCTAATTTTGTTTTTAATTTTTTTTGGTGTTTTTAATTTTTTTTCTCTATCAGGTTTATTAATGCATAATCGATTAAAAATTTAACTATTAAAAATAACAAATCACAATTTCAAAAAAAAAATGCAAAATCAACTATATTTAAAAAAAATATACAAACATTGTAATTCATTTATACATTGGAATCAATAAACAAAAAATCAAAAAAAAAATTAACAACTGGAGTCGGTTAACCTTAATCGACTACTGAACATAGTCGATTAAACCTTAATCGACTATTGTACATACTCGATTAAACCACACGTAGTCGATTAAGGGCCCTGCCTGCGCGAATTTCTTTTTCTGCGCCGTCTTCCGCCACAATCCACCAAAAAACCCTAGATCTGCTCTTCATCGTCACCACGTCGTCGCCACACCACACCATCACCACCCCACTTCCATATTCTAACGGTTTTTATACAAACAATCAAAACAGAACCATGTACTACGGTCAAAATCACCAAAACAAAGCCACCAATCAAAGCAGAACCACCACCTATCAAAATCTGATTTCAATCGACAATTTTACCTCTTTTCGCCGCTGATGTAGCAATCAGGGCATTCGAACTCAGAATCGCTATCAAAATCATCATCGTCTCTATGACTTTTGTTAAGATCTGCAACGACGGTGACGGAGACGGCAACAGCAACGACGACGACGGCTTCAACGGAATTGGCGTCGTTGTTTTGGCGGTGATATCGGTGGTTGGTTCTTCATCTTCTGATAAGAGAGAATGAAATAAAAGTATAAAAGAGAAGAAAAAAAACAGAGAAGAGACGGAAAAGAGAAAATAAAATTAGGGTTTTGAAAGAGTATATTAGACAATTAAGGGTAGTTTTGGAATTATGAAAATATCACTTGGGTGGATATTAGCTAAGGGGGTTTTCTGAAATTATTTTTGGGAGGGGGTGTTTCCTTAACTCATTTTCCTAGGTGGGGGTTTTTTGCTAATTATCCCTTAAAAAAATCAAATATTGGAGTAAAAATATACACATTCAGCGTGATGCCACGTTTGATCATAATTTATCAGTTGAAAATAATAAATACCAATTTAACGAAAAAATATAATTAGGAAATTCAAAAGTAATTTCAAATATGCACAAGAGATTTTTAGTGGAGTTTTGTGGCATTTTTGTTTAAACTTGGACATAAAGAAATCGGTGGAAGATTTTGGTCAATTTATTTTTTCCTTTGTTGATTGTTTTTAAATTTTAAAGTACTAATTATTTTAATAATTTTAATAATCACTTAAGAAAACACGGTCTTTATTTTATATTTTTAATAAGATTTTAATAATATAGTTGGTTGACCGATAATTATCGGTCAACCAACTTTTGATAATATTAGAAACCACCAACCGACTCATTATAGATGGGTTGGTTGAAATTTCCGGTCCGATCCAGTGGGTCGGTTAAAAATTGATTATCCGCCTAAAAATATGATCGGTAATGTGACGGTTGGTGAATAAAAACCAACCCACTCCCAGCCCTACTTAATTAGCACATTAATTGCGCAAAGAATAAAGAAAGAAAAAAGGAAATATTTGAATGACGAAATATCTTTGACCATTAAAAGTTGAGCATTTCAAAATTAAAACCTTTTTTTCGAGTCGGTATATATTTTGATATTATTGATTATGCATTCCAAATGATTAAATTAGACCAGTTGGGATTGACTTCGTCATTTTTACATAAATAAATCTATATTGTTTCCGAAAATCAAAGATTAAATCATGTCGTATTTTTTTGAACATGTCGTGATTTTTTTCAGGATCGCCGCGAAATTTCGTAATGATCGGAGCTGCGTACCGTGAACTAAAGAAAAATAATACTCCATGATTATAAAATTTAAATAAATTCAAAAATGAAAGTAATATAATCGACAGTACAGTAAATATAAACATAAATACACATCATATTGAGCCATGCATGCGCTTATAATTCATAAAATTTAGCAACTTGTTATATATAACAATCAATTTCATATTATTCTTTCCACCAACTCATAATTAATTACATGAAATAATTAACGTACAAATTTGACATTAATTAATAATTATACAAGATTAGGGTTTTAAAAGTGTCCATTTCAATTCACCTAAGTGTGAAAACATTAATTATTTCTATGCTTCTAGCTGTACAATATAATAAAACCTCCTTTCGTATATATTTATTACGAGCTTAATTTATATATATATAAATTGTTGTCAGCTGTAAACCATTAATTTGGAAATGTAGTAAATAATAAATGTATTTATTTATAGTAATAAAAATTAAAAAGTGGAGAATGTATATGTGAACAAGAAAATTTTCTCGACCTATAGTCTCGTACGTGGGGACAGGTACACACGATTTGTAGTTTCTCATTCAAGGATTTTAACCTAGTTTTTAGTAGTGGATTGGTCTAATTAATTGTATTTGTTACCTATTTCTTAGACCAAACCACTTTTAACCCTAGTCCCCAACACACATCATTACAATTTACACACACACACACATATATATATATATATATATATATATATATTAATTATCACTATTGTACCCGTTTTATCTCATTCGAACTCCACCGTTTGAAGCAAGATGATCATAAGATGTGTTTTTCGGCTTGTATATATCAGATTGTGGTGTATCAAAAACATTATTTTTATAAAAAAACGAGTACAAAGTAGAGCACATTCCACGAAATCTAGATGATTATGTTGACTCTGACACCATATGACCATAGGGGTGGAGGTGTAAGAAAAATAATAGTTGAGGGGCAGATGTAATTATCCAAACAAGAGAGGTTTTTTCATAAATTGACCATAACGCCCCAAATTGTGCTGAAAATTGCGCAAATCACACATAATGCTGAAAATCGTCAAATCACCCCCAAAACAAATATCGTTGCTATATAGAAAAAACATTTTCTGAAAAATTACAGAAAACACCCCTAATTGTGCTGAAAATCGCCAAATTACCCCAAAACAAATTTCGTTGTTATAAAAAAAAAGCATTTGCTGAAAATTGCGCAAAACAACCCTAATTGTGCTGAAAATCGACAAATCACCCCCAAAACAAAATATCGTACCGTATAACAATATCGAGCGATATTTGCCGATATTTGAGTAGTATACCGAGTTGTATCGTTTCCATATAAATCGTATTGACTACTTACACTGATTCAATGATATATTAGCCCGTTGAAAAGGTTTCCCATATATGCAACTTGAGTAACGTACTTGATCATTACAGTGTAGAAAAATGCGAGGCTTTTACTGCTTTTAGCTCTGTGGTCTTTGTTAGCTAATTAAACTGACTTTGGTATTATTTTTTGCATCACTCTCTAATAAATTCAACACAAAAAATACTTTTAAATACTTTGTTAGCAGACAATTAAGAAATTATTTAAATACTTTCTTAATCACATATATTACTGTCTAGATTGATAACATTGTTTATTTTTGTATCAAGTATGATTAAATTATCTTTGTTATAATATAATATGATATTATTTCATATATGAGATGAAATAATCTTAATTTTTTTAAATAAGAGATTTAATTTGTAGACAATGCACATATAATACCGGAATTTAAGAAATTTAATACAAGATCTAAATCGAAGAACCCAAACTTCTTAAAAAATAATAATCAATTAAACAGTAGAACATCATATAATTTTAGGGCAAATTACGACAACCCCTGAAATATGTGCTATATTGAAAGTACACGAGAGTTATATGCACAAATTAGTTCAAAAAATTAGTGGGTAATTGCTATTTACCCAATTATTAATAACTTTTTTTTTTAAAGATAATGACAAAAATGCAAAATTATTAAAAAGAATTGCATTTAAAATTGTAAAATGACAACTCGAGAGGATTAAATTCGTAAATAGGTCAATTTGGAAAGTTATTGCATTTTTCTTTATTTCTTGAATAATATTTTTTTGAAATTGTCAGGAGAGTTTGGTTAATCTCCACTGAGAAGGTTAAAGTTGTTGTGGTTTGATTTTTAATTAGTCCATCCTAATTTTTCTTGACCTTGATGATAGTAGAGTACAAATTCAAACTAGTATACGCAATCCAATCCTTTTATTTATTTATTTATTTAATTAATTACTAACAATTTTCAACATAATTAATTAATTACACGTATCGAAGAAGTTGTATTGGATAAAATAAATGGAAGAATATTGGTGGTAGAAGTTTCCAAGGGCTGAAAAAAGAACTTTCTTTTTCAAGACTTTTTTAATTGGCCAATTGGGGATTCACAAAGTCGTTAGTTAAAATAATTAAGCACGTAAACACGATACATTTATACATGATTTGACTGTTACAGTGTATTTTGTATCATCTCAAAATATAAATAAATGTTATTTTAATCAAGAGAAAGCTATAGATAGTGATGATCTGGTCAGTAGAAATTGGAATGAAATTTTCGAATTCAGTTGAGCCTGATCAGAAAATTCCCGATTTTGAGTAACAATTTTTTTACTTCCAATTTCTAAATTCTTATTTTCAAAATTTCTTTGACGTAATTGGAATTATTATTTTACTTCCGAACAAATTGGAAATTTTCTGAAATTGCTAAATTCAATTCGATTTGTCCGATTTCTACCCCTAATCCAATGATTAGTTTTATTCCCATGCATGCATGGTAACATGTTTCTGATCATCCATGCATATATATGATATTGATGATGCTAAAGATAGATCACCTTAGATAGTTAAAGTAGGATGAACTGGAAGAGCAGAGTGGATCACTGACTCACGAGCTTGATGAACTTGAGATACCTGCGATCATAGAACACGTGAACTAGGCCGGGGTTGATCCGGCGGAAACCCCTCCGATGCTCAAGTCAGACGTGCTGATAGTATAAATGGTCCAGAGAATACAATGGGTAGTATTACTCAAATAATAGGATGTACCTTAAGGAATGAATTCAAACCTTTATTTATAGCTTAATCAAGATTGTTGGGCCCAAACCTTACTTGAAGGTGATTGGGCCTCGGTAATAGTGGTCTTTAATATTGAGTTCGTGGTCCAATAAGTAAAGGAATCATAGGCCCATTGGGTTTGCCCAATTATGCATATCAGATAGATATATATACAGGTGTGTGTTTGTCACATACATTAGAAAGACTATACAAACAAGATAAAATAGATCAATGATTTTAAATAATGGCGAATTAATGCATACATATATAGATGCATACAGCACACACAGTTATATATAGATGAAAACGTGTTTGTATAATATAGTGTGCATGGTCGAATATAGGCAAATAATAATTGACTGTATCCACCTATATTAATTATTTTATGAAAACTGAATTTAGTTTAAAATTATTTAACGTTAACTAATCATGATCTATTAATGGTAATTAATTCTGATTATAAATGTATACTTACGTACACAATCCCACGTATACGTGCAATGGAAAATTCTAGAACAAAATAGACAACTGTGCAAGAAAACCTAATACCATCTAGTTAGGAACTCTTCATAAGCAATTTCTTAATTAGTCATTTGACTTTACTAACCCTAGTCTGACCATATAGTTTGCGTGTTCAGGCCTTCAGGGGCGAAAAGTAAAATAAAATTAATTAATCCAGTTTTTTTCTTTGTCTTTTATTCTTATAAAAATAAAATATTAATTTCATTTACTTTTTGGTTATTACAACTATAAAAATAAATAAGTCATTAGCAACTGGAATATTCTTTTCATAAAATCATATGACCTACAAGAGGTTGCACTCTCGAAAATAATTATGACATTTTTGCCTCAAAATATGTTTAATCGTTGAAAGTGCATCATAGTCTATGTTTCGGCCATAATTTTCCATCATCGACTTATTTCATGATCGTTAACATGGTCATTTTTGTCTATTCAATTGTTTTCGAGCAAAATTGAATATGTTGACAATTAGGAAATATGTCAACAATGGAAGTTCTGACCGAAAGATAAAGTAGGGTGCAATTTGACGATTAAACATGTTTTCCAAGTATAAAATGCCATAAATTATTTTCAGGGGTACAAAGTGTTAAAATTGTATATTTCGAGGGTGCAAGGTGAAATAAAGCCAAAAAAATCACTACCAGGACTAATTACTAATCTCAACTATATATATATATATATATATATATATATATATATATATATATATATATATATATATATATATATATATATATATATATATATATATATATATATATATATATATATATTAGCCTGAGTTTGGCAGCAATTGTCCACGTGGTGGAGGCCCGGGTATGGACGGCCCACAATCGAATGCCGTGGGCGCTTGTGTGTGTTGAATGCGCTATAAGGCTAGGGTTTGCGCCTTTCCTAATACCAATTGATTTTAGAACAACTGGTAGCGCCTGAGGTCCTACAAGTGGCATCAGAGCCAAGGACAACTGGTAGCGACTGAGGTCCTACAATATATATATATATGTATATATATATATATATATATATATATATATATATATATATATATATATATATATATATATATATATATATATATTGTGTGTGTAATTTTCAAAGGCTAGGATGCATAAATAATGTGTGTTGAAAGATCAAGGATCACGCGTGAAGAAAACACGTCGGAGAAATGGCCCAAGAAAGAAATGTATATCAAAAATAAACTTAGATCTGAGATTCAAAATAATGAATATTGATTTTGACCTCTATTATTATGTTTAAATTAATTAATTAATAAATAAATATAAAAGAGTCCAACTAGCTTCTAAACCCGCTTTCATAAAGTCGTGGTTGCGGTAAACAGCGTTTTCTGGCAAAGCCTCTTCCGCCGTACCCAAGAAAGTCAACAGCCAGCAGCCAACTCATTTTCTATTCAAACCAAATTTGTATGACTTCATGACTTTTTTTTTGGCTTCCACACGAAAGTCCATATACACACACACACATACATACACATTATGCATACATACATTATACATACGGTGTATACGAATTTAATTTTCTTTTTCCAATATAATATCCCAGTTGGTAGATTAATATATACTAACAGTCCGTTTGATTAAATTTATTTTAAACAGTTGATAAACTCGAATGCATGATAAGTTATTTCAAGAGCTGATAAGTTGTTACGTCTTATTCTTAGAATAATCTTTAAATGTCTGTACAATGAGTTTATAAGCTAATTTTACTAATTATAAGATCTTAACAGCTCTCGAACAACGTTTTTCTTTTTTAATATTAAGATTTTTTTAATGAATTACCAAACACTTATTACCGGCCAGCTTATAAGCTTCACCAAATACCCTCTAAAATCTTAGAAAAAAAATACATATTTAATTTTAATTAAAACTACGAACATAGTCAAATGAAAATACCTAAAATTAGGAAGGGAGATTAGTAATATAAACAATAATTTTATATATTGCACTATTATTACTTGGTCCACGTATACATATAAAAAAATATTAATATAATAAACAAAATTACACCAAATGAAATCTCCATCAACTCTTATAAAAAGGAGCTGCAGGCCTCTCCCACCTCCATATCTCTTAGAGAGAGAAAGTAGAGAGAGAGAGAGAGAGAGCATTTGTATATTCGAATATCAATTCTTGAATTTCTCCATATATATATAAAACCTTCAAAAAGAAAAAGAAAAGAAATTAATGGCAGTGAAGAAGAAGATGAAATGGCAAGAGTTCTTTCCGGGCTGCTTCAAGCCCGAGAGCCCGAAACCGACTAAGAAGAAGCTTATCTACAAGCAATCTTCCTTCCCGAGGATTTCTCTTTCCGATTTAAGCGGGTCAACCCTATCCGAAGACCTGTCCATTTCTCTAGCCGGGTCAAATCTGCACGTGTTCACACTCCAGGAGCTGAAGGTGATAACCCAGAACTTCTCTTCCAGTAACTTCCTCGGCGAAGGCGGGTTCGGGCCGGTTCACAAGGGCTTCATTGACGATAAGCTCCGGCCCGGTTTGAAGGCCCAGCCCGTTGCTGTGAAGCTCCTGGATTTGGATGGTACACAAGGTCACAGAGAATGGCTGGTACGTATCTATACAATTATAATAAATATATTTTTTTTTATTATTTCTTTACATTATTATGATTGATTTAATTGTCTAAATTTTTTTTTTTTTTTAATTTAATTGTTCGTGAAATTAAACAGACAGAGGTGATTTTTCTTGGGCAATTAAGGCATGCACATTTGGTGAAGCTGATTGGATACTGTTGCGAAGAAGAACATAGGCTTCTTGTATATGAATACATGCCCAGGGGTAGTTTGGAGAATCAGCTCTTTAGAAGTAAGCTTTCCAAAAAGTCAACTATTTTGTTTTGTCTTGAATTAAATTGACTCTCTTTTTTTTGGATGTGCTAACTAATAATTGTCAATGAAATTTGTTCAACAAAAAAGGTTGTCTTGTGTAGACTTGGTTTTTGCTGACGTGTATATATATATAAATAAATAACTGTCACGCTGAATCAATCAATTATCATACTTTATTGATTTGGTAACAACTGCCAAATAATTTGATTTTTAATTTATTCAGGATTAATAATTTTTTTTATTTTCTTTTTTGTAATTTTTAGGATTTTCGGCTTCACTTCCATGGTCGACAAGGATCAAAATCGCGCTCGGAGCGGCAAAAGGACTCGCGTTTCTACACGAGGCTGAAAAGCCCGTGATATACCGCGATTTCAAGGCTTCGAACATTTTGCTGGACTCGGTAAGTTCGAATTTTGCATCTTTAATTTATTTTCATCCCTATATTTATCTATTTTGTATAGGGATCTCATATTTTTTATTTTGTAGGATTACACTGCCAAACTCTCGGATTTCGGGCTTGCGAAAGATGGCCCGGAAGGAGACGACACGCACGTCTCGACTCGAGTAATGGGCACTCACGGTTACGCCGCACCTGAATACATCATGACAGGTACTTCAAATACTCGATTTCTAGCTCTAATTTTTTTTTTTTTTTACGTTTTGATTGGTTTCAGTTTCGGTTTCGGTTTTGACTATTACAAGAAAAAAAAAACAATAAAAATCATAAATTGATAAAAAAGAAAATGTCATTTTGCAGGTCATTTGACAGCGGCAAGCGACGTGTACAGTTTCGGAGTGCTCCTATTGGAGCTGCTAACGGGCCGGAAATCGGTAGACAAAACCCGGCCCCACAGAGAACAGAACCTCGCAGAATGGGCCCGGCCCATGCTGAAGAATCCACGTAAACTAAGCCGAGTAATGGATCCACGGCTCGAAGGCCAATACTCCGAGTTAGGAGCTCAAAAAACGGCTGAATTAGCTTACCAATGCTTGAGCCACCGGCCGAAGCTGAGGCCGACGATGAGTGAAGTTATCAAAGTGCTGGAGCCGTTAAAAGATCTCGACGACATGCAATTCGGGACCTTCTTTTTCGCCGTTTCGACCGACAGCGATCCACATTCGCAGAAGGAAAAGGAATATTCCGATCCGAAGAAGGAGAGCGGCCAGTACCACCAGAAACACCGACTCCACGAAGGACAAAACAAATTCGGCACAAAATCTCCCAAATCGCCACTCTCGTTCACCGAGAGTGCTCCGCAAATGAACAGATAATCAAAATTTTAACACTAAAATCCATAAACTTGTGTATATATAGAAGATTCAACACACACACACTTTTTGTTTGATTAATTTTAATTTTCTTTTTTTATTTTTGTTAATTTTTTATTTTTATTTTTTCAAGTGTAATTGAAATGAGGTAATTCAAGATTGATTGTTTTTTTCTTTTGGGAAAAACTGGCATTCCAAGATTATAGTAATAAGAAATACAGCTAAGCACATAGAACAAAATCTCATCAAATAAATTATTCGCTGTTTAAATTTAGATATTATAATTCACCTATGAAATGGTTTGTTTTGACTTTGGTGGAGTCACGATCAGTGAAACTAGCCAAATGGAATATATATAATTCAATGTTATTGAAGGTATCAATTATTTGGAGCGTGGTATTGTGGACTACATAAAGCTGTTTGTACCGTTCATTTGATGCTACATTCCATAAAATACATTTCATGATTATTAATCGTTGATCTGCACATAATTACATAAACTTATATATATATATATATATATATATATATATATATATATATATTGGGCCAACCCAATGGGCCTACAATTTTCTTTATCTAACGGCCCACGAACCCAATATTTAAGATTACTATCACCGATGCTCAATCACCTTCAAGTAAGGTTTGGGCCTGACAATCTCAACTAAGCTATAAATAAAAGTTTGAACTCATTCCTTAAGGTACGTCTTATTAACTGAACAATACTACAATGGCTGCGGCTATACTCATTCCACTTGTGCAAGACCAAATAAAAGAAAGATTCCAAAAGATTCTATTTTATTAAGATGGAATGACAAGTATGCCCATAAATTAAATTGGCTTTTTTTTTTCTCATGTAAGACCAAAAACAAATAATGAGAAAAAAGCAAAAATCGACACCAAGGTGTCGAAAAACTATGCTACAAATCGACACTTAAGCGTCGAATTTCATAGGTAAAAATCGACATTGACATGTCGAATTTGTAGCACAAATTCAAATGTCGAATTTAATACCTCAAAATCGACATCTAAATGTCGAATTTTATACCTCAAAATCGACATCTAATGTCGATTTTTACCTGTAAAATTCGACCTGTACATGTCGAATTCGTTTGCGCGGGATTTTTTTTGGAAAATCGATATTCTAGCTAAAAAAATCCATAAATGCATACATTCTTGGGTTCTTCCATCGTAGAATCTTCTATTTTGATGTCTTCTGACTCCATACTTGCCATCTTTGTAAGATTTGTTGAGTTTTGATTATTTTGAATTTCTAGGTTTTGTGTTAATGGAGGAGGAAGGAGAAAGGTCTTGTGAGTTTTGGAAGATGGAGAAGATGATAGTTGGTCTTGTGGTTTTGTGGTCTTGTGATAGGATTTTTTGTGTTTTTGAATTTTTGGTCTTGCATATTTGGAATTTTTTATTTTTTTAATAAATAAAGGTATTATAGTATTTATACATTGAAAATTTTAATTTGGTCTTGCACAAGTGGAATTAGTCTTGCATATAGCCGCAACCTACTACAATATTTATTCTCTGGACTATTTCTATGATCAGCACGTCTAACTTGAGCGTTGGAGGGGTTTCCGCCGGATCAACCCCCGACTTAGTTCACGTGTTCTATGACTGCAGGTATCTCAAGGTCATCAAGCTCGTGAGCCAGTGATCAACTCTGCTCTTCCAGCTCATCCTACTTCAACACTCTAAGGTGATCTAACTTTAGCATCATCACACATATATATATATATATATATATATATATATATTATAATAAAAAATACATGTGAAATAAAAAAATAAATTTAACTTTTATTTTTGATTCAGTTACTTTTTATTATCATATAAATAAAATTAATATTACGTAAAAAAAATGAGCTGGGGAGCTCGTCAGACTCGACTCGAGCTCGCTAAATTTGACTTAATTAGCTTCAGCTCGAACTCGATTTGCTTACACCTTATGTTGGTTTATCAAAATAATTGAGGAAATTAGCCCATCAAAGTCTAAATACACTTTGGGCCTAAAAACAATATAATTTGGGCCCTCATCGCTTTTTAGGCTTGTTAGAATTAAAGTTCTTTCCTTTTTTTTTTGTTTTTTTTTTTTGGACAAATATTATAATTCTAATTCTTATTGGTTTGAATTTCTATACTCATTCCTTTTCTGTTTTCTCTCTTTTAGAAATAAAAAATAAAAATCGAGCTGCAAAAATATATATAAATTCCGTAGCTCCACAAACAAAAAGGCAAACACCTCTAAAACCCTGGTAAAGCTAAAACCAAAGCCAAAAGCGAAGATGACTTCACATGAAACCGGCGCAAGTATGGTTCCCGTCGCAGAGGGATCCACCGGTGCCGGACCTTCCACCGCCACCGATCTCACGACGCTGCCGCCGCCGCAGTCCGCCAAGAAGGGGAAGGTGTTCGAGATCAAAAAGTGGAACGCCGTCTCGCTCTGGGCTTGGGGTATATGACTTACATTGAATCTATTACGCGTTTATATTCGAATTGCTGATGCTCTGATTGTAATAAATAATAATTTCACGACATTGTAGCCCTAATTATTTGATTTGCAGATATCGTGGTGGATAATTGTGCGATTTGCAGGAACCACATCATGGATCTCTGTAAGTATTTTTTTATCTGGTTTCTAATTAATTTTTTTTTTTTGTTTCAGTTCGATCTGTTTGATTAATTGTTTCTTAATGTTGAAATTAGGCATCGAGTGTCAGGCTAATCAAGCTAGTGCCACCAGCGAGGAATGCACTGTTGCTTGGGGTATGTTACTGAGCTGAATTCATAATTATTTTTTAATTTATTTATTTGTTTTAATTCAATTTTCTGTTATTTGATTAATTTTTATTTTAGTGTCTGACATTTTTATTCTTCTATTATTTAAGTAGTTCCAAAATCTCTATATTTTCCATTCATACTTTATCAGAATAACGTTACTTCGATTTTGAGTAGAATTCGTCGTCTTGTAGTAACTGGTTTGTATGTGTTAACCATGGAATCCGTGTCGTCTCTATGCTAAGATATTATTGGATTATCGGGTTGTCAATAGTTATCGTTAATACTTGTGTATTTTGAGATGCAGAGCTGAAGGCTAATCTCTTTAAGCAATTATATAGATATATAACCGAACTTGATTAATATAGCTAGTTTGTGGAACTATTTGTTTAGCTTTCGCAAGTCATTAATTTAATTTGGGTTTATTTTTCCTAATTTATTGTTATCTAGTTAGCAAGTTTTCCTTTTACTGAAAAGTAAATTTTAATTTCATATAAGATGGTGGAAGTTAGCTATTCTAAAGATTGAATCTCAATTATCAGAAGTGATTGCACTAATTTGCGATAAGTAGGTCAACGCCTAATGCTTGTCTCGTCTTTCCTCTTTTAGACTGATATTCACCTTTGGTTTGCTGCCTGTTTGTTCTGGATATAGCTCTTACAACTATTGATCAACAAAGCAGAAAATTGCAAAATTAAGGGTTCCCACAAAATTCATTGATATCGTCTGAAGGATCTGTATAATATAATCGTAACACTTTCTTCGTCACAAGATATCGTTACAGTTGCGCTAATGGCTTTTCTGGTTTAGTATACCACCGAACTATTTTGGTTTTGTGTAAGCAAGAAGCCTTTCTGTTATGTTTTTTGGTTGTTCTAGCAGTTTATTAATAAGTATCGATGAAACTACCTATAATATTATCCGAGAAATTGAAACTATTCTAGCTGTTTTACTGATTATTGTTATCACGGGTATCTTTTATAGCTGCAAAATACCTAAAAATTGGATGTTGTTTACAAGATTGTTACCCACTATTATCTTAGTAACATGGTCTAACGAGTAACAACACTATTTTCACGACGGAAAAAATGGCCTATTTTAGTAACTTGGCAGTTTATATCCTACCTTGTTCTATAGAAATTCTGGAAAGTATGTTGTTTTTTAATGTAAATTCGAGCAGTGCCTTGAGTGTATATATATGCCTTCTGCTATTTTCTCACTCTTGTGAACCTATTTTGTTGTCAATTTATTAGTTGCGATTGATTTCTCTTTCTTTGACCGAATTTTTCTCGTTTTTTAAAATTTTGATAGGAGTTTGCAACCATGCGTTCCACTTCCACTGTATTAGCAGGTGGCTTAAGACTCGTCAAGTTTGCCCTCTTGGTAAGTATATTCTGCTGTGGAGCAAAATTTTAAACAATCATACAATCATATGTATATATAAATAAATATATCTCACATATTGGCGATATTTTTTGCAGATAACAGCGAGTGGGAGTTTCAGAAGTACGGTCACTAGAGTCGTTGTTAGAGAATACACAAGGGGGGCAATTGTCAAGAAAATAGTTGGCCTATTTGTACAAATACTCTAATGCTTTCCCCTTTACCTATTGTTCCTATTGAGGCATTTTTTTTTGTTGCTGTTGCTAGTTATCTCTTCTCTTTAATGCATCCCTACTAATTCTGAATTGTTGTGTTTATTTAGCGTGGTGTGTTTCATTATTTGATTTATCGCGTATGGTATTCAATCTTAATTCGAAGCAAAACGGGCTTGGAAATTGCTGCATACTTGATTAAAATCCTTTGAACAGTCGTCAGAAGCAAGAATTTGAGAAAGTATTGCAATATTTACGAATGCTGCCATCTTCAACGTCAAACCTTCTTATGTAGTGCAACAAAAAAAAAATGGTAATACTAATAATCCCAAACAAAACTAGAAGTTTGCCAAAAATATATATGATCGTCGCCTGAGAGATTCGAACTCTCGCGGGGAAACCCCATGTACTTAGCAGGCACACGCCTTAACCACTCGGCCAAAGCGACGATGAATGATAAAGAATTCCAAGACAAGTATATCAACGTGGTAATGCTTCATGTTGGAATGGATTAAGGTCATATGTGATGTCATGGTGAAATCACATGCCAGTTTCTTGTTTCATTCTATTAATGGAATTTGGAAACAGGAATCAGATATGGTTAGTATAATGCCCATTATCCTTGCTGGCACTCACATCTTTTGCAAACAATAATATAATTACAAGAAATGAGTTTATAACTCATCTTTTTCATAATATATCCCATTTAATCATTGCTTGGGACCATAATTATTTCATTGCAATACCTCCACATGTGAACTCTGCAACTAGTTGAGTTACATCAGTAATTTATCTCCTTTTGAATATAAAGGTAAAATATTGAAGTCCATGATTTCGTAATTTATAACTTAGCCAAACATGCTCTCATTAAGTTTGAGCATGCGATTTATAAACGATTGCGATGAGAAGATTCAGTATCACCCGTCAATCCCAACAAAACTATACTAGTATTAATTGATCACACTCCTCTCTTGGTCTCGCATTTATTCTTGGCTCTAGGCTATTTATTAGATATTAAAAAAAAAAAAAAAAAAAAAAAAAAAAAAAAAAAAAAAAAAAAAAAAAAAAGAATGAAAAAATCACGTTGTTTGATGATGAATTAAGGGGCAATCCGTTACATGTGTTTGTCATACACTAAAATTTGGTGCAAAAGCGTTCACCTCGGAAATATAAAACGTGGACTGCAATCCAAATAATGATATTCAAACCGCGTGGGTGGGGCTTGGAAAGAGCTAATTGCAAATACCTCCCCCGTGTAATCTCTAATTGCCAAATACCCCCCTGTCAAAAAAAAAGTCACCAACGCCCCCCTGTGTAACCAAAGTCAATGCATCTAGACCCCTGAAGGCAAATCGTGTCTCTCACTCGCGGGCTCTGCGAATTTTTATGTTATTTCTAGGGTGAAATGTCATAAATACCCCTGTATAAATAAATAAAAAATCCGAGTGGTCAAATTATAAATAACTATAATTTATAGGACCAAATTGTAAATTTTAAAATTTCCAAAATTGCAATAAGGGACAAAAATTGAAGATTTTTTCGGATCTTCTTTGTTTCACTCCGCCGCCCACCTCCCTGCCCGGAAAAACTTCGGCATCACCGCCGCCTTCTCGCCCGTCTAGCACCACCGCCGCCTTCTGGACCGTCGAGAACCACCGTCGCTCTCTGGCCTGTCTCGCACCACCGCCACCCCTGCCGCGTGCCTCAGCAGCTGCTGCCGCCCGTCGGCGAACGAACACAGATGCGCCAGTAGACAGAACACAAGCTCCGTCGTCCTCTTCTCCGGCGGGTTTCTCAACTCCATCTCTACCAGCTCGAAAACCGCCCCCGCCTCCACTATCTTCGTCTTGCTTCTTCCCAACTTACAGGTTTCTGTAAGGATCTGGATCGCCGCTCTCGTCGCCGCCGGCGAGATATTAATCCTCAGAAACTCCACCATTTTTTCAAAAAAGTCTGTATCTAAACCCTCGATGAGATTATAATTCGCAACTTCGATTACGTTTTTCAAGACTGAAAGAGCTTGGGTATTCAAACCCGTGTTTTCCGCGTCGATGGTAAGAACCCAACCAGAGATAGAAAATATAAAAAATATGAAAAATAGAAAATCTTTTAATACAACAATACATGTTTAATTTCTGTTAATATTTTACAATTTCAAAATTATTAATAAATAATGTTTATAAAATTAAAAATAACTACACAAAAATTAAAAATAATTGTCTAATAAAATTTGGTTTAATTAAATTAATACAGAGTTAAGAAAATTTTAACAAATAAATATGTACAATATATATTTTACTAATTGCTGAAAAACCCGTAGGGTATTTGTGTCATTTCACTTTTAGTCAATGCCTAAAAACACAGAGGGGGCTGTGAGTTTTGAAATTGATTACACGAGGGGGCGTTGGTGAGTTTTTTTTTGACAGGGGGGTATTTGCCAATTAGAGATTACACAAGGGAGGTATTTGCAATTAGCTCGGCTTGGAAATTAATAACTCAACAACCTAACAAAAAAAACAAAAAAACTAATCAAAGAGCAGAAATGCGGGCATGCGTATTTTCTGCCTCATTTTCTAATTAATTAATTATTTATTTATTTATTTCTAAATTAGTTTTCTTTGCTGGAATGGCGCCTCCATCTGCGCTTCTGTCATTATTAAGTTTTTATTTTAGTGTAATTAATAGTAATTAATTACATCCGCAGTTCAAATATAGTATTATCCAACAAAAATGTATTTATGATTTTATGTAAATCAATAGTCTAAGATCACAGGATTAATTAATTATCAAAAAAAAATAAAAAATCACAAGATTAATTCACTTAGCAACCCAACACGTACCTTCAATAAATATAGCCGTTGCGGCTGATAGTGATGCTTAGTTAACTTCGTACTACACTAATTAAATGTGCCATAAATACCCTCGATGGTGATATTTTTCAACAACCCATGCCATTGTGTTATATTTTTCGTGTTTGCGGTTTAATTTATAATAACTGTTTGTGTTATATTTTTCGTTTGATAATTTATTAAGTTTATTTTAATGGAAATTTTCACTTTCAACTTAATTCTTGCATAATAGTTTGCAAATCGTACGAGAAATGTAAATCACACTACGCTAATCAAGTGTGACAATCTTCACTTAGCAATCGTTGGCAAGCAATTTTGAACGTTAATTGACATAAGTTTACTTGCTCCAACCATGAGACCATCACTTGCGATAAATTTATTTTATTTGTTTTAGTTGGATTTGTTCCTTCTGTATTTTAACTTGCAAATTCAGATTAAACATCAATAAACACGTGTCCTATCAAATTCGCATAATTGCATCTTACCTAAAATTCAAATTCCCCAGGCCAACATGTCTCCGGCGGCCATGCTCGTCGAATCATGCACATCCTGATTTCTGTTATGCCAAGCTTTCCAACTCAAGATTACCGCAAGCTCAACTTCGTCACTAGAACACTTTCCCATTAACTGTTCGAGCCATGTCGAGTAGTTAGAAATCTCTGGATCAAGACAAGATTTGTCAAAAGGTGGAGCGCTCCAAATACTATCCATCCCCTTACATACACTGATCACATGCATAATTGTTTCATTCGTAATACCACACCGAATACATGCAGCACTATTACTTACTCTTCTCCGATATAATTCATGCGCTGTTGGTAAAATTCCATTACACGCCCGCCACACAAAAATACGAACTTTTGGGGGAAGTTTCATATTCCAAATAAGATTCCATTGTTTTCTCTCCACTCCACTTCCAGAACCATTAGCCCCACCATTAACATGATGAATAGCTGCAAATGTATTAATGTAACATGATTTGACATCAAAATTCCCATTCCGGGAGTAGTGCCAGACATAACGATCTTCCGCTTCAAAGTTACCTATCGGAATTCGCCAAATCCTTTCTTTATCAACTTTGCCAAAACTCTTTCGCGAGGAATACAATAGGGCAAAGTTTTATGTCCGACAAGATACGACGAGACCTTTTCCAGATTCATGGCGTCCTCCAAACGCTGGCACTATAAAGGTGAATTTTGACGCTGCATTTCCAGTCGGCAAAAATCTCTATAATGTCGCTATAGTAGCAAGGGATTCAAATGGTGAGTGTGTTTGGTGGAGTCGACGACAATTCCTTGGACGTCCAAGACCAGTTGAGGGCGAAGCTAGGGCAGCTTTACATGCGATCATGACGGCCAAAGAGAAGGCATGGCCATCGGTAATTTTCGAAGGAGACTGCCTTGAAGTGATCAGTGCACTTAAGTGTGATGAAGAGAGTTTCTCGACGTACGGCGCTTTGATTCAGGAATGTCGTAGTGTCCTTAATTGCTTTGATAATCATTCGTTCTCTTTTGTGAAACGAAATGGGAATAAAATAGCCCATTGTCTAGCAGCATCTGTAATCGGTAGGGAAGGGGATAGTCTCCCAACTCTTTTGGCCCAAGATGCCTAATTATAATTCTACATTTTATCAAAAAAAAAAAAAAAAAAATTCAAATTTTACCTATCTAATTTATTTTTAGGGATTATTTGACAAACCCCCCTCATATGCAATTTGTGATTAGTAGGGGTCCAATTTTTTTTTCTCTTTTTGAGATAAGTCCAAAATATTTTTTAATTAGCCTTAAATAATATATATCACTATAATACCCTTAATCCAAACTATACAACCCTAATTACCCGTCTTTTTTCTGCAGATAGCCACCCCTGACTTTTCTCTCTCACGCAGCCCCTCCCCTCGCCTTTTCCCTCTCACGGTCGCTGCCGCTCCTCCTCTAGCTTTTCTTTCTCACTGTCGCCGCCACCGCCCCCGCCCCTCCCCTCGATTTTCAATCTCACTGTCGGCGCCGCCCCTCTATTATCTCTCCATTTATGCCACAACCTGGAGAAAGGTCGAGGAGTTAGCGGTGGAGGAAGGCGGTTTTTCTGGTCTGAACGTGAACCAATAGAGGCTTCTATAAATTGTTCTCGTGTTAGGGTTTGGAGTGATATTTATTTCACACTTGTGGCTATTGAGATTCGTATCTCGTAAGTAGTTCATTTGTGCATATTATTTTTTGTAATTCTGCAATTGTCTTTGAATCTTGTCTATTTTAGTAATTCATGTGTTCTGGTGTTAAAAACACTATATGAGTTGATAATTTTTCTTCTTATACATGTTATTGTGGTAACTAATGGTGTATGTTTACTCAATCCTATGTATTAGTGGTTTTTGTTTTTGTTTCTACGTGACAGAGTATGGACATATAAGAAGGAGACTAAATAAAACGGTATGTACAACTTTAATTTGGAGTGGTTTTGTATGAGCTATTGATGGATCGAAAAATTGAGGAAAACGAATCGGACGGGGTCAATTTGATGTTGTACTCATCTCATGTATAATTTAGATCGCCGAATAGTGGATTTCTAATTCTCACTTACAATAAATAGTGGATTACACTTACAGTAAATAGTGGATTTCACATAGTGGATTTCAAATTCAGAATGTGAATAGTGGATTTTAAACTCGGGTTGTGAATAGTGAATTACGATAATTTTACACTTACAGTAAATAGTGGATTTCACATAGTGGATTTCAAATTCAGAATGTGAATAGTGGATTTTAAACTCGGGCTGTGAATAGTGAATTACGATAATTTTACACTTAAAGTAAATAGTGGATTTCACACAGTGGATTTCAAATTCAGAATGTGAATAGTGGATTTTAAACTCGGGCAGTGAATAGTGAATTACGACAATTTAACAGTGAATTTTACGCTATTTTTTGTATCTTTTTTTTTTTAATGAATGTCGATAAATTTTGACGAATGTGTAGTGGATTTCATTTTTTTGGTAAACCTGCTGGAAAAAAATGAGTTTTTAAAAAACTGAAATTTTCAATAAGTTTATAGTGAATTTTCGTAATAGACAATGTAAATAACTTAGTGGTTTTTTGATTTTCGTAATGGACTATACTAATACATAGTGGTTTTCAATAAGTTTAGTGATACATAGCGGTTTTCAATAAGTTTATAGTCAATTTTGGTAATGGAATACATTAATTATATAATGGTTTTCGTAAATTACATAGTGGTTTTTGGTAAATTTATAGTGGATTTCAATTTGTTAAAAACTATGTTTTTTAAATCGAAATATAAAAGGAGAATTGAAAAAAAAATTCAAAATCAATTTTAAAAAACGAAAATATTTTTTTTAAAAGAAAATCAAAATTTTATAATTTTATTATAAAAAAAAGGTTCAAATAAAAATAAAGTTAAAAAAAACACCATTTAATCAAAATTAAAAAAAAACAATTTTCTCAAAAAAAAAAAAAAAGAATATCAAAATTAAAAACATAATTAAAAAACGTAAATTTTTTTTAGTTGAAATGGTATGTGATTTTAGAGAGATTTTTGGGAGTTGGCGGATATTTAGGGGGAGTTATTTTTGGAAAATAAATTAACATTAAAATTAAAAAATACACAAGGGTAATTTAAGTATTTTGCTATGAGAGGGGGTTATCTCAAAAATGGGATTATTAATTGGATTTATCCCTCTTTGGAAATTGAATGAGGGGTTTATCTCATATAACCCCTTATTTTTAAAATTGCCAAACCTGACAAAATTTAGCAAAGTATGAACAAATTGAATTTTCCAGAAAGAGGAATGTTTTATTACCAAACTCTGACATCCCACTACTTCAAAATTAAACCCATCATCTTAATAAAATACAAATCGATTATAGGTAATAATTAAAAAATAAATTAAACTCAAATGTAATAACTAAATAATCCCACTAGGCACGAAAAAGGTGAAAAAAACGGGTATCAGTTGGCAGTGGCATTCTCGTAATAAAATCAAATCCGGGGCCTTTTAATTAATAAATACCCTTTTATAAACCCGACAACTGCAACTCCACTTCTATTCTATCCCACTGACAGTCTCACCGGACTGTACCGTACCGTCTTCCCCACTGCATCAATTTCACCAACATATAAACCCTAATCTTCTGCAACAATGGGGTTGGCCTCTGTTTTCTGTGTCTGCGCAATTGCCGCTGTTCTTCAATTATGTTCAATTTCAGTTTCCGCCAGAAAAACTTACATCGTGCACATGAAGCACCACCACAAGCCCGGAATCTACGCCACCCACGGCGAATGGTACTCCGACCACTTCCAATCTCTCACCGCCGCCGATCCAGATTCCCTATTGTACACCTACGACGCCGCGTACCATGGATTCGCCGCCGCGATGTCGCCGGAGGAGGCCGAGTCGCTCCGCCAGTCCGACTCCGTCCTCGGGGTCTACGAGGACGCCGTCTACAACCTCCACACCACCCGCACGCCGGAGTTTCTGGGGCTTGATTCGGAGCTCGGCCCGTGGGTTGGCCACAGCCTCCAGGAACTCAACCAGGCGTCTCAGGACGTGATAATCGGGGTTTTGGACACCGGTGTCTGGCCGGAGTCCAAGTCCTTTATCGATTCGAACATGGCTGATATTCCGGCGCGGTGGCGCGGCGAGTGTCAGGCGGCCGATGATTTCGACCCTAAGATCCACTGCAATAAGAAGTTGATCGGTGCCCGGTTTTTCTCTAAAGGATACAACACCATGGCGTCGGGCGGCGGTTCGAAGGAGTCCCAATCCCCCCGCGACGGCGACGGACACGGCACTCACACGGCCAGCACCGCCGCGGGGTTCCAGGTGCAGAACGCCTCCTTGTTGGGGTACGCCGCCGGGAACGCCAGAGGAATGGCGACTCACGCCCGATTAGCTACTTACCGCGTCTGCTGGAAAACCGGCTGCCTCGGCTCCGACATACTCGCCGCCATGGACCGCGCGATACTCGACGGAGTGGACGTACTGTCTCTCTCCCTCGGCGGCGGATCCGCGCCGTACGCTCGCGACACCATCGCCGTCGGAGCTTTCGCGGCGATGGAGAAGGGGATCTTCGTGTCGTGCTCAGCCGGAAATAGTGGGCCCACCAGAGCTTCACTGGCGAATGTTGCCCCGTGGATAATGACCGTCGGCGCCGGCACTTTAGACAGAGATTTCCCTGCTTTTGCTGCTCTGGGAAACGGCCTGAAATACACCGGCGTATCTTTATACAGTGGAGAAGGAATGGGGAGCAAGTTGGCGGAGCTAGTCTACAACAACAATGGCGGCAATACTTCCGGCAATCTCTGCTTAGCCGGTTCGCTCGACCCGGCTGCTGTGCGTGGAAAAGTTGTTCTCTGCGATAGAGGGATAAGTGCGAGGGTGGAGAAGGGCTCCGTGGTGAAGGAAGCCGGTGGGGTGGGGATGATTCTGGCGAACACCGCCGCGAGCGGGGAGGAGTTGGTGGCAGACAGCCACTTGTTGCCGGCGGTGGCTGTGGGGAGGAAGGTGGGGGACTTGATAAGGCAGTACGTGAAGACGGGGAAGAATCCGACGGCTGGTTTGAGCTTCGGAGGGACGGTGGTGAACGTGAAGCCGTCGCCGGTGGTGGCGGCGTTCAGCTCGAGGGGGCCGAATATGGTGACGCCGCAGATTCTGAAGCCTGACGTAATCGGGCCGGGGGTCAATATACTGGCAGCATGGCCGCAGGGTGTGGGTCCCACCGGCCTTGAGAAGGACGCCCGTAAGACACAGTTCAACATCATGTCTGGTAATTAATCCTCATTATCTCTAATTATTACTCCCATTCTTTAATGATTTAATATTTAATTTCTTTAATCAAATTAATATTTAGGAAAATCCTGATTAAAATTATTGGAACTGAAATTAAAAAACAAGATTAGAACCAAATTTCCTGAAAGTTCTCAATTGTTTATTTATTGTATTTGACTTTATTAATTGTTTATTTGATTTACCTGAATTCACACTCAGAAAATGGATGCTGAATTATTTTGTTCGAAGAAAGCTAAAAGCATAGGCCCCTCCTTGAACTACTTTTATAAGTTGGACATTTTTAAACAGTTGCCTTTTTTTTTTTCTCATTATGCTGTATGATGCCTTAATGGATATTGGTGCAGCAACAAATTACGACTTATAATTAGATGTTACATCTGATTATTTACGTCAAATGTTAGTTAATTGTAAATCTAGGTATAATCACACACAATCTTATGTGTTTTTAGTGAACAATTATTGATACCCCATCTATAATTAATAATCAGTTGGTGTAAAGAGCCATATGTAACATCTAACTTCCCGACTCTACAATGAGCCTAATATTTCAATGATTGCGTGATTTTCGGTTAGAATTATAAGATTTATTTGAATGTAGATAGGATCCTACTAAAAAGTGTCACACCACAAATATTAAAAAAAAAAAAAAAAAAAAAACCATACCCACAATTAGTGGGGGCATATATGCAGAATGAGCTGTAAAAGGTACTACTCCCAACAGTCCTAACGAAAATGGTGGTGGCTTTTCAAGAAAGCGACTAATGTTTTTGTTTCTCATTTTCTAACAATAGATACTAATAAATAAAAGGGCTAAATACACTTTGCACCCTTAAACTATAGTGGTGGTAACACTTACCCCCTTAAAGTTACAAATGTAACACTTACCCCCCTCATTAATGAATTTAATGATAAACTTTGACTTTGAATGATGTGGCATTTTTTCTTCCCAAATTGTCCTTCTAGCTATTATATTGATGCATATATAATAAAATATTTTCAATATTATATCAAAAACTAAAATTTATAAAATATAATAATTATTAAAAAAATATTTTGATTTATGTTTAACTCCACATTTTAATTACTATAGACCCTAATATAAATAAAAATCTCAATATTTTAAAAAATATATAAAATACGTTAAACATTCGCAAGAAAAAAATATTCAAGACTTAAATGGCCAATTTTTTTATAATAATTATTGATTTGAAAATTTATTTAAGTTACTTAAATATAAATTTTAATAAAATAATATTTAAATATTTAGACGTTTAAATTATAATTTCTTATTAACTTTTGAATACATTTTGTGATTCTCAAAATAATAAGTGAGATGATTATATTAGAGTCATATACGCATTAAAATAACTATATAAACTATAAAATTATAATTACAATTCGAATAATCGTTAACTTTTTATTAGCTACAAATGAACACAAGGTAAAACAAAAATAAACTAAAATTCAATTTTTTTCATTCATAAATTTACAATATTGAAATAATAAAATTAAGTTTTGGCAAAGTTGCCGAATTTTTTATTATTACATATTCATTATTTATTTAATGGCTAGAAGGACAATTTGGGAAGAAAAAATGCCACATCATTCAAAGTCAAAGTTATATCTTTAAATTCATTAATGAGGGGGGTAAGTGTTACATTTGTAACTTTAAGGGGTAAGTGTTACCACCCTTATAGTTTAAGGGTGCAAACTGTATTTAGCCCTAAATAAAATCCACATTTTTGTTTGTTTGTCTAACTTTATAGTACTAATTCGGTTTTAACAAATTATGTACTTGCAGGCACATCAATGTCATGCCCACACATAAGCGGGCTAGCCGCTCTTTTGAAAGCGGCCCATCCCGATTGGAGCCCGAGCGCGATCAAATCGGCTCTCATGACAACCGCATACACCGTCGACAACGCCAACTCGCCTCTCCGAGACGCGGCCGATTACTCCCTCTCCACCCCGTGGGCCCACGGTGCGGGCCACGTGGACCCCCACAAGGCCCTCTCCCCCGGGCTCGTGTACGACGCCACGCCGGACGACTACGTCTCGTTCCTATGCTCGTTGGACTACACCGACGATGCGGTGCAATTGATTGCTAGGCGCCCGAACGCCACTTGCTCTTCCTCTAGGAGGTTCCGGGACCCAGGCCAGCTCAACTACCCCTCGTTCTCCGTCGTGTTTGGAGGAGGGAAGAAGAACAGTAGGGTTGTGCGGTACACTAGGGAGCTGACTAATGTGGGACCCGCGGGGTCCGCTTACGTGGCGGAGATCGAGGCGCCCCCGACCGTGGTGGCAACCGTGAAGCCGTCAAAGCTCGTTTTTGGCAATGTTGGGGATAAGTTGAGATATACGGTTACTTTCGTTTCTAAGAAAGATGTGGACTATTCGTTGACAAGTGGGTTCGGGTCGATCACTTGGAAGAACGCGCAACATCAAGTGCGGAGCCCGGTCTCATTCTCGTGGACCCTACGGCTATAATTTATATGGTAGTACTCTTTTGTTTAATGGTGATTCAATTTAACTGGATTTTCTAGGTTTTGAACTAAGTGATGAAGGCCCTTCTTCTATATATGGTATTTCCTAATTTATTTTTATTAATATACAATATGAAAACTTACCATATATGTTCAAAGGGATAATTGTTGACCCGTTGACTTTCAATCCCCTCCCAAACTCCTTTGTAGATTTAAATTAGGAAACATATTAATAAGAACTACAGAACTTTCCTTTTTATTTATAAAAAACAGAATGACTACTACAACTACAGATAATTTTAATGATTCAACAAACAAAGAACAACAAATAAAACCCTAAACCGGTAAAAATCGAGGTCTAACAACGGCTACGCATACTAGTGGCGTGATTGGACGAAAAATCAGCAAGCACAATGCGAAAGCAATCTGGTACGAAACCACGGCATCTATGGCAGCATATTCTATCTGATCGCAATCGAGCTCCTTTGCATCCCACTTGCTCAAAGTTATCTGCAATGGCTTCTCCATGTTCTTGCCAAGAACTACGTACGCCATCTTTTTCAGCCCCATGTATTTGTACTCTCCGTTCCCATTACGACCGTGGATCATATCCAATCTTCGGTTGATCATCGCCAATCGTCCGTCTTCATTATCACGACCGTTGGTCATAGCCAATCTAGCGAGATCGTTCAGGTCCGATGTTCTTCCTACACGCAAGCCATGATGACTGTACAATTTGTCCACATCATCTTTGATTCCGACCCCACAAAACGTGTGACGAGGATCGATCAAGAAGGCGTGGAGCAACGGCGGGATAAAGTCGGCATGGAGAATTTGGAAGACGAGGCATCGGTTGCCAACACAGAGTTGGAGTATGGCTATAGGATGATCTTCGCGTGGGGACATATTTGGCAGCCACTCCGTGTCGAGGCCGACTAAAAGATTCTTCGGAAAATCGTTGTGGATGTTGTATATAGAGCATATCCATTCGTGCACTCGTTCCGCTTCTTTTGTTACCGTTACGTATATGTTTTCGTTGTAAAAAGGGACCGAGAAAAGACCGTTTGGCTGAGCTCGAATAGTTGTCATGGCCATAGGAGAGAAATTGATCAATACAGAAATTGAAGTTGGAAGACAGAATTATTCAGTTCAAGTATATATAGAGATGGGGCAGAGGATTCAAAAGGTAACATTGTTCTAATCTGGAATAATATAAGGAAAGTTTGTCCAAGTATAATTTCAGATAAAAAAGGAAATATTACCTTATACAAATTATTACCAAATAAAAACCCAACTTAATATTTTATTAACAATGAATTTATTCCGTATTCTGGAATAATATAAGGAAAGTTTGTCAAATATAATTTCAGATAAAAAAGGAAATATCACCTAATACAAATTATTACCAAATAAAAACCCATACTAATATTTAATTAACAACGAATTTATTACGTATTAAACAAGAAAAAAATTATCAATTGTTTCAGATATTTAATCAATTTTTAAATTATTTATAAAACGATTTATTACATAAATGTACTCATCATAATTTTGTCAACAAAACTATAACTGGGCCTTCTATCTCCAAGGCCCAAAACTACTACAAAAATATTTAATTACTAAAATACCATTAATTATAAAATATTTTTTTCAACTAAATAAAAATTAAATTAAAAAACAAAAATCACCAAAAGTATGGATTATTCGATTAGAGTGAACTTTCCTTGTAAAAAAATTGAGAACCGACTAGCCGGCGATTGTAATATTGAGTTAATTATCCATGTATCGATCGGCGGCGAGACGACTGCTGCCGGCGTTATGCCGTCGAACCGGTCACTTACGAAGCCAAGCTTCTCCAGTCGGTTGCTCCGCCCCAATCATACCTCCGGCGGCGTTTTTTGTGACTGCTGCTTCCGAAAACGCTCGAAATCACAAACCTAATAGCTTCGAATCCGCCAATCATCCATCATCATCATCAACATCGTTAGGTGAAGGTCGGAACCCTAGATTCACAGGCGGTGCCAAAACTCACTGGCAGGAAGAGCAGGCTAGTGTTCTTCAGGCGTCCCTCCGCCACGTGGTTCGTTCTCGTCACCAAATATTCAGTTTTCCTTTAATTTTTATGTGTTTATTGCGTAATTGAATTCGTTTGTATTTCACATGTGTTAATTCTTAACGTAGTAAGGTGATTATTGGCTCTGTGGATTTTGAAATTTCGGATTCGATTGGGGAAAAAACTATTTCTAATCAGATGGACCAATTTTAGGTCAATTTGCGACCTCCTTGTTTATTTTCCACCAACGCATTCTAAATGCATTGTGATTTTGTTTGATTAATTGGCTTATGGTGATTTGATAAATCGCTGTATGCGATTTCGATATTTGCGAGGTCAAATTACAGAGGAAGTGAATTACCACTTGATTGAATGAGTTTGTGGAATTTCAATTGGACAGATTAGATTAGGGTGGAGTGATGCTGCCATGATTGCTGGAGCGAAGGAGGTTGGTGTTTCTCCTTCCATTGTAGGATCTTTTCCTCGGAAAGAAGCTGAACTGGTAGAGGTATAATTTTCATCTACGCACTTCTTATTGCTCTGTATATATGCTAACAAGTACATAAAAAATTATCCGAGAATGTTTAGACTACTACATTGTTTTGCATTACCAATTAAGCTTAGATATTAACACTTTTTAGCCTCCGCGAAATCAAATTAGCTAGTTGGTAAAAGAATGAAAATCACAAGGTTCCCTGTATTGATTCTTTTATTTGGAAAATAAAGAGAAGACTATCTCGAATGTTATATCTGCAAGGAAAACAAATGTAGAACGATGTTTTTGGCTGTAAGTAATACTGTAATATGGCTACTCAAGTCGACTAGGAAGAAGAAAAATATCACTGCATTGTATTATGTTTTGGCTACATCCGATTGGGGTCTCGATTTATTTTATGTGATGTGAAGGGGTGGTTAGATTTACTCTCTTTTCATATATGTGTGTGTGTGTGTGTGTGTGTGTGTGTGTGTATATAACAAATCAAATTCTGCTATTTCTGGTGTTCTCCCTGGTTTCCGTGAATATCTTTTCCTTGGATGCTTTTTTGCCATTAATTTGTCGTATATGGAAGCTTTTGTTTAGCATAATATAGCTAATATACGGCACTTGTGACTAATATAATGATCTTTCACCCAAGTCCTTGAGAAGGACGCCTGTAAGACACAGTTCAACATCATGTCTGGTAATCCTCATTATCTCTAATTATTATTTTTTTAATGTTTGATTATATTGAATTAATAATTAATAATTTTTATTTATAATTCACTTTATTAATTGTTTATTTGACTGACCTAAATTCACACTAAAAATGGATGATGAATTATTTTGTTCAAAGAAAGCTAAAAGCAAGGCCCCTCCTTGAACTACTTTTATAAGTTGGGCATGTTCGAAAAGTTGCCTTTTTCTCATTATGTTGTATCATGCCTTGGATATTGGTGCAGCAACAAATTACGGATTATAATTAGATTCTACACCTGATTAGTTACGTCAGATGCGTGTTAATTGTAGATCTGCGTATAATCACACACTCCTATGTGTATGTGTTTCATGGACGATTATTTTGGCCCATCTACTGTTAATACTCACCACGTGTAAATAATCATATGTTACATCTAACTGCCTGTCCGTGTACACCTAGCTATCTATATTTCTTGCGTGATTTTCGGTTTGAATTATGAGATTTATTTGAATGTGGATAGGATCCTACTAAAAAGTGTCACACCACAAATATACAAAAAAAAAAAAAAAAAAAACCATACCCTCAATTAGTGGGGGCATATATGCAGAATGAGCTGTAAAAGGTACTACTCCCAACAGTCCTAACGAAAATGGTGGTGGCTTTTCAAGAAAGCTACTAATGGTTTTGTTCGTCAATTTCTAACAATAGATACTAATAAATAAAATCCACACTTTCGTTTGCTTGTCTAATTTTATTTTGTAATTATATACTTTGCTTTATAGTACTAATTCGGTTTTAACAAATTACGTACTTGCAGGCACATCAATGTCATGCCCACACATAAGCGGGCTAGCCGCTCTTTTGAAAGCAGCCCATCCCGATTGGAGCCCGAGCGCGATCAAATCCGCGCTCATGACCACCGCATACACCGTCGACAACGCCAACTCGCCTCTCCGAGACGCGGCCGATTACTCCCTCTCCACCCCGTGGGCCCACGGTGCGGGCCACGTGGACCCCCACAAGGCCCTCTCCCCCGGGCTCGTGTACGACGCCACGCCGGACGACTACGTCTCGTTCCTATGCTCGTTGGACTACACCGACGATGCGGTGCAATTGATTGCTAGGCGCCCGAACGCCACTTGCTCTTCCTCTAGGAGGTTCCGGGACCCAGGCCAGCTCAACTACCCCTCGTTCTCCGTCGTGTTTGGAGGAGGGAAGAAGAACAGTAGGGTTGTGCGGTACACTAGGGAGCTGACTAATGTGGGACCCGCGGGGTCCGCTTACGTGGCGGAGATCGAGGCGCCCCCGACCGTGGTGGCAACCGTGAAGCCGTCAAAGCTCGTTTTTGGCAATGTTGGGGATAAGTTGAGATATACGGTTACTTTCGTTTCTAAGAAAGATGTGGACTATTCGTTGACAAGTGGGTTCGGGTCGATCACTTGGAAGAACGCGCAACATCAAGTGCGGAGCCCGGTCTCATTCTCGTGGACCCTACGGCTATAATTTATATGGTAGTACTCTTTTGTTTAATGGTGATTCAATTTAACTGGATTTTCTAGGTTTTGAACTAAGTGATGAAGGCCCTTCTTCTATATATGGTATTTCCTAATTTATTTTTATTAATATACAATATGAAAACTTACCATATATGTTCAAAGGGATAATTGTTGACCCGTTGACTTTCAATCCCCTCCCAAACTCCTTTGTAGATTTAAATTAGGAAACATATTAATAAGAACTACAGAACTTTCCTTTTTATTTATAAAAAACAGAATGACTACTACAACTACAGATAATTTTAATGATTCAACAAACAAAGAACAACAAATAAAACCCTAAACCGGTAAAAATCGAGGTCTAACAACGGCTACGCATACTAGTGGCGTGATTGGACGAAAAATCAGCAAGCACAATGCGAAAGCAATCTGGTACGAAACCACGGCATCTATGGCAGCATATTCTATCTGATCGCAATCGAGCTCCTTTGCATCCCACTTGCTCAAAGTTATCTGCAATGGCTTCTCCATGTTCTTGCCAAGAACTACGTACGCCATCTTTTTCAGCCCCATGTATTTGTACTCTCCGTTCCCATTACGACCGTGGATCATATCCAATCTTCGGTTGATCATCGCCAATCGTCCGTCTTCATTATCACGACCGTTGGTCATAGCCAATCTAGCGAGATCGTTCAGGTCCGATGTTCTTCCTACACGCAAGCCATGATGACTGTACAATTTGTCCACATCATCTTTGATTCCGACCCCACAAAACGTGTGACGAGGATCGATCAAGAAGGCGTGGAGCAACGGCGGGATAAAGTCGGCATGGAGAATTTGGAAGACGAGGCATCGGTTGCCAACACAGAGTTGGAGTATGGCTATAGGATGATCTTCGCGTGGGGACATATTTGGCAGCCACTCCGTGTCGAGGCCGACTAAAAGATTCTTCGGAAAATCGTTGTGGATGTTGTATATAGAGCATATCCATTCGTGCACTCGTTCCGCTTCTTTTGTTACCGTTACGTATATGTTTTCGTTGTAAAAAGGGACCGAGAAAAGACCGTTTGGCTGAGCTCGAATAGTTGTCATGGCCATAGGAGAGAAATTGATCAATACAGAAATTGAAGTTGGAAGACAGAATTATTCAGTTCAAGTATATATAGAGATGGGGCAGAGGATTCAAAAGGTAACATTGTTCTAATCTGGAATAATATAAGGAAAGTTTGTCCAAGTATAATTTCAGATAAAAAAGGAAATATTACCTTATACAAATTATTACCAAATAAAAACCCAACTTAATATTTTATTAACAATGAATTTATTCCGTATTCTGGAATAATATAAGGAAAGTTTGTCAAATATAATTTCAGATAAAAAAGGAAATATCACCTAATACAAATTATTACCAAATAAAAACCCATACTAATATTTAATTAACAACGAATTTATTACGTATTAAACAAGAAAAAAATTATCAATTGTTTCAGATATTTAATCAATTTTTAAATTATTTATAAAACGATTTATTACATAAATGTACTCATCATAATTTTGTCAACAAAACTATAACTGGGCCTTCTATCTCCAAGGCCCAAAACTACTACAAAAATATTTAATTACTAAAATACCATTAATTATAAAATATTTTTTTCAACTAAATAAAAATTAAATTAAAAAACAAAAATCACCAAAAGTATGGATTATTCGATTAGAGTGAACTTTCCTTGTAAAAAAATTGAGAACCGACTAGCCGGCGATTGTAATATTGAGTTAATTATCCATGTATCGATCGGCGGCGAGACGACTGCTGCCGGCGTTATGCCGTCGAACCGGTCACTTACGAAGCCAAGCTTCTCCAGTCGGTTGCTCCGCCCCAATCATACCTCCGGCGGCGTTTTTTGTGACTGCTGCTTCCGAAAACGCTCGAAATCACAAACCTAATAGCTTCGAATCCGCCAATCATCCATCATCATCATCAACATCGTTAGGTGAAGGTCGGAACCCTAGATTCACAGGCGGTGCCAAAACTCACTGGCAGGAAGAGCAGGCTAGTGTTCTTCAGGCGTCCCTCCGCCACGTGGTTCGTTCTCGTCACCAAATATTCAGTTTTCCTTTAATTTTTATCCGTTGTTTATTGCGTAATTGAATTCATTGGTATTTCACATGTGTTAATTTTTTACGTAGTAAGGTGATTATTGGCTCTGTGGATTTATGAATTTTCGGATTCGATTGGGGAAAAACTATTTCTAATTAAATGGACCAATTTTGGGTCAATTTGCGACCTCCTTATTAATTTTCCACCAACACATTCTAAATGCATTGTGATTTTGTTTGATTAATTGGCTTACGGTGATTTGATAATTCGTTGTATGCGATTTCGATATACGCGTAGTCAAATTACAGAGGAAGTGAATTACCACTTGATTGAATGGTTTGTGGAATTTCAATTGGACAGATTAGATTAGGGTGGAGTGATGCTGCCATGATTGCTGGAGCAAAGGAGGTTGGTGTTTCTCCTTCCATTGTAGGATCTTTTCCTCGGAAAGAAGCTGAATTGGTAGAGGTATAATTTTCATCTACGCACTTTTTATTGCTTTATATATAAGCCGACAAGAACATAAAAAAAATATCCAAGAATGTTTAGACCACTACTTTGTTTTGCATTACCAATTCAGCTTAGTTATTTAACACTTTTTAGCCTTCACGAAATCAAATTAGCTAGTTGGTAAAAGAATGAAAATCACAAGGTTCTCTGTATTGATTCTTTTCCCTGCAAAATAAAGAGAAGACTATCTCTAATGTTATATCTGCAAGGAAAACAAACGTATAATGATGTTTTTGGCTATAAGTAATACGGTAATAGGGCTACTCAAGTCACTTAGGAAGAAGAAAAATATCACTTCATTGTATTATGTTTTGGCTACATCCAATTGGGGTCTCGGTTTATTTTATGTGATGAAGGGTTGGTTTGATTTACCCTCTTATATTAAATTCTGCTATTTCTGGTGTTCTCCCTGGTTTTCGTGAATATCTTTTCCTGGATGCTTTTTTGCCATTAATTTTTCGTATGTGGAAGATTTTGTTTAGCATAGTATAGCTAATATACGCCACTTGTGACTAATATAATGATCTTTCATCCAAGTCCTGAAATTTTTTGGTTCAGTTTTTCATGGATGATTGTCTGCAAAAGTTAATTGACATAATTGACATGAAAGAGGATTTGAAAACCTTAATCCCTAGTCACCGTGTGGCCAAGCTTGTTAGAGTTCGCCTAGAAATGCAGGCTCCCTACATTTCGAAGTGGCCTCAAGCACTAAGCATACAGGTAACTTTTTATGATTTATTCATTGTGTTTAGTCTTTATTAGTAGATTCTCTGCCAAGTAAATTTAAAAAAAAAACATAAAATCGTAGGCGCAACCTTCAAATGTTTCCACAAGCTTCAAGCAGAGAGCAATGCTTGTTGATGAGATTTGGCATGCTGCTGGGGACGAGGCAACTGATACTGATTGGTATGTGAAGAGAACAATCCTTGGTGGAATATACTCTGCAGCTGAACTATACATGCTAACTGATACTTCCCCAGGTTAATATACGTTGCATATCAGTAGTTTAATTTTTTTTCCTGCAAAGAGCTTGTTCATTTGGCTTGCTTTCTGTTAACAGATTTTCAGGATACATGGGAATTCCTGGACGAACGAATTAGAGACGCATTCAACCTTAAAAAGACAGTTCAAGAGGTAATCATACTGACCTTTAAATTCATTTGAAGGATTTGTCCTCTTCACTGGTTTTGTGGTTGTCTGAAGTGTCTCAGTGTCGTGTTAATAAAATAACCCGAATTCAATTATCATGTTCCCATCATGTCACATTACTTCTGGATTCTGAAGTTTGGGATGAGGCCGATAAAACTGATTGGCTTAGAGAAAATTAAATAATATCATCCATCTTAGTCATTCTGCTCAGTTAGTGAAACTCAATCCGATTGATTCATGATTTGCAATTTTGCCTGGACAACTTTCGATACTATAACTTTCCCTTGTATGGACTGGTAAAAAAAAGACCAGGCTAATATTACGAGGATTGAATCAGGTCATTAAGTAAATGCACTTCTTGTTGGCTGTTGCAGTGGAAAGAGCTGTGAACTTTAGGGGAA
This sequence comes from Erythranthe guttata, assembly GCF_056151865.1. Taxonomy (NCBI): domain Eukaryota; kingdom Viridiplantae; phylum Streptophyta; class Magnoliopsida; order Lamiales; family Phrymaceae; genus Erythranthe; species Erythranthe guttata. Next base: position 5,453,388 of record NC_142542.1, on the reverse strand, counting down.
ATCTTCTAGTATGTGTGTGTGTGAAAAAGAGTTTTCGACAAAATTATGAAGGAAGATATATGGTCTTCTCTTGTGTTTTGTCTACTTCACCAGGGGAATTGGATAACTTTCTTAAACGAAAAAAATTTGCATTTTACTGTATGTATGCAGTATGCACTTTATGAATTGCAACACATCTAAAATTTGTCATCTGAAATTTTTCGAGACGTGCAAATTTGCAGGCAAAGTATCTGGCAGAAGCAGTGAGAGCTGGGATGGGAGGTTCTGCTCAAGAATTCGTGAAGAAGCTCTTCCAGCGTTGATTATTAACAAGGATGGTGAAAATAATATTACTGCTTTTACACTTTTTTCTCGATGGACCGATAGTAAGAATATTTGCGAGAGTACCGTTTGGCATATGTATAATCCTTGTCCCTATGGAGTGTTATTCAGCAATAAAATGCAAATTACGAATGTTTTATACAGTGAACTTCCCCAGTTAAATCTGTAAATAAATAAAGTGAAAACGGAGGCCAAATAAGTATCTAAATATAGATGCTCTTTGTTCTCAAAATGTTTATGTTTAGCCTTAAAAAAGAAAAATACATATGAACAATAGATAATATAACCATGGCAAAATGGTAAATTACTGTACTGTTTGCACAATAAGCCATGGCAAAAATACATAGAAATATATATATATATGCCCATTCCCCTGTGAAATAAGCACACTATTATTTAATACTATTTATTATTTAATAATACTCAAACTTCAATCTTCTTGACCAATCAATATCTATTATAGCTCCCATTGGCATTGTATACTCGCATTCAACCACAACATCAAAGGAAGAGATAACACATATTCACATCTTCTACACCTGCATTTGTCAAATGTAATAATTCATTTTCTTACGCACTTCTTGATTTCTGCACTTTCGTGTGTGTGTGTGTGTGTGTGTGTGTGAGAGAGAGAGAGAGAGAGAGAGAGTCCAACAGGGATTTGAAGTATGTTATTACCCTGTATCCAAAGCTGGCGGAGAAGATAACTTTATATTTCCAGAACAATATCTGCAAAAAGAAAAAAAAAAAAAAAAAAAAAGAAAATCATACCATAAAGCAAAGATCACAATATAACTGCATATACAAATGTTTGATAATACAAAAAAAATGTTTTGTATTCTTACATTCTGAGTCTGTTTTGACCCATTTAGTTTGATGAAAAGACTCTTCATACTCTTCGTCATCGCTATCGACAATCGCAGGCCTATTATCCAAATATTTCTTCGAAGTAGGCCTTTGAGGATATATCTTTTTGTGCAGCAATGCCCTCAGTATCTGAAAAAAAATAACACATCTCGCATGAAACAAAAACAAATGACGAAGACCGAGTTACGAAAACTAGAACGAAGACGGTAACTAAAAAAACCTTATCCAATCTCGAGTTATCCACTTTAGTAGTATCCGGATGCGGGTCCCGCAAGACGAATCCACCTCTGCACAGAAGCGCCTTCTTGATGAGAAACGAGATCGATTTTTTACCGATCCCGTTCTTCCTTTTGTTATTGTTATTATTATTATTATTATTCAGTCGTGCGTCTTTAGCTCCTTTGTTGACTGTACTGCTGATGGTCCTCTGTATACGAGCGTCTTCGTTTGCCAACAAATGAACCGCTCGTTCCTCGATTTCTCTCGAGCAATCCAAGAACAGTTTCTCTCTATCGAGAGAAATGTGGTTATTCAGTAATAATCTCAATTCTTTATCAATAACTTGTTGTTCTTCTTCTTCTTCTTCCTCTTCGAAGTTGTCTTGTACTTGTGATGCGGTGTTTTCATTGTTCGCATGAACGCTCAACTTGTCGGAATTTCCCAATGTACCAATAGCAAGCAAACCGTTTGGCCAATCGGAGTACACTTCTTTGCAGTGGTGCTGCATCATATGATCATCTGCAACATAACATAATTATAATCAAATATATGTATATTATCGATCAAACAAATGTGGGGTCGGTTAAAAAAGACTCACATGACATCGATTCTGGATTCGGCTTGTTCGAAACTTCACTTCGATTACGTTTGTTTAGCGTCCAACCAAAGATCTAAGACAAATAATAGTCATTATAAAATCACAAAACCTATAAAATTCCAAAAAAAAAATATAATTAGTAAATGTTAATTACCTTCATTATTGAATGCTCTAGCTCTATAAGAATCAAGATTTATGAAATAGGATGAGAAATAAACTAAGTATAAATAGTGAAGGCCAATTGGTGGGGTGGTGAGAAATTTCACAGCCAAGCTGCTCTATATATATTAGTGGTCCAAGTTCCAAAAGGATGTCCCCTTGCCGCCATTTTTATTTTTTTATTTATTTCTCTTTGTCTTAGTGTCCATTATATTATATTTTTCTATTATTTATTAATAATAAGATAGTAATTTATCCCGTTTCAAATTAACCGTCGCTTTGGCAGACTTTTCTAGTACAATAACACTGTCACTTTAGAATTACAGTACTCTCAATTTTGGCATATCATGCCTTAATTAAACGAAGAAAGAATTAGTTGGGAATAAAGCTGATGCAAAGGGTATTTTAGTCGCATCCTATATTTTTTGGTTAAGAATTCACGCTATTTTTAAGTTTTCTTAATATTCGTACATCAATTTAAAACGACAGTTACTTTGAAATAGATGGCGTAACATGTCTACAACATGTATCACATTCGGTCATTAAAAACACTATGACGCTCAAGTCAGCTCCAAACATAAAAGAGTTACCGATAATTCGAGAGTTTTCGAAACAACAAAATATCAAGTACAATAATTAATAATTAACCCAAATTATATTTAAATAAATCATATTAGTGAATTAAGTTTGTTTGGTAGAGATGGATGTAGCACAAGCTAAGTGCTGTCCTAATCTGATGTTTTCTTTTATGTTTTTCCAAAATTAGCTCTGAAAGTTGATAAAAGCTTTGTCATCTTTGAACATGTTCACAAATGGGAGCTTAATTAAACTGTAATTAAGACCCTGATTAATTAATTATTTATTAGCTTTACACTTGTCATGCAGGCTAATGATATGACATGTAAAAAGAAAGACAATAAAAAGGTAGGTGTGTATATTAGGCATGCATTTGTATGCTCTAAAACTGCAAATAATCAAAGGCTACAAATAAAAGGTGTCTCAATTTGGCTGCCCACAATTGAGATCAAATAAGTTATGTAAATGTATATAAAATATAAATATAAATTAATTGATTAATTAATTAATAAAAGGTACAAAATTGGGGTATAGGGGGATGGAGTTTGTGTAGGAAAATGTTTTATTTCCGTGGGATGTCACTTACTCACCCAACCTTGACAACTTGTCTGCATTCTTGTATTATTATTATTATTATTATATTATTATATTATTTATTGTTCTTGTTTGCTCTAATGAGCTAAGCTAATTTGTAATTAAGTTAATTGCATTATCAAATTAGGACAATGGAGTTTCTTATCAGCAAATTAAAATAAAAAAAATTGGACAATGAAGTTTTTGTTTCGATGTAATTCCACTGTTTTGTCTTTTTATTAAAAAAAAATATATATCTCACATTTTTATTATTTAGAAGTTCTTGGAAACAATACGGGCTACGCCCGAAATCATTAAGTAATTGGTTGTCGAACTTCACTGTCAATTTTCAGAAGGTGATCATCACGATCTCACTGTCGATTTGTAGTCAATTTTCGTAAATTTATTATTTTATTTTGTTGAAAAACTCATTTCCACAAGTTCACAACTAATTAGTATACTAAATACTAATAGAACTTGTTTATCTATTAATAATATTATATTGCCCTAGCTAGGTCTAGGGCAAACAATGAAAGGCAGAAATGCTTAATTCATAATTAATTAATAATTAATTAGAAGCCTAAATGTTGAAGCAGAATGGTAGAATATTCAGAACCTGAACAAAAGCTAAATGACATACAAACGTAACCTACTCCACATGCTACAATGTATTTATATTTATTGACCCATCGTACCCCTAAATCCATATATATATATATATATATATATATATATATATATATATCTTCTCTGATAATTCAAACATTTATATATATATATATATATATACACACACACACACACATAATGTGAGATCGATCATTGCTTATAAATTGTTGAGAGGAATTAATAAAAACCCTGAAATCATCCATGCATCGATCTGCCCTAGCTAGAAAGCTAATAATATTCTCCTTTTGGGGCTCCATCTCAACACTCGTGCACGTGGACTTGTCCCATTCCCCACATGCCCACACAAACAAATTCAAATTCATATAATATTATATTATATGTTTTGATCAACACAAACAAATAAATTTAGGGTAAATTACGTAAACCCCCTTTACTTAGACTAAATTACAAAAACCACCTCCATCTAATCGTAATTATCAAAAAATCTCTAATGTTTGTTTCCGTGTTACACCAACCCCTTGGCTCCTTAGACCCTACACCCGATGATAAATACCGCGTGGGTCTTCTGCTGACACGTGTATTTTTTTGTATTTTTCTAAAATCCCTACAGGTTAACCAAAGTGGGGGAATATTTAATAAATAATTGAATATAACACGTGTCAGCAGAAGGCTCACCCGATGTTTATCACCGGACGTAGGGTCAAAAGAACCCAAACCCCTTAGAGTGTGACTTTTCACGGATTTTTTTTTTCTTTTCCAGGGAATAGACTTTACACAATTTCAAATGTTTTATTTTATTTCTCACCTATTTAACATAAGGTATAACAGATTGTACACATTTTATGTTAGAAAACTCGATCAACAGTTAATCAGAAGGGGAATTTTGATTATTACGGATGCATGGATGGGGGCATTTTTTCGTTATTTAACCTAAGTTCGAGGGGATTTTTGTAATTTACCCGTAAAATTAATACAATTAAACATTAATTCATGTCCATCGAGTTTCCATGGCGGGAGCACACGTGTCAGACCGGGACATTTTGATTAATGTTCATCGTACCCATATCACACCAACACCTGTGTTTTTCAAACAAAATCTCCATGGTCGATCGATATCCTTAATTAATTAAATAATTAATTAATAAAATTTGTAGTCAACTAGTAATTTGATGGGGGGCCACCCCCTCATCCCCGTTCGCTTATACCCATGCCAATGTTTATAAACTTTATAGCAATTGAATATATTATATTGCAATAATGCATGCATCCCCAAAAATATATAACAACTCACATTTGCCCAAGTTTCAATGTGTGAACTCTTTAAATTCTTGACTATGTGAATAATTAACCTGTGATTTCCGAGTGATTCACCACGAGGTCAAATCAAATTAAAATTAAAATAAACTTAATAAAAATAATATAAAATCTCAAATATATGATCGATCTTTAAATTAGAAAAATAGGCAATAGAGGAGGTGAATAAAATAAAATTGTTGGAAAAACAAATCTTGAGGTTGGATAGACTGAGAACTACTACTCAAAGCAATAAAATGAAATGTAATTCAACAAAGAATTTCAATTTTTTTTTTAATATATTTTCTTGTTTGTTATGAGTTGATTTTGATTAATAGTTAAGAAACTCCAATAATACTGCAGCATATGTTGGTTGGAGCATATTTGCAGTTCGTGGTCCCCTAATCCAGAAACTTAGCAATGTGTTTAATTAATCAAGACTCTTTAACCAATCAATTATCGAAACGTTTAATGTTAAAAGTATTTGTTAATTACTTTTGATTATGAGGTCCATTTAAACATTCACCTCGAATCATGAACAAGTTAAGAAGAATATCCGATGTAAGATTCATAGTAATCTATTAGCAAGAAACTTTGATGGAAAATACGAGTTGGGAGGCCGAGGCACAAAAATATTTCGTTTTCTTAAGATGAATTGTACACATAAATAGTGTTGATTGAGAGCAATTCCAATTATACCGGCCCACTAGGCAAGTTTAACCCAATAAAGCCCATAAAAAGCGAGGCCCGCGTAAATCGGTCGCTCGCAAGCTGCCAAATAACAACTCATCCTTGAGTAACTCTGGCGGGCAAGACAAATCGTGAAAGGACCTAACGAGAGGACGTACGAATGTGAGGCAGCGGAACAATCTGCTGCCTAGGCTATATGACAACATTTAATGCACGTCCCATCAACTGTCAGGTTCACGGAATGTTTGTTGCTTTTGGCACATGCAGCTATCCCACTGTTCACTTGAAATGACATGTTCACTTGAAATGACATAAGATATGCGATTGAAAGGTGATTTAGAGTCCGACTATATTTTACTAAGATGATTCGACAGGTGTAACTGGATTGAAGGAGTGAAGTCCACTCCTCCCATTATAAATATTCGACGTCGCGAGCCATGCAAGATAAGAACCTAACATCCAAAGAAAAACACATAACTTGTGAAAGAATCCTATTTAGAAAAATCATTGATCTGGCCGTCGAAGTATTAACTCCGGCCTAAAACGTTCAGACTTTTAACGCGATCTTTCAATACTTTGTCATCTGAAATTATAATATTTTCGATACATACATATAGTTATATATATATATATATATATATATATATATATATATATATATATATATATATATATATATATATATATATATATATATATATATATATATAATACAATTCTTCAAGATGGATTATACAGGATTAAAGACTATAATCACAATGTAATAATAAACAATAGCAACGTAGATGAGTCCTTCCCAGGCATATTAGAGGATACAAGGATATAACGATGAGTCCTAATTCATGTACAAACTAATTGTACAGTTCTGCTGCTTTGGACAAAATATTAACTTAGGCTTCGATTCACCTAAAAATCCATACAATCTTCTCACAATATCTGTACGTATATATATAATTATATAAATAATTATCAAGATTCATCATTCGTTTCCATCGCAACAACAGGCATAACAGCCCAAACAAGCCAAAGCACCGAACAGCTGAGTGAATGCAATCGCGCACTGATCGTTCATTTTAGAGCAACACTGTATGCAGTACATGCAACAGCAGTGGTTGAGAAGCCTTCCGCAGCACACAGAAGCCGCCTTTACGAAAACCTCTGCAGCATCGGCTGGTTTCGTGTCTTTACACCCTGGAGGAATATTATCGCCTGTAGCAATTGGATTTCCGAAACCGAGCCCCACGTTGTGCAGCACCGATATTCTTTTAGGTTTGGAGTCTTCGGCCTTGTTGTGTTGATCCGCTTTGCTTTTGCTCGAAACCTGCAACCGTGTCTTTTTAGGTTTTTACAGTTAATTTAAGGTGCGTGTGTGTGTGAATAAGAACGAACCTGTTGCTTAGTGGTGGAATCGACTTTTGTTTTCCCTCTCTCTGTCTCGAGCAAGACCATGCTCGTGTGTTCAGAGATAATACCGTTTAGGACACTCATTTTCGCTATCTGTTGACAGAAGAAAACACACATCATCAATTACGTTTGGCTACAATCTTCGTTTTATAGATTAGTACACGAAATTAGTAGCATACGTATCGAAATATACCTTATCCTGGAGCTCCTGATTGTCTGAGAACCAGGCTTGAGCTGTGAGTTGTTCAATCTGATGTTTGGCTACAATCTGTGGATATTTATCCAATTAAATAAAAATGTTATCTTTATTACGCAGCGTATTTCATGCAGTGCAAAACTTATATAAACCGAAGGAACTACTAAAATAAATTCGGGTATATTACCTTGGCAATAGGCATCTCGTTTGCCTGTTCCACTTTCAGCTCGAGAGAAAAATTGCTCATATCTGCAACGATACCATTAACTTTAAGGGTATTCGGAAAAGATCCCTGGTATCTGCCTGACACAATCAAAGGGCTTTCAGACGAAAGGTCTGGAATTTCAGAAGAAAACACCTACACCATGAAAACCATTAACTCTTCGTTAAAAAAAACTCAATTCCGTAAGTAATATCAATAGAAAACGAAAAAAACGAATAATATATTTACCTCAAGATCAAGTGTATCGAGATTCTCAAAAGCAATATTTGCTAGAAAGATAGATGACGCTCTAGCAAACAGCCGTCTCACTCGAACCTCAATGGAATCTGACAAATCGAAGAAAACAAATTAGAGAAGGGGATTTTATCATCAGATCTTCTTATTATACATGTGAAAATAGAAAGGCGATGTAATATATATTTACAGGACAGAGAAAAACTTACCGACATCACTGGCGATTTCATGATGCCCCCGACCAGTTGTTGCAAGCATCCGAAGAAAATAATGATTACAGAATGTGCCTAACACATTCAAATCACTAGTTTAGAACATTGAAATAAAAATCAATGATTACAGAATGTGCCTAACACATTCAAATCACTAGTTTTGAACATTGAAATAAAAATCAATGATTACAGAATGTGCCTAACACATTCAAATCACTAGTTTAGAACATTGAAATAAAAATCAATGATTACAGAATGTGCCTAACACATTCAAATCACTAGTTTTGAACATTGAAATAAAAATCAATGTAATGAGAGAAACAGCAAGATTTAGAGGTGACTTTGTTATAAGACAAAGATCTTCTCTTTGTCTGAACTTGCGGGCCCGTCTCACCAGTTTGACTACTTGTGTGTAACAAATTTTAATATATTTTTTCCTAGGCTTTTCCTCATCCACCTCTTGAATATTTTTTTAATTACATTCGATGAATTTGAAACATTATAAATACATAACTACACACCTATGCCGAGAGTGTATATTCTTGTAGAAACGTTCTTTTGGCTTGTTAACTGAGTTTTCACCGTGTCGCAAATATGTTTCTCGTCTTCCACAGCTCCATCAGTAATGAGGAAAATGATTGGCATTGAGTTGCAACTATCAGATAACATATTCATAGCCTGAATAGTAAAGGCAGTTTCTGTTAGTATACAAGTATCAGCTTTTAACAGAGCCGATAGATATAAATGACAAACAAATTACGCATTCCTGAACTATATATAGAAGATCGAAAGGTACCTGATTTAGAGGAAGCAGAATATTCGTGCCACCACCAGCTACAAAATTCATATTGATCCACTGAGTCACATTTTCAATAGCTTCTGAAGTTGCTGGCTCAAGTGCCGAGGAAAACAGGTAAATTTCACCATTGAATGCAATTACATTAAACGAGTCTTTGGGGTCAAGCTTCGCGAGTGCAGCGAAAAGGGCATTTTTGGTATCTTCGAGTGTTCTACCTCTCATGCTTCCACTAATATCAACAACAAACACCACTTCCTTCCTAAAAACCTTTACACAATTTAAATCAAATTCAGCCAATATTCATCCGAAAGCAATAGTTACAAGAAATATTTTTAATAATAATAATGAAAGAGAGACTGAATCTCGAGTTACCTTTTCACTCTGCTGCTTCCCCGGGAAAACATAGCAACAGAACATATCCCTATTGTCTGCATCCTGTAACAATGGAGGACTCAAAAGTACACCACCAAGAGTATGACTTGAAGACACCTGAAAAATCGGTACCGTAGAGATTTCTTTCTGGTCAAACGCATTGCTTATGAACAACTACTTATCGAAATTAATCAGATTACACACAAAAAATGTATATTTAAAATCTTACAGTATATGCGAACTGAAAATCATTGCTTGACCATGAAAGAACTTCAGCTTCATACAAGAAACCCAACTTTCCAGCTTGTCGTAGTCGCTCCTAAAATCTCGAGAAAAATGAAAACTGTAAGGAAAATCATTCTTCTTATTCATCTCGTAATCGACCATCGGAAAGAGTAATGGTGTACCTTCAGGGGATGAGAACTAGTTCTGCACAAAACCTCGGTACCGGGACCCGCATTAACATTCAACTGTATCTTCTCATGTTTAGATATCTTCTTTGCAGCTGGGGTTACATACTCGGGGAAACTAAATGGAATATCCAAGGTGAATTGACCGTCATGATACACTAACTTTTGTGACCATCTAAGTTTAACAGATATATTGGTCCCTCCATCAATCTGAAAATAAAGAGACATAATACCATGTTTGTTAAACAAAGATCGAGTATGTTATTCAGACAGTACAACAAGAAAGGGCATAGGAGGACTTGCCTGTGGAATTGTAAGAGTGAATATATGAGCTCTTAAGAAGCCTCCATCTTCAATCTTCGCCACCTTTTGTTCTGTACATTTTTCGTTTTCCGCGGCGATTATTTGGGTAGAGTATGATTTCCTCGGCACCTCAACCTCCACACCTAGAATTGAACCCTGTTAGCCAAATAATATACTTCTTGAGAACCAAAAAATAAAACCATCGCGTCGCTAATGTGAAGCGAGACGAGTACAATAATTTTACAACTGACAGCATAACGGGAGTTTATCGCAACATAAATTACAAGTGAACATGTATAATACCAACTTCAAAGACAAATCCACCCGAATAGCTCACACGGAATAAATACTAAACCAAGTCAGAACAAAAATTTCCCTATTTATATGCACTAAGATAAGATGAAGCGTGTTCTTACTACAACAGAGGTTGCAAGAGAACAGGGGAAGCCCTAGTAAAATGAAGTAGAAAAACAACCTATTTTATTTTGCTTGGATGAAATTCAGACAATTAGAAGCATAAAAGAAAGAATAAAGCGCAGAAGAGAAGAATCTATCTACAGCTACCTGTTCGCCCATGGGAACAGCGATGCGGCAATCGCAGCTGCGGCTGCCCATGACGCAGTGCACGCGCCACGTGCCGGTGACGGTGACGAACGCGGTGTCGAGATAGCAATCAACCTCGAGGGAAACCCCGTTCATCTGGAGCGGGATCAAGGCCGGGGGGTCGCACCTGCCGTGCACGTGCGGCTGGTAGCTCGGCATGTCCGGGTTGTCGACGATCGCCGGGTCGGAGATCACGGCGTAGACCATTGGGGAGTTCGGGAGGTACGAGTACCCGGCGGCCCTCTCCATCGCCGTCGGGGGCTTCGGCGGCGCAACCGCCCTGTCCTTGCCGAAGTACACCCTCTTAGAGAGGCGCAGCCCATCCTCCACCGCGGCCTCGAAATCCTCCGCCATAGCTAGCAGTTCCAAAAAATGGGGAATTCGAAACGTGATTTTTTTTTTTTTTTTTTTTTTTTTGAAGGCTGGAGCCGACGATTTAGGTTAATGGCGATTATTGTACGAACCTTTAGGAGAGAGAAAAAAGATGGCCGTTGGAAACGGTGGGACCCACCACCTAATGAATTATCTCCTGCAACAAGAGCGTCACTAGCTTTTTGCACCCTAATGGAGAATCTGTTGTACAAACAGTGAAGGACAATTGTCGTCCCGAATGTACAAACAGTTGAAGCTCGGTCCTGTGAGCCTTGCTGCAGAGGATAAAGCTCCCAACGGTTCTATTCTTTTCGTGACCATTTGATAAGGAGGGCCGTACGAAATTCCAGGCGTTAAATTAACGAATCAACTGTTTCCAGCTCAGCAGCCAATTCATCATTTTCTGTTAATTTCTACACAATTGTCGCTACATTTCTCTATGTCGAATCTCAGACAATTCTTTTTCTTTTTATTATTGCTTAAAATTAAAATTTCTGAAAAAAGCTTTTGTTAACTCACAGTCAACGGACTATTACAATATTTAAACATTTAAAACTTAAGCCCAGCCCGAAATCATTTATCTTAACCCGGCCCGGTCCGCTTTCAATGAACAAATGTGGGCCTAAAATCGACAACATTTAGGCCCATTACCATCCCTAGACCAAATCTTATAATTTAAGTCAATTTTTTTTTTGACATATTTCTATAATATTAACTTTTATGTATAATTTATTATTTACTAACTAAAAATTTAATTACAGTTCTGACTTCTGATTGTTGATATTAATTAATTTGTATATATTTAACTTTAATTTCTCTAACTTTGATTAATTATTTAATATTAATTAAATACACCCATCCCACCTTAATTATGATTATTATAACTGATATTATAGTATGATCAGAAACTAATTGACATGTTAATTATAATCACACTACTAACTTATTTGAGTTAATTATGCTTTTAATAACATGGTTTTCAAAACCGTAGCAAAATTAATAATTTATAATGTTAACAATTTAAATTAATAATATTGTTTTTTCCTTGTTCATAAAGTTTTCAAACAGTGGTGAGCACTAATTAGATGTGACTATTTTTACTAAACACAAATAATTATATGTGATTATTTATTTATTTATTTTGGGGAAAAATAGCTAGAAATTACTGAATATAATCTTTTATGTTGAATTTGCTAATACTCCTTAATTAATTTCTTCACCGGCGCGAAACATCAACCCTCTGTCAATCCGCCGCCCGCCGCCATTCTTCCACCACCGTGATTCGCCGTACAATCCACCATGTCCTCCACCAATTGACCACCAGAAAACAAACAGGATTTAAATTATTTCACAAACAAATCAGCAAAAAAGATAATGATGACTCTCAGATACGCGAGGCAGACCAGAGCCTTCCTCTCTCCTCCTTCCGCCGCCGCCGCCGCCACCACCACCGGACTTCCACTCTTCTCCACCGCCGCCACCCATCCCCACTCAATTTCCTCCGCCGCGTATCCTTCCTCCCCTTCGCCCTACTCCTCCAATCCCACCATTTCGAACGGATCCCTATCCGAGATACACCACGCCGGCCTCGTATTCTACTTCCGGGAATGGCTCATGTCTCGAAAGACACCTATCTTCGATCATATCTTCGAAATCCTCCGCGCACAAGAAGATTCCTCCGCCGATTCCGCCCTTTCTCACTTGAATTTCGGCGTATCGGAAGCTTTAGTTCTCGATGTATTGAGTTACGGGAGTAAAGATGTACTCTCCTGCTTGAAGTTCTTCGATTGGGCGGGCCGGCAGCCCGGCTTCCACCACACGAGAGCCACATTCAACGCCATTTTCCGGATCATATCTCAGGCGAAGCTGATGAATCTAATGGTAGACTTTTTAGAGAACTATACGAAGCAGAGGTATGTCCATAAAGTAATGTACTACAATATCTTGGTCATAGGTTACGCCGTAGCAGGCAAATCGGAGATTGCACTCCAACTGTTTGGTAGAATGCGGTTTCAGGGCGTGGATTTGGATTCATTCGCATACCATGTGCTTATGAATTCTCTCGTCGAGGAGGGTTATTTTGATGTAGTGGAGACGGTGGCGAAGGAAATTAGGATCCGGGGGTTTCAGAATGAGGTCACGCATTCGATTATGATGAAGAATCTTTGCTTGCAGAATGAGTTGGAAAGGGGAGAGGAGTATCTGCGTGGTCTTGTCGAGGATAACGGGGCGCGGTTGAGTGGAATTCCTGTCGCTACCTTCGTGGCCACCTTGTGCAAGAATAATAAATTTGATAAGGCCGCATTGTTAATCGAGGAGTTTACGAAAATGGGCTCCGTTTCGATGGAGCATGCATATGGTGTGTGGATTAGGGACCTCGTCAAGGCTGGGAAGTTGGATCGTGCCTTGGAGTTTTTGAAGGACAAGCAGGCGGTTGAGGATTATGTTCCGGATGTATTTCGTTATAACATGTTAATTTGTAGGCTTGTGAGGGAGAATAGGCTCGACGAGATCTATGATCTGTTCGCTGAAATGAAAGAGAAGGAGATATTGCCTGATGTTGTCACCATGAATGCTGTCTTGTGCTTTTTATGCAAGGCAGGGATGGTGGACATTGCAATGGACTTGTATAATTCGAGGGTGGAGTTTGGCCTCTCTGTTAATTGCATGGCTTATAATTATCTTATAAATACTCTATTGGGGGATGTCAGTGTCGATGAAGCGTATAACCTGTTGAGGAATTCCATGGAAGAGGGTTATTTCCCTGGTGAAAGGACCTTTTCCATTATTGCGGACGCTCTCTGTAGAGAAGGAAAGCTTGATAAGATGAAGGAGCTGGTTGTTTTCATGCTAGACCAGAATATCATGCCTAGTAACTTCACGTATGACAAGTTCATATCGGCTCTTTGTAAGGCCAGCAGAGTTGAAGAAGGGTACTTGTTACATGACATGCTCAACAGAATAAATAAATCATCTAGAGCGAGTACTTACCTGCACCTGATAAGTGGATTTAGTAGGTCAAGTAGAGGAGATATAGCAGCAAGATTGCTCATTGAAATGCAAGAAAGTGGTTTTAGGCCAAGCAGGAGATTGGTCAGAGAGGTAATTAGCTCCTTATGTAAAATGGATAATCCGGAGAAGCAATTCTACGGGTTGCTTGAGATGCTGCTGGCTCGTAATCAGTTGCCCACGTCTCGCAGTTACAACTTATTAATTGATGGAGCTGGACATGCGGGGAAGCCTGAACTGGCCATGCTAGCATATGAAATGATGAAAAGCGGCGGTCTTCTACCTGATTTGAAGTCCGATATCATATTGTTGCAAAGTTATCTGAAAAGCAAAAAAACTGCTCATGCTATGGAGCTGTTCGGCGATTCGTCCACGAGATGGAAGAAGAGAAAACTGTGGCACACCATGGTTATTGGTCTTTGCAAAGTCAAGAAACCGGAGTATGCATCACAGGTAATGGAGGATATGAAGACAAACAAGATAACACCTAGTGTCGAATGTTATGAGGAGCTTATAAAGCTGTATTGTGATTTGGAGCAATATGATAAAGCTGTGGATATTCTCAATGATATGACTCAAATCGGTCGTCCGGTTTCTTCCTTCATAGGCAATTTATTTCTGTTGCACGCATTGAGAACTAGGAAACTGTATGATGCTTGGGTTTCTTCATCCGAGAAGGAAAATCTAACCTCTGCCAGTTTGGTGTTGGGCCACCTAATAGGTGTTTTTTCTGGTTGTGTTGAAGGAAACTACGATGACGAGGATATGGAAGAACTGATCCAGCAAAGCTTCCGTATGGATATTTATACAAATAATATGCTTTTGAGGAGATTAAGTTTGAAAGGAATGGACTTCGCTTGTAATTTTTTTCACAGATTACAGAAAAAAGGGTATGAACCAAATCGATGGACTTATGATATAATTGTCCATGGTTTAGCCAAAGATGGTCGGAAATCAGAGGCTAAAAAATGGATGGAACGGATGTTCAGTAAAGGGTTTCATCTGACAGAAGTTACCCAACGTATGATCTAAGCATGACCGAAAGTTCAGTTTTGCAAGGTTCATAATAATGGACAAATGTGTAACCTCCAAACATATATGTGAGTTATTCACATTTTTACTCACAGTATACATTTTTGTTTGTAGTTGTGCTCATCCTTGAATTATTCTTCTTCACGGTACCTCGGTACTGCTTGTGTGTATAGATTTACTCATCTTTGATTTAAAGAGAGGATCCTAATATATCTGGTTATCCTCAAGTTGCTTTTTTTTTTCTTTTTTGGCTTATATCAGTTGCTTCTTCATATCTCATTGATGCTTACTATGAACACAACACTCTCAATTTGCATATTTGAAGTTAGCTCATGAAATTTGATATCTTGTCAAGGCATTTCATATAGTGTTATGATTGGGTCAAATGTGAATTATACATGATAATGTGTGGGTTATTCTCATTTTTCTTTTGTGCCGATTCGCAACTGCATATGCTATCCTTTAGGGTCTCGGATAGTTACGATGATAAAGACCTGCTGGATTCTCGAGATGAAAACACTGAGAGGGCCTTCGAATTTGATAATCTGTCACTCTTGCGAGCTATCAGTGCAATGGAAATAATTGGTGAGTCAAAGGTTTTCCTTTAAATTAAAACGAAACAGTAGCATTTGTCGGGTAAGTGGTGTTAAATCAATAACAAAATCTTGTTCTGCAAAAAGAAAAATAAAACATGTTACATAAAAAAAAGTTAGTTATCTAGAAATAATCTTCGTGTATTCAGCTTTTTAGATATGATAATCTTCTTCACTTGCTAATACGATTTCTTTGTTAATACCTCGTTGCTTGCAGTCATCAGTGTTGCATTGTTTAGATGCTTACCTTAGAAGAGGTCGCCCCTTGAGAAGTTCATCAGTGTAAAAGGATATCGTCTAATTTACAGTGGAGGATGCGGATTCTCATTTACGTTCTCTCTGGACTTATGTGGAAAGAGAAAACCGAGACCCGATTGAGAAAGAGTTACTCAGAGGCACGAAGCTACATTTTCTCTTCCAAGGGAGTAAGTCACGAACATGTCCCTTCAATTAGTGATCCCTTTTGTTCTATTGTTGAAATATCAAATATGTATACGTGTGTGTATATATATTTATTGGTAAGTGTATCTCAATTAACAGTAAATTTAAAATGAACTTGCGTATATTTTACAGGTTCTTGGAGAGAAGTAGCCACATATTTCCAGATTGGCTGTTCGGCACTACTGCATAGAAAAATCCATCTTCAACGTATACCCAAAAGGTACGTGCGTATGGTCTAGCCATGTGTTACTTTTGGATCTTAGCTCTTAATATCTTGAAAGTTGTGAGAAGGACCCGAAAAATCTCAAATGTTTGTACTCTACTGAAACAAGAATATGTTATGAGGTGGAACCTACAGTTAACAAAAGGGAAGAGGGCGATGGCATATTCATGTAATTGTTATATCTTTGAATTGGGTAAAGTGTTAATATGGAATTGTATTGTCAAAATGATTTTCCACAGTTATTAAGCTTGAAGAACCTCAAACCCTGAGCCCTTCGTTTTTAGTATTAGTATTAA
Organism: Erythranthe guttata; assembly: GCF_056151865.1. Lineage (NCBI taxonomy): Eukaryota > Viridiplantae > Streptophyta > Magnoliopsida > Lamiales > Phrymaceae > Erythranthe > Erythranthe guttata. The sequence continues at coordinate 5,436,740 of NC_142542.1, read as the reverse complement.
ATGAATGTAAAAAGTATCATAAGAAGACAAATCATCACTTGTTTTTAAAGATTGAATAATTTGTAAACTCAGAAAACAATGATATCAAACAAGAGGTTATTTCTATGCTACACACGGTTAAAGTCACCTCGAGTTAATTTTTACAGTTAATCAAACACACACTAATATGTGTTTTTGTGTTAATAAGGGTTGAGATTTCCCCAGTGTAGCATAATATAGACCTCATACAAGGCATTATTGGAAACCTGCTTTTAGTTAATTTTCTTTTATAACACGTTAAAAACCGTGATAAACAAAACACAATCAACCATAAGAATCGTGCTTAGAGTAATATTGCTTCAATCAAACGCAACTGAATAACCATGGTGGTCTGAGCAAGTTGCCTTTAAGGCACAGATCACCTAACTGTCGAAAAAGTTGATATCTTAAAACCATAAACAGAGAAAATAAGTAAAGTTTCGATATTGAAAAGGTTGCAACATTTAGCAGTTAGCACAAATAAAACATAACCAACATAATCTAATTTGTCTTGAGAGAAAGTCAACTTGGAAAACAAAATTTGAACATCTTAAAACTAACAAGCTTTTCAAGTTTGCACTACGAATTTCAAAACAACTTCAACTTCAAAGCCTGCTGCGATATCCATGCTTCATTAACGGTACTGCAAGATACAAAACAGAATACAATATCAGCATTTGCACATTTCATTTGCACATTTCAGATGACCAGATATAAAAGACATCAAATCGAAACATAAAAGCCGAATTAACTATCTCCACAAATATTAAGTTATACCAAAAACATGGTAAAACCCCAAATATTATACATACTACATCTCCCAAATCGAAACGTAAAAATCGAATTAACTAACTCCGCAAATTCTTAAGCTTCATTTACCCCAAATATTACATACTACATCTCCCATAAGAAACACGGGAAAACCCACAGTGACAATCAACAAACATCTATCCTAATGGGAAGGATTTGAGTAGGTACGACAATTTGTACAAATCATTTCAATTTGGATAAACGGAAACTGGATTAAAGGGAAGACGAGGATTTCAAATGACAATGTGAATTTCTAATAACCCCAAACTAGGAGGACTAAACAATTACACAAAATGAATATTACGAAATGCACAAAGCATAACAATCGAATATAATCAAACAAGTATTATTATGAATTTGATACCAAAGCCTCCAAATTATCAAATCAGGTCAACCTAAAACTAATTAAAAATATTCAAACTGAATCAAACCCTGAAAAACATTAAGTTATACAATAAATCAAACTTCAATATTCATACAATAAATCTTTTGGGGATTAATTTTTAAATATAAAAAAATAGAGTAAAAAACAAACCTTGATGAAGCCAATTTCCTTGGAGTTACTGCGGAAGCACTGCCTGCAACACATCAGACCGTATTTCCTGATCAACCCATGCGGGTTTCCACAGACCCGGCTGTGCCAAAGACGAAACAAATATATAAATACTCAGCTAATTTCTCCGACGAGAACAATCGGAAAAAAATTTCTTCAGTATAAAAAAAAAAAAAAAAAAAAAAAAAAAGACAGACCAAGTGCGTGATCCAGGGCCGTAGGTCTTGGGATGCGAGTTCCAGATATTCGCGTGACCCATTTTTCTTCTCCGCCGGTGAGAAACCCTAAGTCGGAATCAACTGAGGAAGAGGCGCCGATATGATGCGAAAACCCTAATTGCGTGGTGATGGAGGATGAGTTAACGTTTTTATAGGGCTAGATTAATTGATGCGATTTGTCCAATATGCCCTCAGCTCTTCAATTCAACTTGGCCCGTTTGACAGCTTTGTTTAATACCGGTCAATAATATGTTTTTATTTTTCCTCTAATAATAAATTATTATTATTATTACATATAAAATGGTGACCATAAATATTTTTAATATCTTTTTTATTTTATATTGTAGTAATTCGCAAGTGGCCCTTGGTTACGTCTAATTATCAAAATAGTTACGTCGAGTCGATTTCAATAATCAAAATGGTGAACATAAAACATATAAATTGATCAAGTTCGTGCACGCACAATAATCAATTCAACACTTTTTTTTTCCTTTCGAAAATCAAATTGATACTTATCATTTTATAATATTGTCGATTCAAAATTTTATATTCAGTCGCGGATTTTATTTTATTTGTTGTTTAAATTTTGCATTAATGTATTAATCAAACAAGAATATTATGCAATACGATAACTATTTCTCTCTGTCTATGTAATATATAAATTTTAACTCCATTATAACATAAATGGCTAAGAACATGACATTTGTCTCATTCTGAGATCGACATGTGCAATATCTATGTATCGTCCGTTTCGTTATTTTTAAATTTCATAAAATCAATAGTATGATAAATGAATGATTCAAATTCCTTAATGTTGAATTATTGTATTTCCTTATATACAATGTCCAATTTTTTATTATATATTTAAATACTTTTGATCGATTGCCTATAATTTGTATCTATATTATTGCGATAAACTTTTTTTACAATCAATTTTTTTTCAAATATAAATTTATTCTCCTGCAACTCACAGATGAAGTACTAGTTTACCTATGAAATACAACACGTATATTACATAAGACGACGACTTATAATACTAAATCGCAATTACTATTGCCTAATATGCTGATGAAGTTGTCAAAGGTAATTTGCCTATGAAATCATTTTGAAGGCTCCCAAAGTACAAATAGCCCTCAAACTCTAGTGCAGACGTCACGAAAGACATCATCTTTCCCGTCGGGTCATCAAAACTCCGTACTACACTGCCATCACTAGCTATATTCACTACCACTGCTTTGTTCTGTAGCCCAATCATCCATTTTCCCAACCTCGGGAAAACCCGGATTACGTATTTTAATGCCCACGACACGTACATAAATCTCGGCCTCAACTGCATCAAATAATCGACAAATCATGTGTTCTTTTGTACATTAATGTGTGTTTAGGGGTGGATTTTGCTAATATTTATAAGGCGAGGGGTATGTTTACAATTAGAGTAAATACAGGGGTGCTAAATGCAATAAATAAAATTAGTATATACCTGTATCAAGGCAATCCAAAATGAGCCATCTGGAGCAAGATTTATGTTATCAGGAGCACCAGGGAGATTATCAATGAATATCTCTGTTTGCCCTTTTAAATCTCCTTCAACCCAATATTTCAAACATCTATATCTAATCACACATATATATATATAACAAACTTAGAATTAAATTTATTTATTTAATAAACATAAAGAATCAATAAAATTTAATTGATAACGTATATACACATATAGCTTACTTCCATGTTTCACAGACAACCAAGTAATCTTGATCCGCAGATAAGGCGACACCATTTGCGAATCCGAGGTTATGAAGAACAACAGACGCTACATTCGACGAAGGGTCGTATTTTACGAGCTGACCGTTAGGTTTCGTCTCGTGGGCATCGAGTTGCCAATTGTGGAAGCCGTGTTTCGTGCTCGCGACGCTAAAGTACAGTACACCGTGCGACGATTCCACCACATCGTCTGCAAAACTAGCCAAATCATTTAAAAGCATAATTAATAACAACCGATAAGATATTTCGATATAATTGAGATTTTCTTTTTTAATTTATCACCTTATTTGAACACCATTATTAAGATGTGATGCAAGAACAGTCACACCATCTTCATTAACCTTAAGCAAACCCTGTTCCAATGATATACAAGATTACATACCCAGCGTGTGTGTATATATATATATATTGGGAATATTACTGTTTTCATCCTTCAAGTTTACACTTATTCTGCATTTGGTCCCCCATGTTCACAAAAAACACATTTGGTCCCTCATGTTTCAATAATTTGACACTTTTGGTCTTTTTCGTCAATTTAGTGTTATTCCGTCAGTTAAGGGAGTGATGGGCACACGTTTGATTCCGTTAGTACTAACGAAAATTAACCAAAATGACTAAAAGTGTTGAATTTTTGAAACATGAGAAACATGAGGGACCAAAACTGTATTTTACCATATATATATATATATATATATATATATATATATATATATATATATATATATGTATAATTATAATTAAACTAATTACCATGTCTGCATCGCAAACAATTAGATCACCAGCAGCTGTAACAGTTAGCCCTAATAAAGCATCACTGTTAATTTGGCGCCAATTTTCCAAGGTTCCATTTTTATGCAATCTTTTGATAAAACCATCTCTGGTTGCTGTATACAAAACCCCCAATTTATCAACGGCAACATCTTCCGGCTGCTTTAAAACCCCTTCCCCTAATTTAATCACTTCCTATTAGGGCAAAAAAAAAAATTGAAAATTATCTATCACCTTCAGAAGGTGTAAACACACACACACACAGAGAGGAATTCAGATGAAGTGTTTATGTGCCACCTGTAATTTGCCGTTTGATGGAGCGGCCAAAACGGAGGAAGGCGGGGGAATATCGAGCGCGCCGGATGGCGATTCTAGAGAGAGAAAGATCAGTTGCAGAGCGATTGGCTTAATATATGGACAATTAATTCTGAGAAATTAATCTCCTTGCCTATTTTTTGTGGCTTAGAGTTGATATATATATATATACTAGGTACGGAGCACCGCGCAAGGCGCGGTGTCCGGTAGTCATATTTGCACAAGTCGATCGGTTATTTCGACGGAGTTGGTGATGCGAATGCACCATGTGATACGGTGCAATCCCCAAAACTATGAAACAATTGGACGAAAATGAACCTTAATAACTTATCAGTTGGAATGTAACTACGAAAATGTATAGCAATTCTTGCAAATTATTTACAAATGCGTATTTGAATCCAACATAACTATTGTCGTTAAAAAATCTAATCCTACCAACATAGTCTATCTCTCAATGGTCGTATGATCTTAATATACAGTGCAAATGCGGCGCAGTAAGTACGATACGACAGTGTTTTAGAATAAAAAGGGGCAAAACCAAAAAAAGGGGAAAAGAAATGGGATGATGTGATAAGAATGAAAACTCAAGTATCTTGCATTAATCAGCCATGTGGCATTATTATATCTAAAACGAATCAATCATGTGGCATGATCCAAAATAAAGTCGAAACAGTACCAATAAAATTGAAATAAACCTTTACAAATTGTTCTCAAATTCACCAAGCAAGAGTCAAGATTTTATACTTTTACATAAAATTACCAAAATAGTTTCTATCGCACCCCTAAACCATACGAGAAAATAGTCCACAAGAAACTGAAATATTTTGCAACAAAATTTAATTAGAGTGAGGAAGAAAAACCTTAGCAGCGATGGCTCGTAAATACTTGGCTCGGTGGGCCCCAGTTGCGGATGACCAATCTTTGCCACCATTTCTGAAGAATGCTTTGCGAGCAGCTTCCACTGCAATATCAATATATTCAGCCGAAGCCGTTTATATCACCTGACATATTCATATATACCACATACCAGGAAGAAAAAAAAGGCATCAGTCATCACTCATCAGCCATAAACCCTACTCTTTACCTCTATTAATTGTAAAATAAAATAATATAAAAGTAATAATTCAATTTAATAAAAAAAAATATATTCAATCAGTGGCACTCCTGTTATTTCCCTATCAATTATTTATGATCTCGCATCTCAGATTAGATTTCCCCTAATTTATCAAACATTTTACCATTTCCACACTAGTGAACTGAGATTTTTGAGTTCCGCTTACTTCAACGAATAGATCCACCAAATCATAAAACCGTCCGACAAAAAAAAATCATACAAATACACGACAAATTAAGAACCAAAATCTAAACTACTATGATTAGAAATGCAACAGAGGAAGCACAAGTGAAGAGACGAACCGATGGATTCTTCGGCGGCGGGGTTGATGATCGGATTCGCAAATTCCGGACATAAGTCTCATTCAAAAATTGAACACCTAAACCATTTATCCAATTCGAAGACGGAAAAGTCTACTCACCAGCTTCACAGCAACTTCTTCTCCAGTTTGTATATTTACTCAATGAAATTTAAAATAGCACATATATAAATATTTATATATAGTTTGCCTATAAAGAAAAAATGAGAAAAAAAATTGCCGATGAGATTACCCAAATAAAGCTCTCCAAAAGATTCGCTACCAATCTTCCTCCCCAGCTTGAACCTGCCTCCAATAACATGATCCATAATTGATTTGCTACAGATTAATTAAAACCTAAAAAGGTATTGTGGCCATTTTTTTTTACTTTACAATTACAACAAAACGTATCAAAAATCAAAAAATATTCAATGAACAATCGAGGCCTCAAATTTCTGCACACGCCTTTTAAATCTACTTCAAATCATCACCTTATACTCTTCATCTCAAAAATCAGCTATCAAACCTGCATCATCTTCCCATGGATACCACACAACTACAAAAATATACGTATATAATACACGTTTTATTAAATAATCCGTTGCATTTATATATAAATACGACACTATGAAGTATATATATATATAAAATAAAAAAGAAAAAAAACCTTACCAATTTCAGGAAGACTATCATCTTTGTAAATGGTAATAACTCTTCTAAGCTCAAGGTCTCTAATACGGATCTCATCAGGAGTGTTCAGGTATGCCCTGTCCAACTAAAACCGAAATTAAAAAGTGATTATAGATAATTAATTACACCAAACATAATTAAATAAACTTAGGTAATTAAAATACATCTTTATATTTATATATATGCATACTTCTTCTTCAAAAGTGAGTACACCAGCCTCTTCAGTGAATTGATCGTGATCCAGATAGTCCCGATAATCCAACCCCTGCAATCCTTCAATTCGAGTTGCACTGGAAAATGGATTATTAATTTAGTTAATTCACTGTTGCTACTATATATTTTTTTTAAAAACATTAATATAATATTGTCATTAGTATATATTAATTTACAGGATATTTGAGACGGAGAAGTAGGAGTGATAGGCAAATTTGAACGCGAAAGGCTCCCCATTAGTGTTGACATTTTTTACACGAGTTGTCATAGTCAGATCTCCGGTGGGTCCCAGGATAACACGTAAACGGAGCTCAAATCTGCAACATTAATTAAAACAGAGGAAATATATATATATAATTTCGATTATGATATTGTTGTATATATACCAAAATTATTAATTAAATATTAATTGTAAAGTACTTATGATTAGGCCAGTCTTGGAAGTCGTCGGGTTTATGATCGAGTAGAAAATCAACGTATGCATGATCGGGTGTCGGAGGGGGAAAAGCTGTATCACGTGTCAAAATCCATACTTCGGTTCTAGCAAATCCATGTTTCTCCAGGAATTCTTCGTCGAAAAACTGATCATGCATGATTAATTAATTATAGACCATGTTATTTTCTTCTACTTAATCAATATACACACGTATATGAAACCGAATAAACGCAATTAGGCAAATGGCGTCACAACGAATAAAAATAAGCAAATTAACCTTGGGAAGCAAATTGGGATGCCTCCACGAATCGGGTGAGGAGGTCTGTAAACGGCCTGGTAATTAAATAAAAATATGTTATTCGTTATCATTTTCGACAGTTGAAGAGACATGCAAATCAAGAATTAACCTTTGCAGAATCATGATTAAATCATGATTCAATCACTCTTAAATGTAGAACAATTCAAAAAAAGAATTAACTAATTCTCTTACTTAGATATATTATGCATGATTATATATATACAGTTAAGAACAGTAAAACAGAGCCCGATTTTAATTAGGCCGGTGATTAATTATCGGAATATACAACAAGATCGATCATCTCACACTAATTAATAACATAATGTACTAATCACAGAAAATTAAAATTAAACAAAATGGTAATGATCGAGAGAAAAAAATCCCCTAGAAGAAAATAAAATACCTCTTTCCAAAATCTGACCTACAACCAAAATATACAAAAAAAAATTTTACAAAAATCAACCGAGTCTGGGCTTGGAAATTTAGATGAAGAGATTCGGAAATGGGTCCATCCGTGTAAGAAAAACAGGTGGGAGGCAGAGAGAAAGGGGGATTGAAGAGCGAGAAGAAACTGGGCTGAAGAACTTCTGAAAATAAAAGCAGAAATCGGGGCCCCACGAACGGCCGGACCGCGGTCGTAAAGGGTTTGCTAGAACGAGAGCTCCGTCGGAACCTGAACCGTAGAATAACAGTGGGTGGAGAAATAGAAGGGGATGGCAGAGCGCGGTGAGCAATTGCGGCGGTAGAAGGAAAAGGAGTTTATTGCATTTACTACCCCTGTGAAAATCGCAACTGCGTGTTTTCCCCCTGTCATAAAACAATTAGCAAATACCCCCCTATATTTATTAGTCAAAGGCGAAAACCCCCCTCTTCGCAAATCGTGTGTCTCACGCGCGGTTTCTGCGATTTTTCTTCCTTATGTTGCAGGAAATGACAAAATTGCCCCCAACTTTTTTTCTTTTTCTTTTTTCTTTTCTTCTTTTCCTTTTTTTAATAAAGTAATAAATTAAAAAAGAAATTAATTAATATTTAATATTCTGAAACAAAACCACCACAGTTCCCACCATAGTCCACGGAAGGGGACACCAAATCGCCACCACTCTGTGCGCCATATACACCACTCTCTCAAGGTATAATCGGGTTTGTGGGGCACCACAAACTCACTTCCGAGTTTCGACAAAGCTCACCAGCCGCTCAATTTCTGCAGCTCCTCGCCGCCGTAGGCGACGGAAGAGAGGAGAAAATTCTGGTGAAAGTGGGAGGTGGAATGGGAGGCGGCAGCGAGGTGAAGTTGGCGGTGGACCGGTGTCTGCGGCAAGAAGAGTGGAGGAGACATGTTGTGGAAGGAAAGAGGTGGGGCCGGTGGTGGTGGCGGCGATTTCAATGGGGAATAAGAAGAAATTAGGGGAAGACATGTTCTTCTCTCTGGTTGGAGGCGGCGGCATAACGAGGTGATTGCCGGTGGTGGTGGTGGTGGTGGCAATTTGGTGGTAGTGGTGGCAATTTCAATGGGATTAAGAAATTTGGGGAAGACGATGTTTTTTTTTTCTTTTTTTTTTCTATAAAAAATCGTGTTATTTACGTTTGTTAAAGAAATTTTAAAAATTGCAATTCGATCCAAATTTTTGGATTATTGTATTTAAATTTTTGGATTTATGTTTATCTATATAAGAATTTTCTTTGTTTATGTTTTAATGTTTTTACTTAATATTATTAAACGAATAATTATAATATTAACTTAAATTTCTAATTATTTTTCAGTTCCTAAATAATTTTATATTTTAATTTGGCTCCATAATATTGTTTTCAGCCCCATAATTTTCGAAATATTATGTATTTCCTGAAAATTACAATTCAGTCCCTAACTTATTATTTGATTAAGTTTCTACAATTTTTTAGTAATTCAATTTGGTCCCCAAGTTTTTTTTCAGGAATCTCCTCAGGGCATTTCTGTCTTTTCACAACCGGTCAACAGGAAAAAGGGGAATGGGTCGAGTATGCTACCTAAAAATAAATACAGGGGGGTATTTGCTAATTTTTTTATGACAGGGGGAAAACACGCAGTTGCGATTTTCACAGGGGTAGTAATTGCAATAAACTCGAAGGAAAAGAGGAGAGAGGGGCAGAAATCGAGATTAAAAGAAAAGGGAAAAGAAATAGCAGGCAGCTTGATTTAATCTTCGAGCAGGCTGCTTCAGATGAAAAGGGAAAAGAAAAGAATGCACGAAGCTGATTTAATCTTCGAGCAGGCTGCTTCAGATGAAAAGGGAAAAGAAAAGAATGCACGAAGCTGATTGGAAGGAGAGGAAGAGACGACGGCGTTTTGTCAATAAACGGGCCAAAGGAAAAGCAAAAATAATCTGGGGGCGGAAGAAGGGGGCGATCGACATATATATATATACACAAACTTCATTTATCTTTTTTCAGCTGTTTTTTTCATTAAAAGAACAGGCAGTAGCGGAGCCATAATTTTAAGCCCGTGGAGGCCGAATGCGTTGAAATTTTTTGAGGGGAGGCGGTTAATGATATTGTAGCCTTCATCTGCCCTATACTTGATCTAATAACTTTTCGTTAAAGAAAGCAAAAATTCAATAATCTAGAGTGTCTAATAACTAATCTTTGTTTTTTCAATTCCGAAAAAAAAAAAAAAAAAAGTTTAATGAAAAATCCACATAATACTTGGAAGAAAAAAACAAGAACCAAACAGACCCTAAAGAAATTAAGAAAAAAAAAATTCCATGTTTAAACCATGGAGGTGGGCTCTTCATATGGGTACCAAAATCTATTATAAAACCAAGTAGAATCAGCTGCAACGGGTTCGCTGTCTTGATTACGATGCCACGTGTAAAACGCGTGCGTCCTGTTCTTTATTTCAAGAATCGCATGCCCAAAGCTAGCTTCCCTAAATGCCGAGTAATTCGGCTGCGGCTCCGTAAAGCTGCATCACAAAAATCAAAACATGCGTAAACATCACATAAACACACACATGTGTGCGCGTGCATGTGTTTTTCGGGTGTAGATAAACGCGTACCTATTAGCGAGCCCTTCGATATTTCCACCATCGCCTATAGTTATGTATACCGGAGCGGAAGTGTCTTCGACCGGCGTGCTTAACGCGTTTGTTATGTTGTAACGGACATTCGAAACTCGTTTCTGTGCACACCACACTAGGCCAAAACACAACACTGGCGACGAAAATTTGCGACGAAAAAAGGATATTGGCGACGAAAATTCAACACTTGCGACGAAACAACATCGTCGCAAAGGAGACAAAAAAAGGTCGCCAAACAGCTCGTCGCAAAGGCTGCGACGAAACATAATTTTCGTCGCAGAATGTTGCGACGCTTCTATATTTCGTCGCAATAATTCGTATTTGCCAATTTATTTTCGTTTGCGACGAAATCTAATAATCGACGCAAATCTCCTAGTCATCTTGCCACGATTATGCGAAAAACGTCGCAATTGGTTTGTGCAAATGTGCGACGAAAATGATTTTTGTCGCAATTATTTACTCATTTATTTGCGACGTTGTACAAAATGGTCGCAAGTTTTTTTTTCTTTATCATATTAAATAATAAATTAAGCTGTAATTAATTAATTAGCAATTCTAATAACACAAAATTAACTATTAGGTCAAAGAACACATCACATTCAAATTTATTCCATCACATTAAAATCATAAAATTAAGTGAAATACACTACAAATTCGAAACTACACTCAAACTTAAAAAAAATATTGTAGCAAAAAAATAAAACAATAAAAAAAATAAAAATTGGTCCATACTTTCTTCATTGTTCATTAGAAGTAGTTTGCTGTGGAGAAATACACGACTTTGTCGTCTCAAATGCTCGTTCAAGGAGTTGAAAGCTTTGCTGAAGTTATACACTTGATCATTATAAACTCTTTCCATCCGTGCCTGAAAAGAATGTATAAGTACATAAGTGTTACATAAATACGAACAAGGACAAGTTAAACAAAAATACGGCACCATAACAACTACAGCATGAAGTTACCTAAAGTGCCTATGACAATACAAAACACCCAAATGATCTTGCAACATATATAAAACAAAAGTTTCAACATATAAGCATATACCGAAAAAAACTCCCAATACTACGCAATAGATACCAAACACTTTATACAATGTATAACAAACATCATAAGGTGGCGCATATAAATACCAAATGATAGATCTTAAATACGAGAGAAATTTACCAAAGAGCTTCTCACGCAAATCCCTTCGCACTTGGTTAGCTTGATCAATACTTTCCTTGGAGCTTAAAACGCAGACTGTTACACCAACTCAGAGATCTTCCGAGACCATAAATAAAATCAGAGCCATCTCAGACAAAGTAGATGCTATGATAACATAGTATCAAAAACATAAGCAAACATCACATAAATATATTGCTAACAAACAATTCCCTGCTTCATCCACCATTTGATACATTACAGCTCTTTATATGCTAGCTAGCAAATGCACCAAATGCAGCTTCTAATTGATTCCAAACAAACTTCCAGAACAATCCATATATATTTTACTTAAATCTCTACTATTAAACTATAAATAAATAAAAACAATAAAAAAAATAATCACTCTAATGTATTGATGCAGACTTGCTGAATTTCAACTTCCCACCAATTTAGTTATTCCTATGAGTGTACTGTATATTATCAAATTATAGATATCACAACCTTATGAGTGCAAAAGCTCAATTATAGATTAAATGGACCTCCAAACCAATTATATATTCAGGAACTCGTTACCTTGTAGAGAGAATCAGGGGGAAAAGAGAATTCACGAAGAGATAGTTCCGCAGGGAGAAGGACAAAGGGGCGATGGCTGTGTACGGGGAGAAGACGAACGAGGCGACAACAGAGGCGAATCATGGAGGTGAAGAGACGGCAAATCGTGGCGGCGAATCGTGGAGGTGAAGAGACGGCAAATCGTGGCGGCGAAGAGACGGCAAATCGCGGCGGCGAAGTTCGGTCAAAATGAAATTTATGAGTGGGAAAAAACCAATTCTGATTACAAGCTCAAGTGCAGGGAGTCGCAAAATACAACATTATTTACCTCCAAATGCCTCCTTAGATTGGGGATGTTTACACTTATCAGGATGGACAAGCAAAGATAGCTGTGAGAGGAGAAAGTAACATTAAACATATTTCATAATTTCTCAAATGATACCAATAAACAAAGTTTAACAATTTCATAAGATGAAAAGATTACCTTACGGTATTGCCTTTTCACTTCATCTACAGATGAATCAAATGGTAGGTTAAGATATTCAAAAGCATTTAACTTGAAGCATGAAATGATCCTACAGCAGCACAAAAGTTACTGGATATTCAGCAAGCAGTAAATCATCAGTAGTTTAGGATGCTGGCTAGTGTGTCAGACTAAAAGATCACTAGTCACAACAATTTGCTCATTAAATAAAAAACTCGAGTCCCAAACAAAAGATAAAAAAAATGTTCCAAACATAATCACAAAGAAAGTACACTGGTTCCTGTGTTTAGGTATATCCCCTAACATAATTCATTATCACACTTTATTACACAAACATGAATTATATAATATGATTGCACGAGGCGGTTATCATCTCATACTGAACACAAAATAACATTAGATGTTATATCATAAACACATACAAAATATGGTCAGCTTAATTATTCTTTTATTGAGAAGGTCTTATTGATCCGTTGATCATCTGCAGATAATGACAGTAACAACTAACAACTGTTTATTCATGAAGATAACCGTTGCATCGTACACCTAAAATATGAAGCTCAAAAGCTCAAGCACTTTCATTACCTTATTTCAGTAATTGTATAGAAGGGTAAAATACACAACAATCAGAAAGTTCAAAAAAGCTTGAATATGACGAATTGAAGCCACATTAACAATCAATTATAGCTGTTCAGTCGAAATCTTAAACATTGGATTCTATCGACAAATTTTGGCATGAAATAAAAAAATGAATCCTGCTAAATAACCTAACCTACATAAAAATTGAGCTTAAATTCCCACTACCCACAGCTCGAACAATTAGGATAGGATTATCCACAATATTTCTCCTCTTTAGAAATTTCTTCTCCTAATCACTCGTTCGTTTCACTTCCAATCATATCTAGATACAATTACAAACCTCTATATATTTCCTTCACGCATTCAAATATATATAAATACAGCAATTACATGATGCGAAAACCTTCATGATTTTTATATCAATAGAGCGGAAAAACAAGACAGGTAGCTCACAGTTGAAGAAATTAGAAGAATTTTGTTTTTCCACCGGAAACCTATATATGAATATAGAAGAAGAAAAACCTGTTGACTTCGTTATCGCGCTCAACCTCGCTGACTTCGGCGAAAAATTTCTTGAGCAGCAGATCTTCGTCAGCGGAGGTAGCAGCGGCGGGGCGATTGGCGGAGGAGGTGGTTCCACTGTTGTCACCCATCGAAGATTTTGATTTTTCTCTTGAGAAATTGCCGGCGAATTGAAATATTGATCGAGATTGGGCCTTTGATAGACTATTGTTGGTTTTAATAGTACTTCAAAATAAAAATACATTTAACTATTGCGACGAATCCCATTAACTAATTCGTCGCAACAGAGAACCGAGTAAATTGTGTCAACTCCTGTGCGACGATTTTTCACACATTCGTCGCAATTAATTGTTATAATATATTAACCAATGCAATAATTACTTTTTATTTTTAAATATTATTAGAATCATGCGACGAATCATTAAAACGCGTCGTAAAACGAGCGGGAATTTATTTTTTTACCAAATTTAGCGACGTTTACTAAATAATCGTCGCAACGATTAAAAAATATATATATATAAAAAACATTTTTACGCGTTTGCGACGAACGTCATGATTTCGTCGCAAGCATTTTTCTTTTGCAAGGGAATTTTTTGTGTTGCGACTAATGTTGGCAATAATCGTCGCGAGCTTGCTACGAAATGCATTTTCGTCGCTACAAAATCGTCGCCAAAATGCAGTTTTGGCCTAGTGCCACCATACAAGACAATTAATTAATTAGAAACAATTTTTTTTTTCAAATGAACTTTTTGAAACCGATTAACTGACGTAAAATAAAATTATGCATATACCGAGCGCTCGTAAGAATGAACATGTCCGGAGAAAACGAGATCGACTTTGTGCTGGACGAACCATGGTTCGAACATAACGCGCATGCTTTCGCCTTCCATGTAGTGGTAGCTATTGGTGTTGTACCATGGTGAGTGAAGCAAAACTATCACCCACGGAGTTTCTGCCCGGTTAATTTTCGGGAGTTCTTGTTCTAGCCAATTGTATTGAGGAGTGTATTTACCTAATTAAAAAAAAATGAACTCGATTCAATTATTAAAAAACTCCTCGTGTTAAAAAAATATTTCCAAAATTACATATGATGAAATTTTACTAGCAAAACTACCCCTGAAAACGCATTAATTAGGGGTTGTACTAAACAAAATTCATGAAGGCGGGCTTTCTTAGCAATTCAATGTAACACAGGGGTGTTGAACGCAATAAAGTCATTAGGATAATAATTAAAGAGGTAAGAAATGAGAATATTTGTCTTGGTTTATATTATTTACCGTAAGCTGAATAAGACGAGAGGACTATTATGTAAGTCGATGCGCGCTTGATCGAGTACCAAAGAGGAGATGTGCTTTGCGATGCCTTATATGGGACATGGTACCTATGCAAGTACGGCCTAAATGGAGTGTTTTCACCCTTCAAAAAACAAAACAAAATTAGTCGGACGAAATTTGGACATCTGAATTAAAATAATAATAATAAAAAAAAGAACCCCGAATTTTGATTTTCTTACAATCTCGGGTGCAAAGTCGATTTCGTGGTTGCCAGCTGTCCAAATCCAAGGCTGATAAGCCGTGCTCTTCTCTACGAACCGGCCCCACGTATCCCACTTTACGTTGTTATGGAAAGGATGATTGTCTGCATACGAAAGATCTCCCACGTATAGCATGGCTTGCCCTTTTGGATTCGACACGTAATGCTCGAACGTTTGATTCGAATCGTACGTTTGTCCCAAATCACCTACATTATTATATATATAATTTCAAGATTGCTATGTAAATAATAATAATAATAATAATGTGTGTTCACAAAATTCTTACCGATAACACCGAAGGTATACGGGACATCGGGTCCTACTTGAGGCGGAGTCGTGAACGAAAATCTACGCGTAGCGTTGTGCTTTCCGACTTCGTAAATGTACTTTGTATCAAACTGCATATAAATTTGAAAAAAAACAATTAACATCTTTTTCTTCTAATATTGTTGAAATAGTAATTAATATATTAAATTGATTGTCACACCTTAAGTTTTCTAAGAGTGGCATGGTGAATATAACCGGAAGTGTAGTTATAATATCGATACGACGTCGTAGTGGCGCGGGATTTGTGCTTGTGGCCGTGTCTGCAATTTGCTTCCCAATAGGTGACCACATTGGGGGTTGGGTGGACAGGTGTCACCCACGTGATAATCATACCTCTTCCCACGTGATCTCCCTGTGTTATGTGAACCTGCAAATTTCTCACAAATTAATATCTTAATTATTTATTTTTTTAATTAAATAAAAAAAAAAATTTACCTGCTCAGGGGCATTGAAGCCTGGTGGAGGAGTAAAATATTCAACTGGGATATCAATTGAAGCACGTGGTTTTCTGACATAGGTACTTGTGACACGTGCGTTACAGGTTTGAGAAAATTGCAGCAGACATAAACAAGTGATTATTATGAACAACGTTGGAGTAATTAAATTTAATTTCATGATTACTGAAGAGTAATTAACGAAGTTTTTTTTTTTTTTTTTTTTTTTTTAATAATAGATGTTGAAGACTATTTATAAGGGAGATTGTGAATAGAGACCTAGTACATATAGGATAGGATTTAGGAGTTTGTTATGATTGTGATTTGATTCCGTTGGATATTCTTTATCAAACTTCTGATAAAAGAAAATCAATTGAATGAGTTTAATTATTAGTTAAACAAAAGGATGGGATTTTATTTATTTATTTTAAATATCGATTAATTGTCATGGTATACACAATATACATAATTGGTAGAACATTTCATATGGGTTGCCCGGCCGGCGGTGGCGCCGACCACCACACGCGACCTTTACCAGTAACCTCAATAGTCGAATTTCCGGCGATTTTGGTCGATCAATTGCCGGCGAGCTGTTTCCCGGCGACTCTTAAGAATTTTCCGGTGAGTTCCTCTCTGGTGGACTTAGAACCCCACCTTGGGCTGAACAAATAACTTTGTGGGCTCTCCTAATGGGCCAATCTAAAAATATTGGGCTAAACTAATAATTTTGTCTCTTATTGGGCCCATCTATAATTATAGAATTTAAAAAACGATTGGGCTGAACTAATGATCTTATTTCCCAATTCATAATAATAATATGAGCATTTTTTTTTTCAAACGACGGAACCTGCAGCCCAACTATATAGGGGCAATGGGTAAATCATACGAACGACGTAAAATACTAGGCTAGCCACGTGTGGTAAACTTCAATTAGCTCTATTGCTATGGTCAAAATTCAACTATAGTCAATTGTCACAAACTCTCTTGCTCCAACCACGGGGACATCCCTTAAGGGATATGCCCGTATGTTTGCATAAGGCGGCATTATGAGTTTTATGGTTCAGAATGCAATATCATTACCGTACCAACTATTTGCAGAATATTACCAATATTATACCGAATGAAATGGCAACAGTATATTTTCGACAATTTTTTATCGGTATACTGTGGTACTCGACAATTGGTAATTTTTTTCCACCATGTGTGATAGTATGTTTGCATAAGGCGTTATGGGGTGTATGATTCGCACTGACTCCACTGACATAGGATTGCCTTATCCACATCATCATTTCTAGCAAATGCCATAATTAAAATTTGAAAAAAAGTAAATTATATATACATTTAAATCTCTATAAATTAGTACCACGTGGACCAACAAATTTCATTAATATTAAGTTCTCGAACTAATAGTTTAATATGCTTTTACCGAACTGAAATCAGAAGAAATTATTAATTAAACGATGTTATTAATTCATCGAGTATTAATTATCGATGGTATATATTTATATATTAGTTTATAACTTTGTAGGAACCCGGTTCGACGGTCCAAAAACACAAAAGGTGAAATTCTTGGATATATCCAAAAACTCAACGCTCGAACAGTAGCGTACGCAATCTTTTTTTCATTCTTCATCCTTCCTTTTTGCATTCTTCAATCTTCCCCCAATTTCTCTCTCTAAAATTCAAAATACGATGATGATGATGCATATGACTCTTTACTGGGGCAACCAGGTAACTCTTCTCTTCGACTCGTGTACCACCGATTCGTGGCCGAGTTATGCCCTAGCCTTGCTCATCTGCCTCCTCTTCGCCGTGTTTTACCAATTCCTCGAATCCCTGCGCCTCCACCTCAAATCGCCGGTCAATCCATCTCCGCCGTCGCTCGTGGCTCCATTAATTTCCCGGAAAATTGGCCGGAATTGGAGGGTGAGGCTCGGATCGGCGGCGTTGTTCGGGGTGAACTCGGCGATTGGGTACCTAATTATGCTGGCTATCATGTCGTACAACGGAGGGGTGTTGCTGGCCGTGGTGATTGGGTTGATTGTCGGGCATTATGTGTTTAGGAGCGGGGAATTCGCCGCCGGCGACGGTGGCCATGATTATTCATTCGGTGCTGAAACAAATGTATGTGGTTGCTCTTAATTCTCCTAAACGGCGGCTTTTGCTTTCCGTCTTTTTTTTCTTTCTCACGTTATGAAATGAACTAGTTTAATTTGGCACCCTTGTAATATAGTTTTTTTGCACTTTGAACCATCAGAAAAATTAATAGTATTTTACACCCTCAAAATACAATAAATCGAGCTCATTGCATCCAAGATGGCTTTCTCTTTGCCAGTTATTTTAGGTGCCATTCAAATATTAACAAGCAAGGGTAAATTACAAAAATTCTCTTGAACTTAGACTAAATAACAAAAAATGTTCCCATTTGTTTTTGTCTTACATCAATTTTTTTTCGGTTTTTTTATTTTTTTTATTTCGGGGAATGGATCTACACCATTTCAGATTTTTATTTTATTTCTCACATATTTAACGTAAGGTACAATGGACAGTACACATTTTCCGATAAAAAATTCGATCAACAGTTAATCAGATGTGGATTTTAGTTATTTCCCATAAGCATGGGTCTTTTTTGTTATTTAGCCTAAGTTCAGGAATTTTTTTAATTTACCCAATAAATAAATATAAATAAAAGATTTAGAAGAACAAAGTTGCGTGGCAAACAAACTCAAGTTAAATCAGATCTCAAGTATATCTAAAACATGCCCCAAACAAGATTACATCCCAAGTTTCAAACCCATAAACATAAATTAAATAAAAAAAAATAAAAAAATTGGCAATAATTAATTACTAAATAATTCAGCATCTAGTGGATCCATCATATATGTAATCAAGAACAGCAATAACACCAAAAACAAAAGCTTGATCCATTCCCGCCTTTATTTCAACATGGTACAAATCCCTACTTGCCATCACTTGCTGCACCTCCTCCTTAACTCCAATCTGCAATTTAAGACAAACAAAATCAAGAATTCAAGAATGTGATATAATAACTAATTTTCACCATTTTGTTTGATGGTTTTAATGATGTAATAATATTAGTTAATTAATTTATTTATTATACCGTCGCTACTACATCTCCTCTGGAGCTGACAATGCTGCAGGATCTCCCGGGAAAATCGCCATGCACCTCAAAGCTCCCGTAACTCGAGCACTCCTTCGATTCGATCGAGATTCTAATCGGACTCTTGTTCGAAAAACACGAGTTGTACGGATCTTTTAAGGTGAAAACAAGTTTGTGCGATCCTAGGAAATCGTAGGTGACCCCTGTCCATTGCCTTGCCAGGCTCAGTACTTCAACTATCGCTCCCTGTACGCAACGAAAAAAAAAAAATTTGTTCAATTTTAAGAGTTTATTGCATTTAGTACCCCCTGCATTATGTCGAAATTGCATTTAGTACCCCCTGCATTTTACCTTCCGCCTGATGAGCAGTAAAGAATTTCCTTCTCCATCCCTGAGAATCAGCTCTTCTTTCCTGCCGATAACACCACATCCATCAACGGTGAAAACAACCCTCTGTTTGGAATCTGCCACCGCGAAACCACCGCCGTTGGCCACGTTCCGCCGCCTCCTGACGGCGAGAACCACCTCAGAAGGTGAACAGTATACTTTGCTTATGATTGGCATCATATTTGTTGTGCCTGGTTTTGCAGCCATCTTTTTTTTTTGTCTGTTTCTTAATAATTTGATAGATTTCTCTGGTTTGCATAAAACTAGTCAAATATATATATAGAGAGAGAGGAAATTAAATAATTTGAAGAATGGAATTTAGGTCTATGTATTTATGTCAAAAGGTTTGGCAATGATTTATTTGACTATTTATATGATGAATCTTGCACGTTCAATGTAAATGTACAATGAGAAAACCAATGCGCACGTGTGTATATTTGGTGCAAAACGTTATCATAATCAGTATATTTCATGTACACGATCAAGGTTACACTAGGTGTTTGTTTATTGTTGAATTACACACACCAATGTGGGTGTTTGTGTTTGTGTTTGTGCGTATACGAATGGTAAAGATGCAACTGGTGTACTTCACACTTGATATAACATAGTATAAACAGTGAATGAAGATTGTCGTGCATTTATTCAGAGTCCGTGTATATATATATTATATACAAATTGTCACCACATTTAGATTTATTTAAAACCGGAACGAGAGAAAATGTCATTCTCCTAGAATTAGTCCGACGAAATTCGAATACTTTCATCATGAAAGTAAATATATTATTTTTGTCCCAATTAATATGTAAAATCTCATATTTGGTCAAAATAGAATAATTTGAATATTGAAATAAATGAGTATTATTAAAAAAAAAAAAGCCTTTTAAAGCAAATTTCTAGAGGGGTCCGTTTGCTTTTCAATATTTGGCTGCCAAATTAAATTGCTTTACGGGGAATATAATATATTCAACGAAAATATATATAGTCTTCCATTGCTACAAGCATAAAAGTTCCTAAAATACCCTTTTAAGTATTGGTGGTAGCCTTGTTGAACTTGATCGGACAAAAGACCAAAACTCTACAAATACATGTACACGTAGACCCGGATGAATGTCACGTCAAGCCACAATTAAGGAAAAATTAGATGATTTCTTTAATTAATCAAATTTATTAACTTTTCGACTAAGCAATTATTCGACTAATTATCTATACACGTGTACGATAAGATTTTCGTCGATAAAATTAACCATTTTAATTTTTACAAACTCGTGCATTTCCTGATTTATACTGTCATACGTGTGATGAGAAAGCCTGCAAAAAAAGAACAAATAAAAATCAATAAATCTAAGGTCAAATTACCCCTGAATTATTGTCAAATTACCCCTGAATTATGATTAAATTAAGAAAGTCCCCTCTTGTTTGGCAAATTACAGCCGCCCCCTCAACTATGTATTATTTTATGAAAATACCCTTCCAAAGTAATTTAGGGATGTTAAATCGGTAAAACCGAACCGAAATTTCGGTACGCTAACATTTCATACCGCTTACCGTCGTGAATATACGATTTGGTTCGGTAAACAACCGAATTATATAAATTTTATGTAAAAATATTTAAAAGAAGGGGTGACTGTAATTACCCAATTTTCGTAATTTTGCCATACTTCAGGAGTGGCCGTGATTTACCTATAAGAGCAACTCCAATGGGGTTTTCAAATAGAGTATTCAAACATTTAACTCCCATTTATATATTTAAAAATAGAAATCTTTAACTCCAATGGAGTTATCAAATGAGGTTTCAATTTTGATAATTCACCTTTCGGGTTGTAAAAATACTTGCTGAAAATTGAGTTATCAAAATTGTAACCTCCTAAACATCCAATCAGAAGTTAACACGTGACAATTACAAATAAAACCACCCATAAACTTCCAATTGATAATTAATTTAATAACCATGGTTGGAGTAGATGAGTTTTAAATTAATATTAAAATAATTCTCAAATATCAAATGAGTATTTGATAACTCAATTTTAATATCTAGCATTGGAGTTGCTCTAAATGAATAATTAATATTTAATCTGAATTTCATGCAATTGTGGCACGTACCGAAAAAACGTTGCAGTGACCCGGATCAGCAATATGGGCCGCCAAATTCTGAAGTGGGCCCTGCCCAGTGTAAACAGCCTGAAAACAAAAGCCCACAAAAGCAAGCATAGCAAGCCTCCCATTCTTGATCTCCTTAGTCCTCAAAACCATAACGGGTTCGGGCGACCCTCTACCCCACATCCACGGGTCGAACCACAGCCCGCCCGGGTAACCCACGTCGGGTTTCGGCTTCGTTTTGTGTGGCAAAGTGGGCTCGATGTCAACCGAACCAGGGTTGACAATGTCGGCCCATCTCCGCCCTTCGACCCAACCCATGAGTGCTAATTGGGCCACGAGTAGGGTTACCGGGTCCGCAAAGTACTCTCTTGAACCGGCATCGAACCACGAGTAGTTGTCTATGAATCCGAGGCTTCCGAGCCATTCGGGTACGAGGATTCCGGAAACCGCGAGCATTGCCCATCGAGAGTGCATTAGTTCGGCTTGTGCGAACCATTTCAGTAGTTCCGGGTCGGATCCTATTATGTGTAGAATTAGTTATGACTTGTGAATCATAGAATATTTAAATTTATTTTCATTAGCTTATTACATGAATTTCTTACCTAGTCCGAGTGGATCAAAGCCAAAATCTCCGGGAAGACTGCAAAAAACATGAAAAATAAAAAAAATTGGATTCAATATTCTAATCACTTGTTTGGTTGCCGCAATATGATTAGAAATTAAAGATGAGTTTTTTATATACGTAAAGATTGCATTAAAATTAATTCATTCAATTAAAGTAAACACATGAGTCATGAATGAAATTAATTCATTTTAAGATATATTTGTAATCTTATTATTGCTAATTATTTAATTAATAAATCCTAAGCTACGTTAAATGTTAGTTAAAAAAATGTGATAAGTTTTGATAAACATGACCACAGAAATAAACTAAAAAAGTGAGTTATTAAAAAAAAAAAAGAAGGAAAAAAGGGCGTATGATAGCAAAGCACCTGCCATCAAGCCATTGAGGAGGTGAACTACCGGGGAACCAGATGGGCCTGTCGGGAGGGAGTGGCTGGCACACGCTGGAAGGGCCTTTTCCGGCACTTAAACGACCCCGTTTTGACAAACATATTCCGGTGAATGATTTTCCGGCAGCTGGTGGGAAAGAGTGTAACCTGGTCGGAAAGCTTGAAAATGGTGACGCAGCGATGGCTGAAGCCGCCATGGTTGGATTGAATGTGAGGAGTGGCAAATGTGTGAATATTTATTTATTTTGCAATTGAAAGGCTTATCCATAGTTGGGAGTGGATGGTTCATAAAATCTCTTTCAATTAAATTGGATTTTTTTCTTTGGATTATTAATTCTACATTTTGGTGAATAAGTCCAATTTAATTCAAGTATGGGCACAACTAATTTCAATTAGACATTACACATATTCACTAACCATCTTGTGCTTGAAAAAAGTTTTCCATCTTCTAAATGGTGTAATATACAGTAAACAAAATGCGACGTGTAACGATTCAAGTTGAAATCGATTTTCTTTTTATTGGTAAGCGATTCTCGAAACTTATTATTTCACTTTTAGTTTGTATAACCGGTTAGGTTAGATTGATAGTGTATAGGCTGAGGTATATCGACCCTTAGTTGGTATGTATATTCACTATTTTATCACAATTCAGGTTATGGATCGTTTAGTCGCTAATTGATGTGTTGACC
This sequence comes from Erythranthe guttata, assembly GCF_056151865.1. Taxonomy (NCBI): domain Eukaryota; kingdom Viridiplantae; phylum Streptophyta; class Magnoliopsida; order Lamiales; family Phrymaceae; genus Erythranthe; species Erythranthe guttata. The sequence continues at coordinate 5,413,314 of NC_142542.1, read as the reverse complement.
ATGAGCATATTTCGACCGGGCTAAAAAATCGAGCTTGAAATCGAATAGATCAAATGAAAGTAAGTATTACGTTCCAAAAAATCAGAAATTTGAATGAAAAAAAATCGTTCAAAAATCGGAAGTCAAACAATCCAATTTTGTAGTCACCTAACATATAACATTACTTGTATAAATGTAATTTCTGGAAAAATTAGAATAATTTTCGGAAATTAAAATCGGGTTTAAAGTCAAAATCTCATATATGTTTCAATTCTCATAAGAAAATTCGGATAAAATCGGGATCCAACTGAAAAATATTGTTACAAAATCGAATTTATTTAATCAGAATTTCCATTCCAATTTCCAAAAAATAAAAAATATAATAAAAATTAAATGCCAAAAGCCTCACCTTGAAAAATCCTATTGAAAAAATGGAGTTTGAATCTCTCACACACACACACACACACACACACACTTCCCTTGCAATATACTTCACCATCTCCATCGTCTCTCCAAGAACACCAATCCCACAGATCACTACCTGCCACCCACCACCCACCACTCCATTTCCGAACAAATCAAAAACCCCCAATTTTTATTTTTTTTGATTTCATAATTTCAAATCGTTCATATGCTGCCACCCAAAATCTCTCAAAACCCCAGCACCGGACACAACTGCAACGACTCCGATTAGATGGTTGAGCCGCCGTCGACGCCCTCGTCGAGCCCACCGTGCTGTTGGCGGAGATCGTGGTGGGCCTCTCTGTACCCTACAAACAACCACCATCCCCACCGCCGCTGGATCCCCTCCGCCACCACTTTCTTCTCCACCAATAACACCGTCCTGACCGCCCTCTTCCTGGCCTTCTTCTTCACCGTCTTTTACTGGCAGAAGGAAGCCACCGCCGGCGGACTAGCGATTTTCCGTCGCCCATTTCCCTCGCGGCAGATCCCGAAGCTACGGCACGCGGCGTTTAACTTGACCGATTTCGGAGGGGTGGGCGATGGCATCACTCTCAACACGGCGGCGTTCGAGCGGGCGGTGGTGGCTATTTCCAAACTCCGGAATAAGGGTGGCGGTCAGCTCAACGTGCCGCCCGGCAATTGGCTGACGGCGCCGTTCAATCTCACTAGCCATATGACTCTCTTCCTCGCTGAGGGTGCTGTTATTCTCGGCATTGATGTGAGTGCTTCTAATTTTGGAAATTTGCAATTCCCTTTTTCTGGCTAAACATTTGAAATTTGCTTACATTGGTTCTAGGGAACGTAATCGAGCATCGGCACTGCGTTGATTATAAAGAAAAATTAACAATGTAAAGTTGCCCTGTAAATGTTTAAAAGCTTAGATCACATAGTTTGAGCTTTAGTAGTACAGACATAATACATATTTTTCATCAATTAGACGAGGACTCGTGTATCCACTATAGAGGAATCATAATCTTGCCTGCGTATATCTCGTTATGCTGATAAGTATCTTCTGTATTCGGCTCTATTCTTTGCGCTTATGGTATAGATTAGTCAACAACAAATAGACGAGAAAGTGGGTGCAATGCTCGTGTATTTATCTTGCCTGTGTATATCTCGTTATGCTGATACGTATCTTTTGTATTTGTCTCTATTCTTTGAGCTTATGGTATAGATTAGTCGACAACAGATAGACGAGAAAGTGGGGGCAATGCTCGTGTATTTATTAGTGAGATTTTTGTTACGATAGTTAAAACCTTAACCAAATGGTATTACGAAAGCACATATCGTCACCAAATTGGTAGGTTTTGAGACGACTATTACCATCCTCTATTCGACATTGTTTTCAATTTTCGATTCCACTATTCTTCGTCTAACATTTCTTAACAACTGGATGAACCCATGTATGTGTTAATATCTTCATAGTTGATACTGTTTCGATTTCGTGTGTAGGATGAAAAATATTGGACTCTCATGCCTCCATTGCCCTCTTACGGGTACGGGAGAGAGCATCCCGGACCACGATACGGAAGTTTAATCCACGGCCAACATCTTAAAGATGTTGTTATTACAGGTTACCATTTAGTCATATGTTTTTTCCACGTTTCTTTCTTGTCGATGAATAAAATAGTAAGACTATGACGTGTCTGATATTCATTTGACTTGTAGTTTACACGATCTTATATGAATACTTATAGCGTATATGCCGATCCTATTGAACAGGTCATAACGGCACCATTGACGGTCAAGGTCAAACTTGGTGGACGAAGTATCGACAGAAGCTTCTTAACCACACAAGAGGACCGCTTGTGCAGATTATGTGGTCCAGAGACATTGTGATATCTAACATAACATTGCGTAATTCTCCTTTCTGGACCCTTCATCCGTATGACTGCAAGAATGTCACCATAAAGAATCTTACTATACTTGCACCCGTCTTTCAAGCACCAAACACCGACGGCATCGATCCCGGTAAAGTTTCTTCCTTTTGCAATTGTCAATTTCGGACATTGTTTGCTAATGCCCGATAATCCGATTCTTTTGCAAGCATCTGAACGGAGTTAATTGAATTGAAAAATAAATGAAATAAATAAACAGATTCGTGTGAAGATATGGTGATTGAGGACTGCTATATAAGCGTGGGAGACGATGGTGTGGCAATAAAGAGTGGTTGGGATCAATACGGTATTACTTATGGACGACCTTCGAGGAATATTCTCATCAGAAACCTTGTTGTTCGCTCCAATGTCAGGTTAGATATTGCTTTCCTTTATAACTCCGTGTTTCGATTTATACCTCAATTCAGCTTTTAAGCGCATTCAAGGCGATTTGGCCGTAATAAACTGCAATTTAAAATTTATTTTGCAAACGCATCAACTTATAAGAAATCAACTGTTTAAAGTTGATTTTATGACATTTGTAAACATCCCCTTAGATGAGTATCTATAGTATTACCCATCAAGAAAACATGGCCCGAACTTTCTTGATTGTATGATTAGTATATTCCTCCATTTATTTTTGTTTTATATAGTTAAAAAAAAAACCTAAATGCAAGTTTCTTGCATCCAACAGTGCGGGAATATCAATAGGCAGTGAGATGTCGGGCGGGGTATCAAACATAACGGTAGAGAACGTCCACATATGGAACTCCAGGCGTGCAGTCCGAATCAAGACAGCCCCCGGTAGAGGAGGGTACGTTCGTGACATCACGTACCGAAATCTCACGTTCGAAAACTGTCGTGTCGGAATAGTCATTAAAACGGATTACAATGAGCACCCGGACGGGGGTTTCGACCCCAACGCCTTTCCTATACTAAAGGACATAAGCTACACATCGATACACGGAGAAGGAGTTAGGGTTCCTGTGCGTATTCAGGGGAGTTCGGAGATTCCGGTGATGAACGTCACTTTCCGGGATATGTCGGTCGGAGTGACGAACAGGAAGAAGCATATATTCCAGTGTGCTTATGTGCAGGGTAGCGTGATGGGGACTGTTTATCCTGCTCCTTGTGAGAATCTTGATCTGTACGACGAGTTGGGGAATTTGGTGAGGAGATCTACTTCGCAGAATAGCTCGGATATTGATTATGATTTTTGAAAATTTATTTGGCGGCCGATGTTTTTTTTTCGCGGGGGTCGTTTTTTCTGGTATGTTCTTGATAAGCCATAACAGTTCTAAAGAACAGGGCTGTTAATTTGTGATATTTTTTCTGTAAACCTTTTTTTTTTCCTCACTGTGATATTTTTTTTCTTCTCTATGTATGTATATATATATATATATACACGAATGTTATGCTGACACGTTTGCAGAATTAAAGTGTAATATATGTAGACAGGCTTTTTTACCTTCGATTTTAGTAGACGATTTGTACCCAAAGTAGGAAACATTCAACAAATGGACTCAAACAAGATATTAGAAAGTGGAGCACTAATTTAAGTATATTATTTCCATACTCAACCACCACAATTTTGTCACGTTTTATTCTTCCCCATAATATTCAAAGAAAATCGAACATTAAATAAATTATGATTATAATTATCTTCGATGGGCTTTCTACTTATTGGGTTTCAATTGAGATTTCTTTTTGTAATAGTGTAATTCATTTTATAATTTGTAGTCAAGCCTCGTGGCCCAATAATTATATGTACATAAAGAGGAATGTCGGTATGTCAAAATATTAGCAAATATCTCAAACACTTATCAATCCAATTTTATACAAGATGTTTTTTTAAGATTTATTACTCTATTATTTTAAATACCAAATACACCCTTGCAACTTATGTCGTTTGCAATAATCCCAATTGTTGCAATCTTATCCACATACCAAATCAAGATTTTGAACATATATATATATATATATATATATCATTATCATTAGCTTAAGTAGTTCTTTTATAACAGTAGTGATAAATATTTATTTAGTAGGAGTAATGTATACACCCGATGAAAATACATTGAATGATCTTGAATCGTTGATTTACACATACAACATACATTGATGATACTAGATTATATCCGCTTAGAGAGTTGAAGATAGATGAGCTGAAAGAGCAAAGTGGATCACTAACTTACGAACTTGATGACCTTGAGATACCTGCGATCATAGAACACGTAAGCTAAGTCGGGAGTTGATTCGGCGAAAACCCTTTCGATGCTCAAGTCAGACATGTGAATAGCAGATACAGTCCAAAAAATACATGGTATGTATTTTAGTAATAACTTAGTAGGACGCACCTTAAAAAATAAGTTAAAACTTTTATTTATATTTTAGTTGAGACCCAAATGTTATTTGAAGGTGATTGATTGAACTTAAGTGGTAGTGATCTTTAATATTGGATCGTAGCCGAGTAAATAAAGAAATTGTAGACCTAGTAGACATATATCCTTTATTAATAATTACAAAATCAACAGTCGACACACACGAGATGAGATGTAACATCTCAGTAGACATAGACCGACGTCAATTAAATTGAAAACAGTTGTTCTAACATTTGAAATTTCGAACTTTAAATTTAGGTGAGAGGAAAAGTGGGGCAAACTCGCATAAATCCGCGTGAAGATAGATAGAATACTTACCCAAATTCCAAAAGCAACACGTAATATTAAATATATTAATAATAATATTTTCGAATAATTACAAACAGCACGTGTTTCAAATGGAGAAACCAATCTCAAAGAAAAATCTTCTACTTAATGAAACAAAAGTAGCCCTAGTTTTCTATTCCTCATATATTCCTCGTGCTTTTTATTCTCTCTCTCTTCTCTCTCTTTCTCTCTCTAAACTTATCAATAATATAATATAATTATTATATAAAAACCAGCATCTGTTGCCCACATTTCATTTCATTTCTAAATCTACCCGTTGATTCTTTGCTTCTTATTTTTGTTGCCGGAGAGAAATGGGTTCATCTGAAACAGCGGATTCCGGCAGGTTTTCCGGTGGGAGGTCTAGCTTCTCCCAGACGTGCAGTCTTTTGAGTCAGTACCTGAAACAAAATGGCAGCTTTGGCGACCTCACCCTCGGCTTCACTCCCAATTTAGGTATTTTGATTTTATTTTTGTTTAATTTATTATATTTCCTTTTTCTTTTGCTTGCTAGATTTCGTTCCTAATATTGTTGGATTTGTTTTTTTAATTTTTCTATGTTTTTGGGATCTCATTTAATTTTTTGTTTTTTTGAATTTTTTTTTGAATTAAGCAGGGGCTCCAACAGAGACGATGGATTTTTTGCCCATGATTGAGAAATCGGGCGATACGACGCCGTTTTCGTCTCCCCCGCCGCCGCAGCCGACGGCCGGAAAAGACGAAACACAGAAGAAATCAGATCTCAGGTGAATTCAATCGATCTATTCATGCACGTGAAAATCACGCCACCCAAGAAAAAAAAATAATTTAAATTACTTTGTGTGTGTGCAGTACTGTAGCCAAGCCCGAGGCGGAAACCGCCCAGATGACCATATTCTACGCCGGCAAGGTCATAGTTCTCGATGACTTTCCGGCGGAGAAGGCCAAGGAAATCATGATGTTAGCTAGCAGGTCTACCGCCGCCCAGAACCACCCCATCGCCGCCTCCCCTCCCCCCCATAAGGCCCGCACCCCGGCGGCATCCGCCACCCAAATCCCTAACATCGTACCCACTTTTGGAATTCAGCCACCTCTTGATTCCGGTGAGCTATATTTTTAATATATTTGATTGTTAATTCGTATAAAATTAAAATTTCGGTGAAATTAAACATCTAATTTTAATTTGTTAAAATTTGCAGATTTACCAATTGCGAGGAAAAATTCACTGACCAGATTCCTGGAGAAGAGAAGAGACAGGTAGAAATTAATCCTCAATTTTTCTTTTAGTTTTGTTGAATATTTGGGGCTAAATTGATTTATGTGATTCTGATATTGAATTGCAATTTGCATAACAGGATCACGGAAAACGCGCCGTACCCGAAAAGCAAACCGGCGGCGCCGTCGTCTACGGCGGCGAACCCAGAGGCATGGCTGGGATTGGCTCGTCAGTTTCCCGTCCAAGTCCAACGTCATTAGTCAACTCACTATAATCATTGTTAGTAGAATATTTATATATATATATTAGTATTATTTATTTTGTATTGCCTTAATTATTTTTACCAGTTATCTTGACTGTTGACTTTGAGATTAGAAGGCGTTTTAGTGATAATTAATCTCCATATAGTAGTAGTATGTACCTTTTTATGTGTAATTTTTTTTTCTTGAATCTCATTTGAGGGATGCGATGATATTAATATATATATTTGTGTTGATCGAATTTGTTTATGTAAGGTTTTTTATTTGATTGATTAATTATATGATTAGTTGAGTTAATCCAAGTGAGTTAATCATTGATAATTTGATACGACTCCCCGTCAATTGTTTAAATTTCTCCAATAATAATTTGCGAATAATTACGTGTAGGGGTGAAAGTCGGATGGATCGGAATTAACGTTTTCGAAAAATTTCTAAAAAAATTCGGAAGTACAAAATCAATTAAAATTCCAATTTAACAATTTTCGAAATCTAAAAATTCATTCCAATTCCTAAAGGCCCGGAAATGTCGGAATTTCAGACAAAAATCGGAAATCACATAAGCTTTAAAATTTCAAAAGTTAGCCGAAATTTTCTACAATGTTCAAAACATTTAAAAAATAAGAACATCTACGTTGATAAAAATAAAACTAATAACTACTAAATTTCAGTTCAAAACAATAAATAAAAATAAACACAGCATATTATCCAATAAAATTTCTAACAACAATTCATTATGTCAACATCTTCAAACAAAACTTGTAGGTTTATTTTTAGGAAAATAAGTATTATACAATATATATTATTTATAGTTGTATTTTTTGGAGAAAAAAATTGGAATTTTTCGGAATTAATTTCGGGATTAAATAGGATCGGAAACCGGAAATTCCAAATTTATTTTATATAATTCCATATCCAATTCAAAAAAATCGGAGAAATTCGGAAATCGAAATTTCGGAAGTCAGAATGAAAAAAATTGATCCAAAATCGGAACTTTTCGGATAGGAACCGGCGAAAATTGGAAATTCCATTTCCACTTGCACACCTAAGCACGTGTGACAAGTTATATCTAGCAACTGTGCGTAAAAGAATTCGAAATTCGAATATGTGTCAACTGACAAATACTCACTTATGATCTAACCGCTAGTTCATCCCTTACGAAACACCATATATTCACACTTATTTACGTTAGCATGATCGATTGCAACGCGGGATGCGTGATTGTTCATTTTTAGGGGAAAACAATAAAAATAGATAAGTTTTGAATTAATTTATCACCCAAATATTCACAAGTAGGCGTATGAAATAATTCTCAAGTAAGAAACTTAATTGATGTGTCGAAGCTAAGTGTGACAGTGGTCCACAATTATTTCAACGTGTTTCGAATTTATAGTAAAGTTGAAATAATCTTACCACAAAACCGACCAAATTTCTTCCATCATTTTCAAAAAATCAAAACTCTACGACTAGTGCAAGTTCTTGTGAGTTTCCCAACCACCCACCCCACCCCACCCCACCCCACCCTCTTAATTTATTTATTTTTTGTTTATTTGTTTGGCCTTATTCAATCCATCATTAAATGATGATAACGAATTGCACGCGGTTATGAAAATAGTAAACGCAGAGGAGGTGACTTTCGTAATAATTAAAAAAAAAAAAAGACTTAATAGGATTCACGAGATTCATAAGTTAGTCGAGTCACATGGTCTATAGTTATTTGTTCAATCAACTTTCGAGGATTGGACATATTCTATTAACAAAGTTATTATTATAATTTATACTATTACATCTGTATAGTTGGTTGTGAGTTCCTTCATTATTACAAAAACAAAAAAAAATTTAAATAATAATGCAATGTAATGTACTACTAGGTTGTCTTAACGTGCTTTAATAGTTGGAAAGTGTTAACTCACTTGGTTTTATTTTTAGAGAAAGACATTTTCCTACTTCAAACTAATTAATGTCGTCTACTTCTTCTTTTGTTTTGGTAGGTATCCTACCAAATTTTTATCTTATTGCATACTAATATTAATGTATTAATGTGAGGATCGAATTTTAAAAAGTCTTTTGTAATTGACTTAATTTCCGAACAACTTAGCTTGTAGTAAAATTAGATTTATGTATTCTTGGTAAACGTTTATGTGAACTGAATGAAGAAACATCCTCATCGAGTGTTGTTCTTTAAAGAAAAATATGTTAACCGACAATGAATTATGCTACCGATCGAGTCATGACAGTTCGTGTAGTACCTACCGCCTACCGGTAACAACGAACAATTTAATTTGGGCTTTTTTTTTTTAATAGAATAAAATTTGGGCTTGTTATTTTCTATGATAGGCCGATTTAGTTTAACACCAAAGCCCACAAAGTTTAGTTTTGGGCCTTTTGAGGTCCAAAATTTATGACGTCGAAGCAATAATTCTCATTCCAAATTTGTAATATTCCAATTTTTTCCAATTTATTCTGATCAAAATAGGAATGTACATAAGATTTTGTTCTCAATCCAATTCTAATTTGCTAAATAATTTTCAAAAATTTAATTTCTTTTTTCTGCAAATTAAGTTAATAATATATTTTTCATATCAGTTTTCAAAATAATTTCTTTTATTTGAGGTGATGATGTTCTGATTACTTTTAAATAAAAAAATCAAGTGATTAAAGATCCGACGGTGCATAGAGCCAGTTGCACGGACTAGGCAAAACAAACGGAAACAGCGAATAAAAACCCTCGGCCCGTGAAAAAGGCAATAAGAAGAGTGAGTGTACTTTCACGCACATCATCACCTCAAATTCGTCTCTCTCTCACACCCCTGTTTCGCTCTGCAACTCTTCTCCCTCTCCGTGAGGGTTTTTTTTTTCTTTTTCTTTTTTTCTTTTCCTTTTCTTCTTTTTTTTTTCCTTCTTTTTTTCTTCGTCTTTCAATTTATCTTAGTTTATCCAATTTTTAATTTTTTTTCAATTTTCAATATTGTTGTATTATTTATACGAAATAAAAAAAAAGGAAGATGCAGCAGCAGCAGCAGAGATTGAAGCAGCAAGCACTGATGCAACAATCACTGTATCATCCGGGCCTCCTCGCTCATCCTCAGGTTTTTAATTATTATTAATTTATTAATTTATTTATTTTTCCACCTTTTTTTGGGGGTGTTATTTTGCTGTTTGGGTTATGCCCTTTTTTCTATGGGGCTGTTGCACTTAATTTACCTTTCATGTATGTTTTGAACAATTATTAAGTTCAGTGCTAACATTTGTTTAGGCTTCATTTTTGAATCACTTGTTGTGCAAAGTAATGGTTCTTTTTAGTTATGTAATGCATAATGAAATGGTGGATGGCAACGGTTGAACCGAACTTGTTTCCGAAGCTTGTTTCGTTGTCTCTGTGAAGAAGTTGCGAATGTTGGATTATTTACTGTGTTTAAGAAGTTCTTGAATGCATTTTGTGTGTGTGTGTGTGTGTGTGTGTGTGTGTGTGTGTGTGCTATGTTAGTTAGATGAGGTTGATTGTCTAGGTCCGATTCTCTTACGTTCTGCAACTGAGTTGCGTGCTTCACCATCTTTTCGTATTTGAGTTGGACAATGCAATGTTAAATATATTTGTCGTAATTGCAATTACGTGCGTCATTTCGCCGCTTAAAATCTGAGCGGAAAGTTGTTCATTTCCTTTATTTTTCTGTTTTTTTCTGTGGGTTTACGTGTCTTTTTAGGATGCTTCCAAATATAATTTATCTATGTATTTAGTGATCCATCAAGAAGTTCTGTTTTTCCCCATCATGTAGGTTTTATGTGGAGGAGATTAAACTTTTGTAATTTTGTTACTTTTGTAATATTGGCCTGGAAATAATCTTTCAATGACTAGCAAGTTGTTAATATATTGTAATTACTTGCTGCTTCACACGTTAGAAAGGAGCCGATGTGCTATCGTTCCTTATAATTTTAATGGGTAATTTGTTGCCTGAATGACCATAAAATCTGTTCATAATATCCGATCTGCCATTTTGTATTTGAATGAGGAAACAAATTAATCCATCATTCAGTCTCACTTGAAGACCTTCTCCAAAAGGATTTTATATCCTAATGTTTGAATTTCACCTGAAGAGAATCTTTTATATTTACATCTTAACTCTTACGAACTTCCATTTAATACGCAGATCGAGCCTATCTTGAGTGGGAATTTGCCACCTGGATTTGATTCAACTACATGCCGCAGTGTGTGAGTTCCAGTTCCTTATTATCATTTCGTTTATTCCTCTGCATTCTTTTTTCCAATTTTCTTTTGATGCAACACAGGTATGTTGGAAATATCCACCCACAGGTTACCGAACCGCTTCTTCAAGAGGTTTTCGCTGGTACTGGTCCTCTCGAGAGTTGCAAGCTCATTCGAAAAGAGAAGGTACAAATTTAATACTTATTATCTCACCTTTCTTTACTAGTTTATAGACTTGCTTATCACATAAAGTTTATAGACTAGTTTATATGAAATTTGATTTTGTGAATTGCATGGTGAGATTTTATTGCTCTTTTGTAATACAATGTTTACACCGCCTTGTGATGCAGTCATCCTATGGTTTTGTGGATTACTTCGACCGTCGATCAGCTGCCCTCGCCATTGTGTCTCTGAACGGCAGGCATTTGTAAGCATAGCTATGGTTGGTTATTGAAACCGGAGTTGACTTTCTTCTCTGGCTAATACGCATTTTGCAGGTTTGGACAGCCTATAAAAGTCAATTGGGCATATGCTAGTGCTCAAAGAGAGGACACATCAAGTATGTATATACACTTTTAATCCTCTTTTCATGTCACAGTTTTTGGCTTTAGTTTTGATAGTGTTTCCTATGTTTAAACTTCTTATGAAGGTCACTTCAACATTTTTGTCGGTGATCTAAGCCCTGAAGTTACTGATGCTACCTTATTTGCATGCTTCTCCGTTTATCCTAGTTGTTCGTAAGTCCAAATTTACTGATTTTGATATATATATATATATATATATATATATATATATATATATATATATATATATATATATATATATTTAAATTGGGTCAGTAAATTTAATATTTTAATTTCTTTTTATTGATGCAGAGATGCAAGGGTGATGTGGGATCAGAAGACTGGCCGGTCAAGGGGTTTCGGGTTTGTTTCTTTTCGTAGCCAGCAGGTATGCATAATGTTTCTCATTTTCTTCCATATATTAAGGAATACATACATTGATCATGCTCCATTGTGTATTTCTTTAGGAGGCTCAATGTGCGATTAATGACGTGACTGGTGAGAATTTTACTTTTACTTTTTCCTGTTCTATTAGATTTTATTGGATTATTAAATTGTCTGATGACATATTCTGCTATCACCTCCTTTCTTGATTTTTTTTTTTGCTTATTTTTTCTCATGGAATTTAGTATTTTCGTATGGTGGAGGTAGCCGTAATAAAGTCCAACCCTAGAGATTTATTTTAACTAATAAAGTATCAGTGATGTGCAAGATTTTTTTAATAATTTTCACTGAAGTAGACAAGTAGAATTTCATGTGAATCTTAGCATATTGAATTTACATGAATATGATTTTACGCTTTAAAAATAAAATAAAAATTTAAAAGCATAAAATATTTCAAAGAAATTTCATCACATGGTTAGAAGTTAAAGTTTGATGAAAACTGTATTAGTTGTTTGGAAGATCATTCTTTGGCCCGTTTTATTCAGTTTCAGAAGTGTACCCATTTTTGCTTTACATCATGTTGTCAAAAGTTAAAGAAGGTTCAAAACAATATAACTTGTCAAGATAGACTTAAAATGAGTTAACTATGAACTTTTGGAAGCTCTTTCTTCTGAAAATTGGATAAAAGTCGTAGAAATTTGAGTGCAAGATCCCGTACTGGTGAGAGAGCATATTGAACTTCTTGAGATACGATGAATTTTGGCTGTGGTAGAATACAGTCATATTATAAAAAAAAAATAGAATCTTGTGCAAAGTTCTGTATAGTATATAACTTCAAATTTTTAAGATGAACCATCGACTCTAGAAAAACAATATTTTTTTGTGACGGCTAATGTAGATTCTTACTTGCATAACTTTAAAAAAAAATCCAGGGAAGTGGCTTGGAAGTAGACAAATTCGCTGCAATTGGGCCGCAAAAGGTGCTGCTGGTTTAGGCGATGACCAGCAGAGTTCCGATTCCAAAACTGTTGTCGAACTTACAAATGGAATATCAGGTTGGGTTTTTTTTCTTTCTAAAACAGTATTCACATTTAACCTGGCATGTAAACAGAAGATTGCACTAGATTTATAATCACGAGATAATTCATAGACGTTTTTACGCATAATTTGTTGTGCAGAAGAGGGTCAAGAGAAGAGGAATGAAGATGCACCGGAAAACAATCCACAATACACCACTGTTTATGTTGGCAATCTTGCTCCTGAAGTAAGTAACCGTTGAATCGAATTTAATTTTCCATATTATTTCTTTTTTCGATTATCTCGTAAATTGTTTTCTTCCTTTTGTCACACACCGATCATGTTCCAGGTGAGCTCGGTCGATCTCCACCGTCATTTCCATGCACTCGGTGTTGGAGTAATCGAAGATGTGCGCATTCAAAGAGACAAAGGCTTTGGTTTCATAAGGTACAACACCCATGCCGAAGCTGCTCGTGCAATCCAAATGGGCAATGCTCGAATTCTCTTTGGCAAACCCATTAAGGTACAAGTACAATACAGTTGCTTTTCATTCCATTTTCTTTAAGCATTTTTTTTTTAAATATATAATGAATTGAATAATGATGTGCAGTGCTCGTGGGGTAGTAAGCCTACTCCACCTGGAACGAGCTCGGGCCCTCTACCTCCCCCGATGACAGCTCATAATATAGCCGGTTTTACAGCTGCTGACCTGGCGGCATACGAGAGGCAGGTTGCTATGAGTAAGATGGGTGCAGCACAAGTTCTTATGAATTCACAGGGCCAGCGTTTTGGTGCCGCTACTCAAGCTATGTATGATGGTGGTTATGCCACCATCGCCGCTGCTCAACCCCCCTTGTATTACCAGTAATATGTAGAAAACCCCCCACCCTGCTGCTGCTGCTTTTTAAAGGGAAGTAATTTTTTTTTTTTTCGTTTTCCTTTTGTCGTCTCCATTTTTAAATTTATGCCTCCTCCCGTAATTCCAGAAGTGTATCACTATGTATTTTTTTTTTTAAATTTTAGTTTTTCGACTAGGGATGGTTAATTTAAATGAAGTTTCAGTTTGGTGAGCAAATTTGTAATGTGTTTTCAGTACAAGAACTGAGTATGTTTAGTTTCTTTTTATGAACAGTTCTTTTGTTTTATAATTATTATTTAGAAATTATGGTAAAATAACTAATAAGTTTTATTACTACATTTGAATGATGGTGAGATACTTTTGTTGTATTAAATGATGCTCTTGGGATATTTTTTCTTTTCTTTTTTTGTACTTGAGAGAGAAGTTGATACAAAATGAGTGGGCCCCGCCATTTTATTATTAGCTTTCTCTTTGTTGTGTAACGTGGGGCCCACAGGGAAAAATCTCACTAGAAATTGAAATTATTTTGTACCCATTAATTGATATTTATTTCATAATGGCGTCAATTGACCTCTGCTGTACCTGTTACATGACTCCTCCACTGGGCCCCACACCCATTAATTTTCTTTATTTATTCTCTTTTTCTTAAGGGTGGAGCCGAAAGCTTTCCTCTATAATTACTTCTTATTTGTTCCTCTAGTTGTAATTACGAATTATTCTTTTGCATCTTATTATTTAAAAATTACATCTAGCACCCTGCAATTTGTTATTTTTTTTACATTCACCCCTATAAAAGGTTGTTAACGTAAGAAACGTACAAAAAGAGGGTTTGGAGGACTGATAATTACCTAATTTTTTTCTACTCTTCAATCTGTTATTTAAACTTCATTTGTACACAAATACAAATACTAATATTGATACGAATGATAAATTATGATCAATCATTGAGGCTTAGCTTAAATGGTAATGGTACCACAGCTTTTCTGTTTAAATCTCTTTCAGTTAAATAATAATAACAATAATAATAAATCACGATTAAAATTGAAAAAAAATATTCCTCAAATTTTAATTTAAAAAAAAAAGAAAAAGAAAGAAAAGGTTGAGCTTTCTCTGATATGTATTAATGGTGTTTGTAACACTTTACATCCCGGAATTCATACTCATCACCGTTAGTGTATTATACTTTATAATATTTATGTCTTATCAAACTTATTTATGCTTTTCTTGGCTAATTTAATTAATTTAAATAGCCAGAATTCCAGTTGTAAAGATCGGTCCTTTAGCGTACGGCGAGCCTGCAACTTCCGCCGCCGCCGGCAGCCGTGAGGCTTCAGAGCTGCATTTTTCTTTGCGCTCATCCACCACTATTTGCCGGTGCCTACACTCTGTGCTGCAGAATGCTTTCTCTCCCCTGCAAAATCAAATCAAAATCAAATTAAATAATTATTCAAAAGTATTAAAAATTAAATCTTGGAATTCAATGATTTACAAAAAAAAAAAGTGGACTTTTTTGAAGTATACCTGTACATGTATATATCTTTGCCGTGGAGGTTCTTCCGGCACAGATTGCAGGCGCTCAGAAAATCCGACGGCGGAATCCCGGCGTCAGATCTCGCCGGAGATATGTGGAATACGGTTGCCCGGCTGCTCTTGTCGTTGGTCTGTATTCTGAAAGGCGCCCTGTCGTCGCCCTTTCTGCCGCCGTCCGCCGCCGCGTCGGAGTACACCTTCGTGTACGACTCGTCGGGGCCGTGGCAGGTCACTATGGTGTACTCCTCCAGACTCCTCTCCATCTCCGCTTCGTCCGATCCTCGTCTGTTTCTCGGTGAATTAACCACCGGAATCGGACTGGATCTCCCCAAGTTCCGGCCGAACAACGCCGGAATTTCGTTCCGGCCGCCGGCGGAGTTTTCTAGGGCGGCCACTATACCCAATCCCACCCCACCAAAATCGAAGCTTTTGAGTCCTCTGGGTGAGTGATTCCTGGACTCCGTCGGACTTCTCGGGCTGACGGCGACCTCCGCCGTGCCGGACTTGTTGCCGGAGAGCAATGATCCGGTGAGAATTCCGATCACCGGTTTTGATGTCCTCCCCAACATGGCTAGATTGGTAGGTAGAATTTTCTCTCTCTACTTGGCAAGAAAGATCTCAAAAATGTTTGTTGGATTCTTGAGCTTTCTCTCTCTAAAACTCAAGTCTTGGAAAAAAGTTTGATGGAAATGTTAGTGTAATAATATGCCTATTGTTTTTTTTTTTTGATGAATAATAATATGCCTATTGGCTTTGTTATGAATTGCAAGTTATATAGTAATTGCTTTATTATTTAATTCTCTCTTTCCCACACATAGGTGAACCACTTTATTCATTTATTATAAATAATAAATAAATACACCACCACTTGTGCTCAAGGCTGGTCTAGTTTGTGTAGCAACGAGAGCGTGACGTTGAACAAATCAATTTCAATTTTCTAAGATATTTTTTTAGATTGAATCAGAGTTAAATCTTTATAAATTAATATAGTCGTGACTAGATTAATTTAGCTAATATTAAATTATCGAATTAATAATTTATATGTTTTTACCGAATTGGGAATTAAAGAAATTTTTATTTAAGTGATATTATTAATTTATCGAGGTTTTACTTTAATTATACAATACTTGTCCGATACATTTTACATATTTCGTATAATTTAGGGATTATTACTCAATAGTGAGCGACCCGATGCCAAGCATAGAATGTAGAATGGAATTTCCGATTTTCATTGACTCTGATTCGAAATTCTTTCAGATCCGATTTTAATTTATGAAAACAACTCCGAAATTTTCATTTTCTCTCCACAAAATTACACATATAAATCAACAATATTGTGCGTTTTATATTTTAGGTGACTAGTATTTGTAATTCTTAGAATTATACCAATTCTTACCATTAGATTTCCGATCCTTTAATTCCAATTTTTGAAATTCCAATTTTCAATTCTTTTCAGAATGTTACGAAAAAAAATCAAATAAAATTCAAAAGTACTAATTTCGATCCGACTCGTCTGGTTTCGCTCATACGCAATGCACATAAGTATGCGTTTGTTTCTTTATTGAAAGAAAAAACATCACAACTTTATTCTATTATTAAATTGGATTCCAAAGTAATTTTCTAAAATGTCAGTTGTCAATGACCAACGCTGTCCAATCATTATGGCCCGATCCCAAGCAACCGGGCCCCACTTTCGCCGTTAACTGACTCAGCAAAAGATTCCGGTGAACTGACGTCGCCGGCGTATGGTTCCGATTAGGCCCACTATGTGGGCCCGGGGCCCATGGGCTTTGGAGCGGAAAGCGATGTATAGTGCAGCTGAATACCCACTCACAGTATTCGGTTGTTCGCAGTGAATTGACGGATATACCCCTCCATCCTCTCCACCAAATCTAACTACTCCGTTAAAAGATATTATTCTTTGTTGCCCAAAGGAAAAAGATGGGGAGATCTTATTTATTTAATAATGAAAAAAAATTAAAAAAATAATAAATGAAAGTTTCACAATGATTTCCAACAGCTTTCCTCCCAAATATCTAGGCATAAAGTTTCCCACTTTTACCCCTCAAATTAAACTTTTTTCTTTTTTTGTGAGTGATTTTATTCATTGAACTATGGGCACTTTATAGTAAAGTGTGCTTCCATCTTTAACTATTTCTTTTCAAAAATGAAGAAACCTTTTTTACTTTATACCGACGCCAAAGAATTAATTTAATTGCGCCTTGAAATTGTTTTATGAATAATAATATATATGTTTGGCAATGGAATTTACAAAATTCTATCTAGTGAGACAAATAATAGTTTGGGAGAAAATTGCAATAAAATGCATAAATTAAATTTTAGTGTTTTCATTTATCCGAAAAACCACGAATTCAGAAGGTCATCTACTTCCAAAACTTAAAGGGTGCATTTGGATGGAGGGATTTGGGGGAGGGATTTCAAATCCATAATAACAAATCCCTCGTACTTGTTTGGATTGAGGGATTTGGAGTTGGATTTCAAATCCCCACCCCTCCTTTTTAGTTGATTTTGGAGCAATAGTGATGGATTTCAAATGACTCCAAAATTGAAGTTATTTCAAATTCATTCCCCAAATCAAATCCCTCCCCAAATCCCTCCATCCAAATGGACCCAAAGAGTGTTTGGTTGAACTTATCAGTGATTAAAAATAGCTCATAAGATGTTATGCGTAAAAATATTTATAAGCTCATATCCAAATAATTTGAGATTTTAATTTTAATAAAACGTAATATCTTATCAGCTCTGAAAACAGTTTATAAAATATAAGAGTTTGTCCGTTATTTAAAATAAACTTGACCAAACAGGCCTTAGTCGATCATGATTGTGCACATAGATATTTAACAAATAATCTCATATTCAATTTCAAATAATTTAATTTAATTTTCAGCAAATTACAATAAATTATTGTGTATAAGATAGGGATAGTGGAGGAATTATTTGGTGTATTTTGCTACCTTTCTTGATCTACGGTACTGGGTGTGGTTGTCTTTTTCTTGGGGGCCTACCACCACACACTAGCTCCAAACTCCCACGCGTTACGCAATTATTTTCTTTTCAGTTTGAGTCCCTCAACTTTTAGTTTGTTACTCTCTGCCCCTCAATGACTTTGTTTTCACAATTCCAATTGTCAAATGTTAGAAGTTAGAGTTTCATATATAATTTAAGATGTACCAGTATTTTAATCAATTAGATAATAATATTTAGTTCAAACCCAACTTGTAATTCATTCCATAATCTTAATTTTTACCTCTTGGAAATATTTCAAAATAATGTGAATATAGGATAAAAACTAAGTTATCAATTCAAATTAAGCCCCTTTTAAAATTTTGTTACATGCGTTAAGAAGTTAATTAAACGGGCATATATTGTAGGAAAAAAAAAAACCTACTATACCATGTAGTGTTCTTGATTGTGAGGATGTATGTATATGATTACTTAAGAGCAGTAATGGGAAATGAAAAAAAATAATTGATTTAATTTATCATTGAAATTCTAAAATTATTGATACTATAATTGAATATTGAAAACTAAATTTTATAATTTGTTGATAAGTGAAATATAAAATGCAATACTTTGTTTCAGGAACCAATCAAATGTCAATTTATTGTTAGGTTAATAGTCATGTCACAATCTTGATTGGTATTTGGTATTTGTAAACATCATAAAATTATATTATTTTTGGTGTTTAATTAGTCAAATTATTTGTTGCATCACGGGTGACTGTACATAGCTATTAAACAAATTAGAGTAATATACTATAGTCTATAGTAGTACCATGTCATATATTAAATGCTTATTTATTTATTTATTTTGAAAATACATATTAAATAATTAGTTGAGGCATCTGTCAATGCTTTAATTGACACAATAATCGGATTTTAAAAAGATGATGGGACTTTTTCTTTTTCCTTTACAAATAAATATTTTAATCCATTTAACTAAACTGTGGGTACTAATATATTATTCTTTTATTCTTTGGAAATATTATATTGTATTGTAAACAATATAATTATATAAATAATAAACAATCATTAGGAAAATAAATAATTAAAAAAAAAACCCATACTTTGCTTTTCTTGGTGGAGGCACATCCATCACAAATTTTAATAAAATTATAATATGGGGCCTTAATTAATGGAACTTTATTGCATAGCTAGAAAACCAATTATTGTTGATCTATTGTTTCTGACTTATAGTTTATGTTGCATAGCAAAATATTAATTGAAAACGTCAAGAAATTCAAACAATGGTTTATTCGTAAATATTTAGAATTAAATATCAAGAAAATTAAATAAAACTAGTTTTTTTTTTCTCTCAATTAAAATGAATATGAAAAATCTAAACTTTGGAATATTAAAGGCGTATCCAAAACTTGTCCCGATTACTCGATCAAATTGTAAATTTTTTTTTCCAAGAAGTCTGAAATATTAAAAGTTTTCCATCGCAAATTCAAAAATCCGTTTAAAAAACAAGGTACTATGTTGATAATCATCTTACACCGAAAATCTATATGCGAAAATAATAGGCAAAAATGATTTTAAAAGAACTAAAAAATCCATTCAAGAAGGGAAGAGTTCACAAAATCGTGATTTTGATCGCGTAACTCAAAGACTGCATTTTGATTGAAAGATTTAAAATAAATCTAGATCGGAAGAATTCGAAATGACTCGGAGCAAGAACATATTAATTTGAAATCCACCGTAATTGCTGTATATATTATATTAAAAAGAAATAGAAGTGAAGTACTATTAAAATAGGTGTCGCATCTCAAAAGAATTATACGCATAAGTTGATGATCAGATTGTTTATAAATATTTTAGTAATTCATTTGATTTAGGTTCCATCAACTTGGTATTAGAAAATAGAAGTACAATAATTTGTAGTGTCGTAAACCATGGCTTAACGTAATTAATCTTAATTAGGTAACAGTTATGCTACGCTAATTAGTTGGGCCACGTCATACGGAATTCATCTGAATATTTTATTTTGGATGTAATTAAGGAGCAGGTTAACGCACGTGAGTTGGCTTCTAAACCACTCATAAAATCAATAAATAAACAATTTCATTTTAGGTCAAATTACAATTGAGCCCAATAGTCTCTCGCTCTACTTTTTGGGCTTTTTTTTATTTTTTTTAATGTTGAGCTTAGCCCAGTTTGAGTTTTATACTAATTAATCCAATTTACCAAAATTCAAAAACCAAATCACAACTTATTCGACTGATTCGTCACATAAGCAAACTCAAAACAAATTTCAGTTAACTAGGAAAAGGTATAGAACATTAAAAAAAAAAAAATGGATAAAACAACATAAAATTCACAACACACTCCACTATCAAACGACTGTAACAGACTTGTCAAACCATCACGATCGCAATACGGACTAATTTACAACAACTGGCTGAACATTTTAACGATGTTATAATGGCACGATAACCGTATGCTCGATTTTTCCCTAAAAAAAATTGAATTACTACGAACAAAAACGACATCGATAGCTGTAAAAGTCACATCGATTACGCAAAAAACTCTTCGCCGGAAATTCCTATGAAGTCGGACGCGAATCGCCATCGTGCAATTCGAACGTCCACTTAATTTGCTTTAGAAATTAAAAAACAAAGAGAATCAGTAGAGCGATTGTGCGAGAGATTTTTGGGTTAGATTTACGTGAATTGTGGGATTGCATATTATTAAGGGTGTTATTGGAATTTTATATCTAAAAGTTAGGTAGAGTATATCTTGCTAATTTTCCTTTATTTAAATATTGTTTATAGTACAAAATTCTATAATTTTGACTATTAATTTTAATGTGTACACATGTTGTTGTATAAAAAAGTACTAACCAAGAGCCCTTAGATTAAGGATAACAAATCACGCCTCTAAGTGTACGTAGAGTTTAATTAACTCATATATAATTAACGTGCATGCATGCATGCATGAACAGAATTCCATTGGAACGTCACTCAGAATTAATTAGGGTTTAGTAGATACACTCGTGGAATGCATGCATCGTATGCGTATTATCTAATACCCATTATATATATCCATTTTAATGCAGATTACACACTAATCTTGACCCAAAAAAAAATGAAAAAAGATTACATATCAGATATTATATATATTCTATTTATTATTATAATTATTTTCCGAACTTAGGTAATTGAATTTTGTTCCAATTAAACTCTTTTGGATAAGAATTGGGATACGAATCAAATCGTAATCCAACTAATTAAAATCTTATCCTAATCCAGGAGACTAATACTATATTATAAATAACCCTTGATTATTAGGCCACCAATATTCGGATAAATCATTCTATCACTCATAAGTCATAACAAAAAATGAATCGCTCAATATTTTCTTCCATTTTTCTCTGCTCTACAGTGCTACTATCTGCAATTATATGCAGTTTGGCTACTCAAGTTTCCCATGATGGAAGAGCTATCACAATCGACGGCGAACGCAGGATTATTTTATCAGGCTCAATCCACTACCCGCGCAGCACTACTGAGGTAGATATATACACTAGATTAAATTAATAATATTCAAATGTATGTGCTTTTGGAGTAAATTTAATTAATTGGTGATTAATTTTTTTTTTGGTTGTGTTAATGGTGATTAGATGTGGCCTGATTTGATTAAGAAAGCCAAGGAAGGTGGATTAGATGCCATCGAAACGTACGTATTCTGGAATGCGCACGAGCCGATTCGAAGGCAGTACGATTTTACTGGAAATCTGGATCTTATTAGATTCATTAAGACGGTTCAAGACGAGGGTCTTTACGTTGTTCTTCGTATCGGACCGTATGTTTGTGCCGAATGGAATTTTGGGTACGTATTTTTTTTTATTTTTTTCATGCTAATTAATTAATTAATTATGTTGAACATTTTATATATTTATTTTAATTTATTTTCATGTGTAGAGGATTTCCTGTTTGGTTGAACAATCTGCCTGGTGTTGAATTACGTACGGTCAACACTGTTTACATGGTAAGTAATCATTTTTCAATTTTCAAAATTCTATTCTATTATTTAATATTTTAGTGTTTTTTTTTTCCTTATTTATTATTAGTTTATATATATTTTTTTATTTTTTAAATTGCAGAATGAGATGCAGAATTTCACATCTTTAATAGTGGATATGGTGAAGCAAGAGAATCTATTTGCTTCACAAGGAGGTCCAATCATCATTGCACAGGTTTGTATTCAATTATTTATACTAAACAAATCACAAGAACAAATTAATTATTTATTAATTATTACATTTTATTAATTAATTATTATTACATATATATATTAAAAACGTGTTTTGCATGCAGATTGAAAATGAATATGGAAATATTATGTCTACATATGGAGATGCTGGAAAAGCTTATGTCAATTGGTGTGCAAATATGGCCGAATCACTTGATATTGGTGTCCCTTGGATTATGTGTCAACAATCTGATGCCCCACAACCAATGGTAATTTATTAATTAATTAATTTTCTCAATTTATTAATTTTATTATAAAAAAAATTAAATCTAACATTCTTGAATTTGTGTGTTTATTATAACAGATAAACACATGCAATGGTTTTTATTGCGACAATTTCACACCAAATAATCCAAATAGCCCCAAAATGTGGACGGAGAATTGGACTGGATGGTAATTATTATATTTATATTTATATATATATATATTTTTATTTTAAATAATTATTTCATTTTTTTTAATGTATGTTGATAAATTAGGTTTAAGTTTTGGGGTGGCAAAAATCCACTAAGAACTGCAGAGGATGTGGCATATGCAGTAGCACGCTTTTACCAGACTGGTGGAACTTTCCAGAACTATTACATGGTTTAGTACTAATCACGTTTTTAATAATTTCTTATTAGCTTTAATTAATATTTCTAATTATGTAAATTATTATTATATATTATTATATACAGTACCATGGTGGAACCAATTTTGGTAGAACAGCTGGTGGACCGTATATCACAACATCTTATGACTACGATGCCCCACTCAATGAATATGGTAATCAAGATTATATTTAATTTGTGTTAATCATATATTAATTAATTAATTAATTACTACATAATTATTAATTTGATTTGATTCCTAGTTAAATAAATAAAATGCAGGTGGCCTAAATCAACCTAAATATGGACACTTGAAGGAGCTTCATGATGTTCTTCATTCGATCGAGAAAACTCTCACTTACGGCAACATTTCCTCAATCGATTTCGGAAATTCCGTTTATGTACGTTTCGAAACCCGTAATTATTCAATTGGCCAAATTAAAAATGGGTTTAATTTACTTTAATTTAAATAAAAATGAAAATTTGAGTGCTGCAGGCAACAATTTATGCACTGAATGGAAGTTCAAGCTGTTTCTTTGGTAACACAAATTCAACATCAGATGCAACAATTAAATACCAAGGCGTTGACTACAAAATTCCAGCTTGGTCTGTTAGCATACTCCCAGATTGTAAGAAGGAAGCATACAACACTGCCAAGGTAATTAATTAATTAAAATTTTTAATTACATATTTTTTTGTAATGAAATTTTATTATTAAACCCTAATTTTTTTTAATTACAGGTGAACACTCAGACATCGGTGATGGAGATGAAAACGAATGGAGCCGAAAACGAACCCAGTGCGTTGAAATGGGTATGGAGAGATGAACAAGTTAAACAAACTGTTGTTCATGGAAAGGGCCAAATATCTGCTAGCCATCTTGTTGATCAAAAGGTCACAAATGATGTTAGTGATTATTTGTGGTACATGACTAGGTATGTATATATATTGTGTGTATATATATATATATATATATATATATATATATATATATATATATATATATATATCCTTTTTTAATAAATATAAAAATATTAAATTTCCTAATTAATTATATGAATTTATAATAGTGTGAAACTCGAAAAGAAAGATCCGATCTGGAGCCGTAACATGACTCTTCGTGTTAATGGAACCGGACAAGTAATGCACGCTTATATCAACGGCGACTACTTAGGTACGTTTTTTTTATACTCGTTAAAAATACGATTTATTTTCAAATAAATATGTGGTATACTATAATTAATTAACTGCTAATTTATTATGCTATACCATTTTTTTTAGGTTCGCAATGGGCTACATCCGGAGTTTTCAACTACGTATTCGAGAAGAAAATCAAGCCGAAACACGGAACCAATCAAATATCATTGCTCAGCGCCACCGTTGGACTTCAGGTATATTTATATACTAATTAACTTAAATCAATTCATCTAATCAACTTTAATTTAACTGGCACATACACAAACCCTAACTGATTATTAATTGACAGAACTACGGCGCGGAATTTGAAAAGATACGAACCGGTCTACCTGGACCAATCGAAATAATCGGACGAAAAGGCGACGAGACGATAATCAAGGACCTCTCGTCGCATAAATGGTCGTACCAGGTTGGATTGAAAGGATTAGACAACAAATTCTTCAACACTAATAATTCTGCAGATCATCACTGGAAATCTCAAGATCTTCCCACCAACAGAATGATGACGTGGTACAAGGTACAAATTAAAAAAAAAAAAAAAATCCATAAACTAAATATTTATATTTATTTTAATTATTATATATATAAAAATGTACAGACAACATTTAAGGCTCCACTAGGAGAAGAGCCGGTGGTGGTTGACATGCAAGGGTTAGGAAAAGGTCTTGCATGGGTCAACGGCAACAGCCTCGGGAGGTACTGGCCGAGCTACGTTGCTGACGTGGACGGCTGCTCAGCCGAGCCGTGTGACTACCGCGGCTCCTACGACAGCACGAAATGCGTCTGGAACTGCGGCCAGCCTACCCAGAGATGGTACCACGTGCCCCGATCTTTCATGAACGAGGATGTGAACGAGCTGGTCCTGTTTGAAGAATTTGGCGGGAACCCGAGTTCGGTCAGCTTCCAAACGGTCCGACCCGGGACCGTGTGCGGCTCGGCTTACGAGGGCAGGGAGATGGAGCTGTCGTGCGAGGGCCGACAGATCTCCGACATTAAATTCGCCGGCTTCGGAGATGTACGAGGAACTTGCGGTGCTGCTTTCCAGAAGGGAACATGTGAATCCAAGAATGATGCAATGAGCATTCTCGTTCAGGTTTGTGTATATTATATTGTATTAAAATAAATAAATTATTATATATATCTATTTTGACATTTTATTTAATAATTTTGTAGGCATGTGTGGGGAAAGAAAGGTGTGTGGTGACGGCTTCGGAGGGTATTTTCGGGTCAACAAATTGTGAAGATGGGATATCGAAGAGGCTTGTTGTTGAAGCTGTTTGTTAGGTTTAATTTATTATTATTTTTTTAAATTAGTAATGCACATTTAATTTAAAGTAGGTATATTTTTTGTTTTGGTTCTATCTTTTATGATTCTTTTCGTATGGACCCCAATTTAGTTTTTTCAGTACTTGTTGAACCTTTATCTTAGTATAATTTGAAGTATTTATCTCCACCTCTATACTTGTTTCTATTTGTTAATTTTTTATATAGATGGTATTTGTTATTTTTTTAAACAAGGGTAAATTAATTATAAAAACCCCTTTCATTTTTCTATAATTACATCCATCTCCTTGAAATTTGTAAATATCTTATATTAACACTCTTTTGTAGGAGTGGATGTAAGAAATTTACAAACTGGATGGATCTAGATGTAATTTCTGAAAAATGAGAAATCTTTTTAGAAATTGATTTTGCCTTAGAAAGGTGGTCTTTTTAATCAATTGTTCAAGTTTTACACTTTGCCTAGTAGCTATTGTTTAATTTGACACACTTGTTAAAATTTTACAATAATTGCTTGAGCTTGTTTTTATATGAGACTGGTTAAATTTTCCATGAAGTGTTTTTGGATTAGATTTGTTAATTTTTTGTTAATGCTCTAATACATATTTAAGAGAGAGATTAACCATTATTAACTAAATCTTGAATTTTTAACAACTTATCATGTCAATCCCTAAATCGAAATATCAAATACGAACTTGTTACAAAGAAACAAAATATTTATACTGTCAAAAAAGCTAACTACAAAAAAACAAAGGGGCAAAAAATAAATTAACGAGAAAAAAAAAAAAAAAAACCCTAAATATAAAGCGGAAAGTCTTCAAAACTTCCACACACGCGGTGTATCAAAAAACACACCGCCGCCGATGACGTCATCACCTCCAGCACCGGCGCTTCCGCCTCTGCCTCTCTCCTCCGCTTCCAAATATCCCCCACCACCACCATGAAATTCTCCAAAAGAAGAAGACCCCAAATCCGCCTTCTCCCCCAACAGCAGACTACCCACCAACGACTGCTTCAACTCAACATCGGCCACCGCCGGCGCCGCCGATCTACGGGCGTGCTTGGACGCCGCAACCTGAATCTGCGACCGCGAGAATCCATCGGCCGAGATTACATCCGGCGGATCATCAGGGAAATTGAGCACGGAAGAAGATCCGCGCAAGCAGACGACGGCGGCGTCGTATGCCCTAGCCGCCTCCTCCGCCGTGTCGTAGGAGCCCAGCCATATCCGGTCACGGCTGTTGGGCTGGCGGACCTCCGCCACCCACTTCCCCCATTTTCTCATTCTGACGCCCTTGTAGCGCCCCTCCCGCCGCTCCGATCTCTTCGACGACGACTGCGGTCTCACCATTTTCGCCAAATCTCTCTCTCTCTCTTCTTTTTTTTACCTTTTTTCCTGTTTTTTCCTCCGCCGCAAGATTACTTAAGCAAGTACGCGAGGGACACGTGGGCTGGTCTACGTGCGCCACGTGCTACGTATTTGTTTTTATTTATTTTTTGATTTTCCCTTTTTGTTTGTACAGAGGATACTTTAGTGGGGAGTAGCGGACAGGTGTGGCGGTGATAAGGTTTGGTCTGTGCTCAATATGGACACGTGTTTTGACTCCGTGTGTGTCTACATACAAATAATAGAATACTCTACTTTTTATTTTATTTTCCATTTAATTCCTATCATGCATTCATTACGATTTCAATTTACTTTTATTTTTATTCATGCAACAATATGATTTCAATTTATTTTTGGGTAAATTTCACTTTACCCCCTTGTACTTTGGCTGTATATCACTTTACCCCCTCGTACTTTTAATTGCATCGATTTGCCCCCTTGTACTTTGGTTCGATATCACTTTACCCCCTTATACTCTCAATTTATCGATTTGCCCCCTTGTACTTTGGCTCGATATCACTTTACCCCCTTCTACTCTCGATTGCATCGATTTGCCCCCCTTACTTGAAAATTTGTTTCAATGTGGCCATCGCCGTTAGTTTTCAGACATTTGACCTTAACACCGTTTGATTTAAGTATGAAAATTAGTAAAATGTCACACGCCTCCAGTTTAAATAATTATTAAAAAAATAAAAAATAAATAAAAAATAGAAAACAACAAAAAATAAAATAATAAAAAAGGCAAGACAGCGAAAAAACATATTCCACGACGTCAGCCGCAATTTTTTTTTATTAATAATTATTTAAACTGGGAGGGGTGGTTTTTTTTGTAGTTTTCAAATTTAGATCAAACGATGTTTAGGTCAAATGCCCTATGAATGACTGTCTCTATGAATTTGTGGATACGGACCTTTAGATTTTGGACAAAACCCATGTTTGTTTAATTATGAAAATTCGTTTTATGATCATTGCTGGATATCATTTAAATTCATTGAAAATGTATTTTGTACGTTTCACTATTAAATCATTTGAAAAACGAAAACAAAGAATAAATTACGAGACCATACTACTCATATAAGGTATACTTGTGAAGATTCTCCCATATTTGCAGACATTATGAAAACTCCCGCAAGGTATGTTGTAGAGGAATTATGCAAGAAACTTGTTCAAGTTATAAACATTTGTTTAAAAATAATGAAAATATTTGTAACACGATTCTATTGCATACAAATTTATAAAAATGTAAATAAATATGCTATAATTACCTTCTTTGAATTATAGTGACACATGTTAAACGGCAAAAATGACATTTCGGAGGAATATTTCATGGGGGTCTATTCTATGTATGTCGGGTTGTACATATACACACACACACCACAAATATGAGAGAACTTTTCGTAGTTAGACAGTACCTCGGATGGATTTCTCGTAATTTCACCAAAGTACGGTGCCTATCCATATCAAAATTGGACATTGATTAGGACATATACCTAAGGAGTTAAATGCTCAATAATAAATACAAATTGAAGTGATTCCAAATAATAGATTGTGCACTATCGAATAAGTACAAATAAAATGCAAACTATATATTATATAGAAAATCTGCAAAAACTTAGTCTCTCCTCCCCCAAATATTTGGAAGACCAACAATCAAAAGAGAGTGACGAAATGCAAAAGAAGTTGATGGTTACACAAAAAATGTTCCATTTATACCCTTCTAAAAAAACAATAATTTAATAATCTAATTAATATTTGGTTTATAACTTGTTTGGTAAAAGGTCAGTAATTCCAACAGCAAAAATTTCAAGAATTACTGTCCCCCCAAAAAAAGATTATATTGTAATCAATTTATTTAGTTTAATTTCGCTAGTTGTTTAATTACTTAATTTGGCTTTAAAAGTTCCAAAGGAACGACCCCTCTGAATAAGAGAATTCCTCACTATTTTGATTTTCCGACCAATAATCACCGTTCGGCGGTAAAGGTGGCGCCGCCATATATTCGCCTGAGAAATCATCAAATTCCGGAAATGACCCGAATTCCGGCATGTAATTATTACTGCCCATGTTCAAAAACTCAATGTCCAGTGGTATTTCGGTAACTTCACTCCGCGACAGAGACGCACATGGCGAATCCGAATGCGAATCCAAATCCAAATCCTCGACCCGACCCGACGTTCCAGTGGCGTGTGGGTGTTCATCGCCGCCGCCAAGGTTGGCGAAGCGCGCCGCCGCGACCTGGATCTCAGCGGGGGACATGGACCTGCCGTTTGGAATCTGAGGTGGGTTGTCCGGAAAATTGAACTTGGCGTTCTTGCCACGCAGGCAGAACAGGGCGGCGTCGAAGGCACGCGCCGCCTTCTCGGCGGTGTCGTAGGAGCCCAACCAAATCCTGTCCCTACAATTAGGGAGCCTGATTTCTGAAACGTACTTCCCCCACTTGCGCTTCCTCACACCCTTGTACTTGCAAGAAGAAGAAGAAGAAGTAGTAGCAGCAGCGGCGGCGGAAGACGGCGGCGGCGTTGGTTGATCAGGAGATTTCACCATAATATATATTGGACGTAATAAGAATGGAATATACTACTGTTTAGATAGATAGTACTGGAGAGAAGAGTGTTGAGCAGAAGAATATATATATACGTGTAATGAACGAGTAAAATAGGTGGGAGAGAGAGAGAGAGTAGAGAGTGTGAAGAAGTTCAGTCAACGCAGGGGTGAAGAACGGACACGTGGCATGGGAGAAAATAGAATATTTTTTGAACAACTAGAAGGTGAGATATGATTTATGTTGTTGTAGGTGGTTGTAGTATACGCGCTTATTACATAATAATAATTGATTCATAATAGTATTAAAGAAAGAACACATGCGGAAAATAAGTCCACAACTTCCTCGTGTGGATTAAATTGTGTGATGGGTCGAGGAAGGATAGCTACACTAATTTTTCACGAATGGGGATCAAATACACGTCACCTGACAAGGGCCCACTATCCACTAACTTTGTATGAAAATTTGAACGAAATTTCTCATTTTCAACGTATATACCAAAATTTCTGATCTTGAAACACTGTTTTTCTTTTCCAATACGAAAGTTCAATTGAAATTATTTCAAGATTTTTGAATCGGAATTGAAATATATGAGTTTCTGATTTTCGGTCCGATTTGAATTTATGAGAATTGCGACTTTTGTCCAAAAAGTACACGTATAATATTTATGTTATTATGTATTTTAGGTGACTGGTAGTTGGAATTTCTGAATAGAGAGAACATAATTTTCGAATTCCGCCGATTAAGTATTCGGTTTTTTTTTTTTTTTTTTTTTTTAATTTATGAAATTTTGATATTTGATCTGGTTTATTAAAACTTTGAACAAACTTTTCACATTCAAAATATTTATTTGTTTCAGAAAAATGCTAATTACAATTCAATTCGATATCTTCGATTTTCACCTTCGTAAACACAGACAGTCCTATATAGGAGTGGGAACGAGCTGAGCTCGGCTGTTTTGATCAACTCGAGCTTGAGCTCATCGAGCCAATTTTTTTTGGCTCGAGCTTGAGCTCGTCCAATCAATTCTTTTGGCTCGAGCTCGAGCTCGGGCTCATTTAATATTTTATTAAAAATTATTTATAGGAAAATAAAAAAAATTATAAAATAAATAATGAACTCTAGTTATATATATTTTTTAATTTTTCTATTATTATTATTAGTATTATATTTTATATTATTATGAATTATCTAAGTAATATAGATTCGTTTATATTTAAATACTAGAAATATTTAGTTAATAATAATAATAATAATAATAATAATAATAAGCATAAGAATATATATATATATATATATATATATATATATATATATATATATATATATATATATATATATATATATATATATATATATATATATATAATTAGAAAAAAGAAAAAAAAGAAGGCAGCTCGCGAGCCTGTTCGCGAGCTGTCGAACAACTAAATTTGGGCTCGAGCCTTTGTCGAACCTGCTCGTCGAGTTCGCGAGCCGGCTCGGCTCGTTCACAACCCCTAGTCCTATATACGCAATAATGGGCCAAAAATTCACTTATCATAAAAACATAATGGGCCAAAAAATATATTCTCGATTAAACAATAACAGGCCGAAAAACAATGGGCTAGCCCAGAAGCTATATCCAAATTGGCAGTCATACAAAAAATGAAAGGGTAAAATTACCAAAAAGTACATCCATCAAATTACTTCTAGAACCCTCTTATCATTTGCAGAAAACCCCCTCCCCTCTCTTGCAGAACTTTCTAGGGTTTTGTTATCCTCTTTCTTAAATCTATCAAATCAAACCACCACTCATATCTTCATTCAACCCACCTCACTCTTCGCTATTCGCAGGTATAATCTGCTTCCACTCCTTCGTTTTTCCCCCAAATCGTCTCTCGATTTCTTTCAATTTCACGGCGTTTCTTCCAATTTAATAGCCTCGATTTTTTATTTTTATTTTTAATATTTTTGTTAATTTCAGTTCGGAAGCAAGAAAAATGGCAGCTGCACAGTTGACTTCCGCTGCATCCTCAATTTCATCGAAGGGATTTGTCTCATTTGAAGGGCTGAAGGCAGCGAAATCAGTAAATGTTTCGTCTTTTTCGCCTCTGAAGCAGAATGCAGTGCCCCTTCGTTCATTCCGCGGCCTTGTTGTCAAGGCTTCCACCACTGTGGCCCCTAAGGTATATATATAGCTTCTTCTGTTTTTTATTTCAGTATTGCAACTTCTGTCTACTGATTTATTTTTTATTTTGATCTTATATTGAATATTGATGCTACTGGTTTTATGTATTCTGCTGATATAATAAGCTGAATTTATGTGTTGAATTTTCATTTGCTTCATAAGATGCTGTCTGATTGTCCGCTTATCGATTAACGTGTCGTTCAATTGAAGATAAAGGGGTATCTTTGATATTTAGATTCAGTATTCTCTATTCAATCAAGAAACATTATCAATGTGTCGTTCAATGGGCGATAAAATGGATTGCCTCCGATTTCTAGATTCGATTCTGTTTGCCTTTCATAGTGTTGATTTGTTTTTTCGCGTGTGTAAGTACAATTAATATATTTACTCATCACTTACACTATGAACCTTTCAGTACACTACCCTCAAGCCATTGGGCGATAGGTTGTTGGTGAAAATTAAAATAGCGGAGGAGAAAACTTCGGGGGGTATCTTACTTCCGACAACCGCGCAACCAAAATCTCAAGGGGGTGAGGTTGTAGCTGTTGGAGAAGGCCGTACGATTGGAAAGAACAAGGTCGATGTTAGCGTTGAGGTACTACCAGAATTTATATGTCATTATTATTTGTGTTTTACGTTTTGTACAAATGATCAGTTGGTTTACTTCATCGTGGTATCTTTGTCTAGACTGGTATCCACGTGGTGTACTCGAAGTACGCAGGAACCGAAGTAGAGTTCAATGGATTGAAGCATCTTATTCTCAAGGAGGATGATATTGTCGGTACTCTTGTCACTGACGATATTAAAGATTTGAAACCCTTGAACGACAGAGTACTCGTACAGGTAGAACCTAAATTGAATTGTGTTCGTCGAGCTTTTCATTCAAAAAAAAAGTGACTTGAGTGATAGTGAGATGTAGCAATAGATGGTAAAAAGATGATTTTTTTTTCAGGTGGCTGAGGCGGAGGAGAAAACCGCTGGTGGTTTGTACTTAACCGATGCGAGCAAGGATAAGCCTTCAATCGGCACAGTAAGTTTACAATTCCTGGAACCCTCTTTTTCGAATTATTGAATTAACAGTGTTGTTTTGGAGATCGCCACATAAGCGTTGTTCTCGATTAAACAGGTGATTGCAGTGGGTCCCGGTCCACTAGACGAGGAGGGCAAGAGGAAGCCGCTGTCGGTTGCTCCTGGGAATACCGTTTTGTACTCAAAGTACGCTGGCAATGATTTCAAAGGCAACGATGGCAAAGAGTACATAGCACTTAGAGCTACTGATGTTATGGCTGTCTTAGCTTAGTCGGTTCCCACTCTTTCGCCTTCGGTTTAAATAATTTATAAACGGTGTTATTGTTGTAATTTAGACTCGAGTATGTTCCTTTTTTTGCAGCTTGATAAAGTATCTCTAGTGTAATGAGTTTCGAATTTCTGAAGAACTCTCCCTTTTTTTTTTTTTGGTTATAATCTGAGAATACAATTAGTGAGCAACAAGTAATGCATTCCCGAAATTGCTGAGAAATTAAATTATCGTTAGCGGTTGAATGACGAGGCAGAATTATCGTCGTAGTGTGATTTCCATGCATTATTACCACTGTGTGTTCCACTGCAAGCTTGGTTTTGGACTGGAATTTGTCCTAAATCTCCATCCAAGCTCATCTGCGATACCTCGGAAGACGATAATATCTTTATGCTCTGAACACAGCTCAGAAATTCCCTGCTTGTTGCAAACACGAATATTAAATCGAGAATATTGTTCCTCAAAATATCAGAGCAAGAATTGGCTTGAAATACTTACTCCCATGGATCGTCTCCGACGAGTAATATGTCGTTTTCGTGATCTATGTACACCAGCTTCCACTCGTTCCGCTGAGGATCTTCTAGAAGCCCTTCGATTCCAAACATACGTGCAAGATCATGCCTAAGCTCTTCGTATCCTTTATATCGAGTAACGTCTATAGTTCTTCCCACCGATCCCCGTTTTTGAACCTTCACATTTTCGAACAATATTTACAAAACTATCAATGTGGAGAGAGAGAGAGAGAGAGAGAGAGAGAGAGAGAGAGAGAGAGAGAGAGAGAGAGAGAGAGAGAGAGAGAGAGAGAGAGAGAGAGAGAGAGAGAGAGAGAGAGAGAGAGAGAGAGAGAGGGAGGGAGGGAGGGAGGGAGGGAGGGGGGTACCTTGGTGTATGTTCGCATACGTTGTTGAGTCTGATTAGACCACAGCCCGCCATTCTGAACGCACGTCTCGTTTACGGGAGCAATATCGTTCGAACAGCCTGGTTTAAAAGACATTATCGGCACTCCAAACGACTGAGAATTGATTCCAGACGACAATTCTGTCTCAATATTCTGTATATTATTATTATCCTTGCCAGAGTCGAAGCCTCCCCTCGACAACAGAGCATCAGGGGCAAATCCGTCAATACCCGTTGCCCCAAAAGGAAACCCGTTTCTGCAATGTGACTGAACATCTCCATCAAATCCGTTCATCGGAAAATTATTCTGCTGGTGATACGAGTTTGCTGAAGAAGTAGCATCCATGTCAGCACTCTTGTGTTTTGGCAGCTCGTGCTTTATTCGAACGTCTATCTTACTATGACTAAAGTTAGGAAGAGGGTGAATAAACGTGTCGCTCAACAATGCATAAGGTCCCGTTTGGTTCTGCAAATCGTTTTTCGGCTGAGAATCCGTCACCGGATTGATCGATGGCGAGGGCAGTTGTTGTTGCTGGTGCAGTTTCTGAAGAAGTTGCATCTGCTCCGAAACACGGTGTAATTGTGGGCCCCCCATAATAGGCATCTGAGATAAACTCTGTAATTCTGATCTATTTTGAAAGATGCCCGATGGCGATTCGGTGAATTGCTTGAAACACAACTCCCGACTTGTCGAATGCATAGGTAACGCGCTTCTGTTAGAAGACGGCTCATTTTGCGGCATTTGCACGTTGCATGCAAGCTGAGGGTACACCGATGTTTGCTGCGTATTGTTTCGGGTTGACTCTTGGTCGATTTGACCGATTGGTTGACTTTGATGGTTTCGAAGATTAGGTGGTAATAACCCTGGAGATTGGAAGTCCAATAGTTTCGAGTGATCGTGGGATCCGAGATTCTGCTGCATATTCATCCACTGGACTAAATTCAGCCCGGGGAAAATCGAGCTCGAAGCATCTTTTAGCCCAAACATATTATCCATATCCGAAACATCATCCGTCGTGAACTTAGGTCTGAAAAATGGGGGAGGACATATGTAAAATGGAGTGACAACTGGTTCGGTTTCCCAAATCGAGACTCTGGACGGACGATCACCAGCTGTCGATTCGTCCCATCCAACCTACGGACGAGATCGACAATATTAACTCCTTGCGGTGGAACTTTGTTATAATAAAGGTTTTCATTTTCTTAAGTAGTATTTATTTATTTATGTAGTACCTGAAGATTACGCCACTGCGAGTTTTTCCATCGAACGGGATCCAAATCGCACACGCTAGTAACGGTTCCCATGTACCTGCGCACACCGGATTCCTCCGTCTCGAACATCATCCTGAACCGCATGCCCGACGAAACTTGCGCGTACATCGCTTTGTTGTACTTCGCAAACGGGATCACAAACTCGGAAGGACTAGCCCTATATCAGTGTCACAAAATAACATTTCGATTTGGCATTTCGGATTTAAGAATGTCGAATTTAAACGGTAGTATTAATTATTACTACCTAGGATTGTAGAATATAGTAAATGGGGTGCTATTTGCAGCGGCATGAGCTGCAGCCGCAAGAACTCCGAGATGCATACTGTCACTCGATATTACAGACGAGGAAAGAGCGGGCTGCTGTCTGTTTGCTCGTCTTACACCTAGCCGAAGCTGCGACTTTTCGTCTCTACATAATTTAATTGTGCTTCAGAGTTAGCCAAAAAAAATAAAAAATTACGAGGTGGCAAAAGAACTTCGTGTCTGTACCTTATGAAAATAACCGTATCGCCAGCTACGAGTCTTTTAGAGCTCACGAACACACTCCAACCCGTTGTCAGTAGGTATCTCTTTGGTTGACCTGAAAATTGAGAATCTATATATGAATACATAAACACGACAAAACGTAAATGCACAGTCTTTCGAACAAATTAAATTATACCTCGATAAATATGTCTGAATGTCCAGATTTGGTCGTGCAAGTCTCGAGCCGATATCTCCTGAGCCGGAGGTTGCATTGAAAAATCCTAAAAACAAAATTCAAAAAATAAAAATAAAATTGAATTTTACAACGTAAATGGGAACGAATTGAGTTGAATATAGACTTAAAAAAAATCATCGCATACTAGAGGTGGAAAGATTTTCTCAGCCGCTCGACGTGGAACAGAGAAGCCGCCATGAGTGCTAGTGTCGCTAACTGTAAGAGTTTTGCAGAAAAACTCGGTAGGTTGTCTGTTGTGCTTAAGCCCTATATCGGATAGTAACGCCTCCTGATCATACTACACGAATAAATTAAATAGTCAATCAACTCGGTTTTCGATACTCTCAAGAACTATAAACACTAAACTCAAAACAGATTTAGATATGAAATATTCGGCGACAAACTTTGGTAACCGGTTGAAGAGTCATTTGAGCATACACCTCGTCGGTTTCGCCATCAGCCTAACGAAAAATAAATTATTACATCCATTAAAATCCATGAATCGAGGTGCGAAATGTTAGTTTAGGACTTCCGTCTTGTCTTACGTGTAAGGTGACACTGTGGAGCATGCAGATCAATTTGGAAGGGAGGTTGGGATAATTTGGGATGCATTCTGCTTGTTTTTGCATTGATGCTGCCACCTTTATATTTATAAATAGCACCAAAAACATTTTTTTTTATTCAGATATATATTTCGAAAAAAAAAATAATAATAAAAAAAATGCTATACTTGTTCACTGTGGCCTTGAGGAAAATAAACAACAAGACTTGCTACAGGTGGCAAAGATACCAAAGGGCCGGCACAAGCATGCCATAGCTCTGAATTCATCACCTTCTTCTTTTCTCCTGTTTATATTTATAAAAAGATATTACAAACGTAAATCGGGTAAATTACGGCCACTCCCTGAAGTAAGGATATATTATGAAAATACCCCTCATATTTGGGTAATTACAACCACCCTTCAACTATGAGTCTTCTTACACATCTACGTCAAATTCAACAGAATAATCTTCTGAATTTCGTGGAATGTTGTCTAGTTTGTACTCGTTTTGTAAAAAAATGCCGTTTCTGATGCACCACAATCTGATATTTACTAGTCAAGAGACACATGCTATGATCATCTTGTTTCAAAACATGGAGCTCGAATGGGGTAATACGGGTACAAAATTGAGAATATTCCACTGGAAAATTCCACTAAATCTGACACCTCAATAGTGGACATATAAGAAGATTCATAATTACCTAAATATAAGGGGTATTTTCGTAATTTGATATTACTTTGAGGAGTGACCGTGATTCACCCATTATTCTTTTTACAGCAATGAAAAAACAGAGAAGGTGAAAACACTTGAAATTCATCATATGGAAATGATTGAAAAATGGAAATAAATTATTAAAAAAAAATAATCACTAACAGATGAACAGTACCTTCTGCGGATGGAATTAATTCACCCGATGTAATCTTCATCGGCTCAAAATTCACTCTGCAATTAAAAACCCGGTTTCAACAGAAGACAAAATTGGCGGGAGGTGAAAGATTGAGGTGGTCTCGAAACACGTGTTTTATTTCATAATCCACTCTCAATTTGACGAAGCACCAGCCAATTAGAATCAGCTTACCCATCAAACAATGGAGGTTGTCTTGTAAAAGAAATTAAAATTTACTACAAATGGAAAGGTGTAGTAGCTAGCCCACGTGGGAAGGCCGGTGGTGGGAGAGTGTGTGTATATATATATACACACACAGAAGCGGCGGAGCAGCCGGGATCAAGGCGGTGCGGGAGGTGCAAGGAATCTCCGAACTCGCCGGAAAACCCGACCCCAATTAAAAAAAAGAAAAAAAAACCAACTCTAATTTCTTTTATCTGCAGAAGTAAATTGTACGATAGTCAGTTAACCATCACTCCATCATCGTATAATTGTAATAATTCATGCTCGTCATATATACATACATACATACATACATATTATACGTATATATATATACGTGTGTGAGTGTGTGAGTGTGTGTGTGTTTTGGGTAGAGTACTAGAGAGGAACAGGCCGACATATAACCAACCGGAGGAGAATTAAAGAAATAACGAAACTGCATTATATTGCGTGTTCACCTCTTTCATTACATATATAGTTGATTTTTCATCTTTATTTAATTACTCATGGATTAATTTAATGATGTAATTAATTAACACTCTACTTAAAAAGGTTAAGCTTTATAATTGCACTTTATTTTAATAAGAATTGTTTTACACTTCAATATAGTAGTACTACAATGATAGGTGCCTAGGGGCTCAACTTAAATACAATAAAATTCAAGCATAAAGGAAATAAAATAAATTATTATTATTATAATATAAAAGGATAAAAATGCGGTTTTACCCGATTTTATGGCCCTACCCGGTTAAACGAATTGTCAGTAAACAATCAAGCCAAATTATTGGTAACCCGAATAATATATAGCCACATACTTAAAGGAAATCTTGCATTGGATCTTGAGAATAATGATTATTCCAGAATAAAGGAGAATAGTGAAGTTATTTATTCACTAATTACCTTTTTTTTTTTTTAAACTGTGTTACATGAAGTTTATATAGATTCTTTGTAATAGAAATTTTCCAATATTTAGATTTCTTTGATTATTGGGAAAAAATTGCTAAGAATTCCTCAAAAATATTTTGTATAACTAACGGTCCGCCCTTATATTTAGAATTTACTAAAAGGTCGTTGGACAGTTTAGAGTGAAAGTAGACAGTTTAGATTGAAAAATAGACAATATGGTTAGAGAGTTTAGACTGAAAATTGACAACTTAATTGGAGAATTTTGACTGAAAATATACATCTTAAGTGAAAATAACATTTTGTTTTTCCAATGATGTTGCGGATGAGACATAGTCAGCGGCACGCAACTGGTGGAGAGAGGCGGAAGCGTGAAAGAAATGCCATCTTTTGTGAGAACGGCTGAGTTGGAGAATAAGAAGCTATTTTCAATTTAAAATAATTATTTTCTGACTAACCTCTGTGGCTAAACTGCCTGAGAAATTTTTAACGAAATGCGAAAATATGACTGTTATGATTTAAAAAGTTATTAGTGCTCGAAAATGTTTAGCAAATCATCTCTTAATTATTTGTCGATTCACATTTGGATGTACCAAATTACTTTATAAAATAGGGGCAGTGATCATTCATCCACGCATCAATGTATCGCGAATACACGATGTACCAAGAATATTATAATTTTATTTGGAATAAAGTATGTATCTATTTAAATATGCAATTAAGAAATGGCACAAATGTAGGATGGCAGCTTAAGTGAATTATAATAATTAATTAATTAAATGATGTCCCCATCATAAAGATATGCAAAGAACAACAAGTTCATTAGACCACTAAGCCGAAAATATCGGAGGATTTGCACATGCCACAAAGTTAATCAAGTCATTAACTATGATGTTAACTGTTAATTAATTAATACTAAACTATTTTTTATTTTAAAAAAATAATGGTAATGAACATGTATAGAGACACCATGTTCCAACCAATATAAATATATTATTGCAATTTTATTTAGTTCTAAGTTTGATTCATTTAAATTAATATATATATATATATATATATATATATATATATATATATATATATATATAACAAAAAGAAATTATAGACAGAATGTCAAATAGACAAGATGGAACTCTATAATTAATGATTTTGACTTATGAAGCAAAATGCACAATATAATGTCAATTCTAATTGATTTGGAGCTGACCTTAATTTAAATAAATAAATACACAGATAGTTATTATTATTATTATTATTATTATTATTATTATTATTATTATTATTATTATTATTATTATTATTATTATTATTATTATTATTATTATTATTATTATTATTATTATTATTATTATTATTATTATTATTATATTTATTTATTTATGTTTTTTTTTTTTGAAAACCTTATATTATACTCCATGGGTTTCAAATCAACCCTATGATCAAAAGAAAAAAGATTTAGTAAAGGTATCCAATGATTTATTCCCTTTGGCCTGAATATATTTTTTTTAATTGGTATTATTTATTCTAAATCACTTTTATTGATGAATGATGACCATGTGAATACCTAACCGGAGACATCATTTGAGTGGCATGTCATATTGCCCAACCCTTTATATATAAATTAATTAGATAATTAATTATTATTTAATTTGTTTCTCCCATATCTCTAATTGTGGAAAAGTGTCCCGGAACGGACGTTCTACCAGTATGGACACGACACGTGAATTTGTGTCAATCGATCCGAAACTCGAATAATTGAATGGAAATAGGTGTAATTCGATATTTCAATTTCCACTATAACTTTTTTTTGTTATCACTTATCCCATCAAGGGAAAAAATAGCTAGCTAGGATTTTATTTATTTTTAAATCCAAAAGTATTATATATTTGTGGACCTACGGTTAATAATTAAAAAAGAAAAAAGAAAAAAAAACCCACATTCTATATTTATTGCACCATTATAAGGTGGGGTTCAATCAATCATGTTAGTACCCAAAAAAAAAATTATATGTACATATAACTCATTCCTATAAAAACCTATGATTGGGTTTATTATTACTGTAATAATCTTAATTTGCTGGAAAGAAGTAATCACTTGATTGCGAGGTTTTCTGAAAAATAATGATTTGAACTTCTTTTTACATCCTGTCATTATTCGGAATTTAATAGTTAATTAAGAACAAAGTTATAACAAAAACATTATAATAATTCAAGATGGGACATTCCATAGTCATTTTGCTTGAGATTTATGTCTTTTTTTTTCCACAATTAAATCCACTTTGTGTAATTCGTATATTTCTTACATTAACGTCATTTTATAGGGGGCAGATGTAAGAAATCTACATTATGGGGTGGGCTGGATGTAATTTCACAAAAACTTACGTTTATTTTTTAATTGTAATTTACGTTTATTTATATATATATATATATATATATATATATATATATATATATATATATATATATATATATGTGTGTGTGTGTGTGTGTGTGTGTGTTATCTTGTTAAGGTTAGATAAGAAGTATCTTTCCTTTCCTCTATTTATGACTTATGAGGAGGAGACTATCAAATAATGAATTAGAATATTGATGTTTATTTTTGGTAGGTCATGAGAAATATTATTCATATCTGAAAATGATATACCATAATCATATTGGATATTATATTGTGTTACGCAATTACTTTTTGTGATCTTGGTTTGAAGGTTTCAAGAACCTCAAAACAAGATTGTTGCACCGTCCGAAGACAGTTCAACGTTTAAAGGGAGGAGTCCAATCGTGTCGATTATTGGAGGAATCGTGAAAAGGCCGAACAAATTGTTAGTACAATTATTTAAAAATCTAAAATACCTCATTAAAAAACCAGATTTTTTTTTTATATTTTAATATTTCTGATCTCTTTAAACATGATTTGACTATCAAGTCATAAACTGTATCTTCTCAAAATAAAAGCATATTTATCATGTCATAATAAAATTATAAACATGGCCCAAAACCGGGCCGAATAATCCTAAAATGGGCCAAATCACGAGCCAACGGCCCGCAATTAATACACAAAGAGGCCCACTATTTCAGAATTAAAAACATCCACGTCAGGGACCATATTTGAATACAAACAAGGGGGGGACTAAATTGACCTGACGTTGATGAACTGGGCCTCACAGTCCAATCACATCTTTGAAACTAGCCATCTTTCACAACGTTGATACATGGACCATGGGGTAGATGTGTTGTTTACTTTTATCATGTATTAAGATAATTTGTTTTTTCTTTTTATTATTTTTTACTGAAATTATTTTTAAGTGTACATACCACCACTACGTTAGATCTTTGTTTTATTTAATTCTGCAGCACTTGTTAGCTGCAACTTCGGATTTTTTTAAACCGTAAAATTTACAGAAACGAGAAATAGTGTCACCGGAGTAGTTCTAGAATCCGAATAAATAGTACGTATGTTACACAGCCTGTATAGAAATTAATGTAACAAACGGACAGTAAATCGTATAAATTACAACAGTGGTCTCAATAAGTGAATGATACTCAAAAGGATAATAAAGGTACACTTAACCGAAGCATAAAGCTTACTATCGATAGCAATCGGCTTCTGCATTTAACTTCTGCAATAATAAATCAATATGTATATATAGATGTTAAGAGTGCTAACCTTTATGCTTGCCTTCTTAATTACTCTCGAATGCCACAATTAAAGTCAACGAGAAAATGCAGAGCTATAGAGTCTTTTCTCTATTCAGAACTCACGACCCGAGATTTACTGATAAACCTCTTCTTTGATTTTATTTTCTGCTTGTCGTCCCTCTTCCGCTTCAATTGCTTTTGGATTGATTTGTTAACTATTGAAGGTTGATCTTTCAACGCAAAACTTTTGGCCACATGTCCCAGATGAAGTTTCTTCACCGTAAAAATCTGTTTCAGTTCACCACGATGTGCAGTATATGCACGGACCCACGAGCTAAATGCATCCTTGGCTAATTTGTTCACCTTTGGCTGACATAATAAACACGAAAGAAAACTATTATTACAAGATTAATCCTCTTAAAATCGAAACTCAGCCCAAAATGTAACATGGAAATAGAAAAGAAATCTCAGAACCTTGAGATAAATAACATGAGATTGATACAAATAATTTCACCACTGATTTGCACTAAACATAGCATTAAAATAATATGTATACTATTAGACTTTGTTTGGATGACAAGATACTATTAGCCGAGATAAGATTAAATATTCTAATGAAACCCAATTGTATTATTAGACCATGGAAGGTCCAATAAAAAAGCTCCCTACAAGGCAAGATAAAGCCATGGTAACATAAGATTTCCGGGTCGACCCGGGAAGTTATTGGGTATACCAAACATCAAACTAACTCAAATTATTTAGTTAATCATGACCAATCTCCCCAACCAAACGATGCCTTAATGCATTACTCTAGTAAATAAAACATGTAAAGCGTGTCTTCAAAGAGATGAAACATACCTCCGATGAGACAAATGATTCTAAACCTCTCTGCAAAGCAACCAACCATGGATGCATCTCTATTGAAACAAACTTGTTGGCCTGGTTCTTCGAACTATACGAAGGAAAGCTACTCAGAAGTTTGAGAACGGGATATTCCGATAACGCCACCCCATGTTTCTCCAGATCCTTCAAATAATCTATCTCAAGTGGTTGTAAGAACAGTATAGAATCTCCCTTCTCACCCAACCTCGCAGTTCTTCCAACCCTGAAGTGGGTAATAAAATAGCATACGAAAGGCAGATTACACTATAGTTATACACCCTCAGAAAATATAAAAAATAATCGGAAAAAGGCCCAAATATGACATCAGCCCCAGGTCATGAGAAAATATAATAATATATACCTGTGAACATATTCAGTGGCCTCGCCTGGAGAATCATACTGTATGATACATCTGACTTTTGGGATATCCAGGCCTCGAGCAGATACATCTGTTGACAATAGAAGAGCGGATTTTTCTGTTTTGAACGTTTGGAATGTTGTTTTACGATCTTCGGGATTCATGCTCCCATGTAACCTCAAAGTTTTGCATCCTAAAAATTTTGTTCTTTGTTCTTTTTCTGATTGCGGCATGGCAGACCACAGAAATCCACTTATCAGAGAATAATGGAAATCAACAGCATCGCATGTCGAAAAAAATACCACAACCTGTAAAATGGAAGGCACAGTCAATCGTAACTGCAAAGAAAATCAAATAGATAAAATTTTGGACCTAGAAGTTCTAAAAAAAATAAAATATATAAAACCGACAAAGTAAAGATCAAATTTACAAATAGGGTCTTCAGACTGAGCCTCACCTTTTGGGAAGCCTCTCTCTCGAAGAGATGCTTTAAAATGGAAAGGAGCAAAACAAGTCGAGAACCACATGGTACTGCCAAAAAAGTGAACTATTAAATACGTGAATAACAGATGATTAGTTTGTATAAACAAGTCACAAGATTCCGTACCTTTAATGTACCTCTGAACTAACTGAGAAGGAAGCCTATATTCCTTCTCTGAAGAATTTAATTTTCCGGGTTCTTCTGCTTTATCGACCCCATCAGATTCAACTGAAAAGTGCTTGTGATTTGCAATTTGCAACTTCTTCAGGTCATCAAGACCAATCGTGACTGGATTCTCTAAACTAATATTAGCAAGTTGATTCACTTTCTCATTAAGTGTAGCTGATAACAACAAATTCTGCATCCGAACTTCTGGATCCGCAGCTTTATTTTTTATTGTGCCCAAAAAATTTAGTATATCTTCTATATCTTTTCCATACCCTAGTTCAAGAATCCTACAAGAGAAACAGCATATTAGGAACACCAAAGTTCTATTATCGTTCAAAGCCGGTTATGAAGAACAAAGTGCAATACCTATCAGCTTCGTCAAATACTATCC
This sequence comes from Erythranthe guttata, assembly GCF_056151865.1. NCBI lineage: Eukaryota > Viridiplantae > Streptophyta > Magnoliopsida > Lamiales > Phrymaceae > Erythranthe > Erythranthe guttata. The sequence continues at coordinate 5,369,200 of NC_142542.1, read as the reverse complement.
AGCGAAGATTAGTATGCACAAATGATGCGGTATTCTTCAAGTGGTCCAGAAGGCGTCCAGGAGTCGCAACAAGGATAGATACACCTGGAAACAACCCTAGTCAAAATATTGCTGAGGGGGCTAACTAGATCCTATTTATCTAAACACACATATAAAGTTCACATGAATGCTTTGTTTGCATGTGTAGAAGCAATTATTTTTTGCATATTCCGTTGATAACTGGAGGAGTGAATCCCATTTATTCGTCCAAAATTTTGGCTAATTTTCACAGGCTTAAACTTGCCATTTTGGTGTTCAGGGTGCTTTCAATTAAAAATAATCGAAACAGTCTTTAACTACCTTTATAATAAAAAATAAAATAAAAAAACTTAATCGCATATCGCTGGGAACAAAAGTCATACAAAGTATATATTTTAATGAAGGATATATTGTGACAACTAAAAAGAAAAAAGCTGATTCCAAATGCCAATACTATCGAACTGAATTGCTAGCATGAAGCTTAAGTCAAAATAACAGAGTAAGAATAAACAAACTGCAGTTCCTACCTTTCCTTAACCTAGCTTTCTCCTTCGACCTGTTTTCGCCACCCATGATATAGCCAGGCACAATCCAATGAAAACGATGCAACAACTTCTGCAATATTTCATGCACCTGCATGCATAATTCACGCGTTGGTACAAGAACCAACGCTATTTTGAATATGTTATTACTCCAGAACAATTTTCACAAAGGATGGGAAGAGGGTGTGGAAGCTGGAAACACGAGCAGAAACAGATGTATTCATAAATTTTCACCTCAAGCTAATATAATCGCTTCATGCAGGCAAGTTAACAAAAACGTTGAAGCATAAAAATGAGGAGCGTAACACTTATAGCCCGAACCTCCGAAATCAATATTTTAAACATTACGCATACCGCGTTGAAGTTGAATACAGGTCCAAGAATGAGAATAAACATTCAATTTTCTAGAAACAAATGAAACATACCAAGAGTACCATCTGACCGCTGAACTCGTTGATCAAATTTCTGCAATAAATGAATAATCGGAGCCAGATATGCGACAGTTTTCCCAGTGCCCGTCGCCGCATTCACAAGCCTAATTTTACAAATTCCAAATGCAATCATAAAAAAAATAAAAAATTAAAATGTCCCAAATACAAAATACTTCCACAATCACACAACACAAAAATTAAAACTAGAAAAAAGAGTTGGCCAATTTGAAATTACACGTGTCGGCCGGAGAGCACGACTGGTATTGCCTGAGCCTGAACCAGCGTCGGCGCCTCGAACCCCATCCTCTCTGTAAAACAAAAACATTCAGAGCAACCATTAAATTATTGCAACCATAATTAACAGGTTGTAAGATACAGAAACAAAAAATAACCTTTGAGCTGGTCGCATAGTGTGGGATGAAGGCCGAGACTGGAGAAAGAGCAGGAAGCGAATACTTCGGACGGAGTATTGCTCTCTTCTTTTATTCTTCCACCATTGTTCTTATTATTCTTCTTCTGCTCCATTTTTCAGCTTACATCAACTTTCCAGAATCCAATTTGGGGGAATTTGCTATCAATTTTACAGAATTTCCTATCGGCCGGAGTTAGGGTTTAAGCAGCGGTGGGATTATATTCTAACGGCGGGTAAATAATTGGGCTTTTTTTCTGCCAGCTGTTTATTTCAAGCCCGTTTACGTGTGGATTTGGGCCGTAAATAAATAACGCCGATGAAGAAATGTGTTGAGCCCACGTTCAAATCTTAAGGTAAATGAAGATACGAATTAAAAAAAAAAAAAATCGAAAGGAAAAACGGTGATACAGGAAATTGAAATGCTAAATCACACACGAAAATTACCAAATCACGCAAATAGCTGAAAGATTCTCTCTCTAAAATCTTTTCCAACACAAAAAAACCCTGCGCATCTTCTACTACAAAATCAACACAAAATATTCCAATTTAATGGAATATTTTAAGAATACGTGAGAAGCAACTGTAGTAGTGCTGCCATGGACGTTAGGGGTGGGCATTCGGGTCGGGTCGGGTTATTCGGGTTTTTTTGCAAAAAAAAAAAAAATTACCCGAACCCAACCCGAAATAACCGGGTAAGGGTTTTGCTGTTCTGATTTTTTTTTTTTAAATAATTATTTAATACATCAAAATCTAGATATCACACCTCATAATTCCCAAAACAGTTTCACACTCCCAGGATCACAACAAATAAAAAATACACAACAGAAGTCAAAAACAAAATCAGTTCAAACTTACAAAACAAAATCAGTTCAAACTTACAAATTCCAGACAACTTCAAATATTCAACGGTCTAAAATCAACAAAAGAAAACAAACAAAATAGATTGGATATTGTTTTTTCTTGCCCTAGAATGGTGAAGAACTAATTCGGAAAAAAACAATAAGGAACCAAATTGGGGAAAATCAAAGACTCACCAATTCAGAGAAGTGAGGACCGACGTTCGGCCTTCAGTCCACCGGAGAAGAAACTGGAAATTGAAATTGGTGGAGAAGATGGAACAAGACTGTAGAAGAAATAGGATATTTTTTTTCTTCAGGGGCGTGCTTCCCTTACTTTTTAATGTGTTTTTTATTATTACTTTATTTTATTATAAAATTATAAATATAAGATTTTTACAAAAATAAGAATGGACTTGGAATGGGCTAGTGGGCAGTGGGCTTAAGTTACAAAGTGGGCCAAATTTGTAAGAATATATATATTTTTTTTAGCCGGGTACCCGAACCCGGTAAAACCCGATTAATTAAAAAATTACCCGATCCGGCCGGGTAAAATCCGACCGGGTCGGGTCATTATCCGAATAACCCGACCCGATTGCCCACCCCTAATGGACGTGCATCCGCGGATAGGAAGTGGGGGTGTTGGGCGGCCGGGATTGATTCAGTGGTTAGGTTTTTCTTTTTCAATTATTTTTTAATTGGTTGAATATTTAATTGTTGTAATTAAATATTAACTAATGTTATTAGCGTTTTAAAACAATAATTGAAATACTTATTAAATATTGAATAATTTTTTTTAATTATTGATTCATAAAAATAAATTATTTAAAAATGCTTTTCATGATGATTATATCAAGAAAAATAATTTTTGAATAATTTTGAGAAAATAAAGTGATGAGAGAAATAAGAGACAAAAGGGTTAGAGTGAGAAATATTTTAAAGTAGAGAGAGAGTTTTTGTAATTTCTGTGCGTGATTTAGTGATTTTTAGGGTAGGATTTAGTACGCCCCTACAGGAAAACGGCATATCCCAAAAATAGGTATACGGGAACTTGGGAGAAAGGTGTTGACATGCCTATTGGCCCAGCCCAATAGACCTATATTTACTGGGTCACAGGCCCAACTTAATAGCTATTTCTACGGAGTCCCAATCATATTCAAATAAGGTTGGGCCAGAGAAAGAGGCCCATTGTATTCAAATAAGGTTGGGCCGAGAAATTGATCTCGGCCCAATCAATAAAATATAAATAGAACTTAAATCCATTTAATGAAGGTATGCTTTTTTTATTAAATCACTTTTTATACTCAAATTCTCTCGGCTATTACCGATTATCCTCACGTCTGACTTGAGCGTCGGAGGGGTTTCCGCCGGATCAACCCCTGCTTAGATTACGTGTTTTCTGTTCGCAGGATTATTAAGTTAATTAAAGTGTTTCAGGACCATCTAGCTCGTGAGCACGTGACCTACTTTGCTCTCCCAACTTTAACACCCCAGGTGATTTATTTTTAACATCATCAGGTGTAAATACAAATTATAGGGGTATATTTACAAATATGGTATATAAACATATATAAGTTTTTATTTAAGTATAAATTATAAGCTTCAAATGTAATTCGAAGTGAAACAAATCTATCGCATCTAGGATTTAAAAAAAAAATAGAAAGTTCAAGACAACGAGAAAACATCAAGTCATAATTTATTTTTTATTTATTTTTTTGATTTTTTTAATAATTATTTAAACTGAGAGGGGTGGTTTTGTAATTTTCAAATAGATTAAACGGAGTTAAAGTCTGAAAACTAATAACAATGGTTACATTGAGACAATTTTTCAAATATAGGGGCAAATCGATGCAATTATCGAGCCAAAGTAGACTTAAGTAAGTGGTATTAAATCATAAAATTATTTAGAAAAAAAAAGGTTGGTCAGTGTTAGTTATGTCATTTCAGTTGAAGCCCACACCGTGACATTTTGTCATAATTACGATCCATTATACTAGAGTATATTCCAACAAGGCTGCTGTCAATCTATGTATGTATATATTAATATAAGCTTCGTTTCGCATACGTTAATCTGCGTATGAATATTTTATTGGAACAAGCTTTCACATTTCAATTTTCACAATTCCGATTTTTTCGATTCTTTTTAAATGGAATTGACTTAGGTTAATTAAGTTTGTGGCCCAATTATTTAAAAGCATAATAATGTAGTGGGACATAAAATTTATTGCATAACGAACAAATTTTATGGTCATAGATGCTTCGCCTATTTTGTCTGAATGTACACATATGCCCTTGAGTTTTAGAGAGAGAGAGAAGAGTTTTAGAGAGATAAAATCGTATGTGATTTGGGAAGTGGGACTGACTGCACACACAGTGTACAATCAGATACTTCTCAGAAGAAAAGAGATACAGCGTTAAAAACGAAAAAACGACACCATTTTGGATCCCCATCATCTCTCTCTCTCTCTCTCTCTCTCTCTCTCTCTCTCTATATATGTGTGATTCAATCAATCAATAAATCAATCAGAATAGCCGTCTCGTTAATTTCACCTCACCATCGAGTCCTGTTGCTCTGAATTCTCTGTATAAAATGACTGATTTTTTATTTGATTTTATTTAATTAGAAATCGTTGTGTGTAGAGACGCACATTGGTGTGTATAAAATAGATAGATATATACATTGTTTATAAGTAGCGGTGGTTTGTGGAGTGTGGGCGGAGGAATTGGAGATTGGGGATGGCGGCGGCGGCGACGGCGTCTTCGTTGATGTGCTCGTGGCTAATGGCCGCTTGCATGTCAGTCGCTTGTGAAAAGGACTCCTCCGTTTCCATGCTGTCGTCGTCCAATTCGCCCCGCCTCAGCAAATGGGCGGCGCGCCGCCGGAAGAGGGCTCTTGCCAAGTGTGCGCCGGAGTTGTCCGCCGCTCCGAATCTCGTGGCCTCCTGCTTAGCCTTCGAGCCCTGCGATCAGTTCTATAAATCTTCGCATGCCTGTGAATTTTTCTTTGGCTTCGGATCGAGGAATGCTCCGGTGCATCGCAGTCGCAGAAAAATCCTTCGCCCGGCTGCTCATTCTGGTAAGATTTTTATCTCTTACTATATGACTGTATGATTGAGCTTTGTTTTAATCGACTCTTTAATTTTATGATTTTTTTATTTATTTTTTATGAATTTTCTTAATTTATTTGTAACATCAAATTTGAGATTTACTGGCATGCCTAATTACCAAGGAACTGGGTTTTGTTAGATTTAATTCTCAATATTTCGTCGTTTGGATTGGGATTTGATAATTGGCTGCCCTGCTATTTTTCATAGTTTATGCATGAAGCATGCTATCAGTTTTATTGGATGGTTATCCCCTGTCTTTCCTATGTGTGGTTATGAACGGGTGTAACCGCGAGAGATAAATTTAGCACCTACTTTAAATTTTCTCCACGGTGGGTGAAGTTTGGTTTGCAATCTTACTCTGTTTCTTGCTGCTCCCTTTTATATGGGCAAAGTGATTGTGGGTGGTTCATTTCTTATGACCTTTTTAGCTGCTGACATTTATAATTGTTTAGAGTTCTGCATGCACATGGATGGCGGCTTGTCTTCGACCCCTTTTATCATCTTGATATGTTAGATTCATTTTAGTGGGCCATTGAGTGAATCACTGCTTTCTCTCGAAACTCATGTCAATTATAGGAGAAGCAATGGCCGTATCTGTACATCCGGGCTTGGAAGTTACGACGAAGAAGAATCTTCCTACCAAGCAAAGGAGAGTGGTTGTGACAGGTATGGGAGTGGAGACACCACTGGGTCATGATCCAGATGTATTCTACAATAACCTGCTAGAAGGAGTCAGTGGCATTAGTGAGATAGAGGCTTTTGATTGTTCCCGTTATCCAACAGTATGTCTTGACTCTGGTCTTATTGTTATTATTTAAAGGTTACTGGTTTCTGATTTTGACTTGGAAGTGATTTTTACGGGAATATTTACAATTGCAGAGAATTGCTGGAGAAATCAAGTCATATTCGACAGATGGCTGGGTTGCTCCCAAACTTTCCAAAAGAATGGACAAGTTCATGCTTTACATGCTGACCGCAGGCAAGAAGGCCTTAGCTGATGGAGGAATAACGGAAGATGTCATGGAGGAATTAAATAAATCAAAATGTGGAGTGTTGATTGGTTCTGGTATGGGGGGGATGAAGGTAAGGTTAAATTATTGTTTGCACAAAAATGTGAGGAAAGGCATCTCCCTAGTACTTCATATTGTGTATTTGCAGTTAGAGATGTGATTGTTCTTGAACCACTACTTAGCATGGCCTTAGAGATATTCTTGAACCATTTCCGAGCTTATGATTCTTCGAATTAAAATGAGAATAGCTTAGTTTGATTACATGAGATCAAATCTTATTATAAATTTTTGAAGTTCATAATGAATTAAATCCTCCCTCGTATGGGCATAAGTTCTTTAAATTGAGGACTTCTAATTGTTTTGATCATGAGATTCTCTACATTCACATCATTTTATCTAGAGATGAATTTTTAACTGCCCTCTCTACTATTTTGACAGGTCTTCAATGATGCAATTGAAGCTTTGCGGGTTTCTTACAGGAAGATGAATCCATTTTGTGTACCTTTTGCAACTACAAATATGGGCTCTGCCATGCTTGCTATGGATTTGGTTACACAATTTCCTTCTTCTGAATAATTACTTGATTAACACAACCTATTGGTATCATTCTAAGCATAATTAGCTCTGTATTACAGGGATGGATGGGCCCAAATTACTCAATATCTACTGCTTGTGCAACAAGCAACTTCTGTATACTGAATGCTGCTAACCACATCATCAGAGGGGAAGCTGTAAGTCTCTTGTATTCTTCTTCCAAGTTCAAACTAGAGCTCTACAGTCTAGTTTTATTTTGTTTCTAATTCTCGGAATCACCCTGGCAAATATCTAATGATAAGTCATTTTCCCGTTCATTGTTGCGTAAGCCGTAATGTTAATGCTTGTTGACATTTTGCAGGACATGATGCTTTGTGGTGGATCAGATGCAGCAATAATACCGATTGGTAATACTCCTTTTTCTTGCTTTACATATGTTTCAAATGCTGCCATCTTCAGCTTCTAATCGTAAACTGTGGTGCAGGATTAGGAGGCTTTGTCGCATGCAGAGCACTGTCACAGAGGAACGCTGATCCCACTAAAGCCTCGCGCCCCTGGGATAGTGTAATGCTCTCTATGCTATTTCTTATCATAGGTGAAAGAATTGGATGGAACAATCTGTTGAAAGTTTGTGCTATCTCATAAATTTCATTTTTTTAATGCCTGAAATTTACCTTGCTCCATATTCCATTGTTAACATTGTTTGTTAGAACCTAGAGTACAAAGTAGAACTGTTATTTTATTATCAAATGAAATATTATTTCAGTAGCTATCTCATATTTAAAATGTTTTGCAAGAAAACAAATCATGAACTGTTTGCATTGGCTATTGAAAAATCGTTTCCCGTCCTGGAGAACAGTAGCATCACAGCTTCAAATTTTATGGTATTGGCAAACATTTGTGCTTGCAACATGCATACTCTATTTAATACCTTCAATGTCTGGATATTAGCATTTTTATATTGCATATATTCAGTCATTCGTGATCTGAGTTCTGGGTTTGTGTTACTGAGAGATTTGGATTTTATATCCCCAAGTATGGAACGACAATTATACTCACTAAGAACCATTAAGTGTTGGGTTTTGTGACTGCTAATGGAAACAAAGCAAGTTAAAGATCCATGTTCTTTTTTTATTCAACTATCACTTCCTCTCTGACTTAATTCTGGTTTTGACAGGGGCGTGACGGATTTGTTATGGGAGAAGGGGCTGGAGTATTACTTCTGGAAGAACTTGAGCATGCTAAGGTATCCTCAAACTCTAATCGGTTCAAGAGTTAATACTCTTGTTGTATATACAGATGGAATTCGCTCTTATCCTATTAACATTTGAATTAATCTCTTCAATGATACGCGGATGAGCAGAAAAGAGGTGCAACTATCTATGCTGAATTTCTTGGTGGAAGTTTCACTTGTGATGCTTATCACATGACAGAGCCTCATCCAGAAGGTACATCCTCTTTCTTTCATATCCTAGAATTAACATGTCGGAAAGTCAATATCATAGTGGGCGAGGAGTGCAATTGTATATAGATTTATATATGACCTAAGGTGTGATCATGATTGGTTTTATTGCTTAGATTGGCTGGCTTACAAAATCTTCTTCTTTAGCAGTTATGTACTATTTTTTTTTTGGCAGTTAAGTAGCTTTTGGGCTGAGTTGTTGCAAGATTTTCATTCTATTATTTTCAAATAACATTATTATTGCATTAGGTGTGATCTTTCTTGGAATGTCTTGAATAATTCTCTTTCTTGGCTTCCAAATATCCAACGATTTTGACCATCTTTAAGTTTTTATATTTTCAAAATTCAAAGTATCGCTGGCTTCTATTTTTGCTATATTTTATTGCAACATTTGCTTGACTTTTTTACCGTATGCACAAGCAGGAGCTGGTGTAATTCTATGCATAGAAAAGGCTCTGGCTCAGTCGGGAGTATCGAAGGAAGATGTGAATTACATAAATGCACATGCAACATCTACTCCAGCTGGTGATCTAAAAGAGTACCAAGCGCTTATGCGTTGTTTCGGGAAGAATCCAGAGGTTCATTTCATATTAATTGTTCATTGTAAAAGTTTTCGTTCGCAATTTTGGCTGACTCGGGTATTCTGCAGTTAAGAGTGAACTCCACAAAGTCTATGATCGGGCACTTGCTCGGTGCAGCTGGTGCTGTGGAGGCAGTTGCAACTGTGCAGGTGACATATTTAATTAGTTAGCTTGGATATGCTGCATTTATTGCTGACTCATCATTAGGACAAACTCATTTTAATAACACAACCCAGAAAAGGAAAAAAGGAACCTAGTGACGGGACTGGGGGCAGTTGCAACTTCCTATTTTGTAGGACCACTTTTGTTTATAAACGGAAAGAGAGCTAATTTTGTTATTGATCAAATGCTTAATGTGATAGAGTTTCCAGCTATTTTGTAGGACCACTTTTCTTGATGAAGGAGACATAATTAACTATTGATCAGATGATTAATCTGTAGGTTTACCGGATATTATAAGGCCAATTTTGTTAAATCTGTAGGCTGCTGTATCAGATGATTAATTTGTTGAGATTCCTACTGAATGGTATATATGCTTTCACGTCGAACCCATGCTCCCTGGTTCTCATTAATTGACGGTGTGCAATGGCATGATTCATTACATTCCACTTGTCTCGTACTTTTGCTCCACCGTTCTTGTTTCACAGCTATACATTTTAAACTGATTAGCTAATTGGAAGTTACTTGAATTTATGGTAAACGTGGATCTTATCTTTTTGTAGGCAATCCGGACAGGCTGGGTTCATCCAAATATCAATCTTGAAAATCCAGATACTGGTGTGGTATGTTTCCTTTGCCCCTAAACTCGAGAAAGTTCACGTGTAAATTAACAGTGTAATAGCATATGCCGTGTTTTGTCAATTCATTCACTTATTTGAAAGAAAATATCGTTTGTCAGAGCCACTAGTTTAGAACATGTTTAATTGCAGCTGCATATTATGTTTGGGCATTAAATAGATGGATAATCAGATGTGTGAAAACATGCAGCTGTAGGGATCTAAAAATACGGTTGAGCAATTTAATTTGATGCAGTCGGTTTATCGGTTCAATGAATCCACATAGCGTTTATTGATATAAATCAAGAATTATGCATTTAGCTAGCCAAGTTAGTTCGGTTCAGACACCATTATTGTTTCGTAAAGATGTAATACTGATGACACCATTTTTATACAGGATACAAATTTGCTGGTGGGACCGACGAAAGAACGGCTGTCGATTAAGGTGGCTTTGTCTAATTCATTCGGGTTTGGTGGCCATAATTCATCAATTTTATTTGCTCCATTTCAATAGATTTTGTGGTGCTTTATAAGTTTGGAGAAAAGAATGATGTATGGGGTATGTAATTTGATTAAAAATAAAAAATTGCTTCAGCAATTTGATTTTGATTATGATTGGCTGTTTTCAGTGTATTTGTACAACAAGAAAATTACAAAAAAAAAAAAAATTAATAATAATAAAAAAATAAATTAAATTTTGAGTAGGAATAATTGCAAACTATAACAGATGAACAGTGTCTTAGCCTTTTGCAACAACTCATTACAATGGTTGTAACATACACCACTTCTAGACTAGTATACCAACTAACAGGATTATTTATACATAAATAATTAATGTTTATTTTTTTTTATATTTATTATTATTATTTTTTTTAAATCATACATCTACAAAAGATGATATATTAAAAAGGGATGTGATAAACGTCGTTCGAGCTTTAATAATACCGTTTCGACTTCAAACATGATTTTGATCATTTTCTATTCCAAATTTTGCAAAAAGGATTTGTAGTAATCTGAGTTAGTTTTCTAATCCAACTTGAATCACCAAAATTGGATATCGGACAAGAAAGATATACATGAATCAATGGATACTATTGCCCACAACTTTGATGTATTGATGTATCTAAAATTCAAATTCATGCGCATAACTTTGTCACACGACATCCAATTTAGCGAATTTAAGTTGAATTAGAAAACTAACTCAAAGGACTACAATTTTTGTGTTTCGAATTTTGCCAAAATTAAAATAGAAATATGTCAAAATCAGGTTAAAGTCAAAATGATATTAGTAAAATTGAAACGACATTTAACATTTCAGTATTAAAAATCAATGTTTAATAGGGGGTATTTATTAAATTAAAAAAAAAACGGACGAGACATTGTTTGGCTAGTGAGCCAAATTCATATGTTTGGCTAATAAGATCCATATCTGAAATGATTTACGCGACAGCAAAATTACGAATATCGTTAACAATAGTTTTCTCTTTCTCTTTCTAAAAACCCCCAAATCCATCCAAGCCCCAAAAGCCCCCAAATTCACAAAAACCTTCAACCTCTCTCGCAAATTCTTTCAAATCCGAAAATCTCGTCAATTTGAAAGGTAATTAATAATCTAACGTAGTTATATATATTGAATTTGTGGTTAATTATGTGAAAATCCCCAAAAAATCGCAATTTGGGGCTGTTTTTAGTGTTGGGTTTTCGAATTTTCCACGCTCAAAATGGGAGTGTGAAAGCAGTTTCCACTCCTAAAACAGGCGTGGAAACTGCTTTCACACGCCCATTTTGGGCGCGGAAAATTGGTTTGGGCGTCCGGTCCGGACGCCGATTCTGGACCGGTCGTCCGGTTCAATTTTTTTTTTATCCAGTATAAATGACATTCTATATTATATTTAAATAATCTTTATCTTATGAACTCGCTCTGGCCTAGTTGGTCAGGCGTCTCGTCTGTCACGCAATAGACCCGTGTTCGTGTCTTTCCAGCAGCGTGTATTTATTATTTTTTGCCAAGTATAACAAGATCTATAAATACAATTCAATAATAATTTATTAACAAAATGGTTGTAGCCTTGTTGGTCAGGTAAGCCTATGTTTCCAAAGTAATGTCCTGTGTTCGAATCGTTATGGCAGCATAAATATATAATTTATTTTTTAAACCGGGCGTGAATCGGGGTGAATCGGGCTTTTTAGCTCCCAGTTTGGTCGTGGGTCACGTTTTAACATGAGAAAAGCTAAAATTGTAGAGTTGCAAATGGCTACAATAACATGAGTTTTGGAATGATAAATTGTAGAGAGAGAAAGAAAGAGAGTGGATTTTTTCTGATATTTTTGGGCCAATAGCGAGCCAGGCCTGGTGGGCGGCCCACAAGCCCGTTACTGGCCACGAGCCGGCCCAGTCAGTGGAGTAAAACTGAAGCTCAGCCCGTTGAATTAAATTTCTGGGCTGGCCGGGATTCACGGGCCTGGGTCGCGGGTTGTCGGCCGAGAGGCCTGGGCCAAAATTTGTTCATCACTAGGTTTGAGTCGGATTACGAAAAAACATATATGTCTGAGCCCGGGTTCGAACCGGGGACCTCTAGTGTGTGAGACTAGCGTGATAACCGACTACACCACCCAGACGTTGTTGACAATATTATCCAATTTTTATTAATGCTGGTTCACATAATTTTTCAATAATATTTATCAACTTTCGGAAATCCCATGTCAGTTATCTTAATTTACTATTACTTTTTTTCAATGAGGTCATTAACTTATTAATTAAACTATTAAATTTCACCAGTTTATTGTCTATTTTGCTGAACCAACGTAAAATTTCATAAATTTACTTCACAATCAGTTTTCTCCTTTTGATATTAGTTCTCATCCTTTTATTATCCACATCATATCTTGTTATAATATTAATGGCAAAAAGGTTTTTAAAGCCTAATTCTTATAATACTCAAATTCTAAAAACATCTCTAATTACAAAATTACCTACTCAAAGTTGGTACAATTTCAAAAAAAAGAAAAACTCCAATAGAAAACACAATTTCCAGGCACAAACCGCTAAAATTCAACTTATTTCTTCACATTCATTCAACACAAAACGAACATTAAACAAGATCCCATAAAATCAAGTTCGAAAAAGTCGAGCTCACCTGTCTGTATAAATTACTCGTTCACTTTCGAATTCTTAGGTACACACACGAAGGTTTTTTCAAGCACTAAGAATAACTTGTCCCAAGAATAAACCTTAAAAAAGAACTGTAGTAGGTGTACAATAATAATGTTACAAGAGTTGAAAAAAACCTCAATAAACCCCACAAAAATAACCGAAAGAAAAAAAACTACCAATTTCTAAATCTACAAAAACAAATCATATAACTTAATTCACCTCTTCTTTTGGTTACCTTTCTTTTTGCCCTTTCCCCGTAACACCCCGTTAACAGAAAGTGCACTTGCAACGCTTCTACCTTGAAGCTTCTTCGCTAACTGCACCACGCTCGACATACCTTTTCTAGCAGCCGCCCTATGCTCCGGCCTTCGACTCACCATTTTATGGTCAAGTGGCCAATAAGCGTAAGGCTCAAGCTTGTCTTTTCTCATTACATCACCGCCCGCCTTTTTGCTCGAATACTCCTTGCCTGTGTATGCATATCCAGATTCAGATGTTCTCCTACGTTTTTGGGTATTTCTCGTTAAGTGACTCCCAGCTTCGCTCCTTCTTCCATCTAACTCGTCAGTCTCGTCAGAAGGCATCTCTCGTTTCTTTTTCCTGTCCAACTTTTTGTACTTGCCATCTTCTTGAACAACTATACGCCCTTCTGAGTCTAAGAATGGTTCATCATCGTCCGAATCGGGCTTTTTATTTACCAACTGTGATGATCGAAGAGCAGATCTTGTTTTCTGACCGTCCAGTAAGTCGAGAGGCTCGTCGTCTAATTGGTCGAATGTGTCTTCTTGCAAGCTCTTTGCTGCCTTGCGGGTTCTCTTGGTTCTGGTTGAAGTTGTAATTATCGTTAGTGACGTAGTTCTGCAAGGGTGCTATAGTAGTAGCATCCACATGGGATTATATAAGGTAGTTATACAAAATATCTACCAACTGACCGTAACATAGTTGCTTTGGATTGTAACGCTGAGGAATGCTTGGTCCGTCGAGTAGAAATACTATTTTTGTCCTCGAATTCGTCATCACTGTTCATTTCTTCATCATCACCAAAATCAGAAAATATTTTTGTATGGTTCCATCGGCTCCTGTAGAACAGACAACAAAGTAGTTCTTAGTACAGTTGTTTTGATACAGTTATAAATATTAAAGTTCACAAATTGATTCTTTCTGAATAGTCCATTTCCGTTTTAGCTGTTGATACAGGAAAAACAGCTTCCATTTTAGCATTTAGGTTTTCTAATCGCACTCTTTTAAGTATCAATGTGTCTAACAGAAAAAGTGAATACCTGGATGTTGTCGCTTTTGAAATAACAGACTTGTCTTCTACTGATTTAGCAGACCGTTTCTTCTCTTTCCGCTCCTTGAGCTACATTTACAAGAATATAAATACACCAATAAATTTATGTCGTTCGAAAGGAAGAGAGAATTAAGCATTCTGACATCAATTACTAACAAACCTTTCTTATGTTCTTCAGTAGTTTCATATGCTCTTCAGGCATGACTTCAGTCACAGCATTCAAACCACATTTTTTTACGAGCATTTCAAGTAGCAATTTAACCTACAAAAATATATAAAACAAGGATATATTACACCTGTAAACCCAACAGAACTTCAAAGCATGAAGGTGACAATCTTAACATAAAACTTAGCTTATGGTACCACTAAGCACTTGTTAACTGGTTGCATAGCTTAACCACGTGTTAAATTACAAGAAATAACCAAAAGCAAGAACGTCAAAAACTTACTTTTGCTTTGAAATGGTTTTTGGTACTATCTTGCCAATTCAGCAATCCTTCCACCATGCTTCGCAAGTGAGTTTGTAGGCTTTCAGCTTGGGATTTGGCAACCAATACCTTCAGCAAACCTAAATTTGCCTGAAACAAATACAAAAATTTACTACCAAAAAGAATCAAACTTGCAGATTCTGACAAATTTCATTAGTACAAAAAGGTCCTATTTTTACAGTGAGGTGTACCTTGACTATTTCTTTGTTTTTTCTTTGCAGGAGGAGAAAAGTGGACGGAAGAACATTGTAAGCAGCAGAAACAAGGTCGGAGAATTCATAAGCCAAACGAGCTAAGCCTGTCATTGCAGCACTAATCATATGAGGAGTCTCCCCGGCCAGACCACCAGCAACCTATATAAGAGAAACAAACAAGATTACAAAAAATTGATATGGCAGAAGTATGTCTCCATGAGCATGAGATCAAGTACCATGTTAAAAAAATGGGCCAATTTCTCTTTCTGGCCGCCTTTCTCCTCATCACCGCATGCATGACCAATCTGGACAAGAATCTCATAGGCTCTATTTCTTGTTTTCTTGTTAGCCTAGCAAGACAATAACCATAAGAAGCAGCATTTATTAACCACAATACAAATTGATAAACAAGCACGATCAAGGAATATCCTTAGGACCAGAAAAAAAAATATTCATTAAGTGAGGTTATTTATTTGGCAATATCGATAAATGAATCTTTATTGTTTAGATTGTATATTTACAATTTTTTTCTTATGATGAGTATTTTAATTACATTTAAGGACAGTAAGGCAAAATAAAGGCAATGTAATAGTCAACAAATTAAAGCATATAAAGTAATGTACTAAGTACATCTTTGAATTTCCATGGAATATTCTATACCCTTCATGCGGGTGGTAAAAGTAATATATTAAGGAAAGATATTTTAGTTGTCACTATACATTATATGTTTTTCTTTTAGAAGAAATGCTTCTTATATGAAAATTGTTTGAGATGAAATATTTTTGTTTATTATATATATGTTTACATGGGGCCTTTTAAGGATTCAAAAAAAAATTAATCTAACACATTTCACGAGGTTATTCATTTAGTCCCTTTGCCCAAGTCGAGACCGGAGAAAACTATTCATTTAGCGAATTTATTCATTTATCGGGGTCTTACTGTATGCACTAAACATAAATATGTCAAAACGATTAACTCCAGTGTCATTCAGTATTTGATGCTGTACCGAAGAATGTTTTTTCCACAACAATTTTCAGTTCATTTGAATTGAATAAGAATCTCATTTCAGTCGACTGCTTCAGATTGTAACATAATGAGACTACCACCATTCGTCCTAGTTCCAAGGGAAATGTAATTTCATAAAAAATTCAGTACCCCATCCATCATAGCAGAACAAATAAGTATTAATATACGTAAACAGAGCATCCAGAACTGTCAGGACGTACCTCCTTTAGGGCTAATACAATTTCAGTAAGGAAGGAAGCAGTAATTTCTTGCCTCCTCTGTTCAGATCCTTCCTGCAAGCATAGCCATGCTAAAACTAAGCAACAACTTCAAGCGTGAACTCATATCAGAATATGAATCTACAGCTTATTACCTTAGAAACATGGATGATCAAGAAGTACAAACAGTCAAGCCTGTATCGTTTAGCAGAAAAATGACAAGAGGGAAGCACTTCAATCATCAAACTGAGCACCTTTTCGAGGTTTCGCGAGATATAATCATCAGAGTGCTGTCAATGTAAATTTGATTCACGACATCAGCCCAAATGTGTAGAAAATTCAATAACGATAATATATTGTCCACCAACAGGAGTGCAGACTGAAGTACGCTTATTCAAATATTTTTAACCAAAAACAAGTTAGCAACAGGGCCACCACTAAACTATCCAATGATCCAAACGAAGAAAAAAAAGACTTTTACATCTAAAAAAGTTATTTTTTCTTAGGGAGTATTTGAGCACCTGAAATATCAATGATAGTACTCTATAGGCCTTTTTCTGAATCAACCCATCAGTGTCCTGGCACACGGAAAATATATATTAGACTTTAGTATAACACTGCTCACATCTAAAAGATATATTAATCTTCCATCACAGCACAATGGTTAGTGGTGCAAAAAGGAATAAAAACGAACCTTCAATACATTTTCGGCAGCAACAAAGAGAACATCAATTTCCTCGCAATTTAAGCCAGGTAAAAAGGAAACTGCAAGGTCAAATAACTGTGCCCTGCATACAAGAAAATACTATGTAAGAACCAATTCGCTAGGAAATAACTTCCAGAGTCCTAATTTATGCATGCAAGCTGCAGGCAAGAAAATGGGATATGGTTATACGGCACCAAACGGCCCACCTGGCTGTTGACAATGAATCTTCGTGGGACGAGTTATCAATCTGCATGGAATCTGAATTTGAGGAGTTCCTTTGTACTCCAGCCTCCTTTGTCAACTTCAGAAGGTTCTGCATGGTTTTCTTGAAAAACAATGTGACCACCTTTTTATCTGATATTGATGCAAGTTCACTGATTGCAGACTGCAAGAATAAGCAAGTCGTGAGAAAAATAATGAATTTAATTATCCAACTTGTAGCTTGTGGGCATATTAGCTGCATAGCATGTGCAGAAAGCAAGTTTATACTAATGTTTTAAAAATCAAGTTTGTATCTTTTTGTGCAGAAAGCAAATTCCATAAAATAAAATGTTTAACCAGCCTGGATACACAATTACTGTGCAAAAGAATTAGTGGACTTGCCAGCAAAACGCCACCAGTTTCTTTAGAAGATTCAGAATATACTCCAGTAAGAACGACCAACAAGTCACGAGCAGATGACCTCAACGTAGTCAAGTTAGAGCCGGCAACTTCTGCAGTATACAGGGCAATAGCTCGTTTTTCTGAGATGCCTATTTCAGTATTCGGGGTATTCTCTTTCCCTTCCAGTATTCTCTTATTCTGCTGGATAAGGATCTGCAAGCTGGAACATATTATACCACGGACATCAGGTTCTTCTTTAAGAGCAGTACATAACTCTATCTTCAGACCCTTAAAACTTTCAGCAGTATCAACGGGGTAGTTGCAAAATGACGGTAGCAGTGACCACAAGGAGTACACAATTCCATCAGCACTTCTCGCTGAATAAGTTTTTCCTTCCTGCTGGAGCTGGAATAAATAATGCTTATTTAGTACATAGCATAAAAAAGATTATAAGTTAATGAAAGTACTCTCAAAGATATTCATACCACTGCAGATTTCCGCTTCATTTTTCCAACCATGGGTAAAATCAACGTGGTAAAGAAATTCAAATCAGCACCAACGGTGTACTGTTTTAGAATTGGAAAAAGCCAATGATTGCTCTCGGTTAGATCTTCAACTTCCAATTTGAGAGGTAGAACACTCAAAAAATCCTCCGGTCCCATAGCACCAAGAGCTGTTCCGATACACTCATGCAGCTGCCAAAATTAATTATAGAACTATTTATAACCTTGTACTGATTATAATGGCAAGAATGGTGTCCGGACAAATAAAATTCTACACTGCAACATAGTGCACAAAACAAACATCAATGGCTAGAAACTACATCATGTCCGGAATTTCACAGAAAAGAAACTCATTCCAAATCCATATACACTAAAATGTAATATAATGTGTGATACTTTAATATACATCCACAAATTCCCAATGGTTGAGATTTAAAACATGGCAACTTAAGGCAGGCTACATAATTATAGTTCATCAAATTAGTTCCTTTGATGAAATTACCTGTTTCCTGAAAGTGACGTCTCCATCTGGCGAATTTTGCATTTCGGCTAAACTCTCGAGTGTTTTTTTCATAAAGTAAGAAGAATATTTACCTGCAATGCAAAATAGCAGTAAGCGCCTTTATTTCAAATGAATCCAGACTCTCTTCCAATGATATCAGACGAATGAAATTCAAAAGTGAAAATGGGATAAATTTCGTATAGTTTTTGCGTAAATGAATGATGAATAACGTATTTGGTAGATATTGTTTGCAATCAGATACTAGTGAACTTGTTTATAAAACTATATATATATACATATATATATATATATATATATATATACATATATATATATATATATACATATATATATATATATATATATATATATATATATATATATATATATATATATATATATATATATTAATATTTGTGAGAGCGTTAAATAAAATAAACATATAAATTAGTTGTAGAGAATTTTTTCTAAGATATAATATGAAATGAGCACATAAACTAGTGCAATTACCTAATTTGTCAAACATGGTTGAAACAATTTGAAATGACATATCCAAGACAGCCTCATAGTGATAGCTGAGCAGGCTTTCAACAGTTGCACAAACTTTTTCTATGACAGATCCAGATTTCCTTGGTCCCGAATTGGCACCGACTGTAATCTCATCTACACCCTGTTTGATCAAGCTCTCGTCAATACATGAATCAATTAAGCTCTTAAATGTTGCCACAGCTGCTACCAAAGCCTCCTCGTGTTCAGAAACCAAAACATCTGACCAATGGCCCAAAAGAAAAAATTAGTATACAGCACTTAAGTATGGAAACTATTTTTTACGCATAAGCCCATAAAAAAACAAAGGGAAAGGAAAGGAAACCATGAACTAATTAACCTTGTAGTGCACTGAACACAACTGGAAGCTTGACAACACAAATTTGCCTGTCGAGTGAATAAACTTTTTTCATCCCGGTGTCTAGCAAGCGACAAGTGAATGTTATGCTATCACCAGATGACTCATCCGACGAGACTGAGGTAGCTAAGGAACATAATAGATCAACTAGGACTTCAGCAGGAATTTCTCCAACCGAATGGAGACACAGGGCATTCAGACCATCTGATATGCGTCTAGTAATCATGGGATATCTCAGTTGCAATAGAGTTTTGAAGTAGTTCAAGATAGTTGTAGATGATTTTGACGACATATAAGGAAGACAAATTTTTAGAGCATCCAGAATGTAAAGGAGCTCCTGCGCCCCTTTGGGCTCTTCCGAAACACTTTCTTTTGATCCTCCGGCAATTAAAAGAAACCTCTCGAGCACATTAGTAATGGTTTCACTAGCAGGTGCAAGCACTGGTGCTGACTGAAAATTCTGCAGGACTTCACGTAGATATAAATGTGATTGTTTCCTTACCTGTGTTTGACCCAAACGGTGTTCAGAGAGATAAATTGAAATAATTTAGGGTAATGCATTGAAAAAGAATCAGCTATACGTAAAACGCAATCAGTCATCAAGTGAACCAATGTACTGATTTCAACAATTTAAATCTTCTCCTCAACAACAAGAAACGCGTAAAAATTCAGATAAAACGAAACAATTATCACATAAATAAAGAATATATATAAATCGTGCAAACCTTGGGGCGATCATCGGTCATGTAACCGACGAGAAATCCGTAGAGCTGCGACACATCTTCCCACACTGCCTTCTCACTGACGATCAGCAATCGTGAGATACACTTTATCGCAGGCACAACGCCGTCAACTCCAATTGATTTCATTCGAAGTACACGGGTCAGAAGCTCGGATAGGTAAGCGTGCTGCGTTTTTAGGGCAGAAAGGGGATATCTGTCAACGACGAGTGACAGAATGGTAAGCATAGGGTCGAGGAGGTGCCCCGCGGCATCGGTGCTTGACGAGAGGCGGTCCAGGGACGAGCACGTGACGCGGAAGTAGACGGCGGCGGTGCGGGGGAGGTTCCGGTCAATCAGTTCCTGCGACATGGTGCCGATGCTGTTGCAGACGTGTGTGTGGTGCTCGTTGCTTCTATTGCTGAACTGAGAGATTACGGCGGCGCAAAAATCGTCGCCGGAGTGCTGCGCCGGTCGCGTCGTCTCCATTTCGACGCCTTCCATGACGGCCGGAGGGAATTTAGGGGCGGCAGCGCGCAGGATTGTAGGGTTTTAGCAGTGGGAAGAAGATTTTGTTGAGCGTTTTTAGGTTAAAATAACAAAAAACAAAAGATAAATTCTTTTAACACGATTTATTGAGGTACAATAAAAGTAGTATTGTAAATAAATAAATTAACACAAATTCAAAAAAAAAAAATTATTTATTTATTTATTAATTTTGTTTGATAATTAAAAGAATGTATTTGATAATGGTGCATGTGAGTTACTGGCCCAATCGAGAGGCCCTGAAATTGGATACGTGACAAGTGCACATCGGCCCATTACCAACCAATTTATTGATTTTTTCTATTTTTTCTCAAATTTTATATATAAAACTTGCAATATTAATTGTTGATGTGTAAATAAAATAGAGTACCTACTAATGCCGATTTAGTTACCATAACCTAACAAGAAGAAGCTCAATTAAAATAGCTTAATTTTAGTAAAATTATTTAAAATTTACTAAAATAACTTTTACTATTTAATAGTTTAAAACAGATTAGATAATAGTTGAATTAATAAAAGTTAAAAAATAAAATATACATTTAATGCAGTATTGAAAATGTTAAAGTGATAGATAATATGGAACTAAAATATTTTTTCAAAAGTGTCTGTTATAACTTATTGTGGAATAGATGAAGTGAGACTGTTGCACTCTTTATAAAAGTCAATAACTGAAGTATCAAAATATAGAAATGCAAAACAAGATTCATTTTTAAAGTCGTAAAAAATGAATTAACGTAGTCGTTAATAATCAACACTCGTCAAAATGCAAGCGTAATTTAGCTATGAGTATTTTTCCTTATATATGTCGCAAATAATAGGGGAAAAAATGAGAGTAAGTTGTAAAGAAAAAAAAAAGTGTATTGGGAGGTTTCTACAAATAAAATAAAATATAAGGGTGTCAAATGCCATAAACCTGCAATATAGGGATAAATTTAAGGGGTTAATATGTTTAGGTCCCTCCTTCCAAACTTAATTAGAACTAAATTACAACCCCAAACTAATTTTTTTAAATACATCCCTATTTTAAAATAAAATATGACCCACATCCTTTTGTTTTTTTTTAATTCCTAATTTGCCCTTATACCCTAAATATAACCTCTATTTTACGGTTCTTCAAACCAGATCTGAATCTCTTTTTCAATTATCTCTCTCTTGCTCTCGCTTCTTTACTTTTCTCTCGATGCTTCTTTTCTCTTTATCTCTCTCTCTCGGTGTGATGGTTATGGAGACTATATTATTAATTGACTGGTCACCGAGGTATTTTTCAGATCGGATCTTGATGTGGGCAGCGGTGGTGGTTCTAGATGCTAATGGTGGCGGCGGTGGTTCTAGAGGCTGATGGCGGCGGCAGTGGTTCTAGATGCTGTTGGCGGCGGCGGTGGTTCTAGATGCTGATGGCGGCGGCAGTGGTTGTGGATGCTGGTGGCAGCGGCGGTAGTTTTGATTGTTGGTGATGGCGGCGGTTCTGATTGTTGGTGGTGGCGACGCTCAGGGCTGGTGATAGTGTCGGTGGTGCTCGACTTTGGGGGAGGGGGGTGGCGGCGGTTCTGATTGTTGGTGGTGGCGGCGCTCAGGGCTGGTGATAGTGTCGTGGTGCTCGACTTTGGGGGGAGGGGGGTGGCATCTTTAGTGACGTGGTGATGTTAGAGTCGCAGATCTAGGGTTTGATGGAGGAGATCTACGGTTTGGTGGAGCGAATCTAAAATTTTTCGATTTCATGTCTATAGATGTCTATGAGTATCTATGGGTATCTATGGTGTCTGGCGGCTAGGGTTCAAAGGAAGAATTAGGAATACGTGACTACGGATTACTACAGTGTTCTACAAGTGTCTATACATGACTACGGACTACTACGGTATCCTACAGATTTCTATAGAAGACTATGGCCGACAAAAATTAAAAAAAAAATCATAATTTGCAATATTATGTTGAAAAAATTAGAAAAAATACGAAAATGCAAAAAAAAAATTGTTCTACGAAAAAAAATAATAACGAAAATGCTAGATGCGAAAATAAAAATGTTAAATGCAGAATGAAAAAAATGATAAATACAGTTTAAATATTACTTGGTGCATATTTCATTTTTTGTATGTGGGGGCATTTTTGGAATGAAATTTATAAAGAATATCAAGCAAATGTTTAATTAGACTTGTCATTTAGTTCAAATTAGTTTTGTCACTAGGGACCTATATCTTAAAGCCCCTAAATTTAAAATAAAAGATTAATAAATTAACAGCAAGTGCCGACACGAGTACAAGACAGCGGCGATTATCAACTTAAATAATTTCTATATATATGTAGACAGAGATTCACAAAAGTGGGCTTAAGGCATTAATTAATAAGCTAATCACACTTAATTAAACAAAGAGCGCATTAATTAAATCTAGATTAATTAATCAAAGGGGCAAAAGGGTAATTTTGTCTCGATCGCCGCAGATCGGAGTGTACTAGCTAGTCATCGAGAAGGTTGATGAAATAAAGCGCGTTGCTGGTAACCCTGGCGGCGTTGGTGATCTTCCGGTGGACGTCCGCCCGAACCTCGCCGTTGATCTCCTTGAATCCGTCGAGGCAGGTGTCCTCGTACGTCAGCGCGGCGCTGACCCACGTCTCCGCATTGCTCATCTGCCACTGGAAGTCGCCGCCGCGGCGGAGGTGCTGCAGCGCCGTCAGGGTCTTGCTCAGCTCCTCCACCGAGTCACCCATCTGCTCCACGCAGTCGCTCAGGGCGCCCTGCTCCCTCCGGCCGTCGCCCTTCAGCTGGGCAAGGAAGTCCGCCGCCCGCCGGACGTCGGCCAGGCTGACCCTCACCGCGGCAAGCGCCAGCTCGCGGGGGGTGCTGGCGGCGCCGCCGTAGGAGGAGAGCGTGCGGAGGCAGATTTCCGGGAAACTGGCGTGGACGCAGGACCGGCGGACCAGGTCGTGCTTGGTTGCGTTGGCGGCGGCGGTTGTTGATGGGAGGAGAGGCGAGAGGAGGAGAATGAGAAGACAGGAATGAAGGGCCGCCGCCGTCGTTGTCATATCTGAGATCGGCTGATAATGCGGCGGCGATTAGTGCGTGTTGTGTGTGAGAGAGTGAGTGAGTGAGATTTGGGGGCGGGGGGGGGGGGGGGGGGGGTGGCCTAATGTTTTAGGGCAGCTGGTTGAATGTGCCTTAAAGTAAGAGAGATAAGGGGGTATGGGATTTTTATAGGGGGGTTGGTAATAATTTATTAATTATATTAATTAATTAATTAATTTTATTTTCTGGAAAGTATAAGAGACATTGGTCTTGAAATTGGACCAAATTACGAGGACAAACCTCAATATTAATACTTTACATTAAACATATCTGCAACTAAAATCATTGTGTAAAAATTCAGAAATTAATTATATATAAAATAATAGGGGTGAATTGCGTTTTGCACCCCAAAATTAACAGTATGTAGCGTTTTCCACCCTAACATCTTAAAATGGCAAGGTCCACCCTTCAAATATAAGTCTCATGGCAAAATGCACCCTACCTCAATTTCTAGTGATATTTTAGCAAAAAACAATCAATATCTCGCGTTATTCTTTTGAAGGATTTTTCATTATTCTATGTTTTGTTTTCTTACTTAATATTATTTAATTATTTTACTTTTTTTTTTATTATTATTTTCTTACTTATTTTACTTAATATTATTTAATTATATATATATATATATATATATATATATATATATATATATATATATATATAATAATAATAATATAATTGATGATTTATTTTATATGTTTTGCATCGAATCAAAAAATGTATATATAATTTCTAATTCTGAATCAATCTTAATTTTTAAAATAATTCAAAATTCCTAGTTTCCATAAAATCAATATCTATTAAAAAAAATAGAATAAGAACTGTAGGACACTAGTATTATTTTTTAATGTTAGTTGATAGAAATTAAATGTATTATTTAGAATAAGACTTTAAATTTTTATTTTTTAGAAGTTAAAATATCGTGATACATTGATTTTTGGGCTTCAATCTAATAAGAAATTGACGTAGGATGCATTGTGGCATAGAAATATAAATTAAGGGTGGACATTGCCAATTTTGAAATATGATGGTGCAAAGAGCCAATTAGGGTCAATTATGGGGTGCAAAACGCAATTCACCCTAAAATAAAATAATTGACTTATGGGCCAGCAAATGGGAGGTTGACAGCTGTCGATCAATAACTCCCACATCAGCCACACCTAAATTTACCAGCCAATTATTTATCTCAGCTGTTGTGTGTATCAGAAAATCAGAATAGAATTAAATTTTGTTACGAGGTTAATTAATGAGTTCGTTGAATTTCGTTTTTTGGGCAGTTGAGTTGAGGATGATGAATTAATTGCAAATAGTTGAGTTAGCATTAAATATATTTATATATTGTCTATTTATTTACAGGCCTGGTTTCTTGTTTAAGTATGCCAGCTCATCATGTACCCCCCCTATTTTCAGTTCACATCATGTTTTCCAACATCACCATTGAAAATAACACCACCTTTTTTCATAACCTTAGGCTCTAACATTTGAACTATGAGAAATATAAACCGCCAATCGGACGTTAGGAGGGCAAAACGGGTAAAAAAAAACCGGCACAAGTACACCAAAGGAGGCTTAAAGACCAGATGACCGTCCGATTGAGAAGCCAACCTTGCATTTTGGGACGGTTCGATTTGGAACGAAAAAAAGATCAGTTTTGTTCAGCGACAAATAGTACTATAATTCGTTCAATCATTTTTCTTTTTCCCTTGTAAATTAGTAAATTAAATTTGATTGACATGTGATATTGCCAAAAACAATTATGACAAGTCTGCAACTAAAAAAATGAATGCTTTTGATTTGGAGCCATGCATTAATGTGGGCAATGTGTACACCCCATAGCCAACTAAACTTACCAAACGTTCACATTTCACATATTTTTTAAAAAATAAAATAAAAAATATATATATAGGGATAGGAATTGTAAATATGAAGAAATAAAGGGTGTGAATTATAATTATGGAAAAAGTATAATTACTTGGTATAGAAATAAATGCAGCATGTCATGTGCGAGTTGCAGAGCTGCAACTGCTGCAAATGGTCCCTTCCCCCCCTACCATTATTTCTTGTCACCGCGGCCCCATTCACCTCTAACTACATATGCCTAATTATTGATTTTATTTCACACACACACACTTTATATTTATATATATATATATATATATATATATATATATATATATATATATATATATATATATATATATATATATATATATATATATATATATATATATATATATATATATATATATATGTGTGTGTGTGTGTGCGCGCGCGCGCGAGAAGTTGTAATTATTGAAATTTCATCTATTCATAAGAACATAATTTTCTTCTGGTTGCATCCACCTAGTAGTGTAAACACGAGTGTTGCAAGTATAGATTGCGATCGTATTCGATTTTTTTCTGGAAATGGATGTAATGAAAATCGACCAATTTTACGTTCTTTTTTCAGACGAAACTGAAATATTTAGATTAAAAAAATATAAATTAACTGGATTGATACTAGAGTAAAACTACAAATTTAAACCGTATAAGTGCATTGGATGCACACACCTGCAGTCTCGTATGATGTAGCTTGCAAACCATATGAGAGACATAAACGATACTAGACTAACCATGCGTGACAAACTCAAAATAGGTGGATAATGTGGGTGACTGAATCCTAGGCCTCTTGTTCATTCTTCATGGGTTCCTTTTGTTTCCATTTCGGGCTCCAGCAGCCCGTTTTGTAACCCGGCCCATGACCCATATCAGATTCATCAATTGGAAGCCCAATTGTATAGAGAGCCATCCATTTGTTCTAAATTGTATTTGCACATTTATTTTATAGACTAAAGAAGGCCCATCAAATTTTTATATAGAAAACATATTTAGCCATTGAAACAAAAATAAAAATAACACTATTAGCAAACTAACTCAAATCAAATTAGACAAAAAATATAATGCAACTGAATCTTTCAAATGACAGTAGTACCCCTCACGAAACCTAGATTCGAATTTTGTAAATTAATTAAACACCTAAGTTTGCGGTGGTTTGATTTATAGTACGTACTATCTCGTAGAATATATATATATATTAGAACATCGATAAATTAATAAACTCGCTTAAATAATAATTTATTTTGTTCACGACTCGATAAAAACCTCCTAAATTGTTAGTTCGATAATTTTATATTTCTCTAAATTAATAGATTTTTTCTAAGTTCGACTGTATTAATTTAGATTTAACTGTGCATACAAATAAAAGTAGAGGGCAAAAATGGAATTCTTGCAGTAATAAAGATCCGACAAAATGTATGTACAATTTTCAGCTCAGAAAACCTTAGGCAACTCTGTCATCACAAAAGGATTCGGAAATGACTAATTATTCCCATCAATTTAGTACATATATATATATATATATTGATGACCCCACCACACGGCGCCACCACCATCCGCCGCCGCATGTTTGCACCTACCGCCTGCGCCGCCCTTCCCACAACCGTACCACGCTGCCGTCCAGCGCAGTCATATCTTGCCACCGGTACCACCCCATATCCCCCATTCTCATCACCACCATCTTTCTCTCCCAATCGTCGGACCGCCGCCTCGGGCAATAATCCAACTTCTCACTCACCG
This sequence comes from Erythranthe guttata, assembly GCF_056151865.1. NCBI lineage: Eukaryota > Viridiplantae > Streptophyta > Magnoliopsida > Lamiales > Phrymaceae > Erythranthe > Erythranthe guttata. Next base: position 5,341,988 of record NC_142542.1, on the reverse strand, counting down.
CCGCCTCCGCCGTCACCTCACTCCGGTAGCCGTCACCGTCACCGCCGTCGTCTCCTCTAAAATCCTCCGCCTCCTCCTCGTAATACAATCTAAACTTCGTTTTCGTGCTGCATTCTCTCTCCAATACGCGGCAGCAGAATGCCCGAGCGGGAGCATCTGAAACAATAGCCTCCTCCTCCTCCTCCGCCTTGCAGGACGCAGCATTGCGGAGCTCCGGCGACGAGAGAGCCCTGATCCGCCAGAAACTAACGGCGGCCGTTATGACTGCCACCCAGGGCCATATACTGTTGACGACCGTGAGGAAACCGTAAGTCAGGTAATTGAGAGCAAGAGCTTCGAGCGGAGAATCCAATGCGCCCATTTTTAATCCCACCGCTAGCTAATTTCTCTCTCTAGAGTTTCTCTCTCTAGATTTTCTCTCTCAAGGCTTTCTGTTTATTTTTGTTTTGTTTAGCGAGAATATATTGAGTGTTGGATATATAATGGGATTATATATATGGGAGAGATCTGGGCCGTTGGATCAGATGGGATGAGAGCATCTGAGAGTAGATGCTGAGAATCGAGAAAAGAGATGCTTGTATGGCAAAGGTAGATCCAATATTTTGTACCTTGATTTTGTTTTCTGTTGGATATGGATTGGACACGTGTCCCTTCGTAACTGGATTTTGTGGTTGTACTGTACTCCACAGTGTTAAATTAGACTCTCACAGCTATAGCCTATACATATCCAATTAGTAATAGTCATAAATCATAATACCAACTAACAATATATATATGGATATATGTATATTAGGTGTGTGATATTGAAAGACCGGAATATTTATGGATATTTAATTATGTTTTCAAAGGAAATTTCTAGTTTTTAAAATTTCTGATGGAAAAAATGGTCTATTGGCTTTTGTGTTGAAAATGGGAATATGTTTGAATGAAGGAGTATTTTTAGTTTTATGTAGGTGTAGAAATGAGAATATGTTTGATTGTGGTGAATTTCTCTATAAAAGTACGTGCAAAAGTAGAATATAATGATTGAGGATAATATTATTATTATTATTATTATTATTATTATTATTATTATTAACAATAATAATAATAATAATAATAATAATAATAATAATAATAATAACAATAATAATAATAATAATAATAATAATAACAATAATAATAATAATAACAATAATAACAATAATAAAACAATAATAACAATAATAATAACAATAATAATAATAATAATAATAATAATAATAATAATAATAATAATAATAATAATAATAATAATAATAATAATAATAATAATAATAATAATAAGAATAATAATAATAATAATAATAATAATAATAATAATAATAATAATAATAATAATAATAATAATAATAATAATAATAATAATGTGCTAACGGAATCAAGAATGTGGTGATCATCACTGTCTTAAGTGACGGACTAATGATAAATTGACGAAGATGACATAATGTATTGAACCATCGAAACACGAGGGATGAAAATTGTAATCAATGGATGATAAATAAAACAATATAATGGGAAATAAATATGTGGTAGTAGTTGGAGAAAGGCAAGAAAGGGGAAGGCATGCAATTAGTGAGGGTGACAACTGACATCTTTATATGAATTTGTGGTTAGGCGTAGTCGTGTGTAGATGGAACTTTTAAGCCACAAAATCGTGTTTTCCAATTTTTTACGAATATAGTTTTTATTGGGCTAATTGCTACTAGGGCCCGAAATCCAAGGAACTTATCCATATATTTTTTCAGAACAAGAGATTATCCATCATTTTCTCTTTGAATTAGGTGCCATTGTCATGTGTCAATTTGCCATATGCCAAGAAATTGTACCAATAAATTGTACGAGTCCCAAAACTAAAAATAAAATCTTTGTAGAGTAAACGAAAAATAGAAAAAGACTTTAAGACGGCGTAACGTGGCTTTTCAACAGTACCTCTTTCTCTGGCAAAAGGAAAAAATCTTCGCCGTTTTAAAAACCCTGAAGGAACCGAAAACCCCCATCTCAATTCACTATTCTGGGCAAATTTGTGGACGGATCGTTTCTTAGTTGAGGTACAAGTTTATTCATGTATAAATTCGTACTTGGGAAGGAATCAAATGTTTGTTTATTTATTATTTATTTTAGAATTTAACTGTGTATTATAGTTGGAGAAATTTAAATTCAATATTCTCTGAATATAGTTTTTATTGGGCTAATTGCTACTAGGGCCCGAAATGCATTAAGAAAGCCCTCATGTGTATACCGGGCCGGCCCAGTTATTAAAAATTCTTTATGGAATTTTTAAAAAATATTTTTATAAAACTATTATATAAAATAGCATCTCTGCCGTGTGTACTAAAATATTTTCAGTCGAGAATTAAAATTCAAACTCATAATATTTTCAGTCAAGAATTAAAATTCAAACTCATAATATTTTCAGTCAAGAAATTGTAGATTTGTGTTTTGACACACAAAATTATAGTCAGTCTAATTCTGCAGACTCATTTATTATTATTATTTTATTAATTTTTATTTTTGAGACTGCAGACTCAGTTTTCAAACACACCAATAGTGTGTTTGTTTTGGGGATATTATCTTCTAGGAAGGTTTGAATATTGACTATTTGAATTCGAATTTAGCAGTGGTGGCGCCAGAATATGGCCCGGGGGCCATGGCCCCCAACACCTATTATCTTATATAAATTAAAAAAAAAATTGTGTACGCTCGTATTATATATAATCAGGTGGTGCGACTTATTTTTTTTCTAAATTGTACATCAGTTCTTATTTGGAAAGGACAATTAAATCAGCAGTGTTACATCAAAGGTTATGTAACATCTAATTTATGTCCTTGTCCATAATTGGAACACCTAAGTTAGAACATAGAGATTTTAATGTAACAATTTAGTAAAATATATATATCCCTAAGTCCACGGATTAAATCTATAATTATTTGTAGAAAAATATAAAATTTAAGGGCATCAAATTGTTAATCGTATAAGAATAATTGAAAAGAAAAAATGCAAATACTACGGACAAATGAAAGAAAAAAATCAAACATTAACAAATTTTATGGGAAGTTATATGCTACATTGAGTTCAGGCCAGTATCAGTTAACCGTTGATGAAGTTAAATAACAACTCACCGAACACACACATGGGTGTATGTGATTATGTGTAGATCCACGATTAACAATCAGCCGATGTTAATAATCGGGCGCATCATATAATTTTCCCAAATTCCAGAACTAGTTACCCTACCCCTTTCCAAAAAAAATACAATAAAAAATACTACTATAGTAATTTGTCACACTGAAAATAAAATGGTATATTACAATTACCCCTGAGGTATGATCAAATTAAAAAACTCCTTATATTTGGATAATTACATCTACACCCCTTAACAATGAATCTTCTTACATACCTACCCTTATGATGTCAAATTCAACATAATCATCTAGATTCCGTGGAATTTTATCTAGTTTGTACTTGTTTCGTGAAAAAATACAGTTTCTGATGCACCACAATCTGATATATACAAACCAAAAAACACATTTTATGATCATCTTCCTTCAAAATGTAGGACTTGAATTGGAAAAAAACGGATACAAAATTGAGAATATTCAATATAATCTAGAAGATTCTACGAAATTTGAAACAACAAGCTAGAGTGAACGTGTAAGACGATTTATAGTTGATGGGTAGACGTAATTATCCAAAGGGGTGGGGGGAGAATCGGGAGATAGTTTCGTAATTTGACCATACCTCATGTTGGTGGTTGTAATTTATCCAAAAATAAAAATAAAAAATGTAGTTTTTTTTTTTTTGAGTAAATAAAAAATGTAGTTACACCCCGACAACGTTGGCCCTTTCACATTCACACAGACAACGTTTGCCGTTTTCACATTCCAGGTTAAATTTGGTCGAAAATAAGAACAAACCAAATATTATAATTAATTAATTATTATTAATCACCACTATCAATATTTTAATTATTAATTCACCAAACAAATTATAGTAATACTTCACCGACTGGTCAAATGGACTAGGCTGACTGCTCTCCCTCACACACTATTAAAATAAAAATCCAAATTCAAATTCAAATTTCTCCATTTCTCAATCAATTTGTTTTTTTTCTAACTCCAAAAATCTTACAAATTATTTCCACACAACGTGCTAACCTTTGTATCCACCCCTTTCTCAATCTAAAAAATATTTGTCAAACATACGTGTATCTAACTTATATATATATATATATATATATATATATATATATATATATATATATATATATATCAAATTTATTTAATTTATATTTTTTCAATATTTAATGTTTCCACATTCCAACGGAATAGTCAATATTTGAGTAATCACAGTCCTTTATATAAAAATAAATATACAATCAAACCTTTTTTTTATTTTATATTAGTTTTATATTTCTATAATTCTTGACCAATTAATCAACTATACATTATATCCATGAGCTAGTTAAAGATCCGGTTCCATTGGTTAATATTATCGACCCATGGATCGGGTCTAGAGACAACGACCCTATGGCAATTCTAGATTTAAATAGCTATTCGAGTGTTACGCTAAGGTCTAGTTTGATTAGTAGTGATTAATTGAATAATAAAATTTTGTTTGATGTTTGGTTAATGCAGGAATATCCCGATACGAAAAAATGATCTCTTTTGATTGTGTGTGGGGCTTCTGCTACCGCAATTATGGTCAAATAAAATTGTACGAATTTATCTTGTCTGATCTTACTTTTAGAATATAGATTAGGTCTTAGATTTTTTTTGACTCGAGCCTAAGCCCATTTTTTTTTTAATATTATTAGAATTTTATTGTTATAAATTATAATAAAGAAATGAAATAAAAAAATGACATGTAATTTATTTTTTTAATTATTTATATGAATTTATTATTTAATTTTATAGTAACTATATTTAAACTAAAAAAAATATTGAAATTAAATAAAAAAAAAACTTGCGAGCCGGCTCGCGAGCTCATGAACAAATAAGAATGAGCTCGAACTCGATTCGTCAGAAAAATCAAGCTCGAGCATTTGTCAAGCCAGCTCATCGAGCTCAGCTCATCTACATCCTTGGTATTTGGTGACTTCTTTTAATAGGGGCCTTGTAGTTTGGGTTAAATTTGCCACTCTTTGGGTAGAAGTCCAAACTAGGCACATCATATATTATATTAACTATTTTATTTATTGTTTAATTAATCTAATTTATAATTTATATATGTATATATAAATAATTCTATCTTATTTTGTTTTCCTTGTCTAATACGTCTCAAAGTTTGGAATCGGCCATGATTGATTAATTTGTATTATACTATTATGCATGTCTTATACCAAATCGTGAACACCCCATGTATACTTGTACAAATCTTGTGTTGTTTATATATATATATATATATATATATATATATATATATATATATATATATATATATATATATATATATATATATATATATATATATATATATATATATATATGACTTTATTAACATAACAACAAGTATGAACACGCGAATATTATATATACTTAGAGGAATCAAAATTAGCTCATGACTTTCTTGATTCGAAATAATAATTTTATTTGTTATATAATCTATTGGCTACTCTGTTTATTTAATTAATTATCATTATGTGTAAATTTCAAGTCTGATGTAGCGTGTGTGAATATATTATGTATGTACTTCTTAAGTTGTAATTTTAACCTAAACTGAGTTGACTTAGTACAAACTTTCAAATATTTGAAGATTGTTTGACTTCAGCCCCAAGTCAAACCGTTTTAGTTTAAAGGCCTAAAAGTCACGGTCAAAATTGTAACCGAATTTAAGCAACTCATGTTTTTGGGTTTGTACTTGGTAATTTCATCATAATCTCCACGAAATAAAATGTATATATATATATATATATATATATATTATTTATTTTCTTATTAAGTAATAAGAAAAATAAATAATATAATATTAGATCACTCCTAATTAAAAACATCATGTGATCAAGAGAAAGAAAGCATTGAAATATAATCAACAAGAATGGTCAATTAACCCGCAAGGGTGGCCTAGCGGTTGGAGCAAGAGAGGTTGTGTCAATTGACCCAAGTTCGAATCTCCTTGCCAACGGTCGCTAGGTCGAGCTTGTCACACATGGTTAGCCTAGTGTGGTTTACATCTCTCGTATGGTTTGCAAGCTATTATACGAGAGTTGGCTGCGGGTTCCTGCATTACAAAAAAAAAAAAACAAGAATGGTCAATTTAAGTTGTGCAAGAATTGTAGTGTATACCACACATTTTCCTTATTTATTTAATTGATATAAATTACTAAATAATTTAATATTTGATTTGTAATAAGGCAATATATATTTCCTTAAAATTTCATGCTATTTTCTAGGATGTTTCCTTAATCTACAGTGTCGCCACTTCCCACATGGGCTGCACCACACTAATAAGGCCAAACTATTTTTATTCAACATACTCATGATTTTTATTTTATTTTTATTTTTTGCCTAATTCCATTCTCTGCCTGTAGTTGTGCTGTGATGTGACAGTGTGTGTGTGTGTGTGTGTGTGTGTGTGTGTGTGTGTAGTAATTTCCTGCAAATTTCTCAAAAGTGATAAATTAATTGATGTTAATTGGTTTCATAGATAATAAATCAACCTGATAATTAATTGAAGTTCAGTGGCTATAGCCAAACATTAATACATTTTGGTGTGACATACATTTTTTGTGTTTAATTCATTCATCCATCAAATAATTAGTAAATGTCAAATCTATTATATAATTTGTTTAACATGAATATTACATATATTAATTAAATAAAACAATATAATCGAAAATCTATCTAGTAGCCAATCCACTTTTAATTGAGTTCAAGAAAGAAAGAAAGACGCACATTTTTTATACACAACTAGAAGGGTATTTTCGTCTGAAATTGTCCGACATCTAGTGCAATGATTGGTCAGCTTTGAAAAATGGACGGACTCTTTAACGTGACTTGACAACAAAGACCATTTTGTTGCATTTTATAGTAATAAGAGTGGTAAATGCAACACTAGTGATTAAAATTCATGTAGATCGATATTACCCCTAACTTAAAAAAATAGAAAATTACGGCTACTCCTGTGGTAAGGTCAAATTAAAAAAAAAAAAAAAAACTATTTCTATTTGGATAATTACAACCACACCCCTCAACTATGCATATTCTTTTACGAACCTCTTAATTAGTAGATAAATTTGACAACGCAATAATAAACGTGTAAGACAGTACATAATTGAAGTGATTGATTGTAATTACCCAAACAAAAAAAGGATTGATTGTAATTACCCAAACAAAAAAGGGTTTTTCGTAATTCGATCTTATCACAGGGTACAATTGGCCGCAATTTCCCCTTAATAAGTTAAGCGAAGTGTACGTGGCAATTTAATGGAGGGGGAGTAACCAATTAATTGTTATTCCAATGTGTAATGCCCCCACCATAGTCCACTCACGTGCCGTTAACCCGACCGGTCTTACTCACGTGCCGTTAACCTGACCGGCACTCAATTTCATATTTTCCCATGCATTTTACAAATTTCATTTCATTTTTTTTGCCTATAAATAGCACCAAAACCTACACGTTCAAAAACCATAACCTCAACATAAAATAAAAACCCTCAAAAACACACACACACACACACACACACACACACACACACACACACACACACACAAAAACTATGTCTATCGAGTCAAAGAAGATCGGCATCATAGGCGGCGGCATTAGCGGCATAGCCGCCGCTAAGCAGATGTCGAAATACTCCCCGGTGGTTTTCGAAGCCACCGACTCCATCGGAGGGGTTTGGAAGCACTGCTCCTACAGGTCGACGAAACTTCAAACCCCTCGTTGCGATTATGAGTTCTCCGATTTCCCGTGGGCCCAACGCGACAACACGAGTTTCCCTTCTTACCAAGAGATATTGGATTATTTGTATTCCTACGCCACCTACTTTGATGTTCTCAAATTCGTCAAGTTCAACTCCAAGGTGGTGGAGATTCGTTTTGTCGGCGGAGATTCCGAAAAATCCGGCGAATACGGTAGCCTCTTGCCCGGCCGCCCCGTTTGGGAGGTGGGTGTGATTCACACCGGCGGCCAATCAGAAACGACTATTCAGGTTAATTTAATTTTCCGTTTTTAAATTTCTATGAATTTTCCAGGTAAATATAGGATAGATAAAAATCTATAAATTATAATAATTATATTCTAAAGATAAAAATATAATTAATGAAAGAAGATTGATTGGTTGATATATTTTAGAGGAAATGCATGCATGTAATAAATATAAAGTATCACGTCAAATAAAGAAAATTCTTTTTTTTTTCCTATATATATATTTAAAAAAATCTATTGCATAGATTTGAAGAATATTGAACTAATTAATAATATTTATTTTATATACATGTTTTTTTTTTGCTGACTATTAATTTTTTTGGAATGAAGTGGTTCTCGTTCGAGTTTCTGGTGATATGTACCGGAAAATACGGCGACATCCCGGCAATACCGAAATTCCCACAAAACAAAGGGCCTGAAATATTTAGAGGAAAAGTTCTCCACACACTTGATTACTGCAAACTCAGTGAGGACGAGTCAACTCAGTTGCTGAAAGGCAAAAAAGTTGTGATATTTGGCTACAAGAAATCAGCCATTGATTTGGCTGTTGAATGTGCAGAAGCCAACCAAGGTACATCAATTAAATAAATACATAAATAAATAAATAAATATTTTTTATATATATAAATATTAGTCATGTGGACATAAATTTGGACTTTGTATTTTTTGTTGCTTGAAAGTCAAGTAATAAAGAGAACAAAAAAACCCCAACAAATCACAAATTTTCATCATTAAATTAAAAAAAATAACCTGGCATGTTTGTCTTCTTAACTTCTTCTGAATAATTTCTTGATTGTCTGGTTGACTTACAGATCAGTCAACTTTCCATTTTTAGCCAAGTGCAATAGTGCATGGACCCACCCTACCCCCACTCACCCCCCCCCCCCCCCCCCCCCCCCAGATATCACAACATATAGGTTAATTAATTAAATATGAAGAAAGCTATATATGTATTTCTTGCATTGTCTAGTAGTTGTGAACTATTTTGGTCAATGTTGTTAATTACTTCACACTAATCACATAACTGATTAATTTTGAACACCATCTAAGATTATAAATAAAATTAAAAAAAAAAAAAAAAAAAAACTCACACAGTAAATGGTGTTGTGTGTGAAAAACAGGAGAAGAAGGGGAAGCATGCACAATGGTTGTAAGAACCCTACACTGGACAGTGCCACACTACTCTGTTTGGGGTTTGCCATTCTACATTTTCTACTCGACCCGAGCGTCTCAGTTCCTACACGAACGACCGAATCAGGGCTTTCTCCGAACCCTACTCTGCCTCGCCCTCTCTCCTTTGGTAAACCTAATTATACATACATATATGTATTTATCTATATATATACAAATATATAAATTGGTTTAAGAAGAGATCAGTGTGAAGTGTTTGATATGTGCTCGTGGTTCTAACAGAGGAAGGCAGTATCGAAGACGATCGAATCGTATCTAACGCGGATTCTGCCGCTGGAGAAGTACGGTTTGAAACCGGACCACCCTTTCGAGGAGGACTACGCTTCCTGCCAGATGGCGATCCTGCCGGAGAACTTCTTCTCCGAGGCGGACAAGGGCAAAATCGTCTTTAAACGATCTTCGAAGTGGTGGTTCTCCGAGGGTGGGGTCCACTTCGAGGACGGGTCGTCGCTAGAGGCTGAGGTCGTCGTTCTTGCCACCGGTTTCGACGGGAAGCAGAAACTGAAATCTATTATCCCGGACCCTTTTCGCAGCCTTCTCGAGTTCCCCTCTGGCAGCATGCCCTTATATAGGTACATACTTGTATTTTTATTCTAGGGTTATATAGTAACTGAAATGTTAAAATGTCGTTTCAATTTTATTAATTAGGTTTGACTTGGAACGTGATTTTGTCCATTTTCTAGTCTGATTTTTGCAAAAGTCGAAACACGCGAACGGAAGTCCTTTGAGTTAGCTTTCTGATCAGATTTGAATCAGCTAGGTTGAATGTCTGATAACAAAGTTATGCATGAATGAGTTACATTTTAAATTTTTAGATAATTTTTAGCTGCTTCATGCATATCTTTCTCATCCGACATCCAATCTTGAAGATTCGAGTTGTATTAGCAAAAGCCAACTCAAAGAACTACAAATTCCGTGTTTTGAGTTTTGCCAAATCCAGACTAAAAGACGGTCAAAATCACGTTTGAATTCGAAACGGTATTATTTAAACTGAATCGACATTTATTCTTGAACATAATTAATTCTGTTGATTTTGATACCAGGGGTACAATTAATCCACTGATTCCAAACATGGCTTTCGTGGGATACATCGAGAGTGTTTCGAATCTGCACACAGCTGAAATTCGCTGCAAATGGCTGTCTCGTTTGGCGGACGAAGAATTCAAGCTACCGAGCATGGAGAAGATGCTCGATCAAACAACTCAAGAAATGGAAATTATGAAGAGGTCCACACGATTCTACAAACGCAGCTGCATTTCGACTTTCAGTATTAATCACACCGACGAAATATGCAAAGAGATGGGGTGGAATTCGTGGAGGAAGAACAACTGGATTTCCGAAGCTTTTACCCCTTACAACAGCCGAGACTACAACGAAGAGGAGAAAAAATAAAACGAAGCCACCTTTTTTTCGCCTAAAATACTACACTAATCAACAATATTTATATATATACATGCTCATGATTTATTTTTATTTGATTATGAAATAAATAAAATGTGTAAGCCCCGTGTAATAGATCGAATAACGCAAAAGAAAATAAAAAGTTTCGTATTTTACATAAGAAAACAGAGAGTAAACAGAGTCAACTTACAGCACAAAAAGAAAAGCAATCTTTTTTTTTTACCAATAGTACAAATATACGGGTCAATTTTTAGACGGTTTTGAGAAACTTCAAGGTCTCGTCAATGTGCTTTTCGGGTTGGAATTGATTGTTGTAGACGAGCCGACAAACTAAATTCTTGTCGAGAACGTAAGTTTGCCTTCCAGGTAAAGCACCGAATAGGTCAGATGGTACACCCCATTCTTTACGAACTTTGTTGCCTTCGTCACTGAGTAGGGTAAATGGGAGTTTGTATTTCTGAGCAAAGGCCTGCATTGATAAAAATCGTTTGTTTTAAGTCGATTTCCATGGATTTAAAATTTTGCGTCGAAAATATTGATTTATATATACCTTGTGGGATTCGGAACCGTCACCGCTGATTCCGACAACTTCGGCTCCTGCTTTCTTGAATTTTTCGTAGGAGTCTCTGAAGGCACATGCCTGCAAACATCATATGTAATATAATTTTTGAGTTTCACAATCAAGTAATAATAACATAAACATCTAGAATACACATAAAAAAAAAAAAAAACCCAAAAAGGGCGTAACCTGTTTTGTGCAACCGGGGGTTTCATCGGCAGGGTAGAAATAAACAACAACAGGCTTGCCTTTGAATTTGGAGAGGCTCACAGTCTTGCCATTTTGATCTCTCAGGGTAAACACTGGTGGCAATGTCCCTTCTGATACCTTCAAAATCCCCCAATTTCGAAAGACCGACGAAAAGAAAACGGTGAATTACGACTACAATCAACTCTAAATACGAGTGCTTACTTTCAGAAAAGAACAGAAAATGTACCAACAACTTCATTTTTCTTTTATACATTTTGCTAGTAGGAAAATAAAAGAAGAATTTACAACATAATTCAAGAAGAGGGTCATTTCTTAGTTCTGAAATTTTCAAAGCCCTCCTCCACCAATTGATGGCTGATGGCTCGGAAACAGTAAAAAAAGGTAATCTTGATATTTGCAAGAAAATAACAGAAAATCAACTATCAATTTCATTCTCTTGTACATTTAGCTAGCATGAAAACAAAAGAAGAATTTACATCATAAATCAGGAAGAGGGTCATTTCTGAATACTGAAATTGTTAAAGCCTTCCACCAATTGAGGGGGCAAAACAGTTGTTAAAAAAAAAAGTAATCTTTGCAAGAAAATAACAGAAAATCAACAATCAATGTCACTTTCTTGTACATTTAGCTAGCATGAAAACAAAAGAAGAATTTACAGCATAAATCAAGAAGAGGGTCGTTTCTGATAACTGAAATAGCTAAACCCCTCCACCAATTGAGGGAGGGGCAAAACAGTAAAAAAAAAAAAAAAAAGCAATCTTGATAAGTGCACCTCAGGCTAGAAAATAACAAAAGATCAACAATCAATGTCATTTTCTTGTACATTTAGCCAGCATGAAAACATAAAAAAGAATTTACAGCATAATTCAAGAAGAGGGTCATATCAAATATAATCCCTCAACCAATTGAGGGGGCAAAACAGTAAAAAAAAAAAAAAAAAAAAAAAAAAAAAGCAATCTTGATAAATGTACCTTGGCAAGAATGCAGCTTTTGGCAGAAGTAGAAGAAGGGATTGAAAGATGGGAAGAATTAGAGAGCTTGAGGCCATGGAATTGAGAGTGTGAAGATTTCGAGATAAGAGAGAGATTGTGGGAGAATGTGGGTTTAGGGGTTTGAGTATGCAGTAATGAAGGAAGTGTACGGTTTGTGTGGAGAGTAATCGCAGCCATTATTGTAGCAGCGAAAATAGCTGAATGCACTAGTAAATTAATGTTTCGATTTTCAAGAATGGGTGTTCTTGTTTATGCAAAAAGATAAGGAAGAAAGGAAAGCATATGGTCGGAGGAAAATAGAGATGGCTTATTTGTTTGCGCGTGGACAATCGGTGACCCAACATTTGATTACGATGCTAAGGCGTACAACATTATTTTATGGGGTAATCACAAAAAAGCCCATGACAAGGGCACTTAATTAAAAGATGAACATTCAATTTTTTTGTCTTTCAAATAAATCCAACCCATTCAAACTTATTTGCAAATAAGGAAAATTCCTTTATATATACCAAAATTACCCTCAATTCATTGAAACCCAATTCAACTCCAATTTCATGATTTACACCCCAATTTAGCCCAATTTCATCAATTAACCAATTTTAACCCTAATTTCAATTTTGACCCCAATTTTAACCCTAATTCTTATCAATTCCACCCATTATGCTCTAACTTCTTAAATATTACACATTGACCCCGGATTTTAACAAATATATCACATTAACCCCCAAAACTTTTTTTTTTCAGAAAATAAATTTTTTTCTGAAATATTTTTTTTCCGGCCAGATTCCGGCATTGACCGCCGGAGACCGCCGGTCTCCGGCGTTGACTTTTTTTTTTTTTTTTTTTTTTTTGAATTTTTGTTTTCCTGAAATTTTTTTTCCGGGCGGTCAACGGCCGTTGACCGCCGGGTCTCCGGCGTTGACTTTTTTTTTTTTTTTTTTTTTAATAATTTTGTTTTTTCTTAAAAAAAATATTTTAATTAATTTTACTGTCTTTGCTGCTAAATTACTGTCTCCGGCAGCTATTTAACTGTCGGAGACAGTAATTTAACTGTTAATTGACTGTTTTTTTTTTTTTCTTCAAAAATATTTTAATTAATATTACTGTATTCGTTGCTAAATTACTGTCTCCAGCAGTTATTTAACTGTCGGAGATAGTAATTTATCTGTTAATTGACTTTTTTATTCTTAAAAAAAATATTTTTAATTAATATTACTGTATTCGTTGCTAAATTACTGTCTCCAGCAGTTATTTAACTGTCGGAGACAGTAATTTAACTGTTAATTGACTTTTTTATTCTTAAAAAAATATTTTTAATTAATATTATTGTATTTGTTGCTAAATTACTGTCTCCAGCAGTTATTTAACTGTCGGAGACAGTAATTTAACTGTTAATTGACTTTTTTATTCTAAAAAAAAACATTTTTAATTAATATTACTGTATTCGTTGCTAAATTACTGTCTCCAGCAGTTATTTAACTGTCGGAGACATTAATTTAACTGTTAATTGACTTTTTTTTTTTTTTTTTTTCCTTACAAAAAAATTTATTTTAATTAATATTACTGTCTTGGATGTTAAATTACTGTCTCCAACAGTAATTTAACTGTCTTAGAAAATAATATTAATAATATTACTGTTCGGAAAAATAATATTCATAATATTACTGTCCCAAACAGTAATATTACTGTCAGAGACAGTAATTTAGTAGTCAAGACAGTAATATTAATTAAAATATTTTTTTTCTAAGAAAAAACAATTCAAAAAAAAAAAAAAAAAAAAAAAGTCAACGCCGGAGACCGGCGGTCTCCGGCGGTCAACGCCGGAATCTGGCCGGAAAAATAATATTTCAGAAAAAAAAATTATTTTCTGAAAAAAAAAAGTTTTGGGGGTTTATGTGATATATTTGTTTAAATTCGGGGTCAATGTGTAATATTAAGGAAGTTAGAGCATAATGGGTGGAATTGTTAAGAATTATATTATTGAGGGTATTTTAGACTAAAGGCATAGGGATGGGCTTAATTGAGTGACTGTTTTTTTTATGGACTAAAATGCATTTAAGTCCCATGTGATGGGCCTTTTTGCCATTTGCCCATATTTTATTATGCCCGTAAAACGAATTTATTATATAAAAAATAAAAAAATAAACGAAATAAACGAAATATTATTGGAGATGCGGGGGATCGAACCCCGTGCCTCTCGCATGCAAAGCGAGCGCTCTACCATTTGAGCTACATCCCCATGTTGTTGATTAATATGCATATATCCTATTTCACTAAATTTACTTTTTATGTACTTATGCAATAAATGGGCCGGGCCCTAAGACGGACTTCCGGGCCTTCTCCATGTTTCCCATTTTGGTTTGAAAACTCTTCCAGTAATGGGCCTCAAATTAATTCTACATGTTTCTCAATTTCTTTGTCCACCAATTATACATGTAACCTAAAATAAACTTGTATCGATTATTTATTTTAATTCAAATAAAATCAACAATACCACTTTATTTGCTGTTTGATTAATTGTATTGTTAAATATTATATAAAAGTAATTTTCAGATAAATGAATATATAAATTATTTCACCATCTTTTCTTGGTTCTACCCAACTTCGACATCCAGCTTTTCTATATATATATATATATATATATATATATATATATGGTCAATTACGACCAACTCTCTAAGGTACGAATAACTTAAGTAACCCTCTTCTATTCAGTAATTGTGTTACAAGCCTATTTTTACAGTGTTAAAATAACCTACTAAATAATGATTTTTTTCATAAGAAAATACATAATTAAATGAGCGTGGTTGTAACTTATCCAAATACAAAAATTATTTTTGTAATTTAACCTTATTTCAGGAGTGACCGTTAATTTTTTCGAAATTATAATCCCCAACTATATGGTGAAAAGAAAAGAAATGGCTCCGAAAAGGTAGGGGAAGCCAAACCGATAATCACTGCAACAGAGAAATGTGGATCTCTATATATTCAAAATATAACCCTTTGCCCCCACCCTTTTTCTTTTTTTCACCACTAATCCTATTTATTTTTATTTTTCTTTTATTTAATGCATTTTCCAGGCAGATCCAAAATTAACACAGACGATTACATGATAATCTAATGCGTACAAATAACTATTCCTCTTTGGTTCATTGACTGCTGACCCCGCCCCGCCCCGCCGCCCCTCCTCCGCCGTGTTGCCACCACGGATATCTGGTATTTCCCAATTTCGCACACGACACCGTGTTGTGTGTGCGCTTTCATGCATATTATTTTATATGATTTTTCTATTCTCTAGAGGTATCTTTTTACTTATATATTAATTAAAGAAAAAGAATGGGTAAATTACAACCACCCCTCCCTAAGGTATGGTCAAATTACGAAAAACCCCTCTTATTTGGACAATTACATCTACCCCAACTCTGAATCTTCTTACATCTCCACCCTTATGGTGTTATCATCTAAATTTCGTGGAATGTGCTCTAGTTTCTACTCATTTTGCGTAAAACTACAGTTTCTGATGCACCACAATCTGAAAATATACAAGCCAAAAAACACATCATATGATCATCTTCTTTCAAAATGTGGAGCTCGAATGGGATAAAACGTGTACAAAAGTGATAGTATTCCATATAATCAAGAAGATTCCACTAAATTTAAAACTGCAAGGGTGGAAGTGTTAGAAAATTTACATTTGAGGGTGTTGTTGTAATTAATTAAACATGATGGGAGTTTTCGTAATTTTACCATACTTCAAAATGAGAAAAAGAAACAATCTTGATTTTGCAACGCACGCAAACTGTTTGACAAAATGCCTTCCACTCGTTCAAAGCGATCATGTTTTTTTTTTTTCTGATTATTTGATCTATAAATTTGCAGAGAGAAAGAAAAAATGATCTGATGAAACAGAAACCCTAAGAAATCGATCAAAAACTCAGCTAAATGGACGATCAGAATCTTCAAAATGGATCAGGCAGCAGCAGCAACAAAGTAACCGGCATAAGGCAAATCGTCAAGCTCAAAAGTCTCCTCCAGAAATGGCAGAACGTCACGTTCGGCCCGAAAGACGAAACTACCCCTCGACCCGCCGTCGCCAGCAGCAGCAGCAGAGGAGGAATTTCGCCGGAGGTCATCAGAAGGCTGAGGAGCTCGTCCAACTTACGCTGCGAATCGGACGAGGACACGTGCCAGAGCCCCGAGCCGCCGCACGGCGTGCCGAAAGGGTTTCTCGCCGTGTACGTGGGGCCCGAGCTTCGGAGGTTTATTATTCCGATGAGTTACCTTAGCGATCCGTTGTTTAAGGTGCTGCTGGCGAAAGCGGAGGAGGAGTTTGGGTTTGACCACAGCGGCGGGTTGACCATCCCGTGCGAAATCGAGACCTTTAAGTATTTGTTGCATTGCATGGAGAATCACCGGAGAGAACTGTCTCATGAAACTTAATGCACGTTGCTAAAAAATATATGTACGTAAATGGTTTTTTTTTTTTTGGAGCTATATATGATCTTTTATAAAACGCAGTTTATAATTGTTTATGGACGATTGTGTGTATATTTGTTTACAAAAATGCAATTGATTTTTATGCGTTTATTTTGGGTGATTTGCACTTTGCACCCTTAATTTTTTTTTTTTTTACCATTTATCACCCTTCAACTGCAATTTGCTCGGCACTTTGCGCCCTACTAAACATTTTGTTTTCCACTTTTCTTCTTCAGCAATTCGGTCATCCTTTTTTTACTCAATTCGACCGTACCCTCTTCTCCATAGAAGTAGCATTTTGAGCTATGTTGAGTAGCGTTTCGAACTCGGAAAAAACATCCTAACATATCATAATACAAAAGGCATTGAAAAATATCTTCATATGCCATATCGCGTAAAACATTATTTTTCAATAATAATAATAATAAGTTAATATTTCCTTTTATTGGGCTGTCACAAAGACTTTGTGCTGATATTGGGCTGTGACCCAATTCATAGGCTGGGCCAGATCATTCTATCTGCTCAATTGTTCCAATCAAAGGTTTTTCTTTGGAATCAAATTTATATATAATATAATAATAAAAAATTCAACGACACGTGTTTGATTTCTCCTGAAAACAACATTTTTTTTGGTAAAGAGCTCGTCACACATAGTTTTTTCCAATGCGTTTTACGCCTCTTGTTCGTTACACGTTCTTCTTCAAAAGTAATAATTAATTAAATACTAAAATAATAATGGATATAGGAGGTTGTTTGATCAATTTATTCAAGAAAAACCTTATATTAATACTCATAAAGCTTATAATAAGGTATTTTTGAAAATTATAAGATGTTATATCTTGCTAAGATATGGTAGGTTGTAATTATTATTTATTTATTTAAAAGATTAATATTTAAAGCAAGTGCAGGAGGGGTATAGGCCTGAATGGCAGAGGGGTCAAAACCCTGGTTGTAGCAAATTCATATATATCCCGAAACAAGCGGCTATAGCACATGCTTTCTTCTTTTTTTGTCATCTTATTGTTTGTTCTCTCTCTCCCTATATATATATATATATATATATATATATATATATATATATATATATATATATATATATATATATATATATATACACACACACACTTATACGTATAATATTGGTGTAATATTGAATGTAAATTCAAATGTGAAAACTAGCTATTTCGTGTATATTTTACGAGGTGTAACATTAAAAGATCGTATTTCTACTGTACTTAATCTATTTCTCCTATTATCAGTGGCGGAGCCAACATAGGAACAGAGGGCCATGGCCACCAACATTTATTTCGTGTAGAATTATAAAAAAATCCGTGTATAATAGCATACATTAACGATCCTATCTAGAATTTTATGAATGCATTCGGCTCCCGCATATTTAAAATTCTGGCTACGCTAGTTCTTATTATACATACATTAATTAATATATAGGGCTATTAATTAAATATAGACTATATAGCGAAGAGCATTTCCTCAACCAACCTCTCATACATTATAAAATGATGGTGAATTTGGTTGAGAGAGGACTACATTTTTGGATGGACATACATTAATTAGTTTACCTTGATGAATAAATGTTTTGTCCTTTTGAAATATTTAATTAATTAGAGAATGGAAAAAAATAAAAATAAAATACACAAAACTAGCTAGTGGGATTCCCATCACATGTCATGTTTATTGCTTCTCTCCTATTTGGATTTTTCTCACTCCTCAACATATTCTTACCTTCCTTTTTTATTTGGTAATTAATCTTAATTTTCAAATTTAAAGAATGAAATTTAATATATGTTGCATGTAAGTTTTGACCTTAACTCTATATTGGGATTAGTTAATTATTTGCAGTCAAGCTCCCTTCCACCTTTGCACTCGAGCGCTAATCTCCGTCTGTCCGGTCGAAGGAAACCTTTGCTCGCCTCCATTATTTTTTGGGAGGTAATAAATTCAATCTCAGTTTTGATGGGGTGATTCGTTGATTTTATAAATGCATGTTGACTAATACTTAGGCTGTTAGTGAATTGTATTATTTAATATTAATATTTTTAATATGCTCCCTCAAGTTCAGACAAATTACATTTGAAGTCTTTCACTAAATTTTAATTTGTCAGCGAAATATATTATTGAATATTAATATTTTCCGTATTTTTCGAAAAATAAAATTTTGGAGATCCATAGAGGGGCCAACTAAAAAAGTGCAAAATCTTTGAATATGTAATACATAATTTCAAAATTCAACCCCAAAAAATGATTATCGAATTTATTATCTAATAATAATAATAATAATATTATTAATTCGTACGTATTTTTTCAAGAATTGGTTAATTTGATGCTGCTTTTGACTGGAAAAGGACCTACATTCTGCAGTTAGTGGGCCCTACAATTTGCGGTGTCCTGTGGGCCGAACCATGCTTACTATTTTTTCTGTTGGCTTCTACCCATTTTAATTTCCTTGTTTTTTTTTATATATATTTTTTCTTCATTTTCGGTTCCAATTAAACAAAGACGATTAATTGTTATTTTACAATTACAATTTTTACCCCTTAAGTTTGCACCAATTCCACATTTGGTCCCTCATATTTCAATAATTTAACACTGTTGGTCATCCGTCAATTTACTGTTAGTTTCTTAATTAACGCAATCATGAGAACACGCTTGATTCCATTAGTACTAAACGTCCTTAAATGTCATGCATCATTCCTAAAAAAATGTCCATTCGCATGATTGGTTGTCTGCCCTTCGCAAAGCCGAAAAATGCGGTCGTACTGTACATTCATTTTTGGTTTAACTTAACTTCTTTTAAATTGCAAATGTAGCGACTTAACTTCTTTTAAATTGCAAATGTAGGTACTTAACTTCTTTTAAAAATAGAATAGTCGAATTCCGCCCATTCCGATATGATTTTTTTTTCCTCTTGACATAAATTTTGTCTGCCCATTTTTAAATTTCCGATTTCCGGTATTTTTGCATGTACCGAATTAGAATCATTTTTCGACATGTTTTAGGCAATGTTTTGAAAACCGGACCGGACATCGACCCGGACAAGCTACTGGGTCACGGTTGGACCGGTTCAACCGGGGTCCAACCGGTTTTTTCATTTTTCATTTTATAATTATTTAGACGTAATTTTTATAGTAAATAAAACATATTTTCTTTCACACACATTAACTCATTACTCATTTTCAGTTAAAATGTAAATTAAACTTATTTCTCTTTTACACACATCACACCAAATCATTTCAAATATTATAGAAATTATAATAAAAAATAACTATGTCTTCCAATTTAAATAAAAAAAAAAAATTAATTTTTCTTTCAACTGGGCAGTAAAAAGACGTCGTTTTAACCATTTTATTTGTTCGTTTTTATAAAGAAAATAACAACTTGGGGCAAAAAACCCTGATTTTTACCCAGATTTCGATATTACGGTTCAACCGGCCAAACAGGACCGAACAAGGCAATGGTTCGCGGTTTAACCGGTTCAACCGGTCGGTCCGATCCGAGTTTCAAAACATTGGTTTTAGGTGCTAATCTCGAAAAAAAAATAATGAAGCATGAGTTGCCTAATATGAAGTTATTTCTTCAAGCATTTAATGTCGTATCGCTCGAAATTTTGTTGTCCCTTGCCAAATCTATGTTTGCTGTCACCTAATCAACTACACTGTTGCCCGAAGGTGTGCAAAATAATAAAATTTGAATGGATTAAATAAATATATAGATATAATAAAAATAATTTTTTTTTACAATTGCGGGGGATTTGACTTCACCGTTGCCCGAGGGTGGACTCGTCACTGAACATAACTACAGACAGAGCTGCTTCTAATTAAAGGTTGCTCTAACCACCCAATCATTAGTACATTAAACTACTGAATTCTATGCTAATTAATCTAATATAAAGACAGTGGAGAATATTTATATTCGTAATTAATTAATTAAAAAATATTGCAGGTTTATGTTTTGACTTGTCTTTTTGTAGTTAGGACAATTAGAAAAAAGTAGTGCTGTTTTTTTAATTTAATAACCAAGGTTAGTAGATAGATAGTTCCAATTAGTGTCGGCTAAAGTTCAGATCAAAAAGGGATTAAGCAATATTTTATCTCTTTTTGGACAAGCTATATAGGTTTTGGGAACCTAATCACAAAACTTGAGTCTTAATTAATTATTAAACCATTTCTTAACTAGGTGTTAGGAACTTGTTTAATACATCGATTAACATTCTCATTGTCTTTTGCTAAATATTCTCTATACTTAATCACCAAAGCAAAACCACGACATTTTACCAATTTTGTCATGTACAGTTAAACATTGATAAATTAATACAGTCGAAACTATCAAAATTCTATTTAATTAAGCGAATAATTAAGTTATCGAAGTAATAGTTTAATTGGTTTTTAACGAGCCGGGATCAGAAGAAACATTATTCATGCAAGATTATTAATTTATCAAGTGTTAATATGTCGTGTATCTACTATATTTGTTACAATTAGGGGCGGTTACTTACTAAGAAATCAAATTACTAAGAATGTGTGCAATAATGAGAAAATATTTTTAGTAGTAATTAATACAACTAAAAATTGAATAATTTGGGAAAGAATATGAATAAACATGAATTACAAACTCTGAAAAATATTAGTATT
Source organism: Erythranthe guttata (assembly GCF_056151865.1). Taxonomy (NCBI): domain Eukaryota; kingdom Viridiplantae; phylum Streptophyta; class Magnoliopsida; order Lamiales; family Phrymaceae; genus Erythranthe; species Erythranthe guttata. The sequence continues at coordinate 5,320,343 of NC_142542.1, read as the reverse complement.
AATGAAGCTCCTCCTTAATTAACAAATGCTTAGCCGTGTAAAATGGGTAACTTAATTAATCATCTCTTCCTTCTTCAAAGTATATTTATTCTACACCGCTAATCACCATCTCATTATTGACATTAAGGAAAAATAATAATTAAAAATTAATAAAAATATACACTACTATACACCATATCTTGGGGATGACCGCAGGCAATCACTACCACCACTCCGTTACTTTTCCAGTCACTAACTAACGGCGCGCCGCCGTCAGCAGGCGTAGAACTCGACGAGCTCGTCCATCGACTCCGGCTGAGGATCGGCGTTTTCCAGCATCCAGAGCAGGTGCTCGAACAGCACCACCTCGCAGCCGACGGTGATCGAGGCTTCGTCGCCGGAGCGCCGCTCGACGAGCTCGCGGAACAGCTGATTTTCCATGACGTCGGAGGTAACGAGGTAGCGCCGCCGCGATTTCCCGACGTAGACGGGGTGGAGGTCCTTGGCGGCGGCGGCGGAGTCATCGTCGGAGGAGGAGGAGCAATTGGCGGCGGCGATGGAGCTGCTGTTGCTGCGGCCGAGCTTGAACGACTGCATTTTCTTCAGGACGGACTTAATTTTGGTGAGCTTTCCTCCCTTCGCCATTGCAGAGGGCACTGTGTTTTTATTTTTCCTAAGGGTGTGTTTGGCGGAGCGGTTTTCGTCTTGGGGGTTTTTGAGAAATGAGGAGGAAGGTTCCTTATATATAGGGGGGGTGGGGTCGAGTTGCAGGGGTAAAATTGTAAATAGCTTTGGAACCGTTTGGGCCCACATGGTTTTTGTTAGTATGGTTGGGGCAAAATAAGGCTAAGCCCAAAACTGATGTAGTAGTTATAAAAGGAGTGGGCCTTTTTTATTTATTTATCCATTAAAATAGTTGGTAATGGTAAATTACAACCAACTTTATGAGGTACGGTCGAATTACGAAACTCCCTTTCTGTTTAGGTAATTACAATCACCCCTCAACTATAAATATAATCTTCTTACACGTCTACCCTTGCAGTTTCAAATTTAGTGGAATCTTCGAGATTATATGGAATATTGTCACTTTTGTACCCGTTTTATGCCATTTAAACTCCACATTTTGAAGTAACATGATCATAATATGTGTTTTTTGGCTTGTATATATCAGATTGTGGTACATCAGAAATTGTATTTTTACACAAAACGAAATTAGAGCACATTCCACCAAATCTAGATGATTATGTTGAATTTGACACCATAAGGATGGATATGTAAGAAAATATCATAGTTGAGGGGTAGATGTAATTATCCAAACAAGAGGGGGTTTTTCGTAAATTGAGCATACCTAGGGGTGATTGTAATTTACCCAAAAAGTTAACTGTTGAAACCTGAAATAAGTGATTTGTAACTTTTAAGTGATCTCAGATTTTTGTTGTTTAAAAGCACTTTTTATAACCTATTGAAAATTGCATTGAATATTCTATACTTCGTTTTTTTTTCTTTTTAATTAATCTAAATTTACTTTAGCAGGACATTAATGTATTAAAAAAAGCTTAAAAATTGCAAACATTGATAATAGTAATAACAATAATAAATAAATAAATAAATAATAATAAAAAAAATTTCCGGTGGGTGGAACCCAAATTTATATGGCCTTGTTCCTATTCACATTCAACTATAATTATAAATGTTTGGTGTGCAATTTATTTCTTTCTTCCAAATCAAACATTGTTACTGAAAGCGACAAACATGTGCGAGTTCGACCACTAGCCGAGCCCGAATTTTAAGTTTAGGAGGCCGAATGCACTAAAGAATTTCCGAGGGAGCTGTTAATTAATGCGGTTGTACACAATTTTTTATTTATATTTCTATATAAATTAATAAAAAAAAATGAGAAAATATTATTCTGACTCCACCACTGAGTACCGGGATACATGTCCGCCTTCATCATTTATTAATCAGCTTAATTCCCAACTTTGATTTCATATAATACCTTAAGAACTTCTTGAGCTCGAGATCAATTAATTATTATTTTTTTTTATATAAAATCGTTCATTAGGTTTTTGCTTTAAAGACAAAAACCTAAATATATGGCTAAATCCTACTGTATTAAATATTAATTACGTGGGAATTAAAGGACCAACTACATATATAAATCCCCTCCAAAAATAATTAATTAATTAAATTAATTAATTGGTTTGGAATACTTAGAAGAAATTGCACGTCTCAATTTACATCCCATGAACCGGAATCTGGTACATATCAATGTCCAATTGTCCACCAAACATCAATTTTAAGACAGCATACTCAGAAAATAAATGATAAATAGATAAGTAAATAAAATAATAATTAAAAAAGAAAAAGAAAAAAAAGACAGCATATATAGTTAGATTAATTTTGGCGCCTGAATGAGAAACCTTAAGGATACATCATCATAAGGCTCTGTTTGGCTTAGCATGTAATGTGGTCCTTTTTATTTAATTTTTCTGGAAAACCCAACTATCAGAAAACTGAACTATATAGACAAAGACAAACACGACAAAGGGGCAATAAATAAATAAATTAATTTAGTACATTAAATTTGAGTGTTGTGAATCATGGGATCAAAAAATCAAATTGCCTTCCATAGTCTATACATTTGATAGCGAAGTGTGTATATATGTAGCCATGTGACATTGCGTTTTCCTAATTGGTCCACGTCAGCATGCGTTACATCCACAATATAAATTAAAAATAAAAATTAATATCCTGAATTGAATTGCCCATAATCATCCCATGTGGTTGTATTTTTATGCAATGACCAAATCATGTTATTGTTGTATGTGTGAAGCCAAAAATTATAAGGTTTGGTCCATGTTATTCCTATATAGTAGGTTACATGTGTGGAAACATATTTTATGGGATTATTATTCACTCTTTATTATTATTATGGACAAACCTTCATATATATATATTAATTAATTAATTAGGTGTCCGGTGGCGAAATCAGCAGGGGATCACGACCCCCCTAATATTTTTCAAATTTCTATTAATTTATATATAAATATAACATTTACGTACAATAGCAGTAACGGGTCTCTCTCAGAATTTTTTTAATGCATTCGACCCCCTCGAACTTAAAATCCTGGCTCCACTATATATATATATATATATATATATATATATATATATATATATATATATATATATATATATATGAATGGCAAGAGGAGTAGTAATGTTCAATAATAAATACACGTCAAAGATGAACCTGCAGAAAAAAACAGGCATAATTAATTTAGCCGCAGCATATACATATGATCTTGTCTCTAGACTTAATTAATTAATCCCTCTAATTAGATGATGTTTAGGAAAACGTCAAAAGAAAAAACAAGATTATATTTTGCTTGATTAACATTAATTCCCACAAAAATCGGCTCTTTGTCCCCCCTCTATATGACTGGTCGCCCATCACTATTGAATTATTGATAATGATATACAGTATAGTATACCTTTTCTAGTTAATAATTTTATTCACTCCCATGCAATATAAATATATATATATATATATATATATAATTATAATGACAAGAATACAGTGTTCAAGATTCCAAAAAATCCTTATTATAAATATTGTTGTACAATCTTTTAAAATAAAATAATTAAATAAATTCAGTAGGTGAATATGCATATGAATTATGGTTTTTCTGTCAGTAGTAGTGATTACTGATTAATTAACAATTAACTTTGGTATTTTTTTTTTTTTGGTTTTATAGGGTTATGATTAATTATTTGCATGTTTAGGAAGCATAATCCAATCATATAGCAGGATTTGCTCCTGATTCGTCTAATCATTTGTAATTATGTCATTTAATTTATTTCTATTAGCCAATTTACTTGCCCCTAATTATAGGCTCATCAACATGTGATGACTTATAAGTTTGAGAACGATATTCTAGATTACCTTATGTTTTATCGTGAAATTTTCGATTAAACTGGACGTAAATCGACTGCTTAGTTTATATAGTTAATTTATTAATTAACTATAATCGATTACGTAAACTATCACATAAATTCGATGGAAGAAAAATCAACTATGTTCTGTTGTGGAAATATGCTGTGGAAACCTTATAATGCACATTTATCCGGAAAATTGCAGAGCTCGGGCTACTTTATTATGGTTAAGCTAGGGCTTCCCCCATTAAAAAAATCCCAGAATTTAGAAATCGGAATTTCAGGAATTCAAATGAAATAAATTGTTCCAAAATTGGAATTTTATTGATTAAAAATCAGCAAAATTCGCAATTTCTACTTCTCCAGCCACCTGCAGCACAGAGTACATAGTAATATTCAAAGTGTAATTTCCAGACAAGAAAAAATACAAGTGTCGTAGATTAAAACCGGGTCGGAAATCGTAATCGCATATAAATATTCAGATTCCGTTCCAACAAAATTTGGAAAAATCTGGAATCGAAATTTTAAGAATTCAGACTGATAAATATTATGCTAAAATCTATATTATTTGGATCGAAATATACGGAATTCGAAAAGTTCATTCAAATTTCAACACAAATCGAATGTTTTCAGAGTACCAAATCAAATATTCGAGATCAGACGAACAATTGAAACCCGTACTTGGATTAATGTCTTCTTACCAGAAAAAGGAAAACAACAAAACGAAAAATAAACCCAAAAAATGAAACAACAATACTTCCTTCAAACGACGCGACAATTATGGTTCAAGATGTTGCTTTGCGTTCTTTCTCGCAGACTGGTCCACATGTAAGTTCAAGTATTATTTTCTCTACGTCGTTTTAACGAGCTTCATGCCTCCGTTACGCCTCATCCTACGTTCATTCCATTTGTCCTGCACACGTTGATAAATCAATAAATTAATAAATAAATCACTAAACAATTAATGACGCGTGAAAATAAATTAAATCGTACAAGTAAATGCCATATCATGCACGCACAAATAACGAAGACACGATGAAAATAGAAAAATTACGTACCACCAAAACAAATTCATGCACGTACGAAAATGCCCTTTTCCAAGAAGCGACTTGACCAACAATCCCAACATCACACATATCGTATTCAACGACCAACTTCTTCAATTTCGGCATTTCAGCCAGCTTGCAAAGCTCCTCCGTTTCGTCTACGACGTTACACATCCGCATCTCCAATTTAAGAGTCACCAATTGCGAAACGCAGCAAGAAAACACCGAGAGCAGACGTTTCATCGAAACACACTCTCTGTTAAAACCGACGGTGACATGTACCAGCATCGGAACATTCTCGAGCAAAAGCCCCTCCAAACTCGTAACCCTTAGCGACGCGAGCCTCGGGGCGGAAATCTTGAGCGATTCCAAATCAGTGCAATTGACTATCTCCAAGTGTTTCAGCACGAGCGACGGGCCACAAACTTCGATCTTTGTTATTCTTCCGGGCCAACGGAGAATCAATTGTTCGAGAAGAGGGCAGTTGTGTAAAAGTAACTCGATAGCTCCACCGCGCATGTTAACGCACTTGAAACCCAATCCTTTGAGGGAACTGAAGTCGAAAAGTGTGTTATTACTTGGTGCAAACAACTCCTTGGGGAAACGATAATACTCGTACCAATAATAACAAAACGGGTAGCTCTCGAAGTTCAACTCCAACATCTCGACTTGTCTGGAGAATGCGAATTCGAGCCAACGGGTGATTGAATCACCGGACGATCTGTCTAAAGGAAAACAGATTCTGAAATCTTTCAATGCAGGAGATTTGTGCGATTTGATAACGGAGTCCACCCAGTTAAGTAACTTTTTAAGGTCTGGTCGGTATGCATTTTGAGATTCGAAATCGAGAGAGGGTGTGCGTTTCCAAAGGTTTTTCCAACGGGGTGAAAGGATACTGGTTCGACCTGCTTCCTTGAGCGGTAGGAGAGAGATTATATCGACAAGAATGCCGTCTGATAACTGACTTATCCGATCTTCATCACCGCCCGCAAAACTTCCCTCACCACACTGTCGGTCAAACAATATAAATACTAAATCAAAATATAATCATCATCCCCACAGAATTTGATATCTTGTTGTTGCAAATTGAAGTGGAGGAAGAAAGAGGGTACTAGATTAGGGTTTTCATATACCATCAAATTAGGGTTTTCATATACCATCAAAATTAGGGGTTTCATATACCATCAAAATTAGAGGGTTTTCATTACCATCAAAATTAGGGATTTCATATACCATCAAAACATATACCATCAAAATTAACGGTTTCATATACCATCAAAATTAGGGTTTCATATACCATCAAAATTAGAGGGCATACATATAGCATCAAAATTAGGGATTTCATATAGCAACACAATTAGGGTTTCATATACCATCAAAATTAGGGATTTTATTCGAGGGGCATATACATACAGGATTCGTTAACACACACACACACACACACACATATATATATATATATATATATATATATATATATATATATATATATATATATATATATATATATATATATAAATAAAACAAATAAAAAGAAAAGAGATAGAAGATTCGTCGTTGAAAGCTGACCTTATCCATCTGGGTTTGAACTTGGGTGTCGATTTTGAGTCGCTTCCCATCATCCATAGAGCTTGAATCTTCGGACATGGCTCTTTGCAGTTGGCGGATACAGAAAAACGGAGAAACCTAGAAAACCTAGAAATGAAGTGATGTTTTATAGACGGAGAATATTGCATCAATTGCTTTGAGGTTTTTCTGTAACGACGCGTGTCACCTGAAAAATCCATTTGTAAAAGACGTATCTGTGTAATTTCATGCCAACCTCATCGTATTAATATTTTAACATTTTTGATTGTATTCCTTATATTTTATTATAAATTAATTTGCTGTAACCCTGCATAATACCAAAATATTTCCTAAAATAAATAGTTTGTTTAATATTGTCAATCAATATTTTTCCATACAATCGGTCAACAAATAGTAGATTTCTTTCCTAAAAAAAATAGTAGATTTCTTTTCTATGTAGGGATGGCAATCGATTGGATTGGTCGAGAATATCGTCTATCGAATCGATTCAATGCAACCATTGCATATCTAACATAAATCGGAGAAAATAATAATTCAAATAGTCAAAACCAGTTGAAGTGTACTAGATTCTGGATATGGAAATTAGGGTTTTACGAGACTTGAATCGAAAACAGCTAAGCAAGGTAAAAATTAATTAAATTGATTAGATAGCTAACACGATAATCGGATAAAGCATAAAGTGATAGATCGGTACATCGTCGGGCTATTTATAGGCAGCATCCAAAGGTGAGGTAAGGGTCACATGCAGCGCACACTCCGCTGTACGTACTTCCATGCAGAAGATCGGAAACGGCGTCGCATTCGTTGCTCTAACTACGCAAACGTTGATTATTTAAATTAAAGAAATGTGGACACGTTTATTAAGTAGAACAATGTCGACTAAACAAAATTAAAGATTAGGTAAAACGGTTCATTTCACGGCATAGTTGGGCTCGAGATTTCCCGTTTATCGATCTCTTTATGATTTATCGGATTATCGTGTTAGCTAGCTAATCAATTTAATTCATTTTTACCTTGCTTAGCTGTTTTCCATTCAAATATTTATTCCAATTTCAATCAAAAATAAAAAATAGAAATACAAATTGGAAATTAGAAATCGGAACTTTTGGGATTCATATCAAAAATATATGTTCCAAAATCAAAATTAATTGAATTCAAATTGATGTTAATTGAAGTATCAAATCCAACATTCAATATTGTTGTTCACGACACATATACTAAGTATTAGTCTCAATTGAGAAAGTTAAAGAATAACCAATTCAACGCCGTGAGGCAATTGCGGCTCAATATGTTGTTTTGCCACGTCTCTCGCACTTTTTTCCAGCATCACGCGACTTGATCGGTTGTAAAAAAATATAACACACGGATCGATTATTATTTTCTCAAGCACTGTGCAGTTCTTCAAAATGTACCGAACTAATGCATTGTTACTGGAGCAAAACTGATATCCACAAAATCTGAACACTTTAAGATGCTCGTGCCGAAACCTTGCATTAATAGCTGCAGCATCATAGTCCCCTTGTCTATGCTTTAGCCGACCTTCTAACCTTTTATTCTGCACACGTAGACGAAAATCATTCAAGTAGCATATTTATGTTTGCTTTTTATTACATGTTGATACAGACGAACACTAAAAAAAAAAAAAAAAAAAAAAAACTTTGAGAGAAACTTATTATAACCTACATGTAAAACAAGTTCCTGCAAGTAAGGAGACGCCCTTATCAGAGAAGCGAACCTAACGAGACTTTGATCGTCAAATGAAAAACATTCGATGACCAACTTATTCAATTTAGGCATTTCAGGGAAATAACTGTAGAGCTCGTTCGTTTCTCTATCGTAACTCTTCGACAACACCAAATTAAGAGTCTCCAATTGAGAAATGCAGCTAGACAATACAGAAAGTAAATGTTTCACAGAAATACTATCATAGTCGCAACTGACGGTTGCATCAACCAGCATTGGAACATTCTCGAGCGAAACTCCTTTTAGACTCGTAACCCTAAGCGAGGCGAGATTCGGAGCGTAAACTTTAAGTGATTGCAAGCCCGTGCAGTTGACTATCTCCAAGTGTTTCAGCACGAGCGATGGACCACAAACTTCGATCGTTGGTATGTTCCATGCGGTATGGACAATCAATTGTTCGAGTAAAGGGCAGTTACGTAAAAATAACTCGATTTCTCCACCTCTCAAAGTAACTCTTTTAAGCGACAATGCTTTGAGGGACTTAAATTCGAGAACCGTATTGCTTCTTGGGGCAAATAACTCGTTGGGGAAACAAAAGTTATTATAGTAAACTGGAAAGTCCAACTCCAAACTCCGAACATGTCTGGAAAACGCGAATTCAAGCCACTGAGTAATGGAATTACCATCTGCAGGAAAACGGATCCTAAATTTTTTTAAGGTGGGGGATTTGTTTGATCGGATAACGGAGTTCACCCAGTTCACGTACTTGTGTCCGAAGCTTTTGAGCGAAGCTGGCGTGTCCAAATCAAGACAAGTTATATGTTTCCATAAGTTTATCCAACGGGACGAAAGAACACTCGTTCGAGCTGCTTCTTTGAGCGATAGAAAAGACAATATATCGACAAGAACGTCGTCGGGCAACTGACTTATCCGATCATCGACCACAAAACTCATCTTACCACACTGTCAGTTAAACAAGATTGTACATTAGAACTACTTAACAACGCAATAAGAAGAAAGTTTTGCATTAAATAAATCTTCAATCAGAAAGCTATACCTTATCAGTACAGTATCAGATAAAAAAATTAGGGTTTTAGTTTAGCAACAAAATTAGGGATTTTAAAGCAACAATCTTGCAAATTTAGGGTTTTAGTTTAGCAACAAAATTAGGGATTTAAAGCAATAATCTTGAAAAATTAGGGTTTTAGTTTAGCAACAAAATTAAGGATTTTAAAGCAACAATTGAATTGAAATCTTACGCTGTTCGTTTGGGGTTGGAGCTTGAATCTTTGTACAGAGAACCTCGCAATTGCCAAACAATAAACCGGAGAAACAATAGAAAAAATCTTATGGAATTAATTAAATTTAAAAGGAAAATCTCTTAAATAAAATATACGAATTGATTGATTCAAAAGTTGTTGTAAAAAAAAAAGGAAAGACAAACTAGGTCTAATTCTACACGAAAGACTATAGGCCCAAGCCCTAATAGTTGGGTAACTGAGTTATCCAATCATAACTAGGGTTGTATTTAATGGAATTGACGTTTATACCCTCAGAAAAACTCACATGCCAGGCACGTGCAAACAATTCCAGTGGAAATTAATGACATATTTAAGGCATCGTGAAACAATTTAATGAGTTTAGGTAAAAAATATAAATTTCTTTTGTCTAGGTAACGTGCAAAATTTAAAAAAAAAAAAATAATAATAAATAAGAACGAAACAAATTGCCCAAAAAAAATAATTCAAAATGTAATCGGCGGATTTTAGAATTTCTATATTTTTAGTTATCTATAATATAACATACATAATAATATTCAGAATTCAAAAAATCTAATATTTATTCCAATTCCGTTCCCAAAAAATTGGAAATCTAGAAATCGGAACTTTCAGGATTCGGATAGAGAAATATTGTTCCAAAATCAAAGCAATGTGGATCGGAGTTGATGGTATTCGAGACCCACAATCAAAATCAACATAAGTGAATTTAATGAAATCGGTAAAGCATCGATCGACTATTGCAGTCTATTTCGATGTCCGCATCGACATCCTCGACGACTTGGGAGCTGATTCGTTGGGAGGTAAAGGGCCTTGACGGATAGCATCGGAACATTCTCGAGCACAACTCCCTTTAAACTCATAACCGTAAGCGAAGTAAGGCTCGGCACCGAAGAAACTTTAAGTGATTCCAAACCCGAGAAACATAATATCTCCAAGTGTTTCAACACGAGCGACGGACCACAAACTTCAAGCTTCGATATTTTTCTAGGTGAACGGACAATCAGCTTTTCGAGCAGAGGGCAGTTACGTAAAAAGAACTCGATAGCTCCGCCGCTCACGTCGACATTCTTGAACGACAACTCTTTGAGCGACTTAACGTCGAAAACCTTATTACTGCTGGGGGCAAATAACTCCTCGGGGAAACGATAACAATCGCCCCAGTATGTGGGAATAGGAAAGTCCAGCTCCAAACTCTGAACTTGTCTGGAAACGGCGAATTCAAGCCACCGATTGATCGAACACCTGTCTGACGTGTCTAAACTGTAATTAATTCTGAACTGTTTTACGGTGGGAGATTTGTGCGATTGGACGACGGAGTTCACCCATTTCATGTACTTGCGTTTCTCGCTCTTGAGCAACGTGTATTGGCTCTCGACCTCTTCCAATGATTTTTTCTTTCCCTCGTTCGATATCGAGATCCCTCGTAGCGCGCATTGACCGTCGAAATCGAGAGAGTGGGTGTGTTTCCAAAGGTTCGTCCAACGGGACGAAAGAACACTAGTGCGACCTGCTTCTTTCAGCGATAGCAACGACAAAACATCAACGAGAATTTCGTCCGGCAACTGACTTATCCGATCGTCGGTATCGACCACAGATCTTCTCTTACCACGCTGTCTCAGTCAAACAAGACGATGAAATACTAAATCAGGATTTATAACTACTGCACAAATGCAATTAGAGGGAAAGTTGCACAGAATTCGAATTCGATAATCATATCAAAAAATTAAATTAGGGTTTCAACAAAAATGGGATTTTATGCCGGAGAGATAACATAGAGCCAGAAACTAGAGAGAGAAAAAAAAATTGCCACAATCTTCAGATCACAGTAGCCATTAACGTATACATAAAAACTTGTCGAAAGGTTACCTTGCTCTTCTTCGTCTTCTTCTTCTCGGGTTGAATTCTGGTATCAATTTTGAGTCGCTTCACACCCATGATAAAGCTTGAATATTTAGACAGAAAGAAAGGAGAAACAAATAATCGGCGCAGAAAACGGCGCATTGTAAGATTTTAGAATTATTTATAGTAGTTGGGCTAGGGTTTCCCGATTAAGAAGTCAACGAAATGGATTTGGGCCCATTTTATGATCGAAATCGCTGCCACCTTCAACTAGACGATGCCTTCCCGCCACCGCCACCGCCACCACCGCGACGTCGCCTCGAGTACCTCACCGTCCAGAGCCACCAGAGCCACCGCCTTAAAAAAAATTATATGCGATTATATAGTATATTTATAAATGTACTTTTATACTTTTAATATTTATACGTTTTCTCCAAATTCCTATATTCCCATTTTGGGTCATGGCACATTTCCGTGTCCGTTGCCCCACTTTCCCATTTCCGTGTTCATTTATAAGTTTTCCCTCCATTTTTGGGACATGGTGTATCTACGTGTCCGTTTCCCCACTTTCCGTTTCCGTCTCCGTGCTATATATTTTGTATGAGTACGGAGGATGTTGGAATTTTGTCATTAGATTATCCATGCAAATTACATTTGATTTTGCCCAAAATAACATGCTAGCTGTAATTTAATTTTTGTTTCCAAGTTTGTGAAAGGTAATAAATTTCCAAGTTTGCATTGCCCTTGTTGTTGGCCCCCAAACTCGAGAAACAGACTATCTCCAAGTGTTTCAACACGAGCGACGAACCACAAACTTCGAGCTTCGATAATTTTCCCAGGGAATGGACAGTCAACTTTTCGAGCAGAGGGCAGTTATGTAAAAATGACTCGAGGGATCCACCACTCACATTAACATGTTTAAAGAACAATTCTCTGAGTCGCTTGAAGTCAAAAGCCATACTGCCTGGGGCAAATAACTCCTCGGGGAAACGATAATTTTCGTGCCGAATTTTGTAAACACGACAGTGCAACACCAGACTCTGAACTTGTCTGGAAGATGCGAATTGAAGCCACAGAGTGATCGAATTCTTGTCTGATGTGTCTAAAGCGTAACGGAGTCTGAACTGTTTTAAGGTGGGAGATTTGTGGGATTGGATAACGGAGTTCACCCATTCCGTGTACTTACGTCTCTTGCTCTTGGGTAACTTACATAGTTTCTCAAGCTCTTCCAATGGTATGTCCTTTCCCATGGACTCTTTCAATTTTGCTTCAAATGAGATTTCACCGTCGAAATCGAGAGAGGGATTGTGCTTCCATAGGTTTATCCAACGGGTAGAAAGAACACTCGTGCGACCTGCTTCCTTGAGCGATAGGAGAGATAGTATATCGACGAGAATATCGTCCGGCAACTGACTAATCCGATCATCATCATCATCATTGCCCACGAAACTTCTCTCGGCACACTGTCAGTCAAACAAGATAAATACTATATACATTACGGACTCGTTTGGTTCTTACGATAAGATTATATAATTAATCATAGCTAATCACCCCCAACCATTGACTAACTCATCTACTAAAATACTACATTTGCCAATCTTATCCAAAGGAAACTATCATAATTCCCACAAAACCTGATATCTTGTTCCAGATTCAAGTGGGAGAAAAAAGAAGTACCGTATATTGAATAATCATATCAAAAAAATTGAATTAGGGTTTTCAATTTATACCAATAAAATTAGGGTTTTTTATAGCAGAGAATAAATACAGCACAAATCTTCAATTGAAAGTTCATCTTCTTCTTCGTGGGTTGGAAATTGCTTAGACAGGAAAACAAGAATTAATCATATAAAAATATTTTCTGTAAATTAAAACAAATAAAAGATAACATTTTCGCACGTGTGGAATTGTACACAAACGTTGGGCTGGGCTTCCTCCATTTATTATCGGTAAAGCGGTCCTCTTATATATCCCGTTAAGAAGAAAACGAATTGAAGTTGGGCCCATTATTAGAGGAAGAAATCAAACAAATCGGATTTGAATTAGCACTTTCGGAATTTTTTTTAAATTTTTAGTAAGTGGAAAAATTGATTCCAACTCGTTACAAAAATAATGCAAAGATTGTAAATCGTTTTTTTTTTTTTTTTGGAAATTGGAACGGAAAAACTTATTTCACAATGATAAATTTTCAAATCGAAATAGACGGAATTTGGAATTTTTATTTTGTTCGGTCACCGGTAATATAAAATACATAGATTTTCGAAAATTAAAATAGGATTTTAGTTGATTAAAATGGAAACCGGAGCATTCGAGAATCAGACCGAAAAATATTGTTCCAAAATAAAATTTATTTGGATTGCAATCAATAGTTTGAAAATCTCATTCGAATTTCCACCCATAGCCCATCTTTTTGGGATATAAAATCAAATATTCAATATTATCCATCGAATTACATTTAGCACCAGACTTGGATCAATTATTATTTTCTCAAGAAGTTTATAAATTCATAAAAACAAATAAAAAAAAAATAAAAAACAAAAACATAAGATAACGTAAAGTTAAAGAATAATCAATTTAACGTGGTGATGCAAATGTGGTTCAAGATGTAGCTTCGCCTTCTTCCTCGCAGCTTCCTCCACACTTAATATGTATCTATCAAATCCGTCAGGGCAATATTCAGAAGCATAGGGATCAATTATTATTTTCTCAAGCACAACGCAATTCTCCAATATGTATTCGACTAACGCATTGTGGCTCGGGCGGCCATAGTACCCACAAAATTTGAACACTTTAAGGTGCTCGTGCCGAAACTTTATAGCAGCACCATCATCGTCGACTCGTGTAGGACTTATCCCACTTCCAAACTGTTTGTTCTGCACACTCAGAGAAATAAAAAAGAAGGAACAAAATAATACTAGTAGCATATTTATGTTTGCTTTTATAATATATATTGACAAGCACAAAACATGAAAAAGAATTTGACCTACATTTAGAACGAATTCCTGCAAGTGCGGAGATGCCCTTGTCAGTGAAGCGAGTCTCATAAAAAATCGGTCGTCATCATCAAAAGAATCATATTCGACAACCAACTTCTTCAATTTAGGCATTTCAGGAAAATTGCACAGCTCGTCGTTTTCTTGTTTATCGTGAAACAGCGACATCAGCAATTTAAGAGTCTCCAATTGAGAAAAGCAGTAAGACAGTGCGTGAATTAAATTTTTCAGACAATCAAGACCGTCATAGGTACCACCGACACATACATCAACCAGCATTGGAACATTCTCGAGCAAAACTCCCTTTAAACTCGTAACCCTAAGCGAAGTAAGGCTCGGCGCGGAAATTTTAAGTGATTCCAAACCCACGAAAGAGACTATCTCCAAGTGTTTCAACACGAGTGACGAACCACAAATTTCGAGCTTTGATACATATTTTCCTGGGGAATTGATAATCAATTGTTCGAGCTGAGTGCAGTTATGTATAAAGAACTCGATAGCTCCGCCACTCAATTGAACATTCTTAAAAGACAATTCTTTGAGGGACTGAAAGTCCAAAATCATATTGCTCCGGGCAAGTAACTGTTCGGGGAAACAAGAACAAGTATCATAGTTACGAAACTCTGGATCATCAAGGTGCAACTCCAACCTCTGAACATGTCTGGAAAATGCGAATTCAAGCCACCGAGTGATCGAAGAATTAGCGTACGATGCGTCTAAAGGAAAATTGATTTTGAATTCTTTTACTGCGAGTGATTTGTGTGATTCGACAACACGGTTAACCATTTTGACGAACTTGGGCCCCGCACTATCGATTGACTCATTCCATGGCACGTCCGATTCAATGTCAGCCTCAAAATGGAGAGAGGGGGTGTGTTTCCACAAGTTTAACCAACGGAACGAAAGAACACTCGTTCGAGCTGCTTCTTTCAGCGGTAGGAGAGACAGTATATGGATACGAACTTCTACCGGCAAATGACTTATCCGATCAACACCATCACCCACCACAAAACTTCTATTACCAAACTGTCAATCAAACAAGACGATAAATACTACATTACAATTCTTCACAACTGCTCAAAGATGCAATAATCCACACAGAAATTGATACCTTTGCTGATTTTATCCAAAGTAAATTATCATAATCAGCGGCGGATCTACTATATGTCTAGGGTGTGCAGCTGCACACCCTTGAAATTAAAAAAAAAATATTCCCTATATATATATATTGTTATATTATATTATATGTGATTATTTAACAAACGTAATTGGTAGTTCACCTGGTAAGTAGCTTTAATCTTTTGTGAAATGTCATAGGTTCGAGTCCCAAAATCATCAATTTTTTTATAGCTTTTCCAAAACTCTACAAATCCATTTATACTCACATTTTCTCTCTACAAGTCCATTTATACTTAACATTTTCTCTCATTTTTCCAAATTTACTCACATTTTCTCTCTACAAATCCATTTATACTCTAACATTTTCTCTCATTTTTCCAAAATTCTACAAAAAATTGCAATTGGTCTTAAAATTTCGATTTTCCTACATATTAATATTATTTTATGCTGGTATTATTATTATTAAAAAAAAAATCGGGGGCGCTGTCCCCGAACCCCCGTAAACTTTCGCACCCCCTTGGCTAAATTCCTGGATTCGCCACTGATCATAATCCCCTAAAAAAAATGATATATTTGTTGCAAAATAATGTGTCAGATCAGAAAATTGAATTAGGGTTTTCACGATTAGAAACAAAAGAAGGGAAAATTACGCAAGAGAAATACATATAGCAAAAAAGTATTAAAAAAAAAAAATCCACGATCTTCGATCGGAATCTTACCTTAATCTTCTTATAGGGTGGCAAATTGGAATCAGTTCTGATGACACGCTTCCCGCGCGTGGAGCTTGCGTAATTGTACATGATCCTCCGCAAACAGAGAAAGAAGAAAAGAATTATGGTATGAGATTGATCAAATATAAATAGTTTCTCTGAAGCACGCTAACCAACCCTAAGCCATTTTTATAATTATTTTTAATTATACTTTTTTCTTTTTTTTCCCTTTTTTATAGGGAATTGCTTTTTGCGGTTTGAAAATTGCTATTTGCGGTTTATAATAAAACCCTAAAAAACAAAACACTTTATTCCACTAAAACCCCAAAACTTTCCAAAAAAGTCCAAACCCCCCCCCCCCCCAAAACGCGTAAAAGCCCAACCTGGGCGTCCATTTATGCAGTGCACGCCCAAGTTGGGCGTGCAAACTGCATTTGGGCGCCCGAGTTGGGCGTCCAGTGCAAATTTTTTTATTATTACTTTTTTTGGGCTTTTTAACATGAAATTGGTTCCGTAATCGACCTACCCAATGCATATTACACATAAAAAAAGTCGAAATTACATCAAAAATCGAAGCCCAATCCTTCTTCAAGCTTGATTTCGAATTTTCGATTTTTTTTTTTTTGCTATTTGCAGTTTTGGGGGTTTTTAGATATTTTTAAAAGTTTTGGGGGATTTTGTTAGAAACCGCGAATAGCAATTTTGTGACCGCAAATAGCATTTTATTTTTTATATCAATGAAACTTCTTTTTCTCCACTAATTTTCCATTTTTTTATTTTTATTTTTCTTTCTTATCCCTTTTAATTACGCCAAATGAGATCGTTTTTTTTTTTCTACTACTTTGTACTGCGATTTGTTCGACCATACACCCGCGTGTGATAAACATCGGGTGGGTCTTCTGCTGCCATGTGTCTCTTTTTTGTATTTTATAATAGATTTTCCTTTAGGGTTTACCTTTAGGGGTTTTATAAAAATAAAAAAAGGAACACATGACAGCAGAAGACTCACCCGGTGTTTATCACCGAATGTAAGGTCGAAGGAACTTTGTACTGCATATTAACGGTACTAGACTACTAGTGATAACAAAAGTGTCTTGAGTACCATGCTATAAAAATCATATACCGAAAGATGTTCAAAAATTCAAAAACATTGTTATCTTTCCTTTAAAATGTAGCATATATATCATTATTTGTATTTCGTATCTTCATTATTTAAATTTAATATTTTAAAATTTTCCATAGACTTTTCAATTAATATTTTTAATAAATAAAAATTTTTTTTCCTCCAATTAATCAGTTCAATAAAAGAGGAGAAAGTATAGGGTTGTCATTAAAATTTAAGATACAAACTGAATGATGCACAAGTGTCACAAATAATAGTCCAATTACAATAAAATACTTTGTGGAGTAAATGTTACACATATTATACTAGTCCAAGGAGGTAAATGTTCCAATAAAATACTTCTGGAAGTAACTGTTACACATATTATACTTTTGGAATGTAAAGTGTATTTAATTTTATTAGAGTAAACTGCAAATACTACCCCTGTGTTATCTCGAAATAGCAAAAACCCCCCTGTGATAAATAAACTAGCAAAAAACCCCCTGTGAAATTTAGTCAAAAGCAGAATCCCCCCTAGCTGATTTTTTAGACTTGAAATGACAAAATTGTCCCTCAAAATGTATTTATATATATACATATTATATGTATATTTATTCTTTTTAATTTGTTTGTTTAGAAATTAAAAAAAATATAAAACAACTAAATTGATTATTTGTTAAATAAAATAATTAAAATATTTATAAAATATAAGAATTTATTAATTGCAAGACTCCAGGGGTAATTGTGTCTTTTTATATCAAGTCAACCCTCAAATAGTTCCATAGGGGGTTTTTGCTATTTAAATAATTTCACAGGGGAGGTTTTTGCTAGTTTATTTATCACAGGGGGGTTTTTGCTATTTCGAGATTACACAGGGGTAGTTTTTGCAGTTTACTCAATTTTATTATATTAGGGTAAATTACGAAAAAACCCTGAATTTAGACTAAATAATAAAAAATATATCTCAGCTATTCGTAATTACTAAAAAGTCCTTGATGTTTGTTTCCGTCTTACGCCAACTCTTACCGTGTGACTTTTCACGAACTTTTTTTTTATTTCAGGGAATAAACTTTACACAATTTCTGATATTTTCTTTTATTTCTCACCTATTTAACATAAGGTATAAATAATAAACCGTACACATTTTCTGTTAGAAAAACTCAATCAACAGTTAATTAGGGAAAATTTTTGGCTATTACGGATAGATGCGGGTGTTTTTCGTTATTTCGCCCTAATTATAATAGGCACGGTACTCTGGTGGGCACGAGATCCAACGTTGCACCATTTAGCGCCGTTGGCTTCTCCAATCTTCCGAAGTTTCTACAGAAAAACTAACGACTTTATACTTTATAGAACAGAACAATCTAGTCGAAGTCGAATCGCAAACAACTGTACAGAACGCAACAGTAGAAGCCCGGCCCCACCGCGGGCCACCTCCTCTCCGATTCGGGCCCACCGGCAATCACCGTCATTGTATACGAAATTCCGAATTTTCTCAACCGTCACACGGTGTGACTCACACCGGACCACTCATGCATTTTGGCTTTCCGATTCCCCCACCTACTCTCCAGAATTCTCCACCGCACACGCTCACAGCACACTTCCCACCGCCGCCTCCGTCGGCCGCCGCCGCCGCTGAAAATATGAGCCTGCCTGCCGGACTCCACACTGAATTTCTGCTCCCGCGTTCAGCTCTCCACCGGCGGACGATCCCTTCCCGCCAGAACCAGCGCGCGTGGAAACGACGCCGTCTCAAGCCACTCACTCTCCGAAGCCACTTAAATCCCCTCGACAGCATCTTCCATAGCTTACTTTCCCAATTCTCTTCTGCGAACTCGCTCAATCTCATCGCCCCAACACTCGGCCTCGCCTCCGGTCTCGCCCTATTTTTTTCTTCCAGTTCCCCCAAATTTACAGCTGCAGAACCTAAACCAATCGGAAATTCAGATACCGACATAGGTGAGTGGATCCTGTTCACTAGTCCCACGCCTTTTAATCGTTTTGTGACGCTGCGCTGCCGTTCGATTTACTTCCCCGGAAACGAATTGTTGGAGAATGTGAATGAAAAGCTTGTCAAAGAGGAGAGGCATTATGTGAAATTGAACAGTGGGAGAATGATTCAGCTTGTGGAGGGCGATGGTGATGTTGATGAGAATGTGGTGTATCAGAGGATTTGTATCGACACGGAGGATGGTGGAGTTTTGTCGTTGGATTGGCCGGTAAATTTGGACTTGGAGGAGGAGCGTGGGTTGGATACGACTGTGTTGATTGTTCCAGGAACTGCCGAGGGGAGTAATGAGAGGAAAATCAGGGTATTTGTGTGCGATTGTTTGAGGCGAGGGGTTTTTCCGGTTGTTATGAATCCAAGAGGATGTGCAGGTTCACCATTGACTACTGCACGGTTAGTATTGTCGAATACCGTTTCATTTTGTAATACTATTCGTCACTTGTGCACTTCTTAGTTTATTTATGCAGATCAAATAGGAATCCAGAAGACATATATAAGTAGTTTATAATCATGAAGATTAGGCTCGAGTTTCTAATGGCTCGAGTTTCTAATTCATAAGATTTTTCATTCCTTGTCTGCACTGATAGCAGGACCCTATAACTACTTCATTTATGTAGGTTATTTACAGCTGCCGATAGCGATGATATCTCCACGGCTGTACAGCATATAAACAAGAAAAGGCCATGGACAACGTTAATGGGAGTTGGCTGGGGTTACGGTGCAAATATGTTGACAAAGTACTTGGCGGAATCTGGAGAGAGAACGCCTCTTACAGCTGCAACATGCATAGACAATCCTTTCGACTTGGAGGAAGCCATGAGGTCGTCGGTCTATAATAATACCGATTTTAAGCAGAGACACGTAGATGGCTTGATCAAGATACTTCAGTGTAACAAGGTTTCCTTTTCTAATAGAAAACTTCGTTTTTTTTTCTTTAGAACTCCAACATAGATAGTTGTTTCATACAGGAGATTTTTCATGCCTGTAAATGGCATAAAGTTATGTGTTAAAAATCGAATCATTCATCTTCTTTAAATAAAAACTAATTATTAAAAATTGCTTTCAGTCACATCGTGCTTTTGAGATAGTTTACAGTTTTGTAAAGGGAGGATTGTTTTGGAGCACCCAAACTTGGACATGTTTGTATATCAAAGTCGAACTGACCCCGTTATCTCTTGCTGCTGTAACTCTAAAGTTATTATTTCAGGAATTATTTCAAGGTCGAGGAAAGGGATTTGATGTTGAAAGAGCTCTATCAGCATCATCTATTTGGGATTTTGATACAGCAATTTCGATGGTGTCTCTTGGATATGATACCATTGAAGAATTTTATGCAAAATCGAGCACGCGAGATGTTGTTGGCAAAGTGAAAGTTCCTGTTCTTTTTATACAGGTTTTGTTACCTTTCTATGATGTTATGCTGCCTCTGAGTTACTAATTTAATGGTTATTAGACTGTTGATTTAGTTAGTAAGTCATATGCATTGTGGCAATTATGGTTGCTAATTCTTTTCAATTCCCCCTCATTGGTGTCAATTAGGTTACGCCGAAACATTACCATTATAATCTGGCTGTTTTACTTGATTTAGCTGTTGTTGACGTAATAATATATTTTGGCCTAAAATTTTCCAAGCAATATATCTGGAATTTAGTCGTTTTGTTAGTTAATACTTCTGTTAACTTCCATTTTTGACCTTTGTTGGTCGGATGAGCTTCATATTCTAACTCTTCAAAATGGATAAAGCAACTGTGCACATGTCTTCTGTACAAATTCCAATATTTGTCATTGACGTCGTGTATTTAGGAGTTCATCAAATAACTCATACTTCATCGGCGTGTCAGCATTTTTCTACTCTTGAAGACCCTGATACTCAGACGTGCATATAACGTAGGCAGATTCTTGTATCCATGTAATGTAAGTAAGAATGAAACTACTCAACGATGAAGTGCTAGTCATCAGCATGTTTTTTGTTCATGCAGTAAATAAATTGTGTGAAAATGTGTTTTGATGATACTAATTAAATCTTACTAAATGTTGTTCAAGGTTTGACAATTGTTTTTGTTTTTTTCATTGATTATCTAGAATGATGATGGAAAATTTCCGTTGTTCTCTATCCCTCGGAGTTTGATAGCAGAGAACCCATATACAAGCTTACTTCTGTGTTCTTATTCACCATCTAGCAGGATTATGGATGACAGGTTCACGTTCTCTTGGTGCCAGCACCTCACTTTGGAGGTAACAGTTTCTTTTAGTCGTTTAATGTGCACAATATCGCTACAATATCGTTTATGTGCTTTAATATAATGGCCAAAATGCTAACTTGCAGTGGCTCGCAGCTGTTGAGCTTGGACTTTTAAAAGGCCGCCATCCACTTTTGCAAGATGTTGATGTCACCATAAATCCTTCAAAAGGTTTAGCATTGGTGGAAAGTGGAGCTTCTAGTAATAAGGAAAGAGTTGACAAGCTCTTGAATCTAACTAATGGGAATTCTACAGCTTCTCCATTAGAGATTTTTCAGGCAAATGATACCACGGGCATCCAATCAAGATCTGCAAAAGATATAGGAGGATTGCCTCCTATAACAGAAGTGTTGCAAAAAGGTGACAAAAATGTAGGGAAACAATCTGTAGAAGAAGGAATCAACTCTGATAATGAAAGAGGACAAGTGCTACAAACCGCAGAAATGGTTGTGAATATGCTTGATGTGAATATGCCTGGCACTCTGACAAGTGATCAGAAGAAGAAGGTAACATGAAGTTTTAGTCTATTTAAGTTAGTTTATTTAATTTATATGCTTGGAATTAGCGTGCGCGTGAGTATTGTACTTGTAGACTTCATAATGTACCACAACTCACACATTTTTTAAGAACTGTGTTTTTTACAAACTTGAAATTCAGTGCCGACTTAATATGCATATAATAGGCAAGCCAAGGAATTTATTTTTGGCAATAATGATGAAGTGGAAAAATAATGTTGACTGTGGCAGGTCCTTAACGCTGTGGGTCAAGGAGAGACAGTTATGAAAGCTTTGCAAGATGCTGTACCCGAAGATGTTCGTGAAAAGCTTACATCTACTGTTTCTGGAATTTTGCAGAGTCGTGCGTCTAATCTAAAATTTGATAAACTCTTGAGTCGTGGACAAACTCCTGATGTGACATCAGACGAAGTGCTAGAAAAAACTAGACCCGCAAAATCAAATAGTGATGAAGATGTTCACTCTTTGGACCAAACGAAGAGGACTAATGACCCTGGAAATGGTCGCGCTAATGTTGATCGTAGCTCTGACGAGGCTCCCGGGGGGGTGGAATCAGAAAAACATTCACCAGAAATTTCACAGAAATCAAACGAAACAGATATAGATCAATCGACCAGTAACCATGTAAGTAAGACTCCTGATCCAGAAAAGGTGAACCTGAATGACAAGGAAAATTCTTCTGAAAATGATCAAACATCGGGGGGTAGTATTGCCAAAATTTCTGATAAGGAAAAAGTGTTAAATTTAAATGCTGATCAAGAGCCTGATGGAGCTAAGGGTATTGTTGCGGACCAAATGAAAGTGGAAAGAGAAAGCGGTGAAGTTCGATCAGACCAGATGGACGAGAAAAATAAGCAAGAAAATGATATTTCAGTCGATCAGAATAAGATATCTGAAGCCCCTCACACAGGGGAAACATCTTCAGATCCATCCGTGATTCAAAAAGAAGCAGAAAACAATCAGCCGAAGGGCGGTGATCCCCCGAGCTTCAGCGTCTCTGAGGCATTAGGTGCACTAACAGAATTTGATGATTCCACCCAGTTTGCTGTTAATAGTGTATTCCATGTGATTGAAGACATGATTGATCAGTTGGAGGTGGATAAGGGCAATAAAAATGAAGTGAACAATCCAGATAATGGAAGTGAATTAAATGAAATCAACGAGGTAAAGGAGAGTGACTACTCCGTATCCAAGAATCAGCTCATGGAAAACAATGATGAATCTTCTTGGACAATTGATCTGAGGATTAATGCTAGCACGCAGTCTGGTAATTCGAACGGTACTATTTTGCATGATCCACCAGGATCTGGCTACAAAGAAGAACCAGAGTATTTCACACATAGGGAACACTCTGGTAATAGTTCTGAGATAAACAATACAAGGAGCCAAGTTGGGAATGAAAATGACAATAGTTTTGTGCCTGCAGCTGGAGAACTTTCAGAAAGGAATTTCTTGAATTTTGTTCCATATGAAGACCCACTTTACAAAGAATACCTCCAGAAGTATCTTGATTTGAAGATCAGAAATGAAAAACTTGCAGATATGGCTAAAATGCCATCTTCGTATTTTGAATACGTTCCAGAAGAAGGCCGGTGGAAGCTTTTAGAAAGGAAGGAAGATAATACTGCTTCTGCGGATGATGATGCAACTCGTGAAGGTGGTTTTACAGAACACCAGGCCGAGACACAGCCAAGATCTGAGGATGCTGATAGAATCATTGAACCCACTTATGCAATATTGGATTCTGGTAAAGCACAGCACCAAACTGAAGAACTTACGGAAGTGAGCAATGTCAATGAAAATACTGAATTTCGTGAGATCGAATTCACAGACTCGATGCATTTCATCAAAAATCTGATAATAGAATGTTTAAATGTCGAAGTTGGTCGTAGAAACAGTGTGGCCGACGTGGAAGAATTGGACTTCGAACTTGCCAGAGAAACAGAGTATGTTGCAAATGCTGTATCCATGGCAGCGGTGCATGGAGTAAATGACAATCTGCTGGAAAATCCTGGGACCCTTGATGGAGATAATATAATAAAAGCTATTTCTTCTGCTGTTCAGAATACCCAATATCTAAGAAGAGTATTACCTGTTGGTGTTGTTGTGGGTGCTAGCTTAGTTTCCCTGAGAAAGTTCTATGATGTTGCTGTATTGGATGGTAATGACGAAAATAATTCGGCCCGTGATCATGTTGATAAATCGACAGAGAAACTTGTTCAAGTTAGTGAAAAGGAGAGTGATGAAAGGGTCTTAAAGAAAACAGAGGATAAAGATTATCTCGCCAGTTCAGTCTGTGAAGAGGAGGAGGACAATATTGTTCTCGGAAATTCTAATAACAATGGAGTTATGGTTGGTGCTGTTACAGCTGCTCTGGGTGCATCTGCTTTATTTGCGCATCAATCGGTAAATAAAATTTCGCTATTCTATAAATATTTTAATTACGTAATATGAGTTTATTCTTTCGACTTAATATGATTTTATGTACTATTTGAACCCTCCCACTCTTGAAACATGATATACTCTGCTTTACAAACTTGATATATATTTCAGATGAAAGCTATAATGTTCAACGTATCTGTTTTTTTTTTGGATCAATTCAATGATTTTAAAGGACTTTTTTTAAGCATCTAGGAGATTCTGGTCTCACCTTTATTTTATAGTGGCTTCTCAATTGATGCCCAAACTGATTATAAAAATGCAATTTGATCGTATTTATAAAGAAATGAAGACCAGCAGATGCTACCACTTCTATTGGATTTATGTTGCTAAATATGTTATTTACAGTTCTTAGTCCTAAATTCACTACCTTGGGCTTTGTTGACAAAAATGTGCAAAGCTTATTTTTGTGCAAATATTGCTGGAATATAGTTACAAGTTCTAAACCTTATGCATGCGTGAGTGTAGTCACTGAGGTTAGTTACCATTAACTTTGAGGTACGTAATTTTTTTCGAACAATGTACTTGTAGAATACTGAAACTGGCGGAACTTTGGGTGAGCCCTCGAAAGACAAAGAAACCAGCAAAGTGCCTACGAAGGTTGATGAAATGTCCGAGAAAACCGAGAACAATATAGTCACAAGCCTTGCAGAGAAAGCAATGTCTGTTGCTAGTCCCGTGGTGCCTACAAAGGAAGATGGAGAAGTCGATCAGGAAAGGTTTGAAAAAGATCTATTTATTTTCGTCATATGTCCTTTTTATTTTTATTATTTCCTTATTCCGAAAGTGGTTGGCTATGTGAATAGGTTGGTAGCCATGCTTGCAGAACTGGGACAGAAGGGGGGGATTTTGAAACTTGTTGGCAAAGTTGCTTTACTTTGGGGCGGAATACGTGGTGCTATGAGTTTAACTGACAAGCTCATATCGTTTCTTCGCATTGCTGAACGTCCATTGGTCCAGAGGTGAATTATGTTTTCTAACTTCAATAATTTCCCGTTATAATCTATGCCTTGGGTAAAGGGTCAATGGTGTTCGTAGAAGTACGTGACTGCTTATTTTCTTAACAAAAAAATGGCTTATTTATTTTCTATAAAAAAATAGGTTAACATCTTCCATCTGATAAATGCAGGATCCTTTGCTTCATTTTACTGGTGCTTCTTCTATGGTCACCTGTTGTGCTTCCATTGCTCCCAACACTAATACAAAACTGGGCAACACATAGCCCCTTTAAAATTGCTGAGTGTGCTTGCATTGCTGGCCTTTATGCCTCCGTCATGGCTATGATTACATTGTGGGGCAAAAGAGTTCGCAAGTACGATGATCCTCTAGTGCAATATGGGCTGGATTTGACTTCAGTTCCAAAGGTATGGACGTGGCCAAATGCACACTTGTGTTATTTCTTTTCATGGAATCTCGAGTACGTATGCCAAATATCAGAAAACTTGGTAGTTGACTAATGTTTACTGCATTAATATTCTGACTTGAGCATAAAATTTTGATTGCCCGTTCCAGAATTTTCTGAAGGGATTGGTTGGAGGAGGAGTCCTTGTTATTACAATACACGCTGTGAATTCCTCACTCGGCTGTGCCCATCTACATTGGCCAGCTACTCTGTCTTCATCATCTTCAGAACCTGTAGTAGCATTAATAAAATCGTACGGGAAGATGCTTCTGCTAATTGCTCAAGGAATCGGCACAGCAGCCGGTATTTCCGCTGTGGAGGAAGTGCTATTCAGGTCATGGTTGCCTCAAGAGATCGCTTCTGACTTTGGGTATCATTATGGATTAGTTCTCTCCGGACTTGTATTTGCTTTATCTCAAAGGTAGTCCTTTTTTACGGTTCCTTCTCCCCATACACTAAAATGTACTATGGTAATTCTAAATGTTTCTTGCATTACTCATTAATCTATTTCATTTTAGGTCAATGCGGGAAATTCCGGGGCTATGGTTATTATCTCTAAGCTTATCTGGAGCTCGACATAGAAATGGAGGAAGTCTGTCACTACCAATTGGAATTCGGGCTGGGATACTTTCGTCCAGTTTCATCTTGAAAACAGGCGGATTTTTGACCTATCAGACAAATATTCCTCCATGGATTACCGGAGGCCACCCTTTTCAGCCATTTAGCGGAGTGGTTGGTCTCGTCTTTTCTTTGGTTTTGGCAGTTGTTCTCTATCCTAGACAGCCACTTAAGAAAAAGGCAATCAGAGTCATCAGAGGGTAATATGTTCATTCTTGATTCACGCACAAGCTGTTTTCGATATGTTCTCCGATTTTGGGCCGGTGAGAAAATGGAGCTGAATATATTGCGCCTCAGTTTGGACTTTGCCGATATATTAAGAAAGGCAACAACGACCAAAGAGGAGAGAGAAGAAAAACACAGTTAAAACGGATACTCTAGAACTGGCTTCACATTTTTCTCGTACATGCTTAAGGTTGTTCTATTGTTCGGCTAGGATACTCGAAGAACTCTAAATGCTGCCCACTTTAAGTAGGAAATATATACGCAATAAAGTGATACTATGTATAGGAAAGTGTTACTTAATACACTCAGTTGTAGATGTAGCTGTTTGTAAATCTCTGTCTCCAGTTTCTGTATACTATTACACGCTCTTCGGGAATTACGAGTGAAATTACACGAACTTGCCAAGAAAGTACATATTTCGCCGAAAATTCTCTAAATCGACGAAGTCGAAGATTGTTAATTTCTCTGTCTGCGGATCCATTTAGTGGCAACTTTACAGAAATCTTTTTCCATATAATGAAAGAAGTGTGGTCTTTTAACAAGAAGCTGTGCAGTAATCCTAAAAACCCTAATCAAACATCTTTTCCTAAAAATCAATTATGAACCACCAAAGAGTGGGATCACAGTTGAATCCAACCAATCATCTCCTCCATGCAAGAACTCCTCAGCTCTAAACTGCTTCACCACATCTTCACTGCAGTTCTTTCTATACCCTCCCCACGAAATCCTCCGCCTCGTATCCGCTCCGGGCCCAGAATTCCTATACTCAATGTACTCAACTGTACCCAAACTACTGTACCGATCCCACTCGAACCACCCTCGCGGGTGTATCAAATCCCCCAAGTAACTGTTCACCACAACGGTCCTCGAATAGTTCCTCCACGGCCTCCCCAAATAAGTCGAGAAATGCTTCCTCTGCTCAAGATCGAATTCCTCTGCAGCCTCGATCGTGCAATTCTGTAAACTAATACCCGTGTTCTGGTTCGGATCCTCTCTCCCTTGAGCCGTGATCATGTTCCTCTGTCCCTTAACCGGTTTCCGTACGAGAATCTTGCAGTTTTGGAATACTGCAGCTGCGTTTCCGAATATGAAATCTATTGTGCCTTGGATAGTGCATTCGTGGTAGAATTGACGAAGCGAGTGAGCGTATAGTGTGTCTTGATGTGAAATTATCCCACATCGGTAAAACGCCGCGTTTGAAGTCACCCTTAGAGCCACCGCTTGGTGCTTCTCCGGTGCTGCAGTGTTTCTTATTGTTAAATCCCGAGCCAAGAACTTGTCTCCCACCACAGCTGAAAAACACAAAAAACAGAGAATAAATAATCAAGAACTCGAATCTAGTTTTGTTAGTTTAAGAAAACGTCGTGTAATTTAAATAACGAAACCCTACTTAGTGTGGCCGACTGGAAAGTGGAGAAACCATCTACGAAGTTTTTGGACCCCGTGATTATCGTCGAATTCATCCCGTCTCCGACCAACATGATATTGATCTTCTCCCTCGGAATCAATACACTTTCTTTATAAACCCCGGATTTTATTTTGATCGTGTACGTTTTCGCGCTCATATTTGGCGCCTTCGCAATTGCCCTCGCTATGCTCGTGCAGTCGCCACTTCCATCCGAGGCGACAACCGAATCGGGCCGTGGAAGATTATTCCTCCTCCTCTTCACCGCCGCCGCGTGATTCTTTCTCCGACGAACAATCCTCACGTAATTCGGGTCGATCACGGCCTTCGACTTCGGGTTCTTGATAATTCGTCGAACCCTTTTGCGGTTAATATTCTCCACGCGCTTGATCAATGCCAAGTTATTGCTGATCATGTGTGAAATTGGGGTCAGCAGATTCTGAATGTGTTCTCTGTGAGTGCCCTTTTGGGGGTTTCTACCCCCACCGACCAAATCAAGTTCTTCCAAATCGGAGAACCCATTAATGCAAGTGTTCTCATTCGTCATGGCGGCGCTCAAGAGGGTTTTGATGTTACCGTACGATCGGCGGATTGTCGGAGAAGGAGAAGCAACGCCGCCCAATTGGATTAGGGCTTGTTCGAGTTCGTACAGGGTTTGATCGAGCATCTCCATGCAGTCTTTGAGGGCGTTCTTCTCCGGCGAGGTGAGATCTTGGTTTCTGAAATTGGCGGAGATGCGGGTTTGGGTGTTCTTCACGTGGCCGGCGGTTCGATTGATGGCGAATTGGAGAATGTTCTGGAAGGTGGTGGAGTTGTTGTTGTTCATGGAGGTGGGGATTAATGGGGAGAGGGTTGTGTGGCAGAGAGAGGGGTATAGGGTTTCTGAGCAGGATTTCTTGATGAATGATTGCAGGGGTGAAGGCGGCGTTGTTGGTAATGGGCGGCGGCGGCGGTGGTGGTGGTGGTGGTTCGATGAGTTTATGAGGAATAGTGAAATGAAAACGGCGGCGACGGCGAGAAACGCGACGAGCTTGATGATTAGTGTGTGGGTTTTTGTTAGCTTCTTGATCGTACTGGTGGACTCCATTGATGAAGGTTTTTAGAGTGGAGAAGACGATTGATTACCAGAACTGCAGAAGGAGAACTTGTATATATATATATATATTGATGAGGTTTTTAACCGTTTAATTATTATTTAAATCTTTATTTATTTATTTATGGTATGAATATTTAAATAAATTAAAAACTGATTATATGTAGAATTAAGCGGGAAAATAAAATCAAAACAAAAATAAATTTAAAAATGTGAAAAATAATAGGGGGTTTTACATTTTCTTTAATCCAGTGTAATTAAATGGACAAATTACGGCCACCACTGATGTAAATGTCGAATTAGAAAAGAACTTGTCATGTTTTGGTAATTATAAACACCCCATCAACTACGTATTGTCTTACACGTCCACCTTTACGGTGTCAAATTCACCTACTGAAATAGGTTTTTCCGTAAGAAAATACGTAGTTGAGAGGTGGTTGTAATTACTCAATCAAAATGAATTTTTTCATAATTTAATCTTACTTCAAGGATTATCGAAATTCGACATAATTAAAAAGTAGATGAAAAGGATTCATTTATCCTTAACCTATCAAAGAGATGTAGAAATGACAAAAGAACAAGAGATAGAAGAACAATTTGATCTTTTATTTATTACTCTCACAAATCACAAATCCCATAATGTAAAACAAAAAATGGGATTAAATAAAATATTAAAAAAGTATTATTCCAACAAATAAGTAAATAACATTCACAACAATATCAATTGTTCCTCTTATTTAATAATAATAATAATAACTCCAGCAATCAACAAACTTCATTGCTACTCTCACTCAACAGCCAATGGAACAGCTTCAGCCTGCACAGAACAACACAAACAAACATCAATTCTCTACTAATTAAAAATTAAAAATAACCGGGGGCCATCGCCCCCCGATCCCTACGTAAAACTCACCAATTTACGAAGTTTGAGCGCGTACAACATTTCGAGGTACCGTTTGATCTCGAGACGATCGAGCTTTGACACGTATTTCCAGAACCCGTAAACTCCCGCCAAATTCAACAGCCTCTCCGAATATATCTGCCATGTGTACCTACACAAAACAGAGACATTATTTATTATTTTCACCCAAAAAAAAAAAAAAATTATTATTCCAAAAAACATATTTAAATAAATAAATAAATCTTACTTCTCACGTATACGTTTAAGGCCACCCGTTGAAATAGCTTCCCAATGAGAAGGATCCTTCGTACACTTCTCGAAGAAACCAATAAGAATCTCGGCCACACTCTCGCCGTTGTACGGATCAATGTGAAAACCAGATATTCCGTCAACAATGATCTCGGCGGGGCCACCGTGGAGGGTGGCGAAAGTCGGCAGTCCACACGTCATCGCCTCGACCACCGTCAGTCCGAACGCCTCGTAGAACGCCGGCTGCACGAAAGCCCCCCGCGTGTCTGCTATATAACGGTACAGCTCGCCGTTTCTCACGCGGTTCATCTGAGAAGATATCCATCGGAACTGGCCGTTCAATTCGTACGTCTCGATAAGGCTGTACATTTTTTTCATCTCGGCTTGTTCTTCTAGATCTTTCGATTCCTTTCTCCTATCGCCGCCGACCACCACTAAATTGACCAGTTCCCTCAGTTTAGGGCTCTTGGCGTACAATTCCACCAGTCCGGTTAAATTCTTCACGCGGTCCAATCTCGCCATGGTGAATATGATCGGCTTTTTCTTGTCTTTCAGCACACATCTATTAATTCGAATTACAGTTAAACCTCTATAAATTAATACAGTCGGGATTAGGAAAATTCTATTAATTTAGCGAAATATTAAATTATCGAGTTAATACTTTAGCATGTTCTCACCAAGTCGGGACCGAGATAAATTATTATTTCAGCGAGATTAACAAGTTACCGAGTATTAATATATCGAGGTTCTACTCTATTAAGAATTCATCAGCCTTAGGCTCTGTTTGGTTTCATGGATTTTGAAATATGGAAAATGAAAATGCAGAAGCAAATAATTTGAAAATCTTTAGAATTATCCTTTCATCTTTTTACTCAGTATTTTACTTAGATCCAAACAGAGCCTTATAAGTGACTGAAAAAAAAAAAAAAAAAAAAACTACTTACAGATGTTCGTCGTTTTCGACGTTGCTGTAAAGAAGCTCCTCGATTTCAGGGTGGAAAGATGTGAGCCTCTTTTCTTCGTCCGTGTACGGGAAGTAAACATTCATATCAGCTCCCGGGGAGACGATGTTGAATTTAGGGTCGAAAACGTCGATTCCGTGCACGACACGGTACAATCCCGGCATTGTGAACGCCATATGGCTCTCGTATTGTCCGACGGTGTCCTTGCTATTTAATAACAAGAAAGTTAAACATTAGGCTCGATTTTTAAGTCGAAATATATTTGCGAAAAAAATTAATAAACAAACCTTCCGGCAATTTCTTGGAAGGTGCTAGTGATGATGAAGTCGGTGTGGTTCATTGCGAACAGATCGGCGGTGAACTGGCACGAGAAGTGGTACTTGTCGTCGAAATTCTTCACGTAGATATCGGAATCGGGGTATTTCGTTTTCTCCAATGCATGAGCAATCGTACACTGCGAAATAAATAAAAATTAATAAATAAATAAAATCAAGAACTAGTAGTAATAATTTCATTGAGAAAATAGCATATATTAATTACATACTTGTGTAACTCCTAATTTGTGTGACAGCAAAGAGGCTGCCAAATTACCCTCACTATAGTTTCCAATTATCAAATCTGGCTTGCCCTGCAATTCTGCAGTTATTTCTTTCGCAACATCCTAAACGAAAAATCGAAAAAAAAAATTAGTACTTATTCGCCGATAAAACATATAAGCAACGGAAAAAAAAAACAAGTAATCGATTTAGTTACCTCAGTGAAAGTTTCCATGTAAGGCCAAACCTCAAAACGAGAAATCCATTTTCGGAGAATTCCCTTCTCCGTTCGAAACGGAACTCGAAGAATATGCGAGTGTTCCGCTCCAAACACTTTCTCAAGACGTTGGCTGCAAGTGGTCCCCACTGCATCCGGGAGCAATCGAGTCACCTGTATTATTATTACACAGAAGAAAAAAAAATGAAATTTAATTTTTGGTTTTTGCAATCTTCTTAAGGAAAAATCATAATAGTAAATGGAAACTAACAATGATAATTCGTGGCGTGATATCGAGTCCTTGCTCCTTGATCCGTTTCAGCATCTCGCGCTCTAATGCCGGAACTTGATCCAAAATGTACACAACCTTAAAAAAAAAAATTAAAAATCAAGAAAATGTGGATATGTATATATACATGATTACATATATGTATATAGATATATTGATATAGTATGGTACCTGGCCACCAGTATCAGGATAACCTAAGACATTTTCTTGAGCAAAGTAACCATGTGGAGAGAGAATAACAACATTGAAAACCATAGGAATTTTTCCGAGGAATTTCTCGAGTGTGCTAGAATCGGGCGCCTCGAGTATGTCCAAAAGCATCGAAATCATTTCCGATACTCTGCTTGCAGTGTCGCCCCATCCTCGCTCTAATCCGATTTCTTGAAATTTTTGCTCGAAATCGGAATATAATGTCTCGGGTGGAAGAGTCGAGAGGTACTCCTCTGCCTTCCTCAGAACACCTTGCAGAGAATTAAGGTTCTCGATTCTGTCGTTGAGCATCATCGTCTATGCAATAAAAATCGAAAAAGGAAAAAACATTTCATTAAAACATACAAAAAAAAAAAAAGAACATGACATCGAACTTACTCCCTCCGTTTCAAAATAAGTGTCACTTTATAATTTTTTTACCAATTTTGCCCTTTGGTTGAAGAATCCTATTATGGAGATAAGTTTGTTGAGTTCTAGATATTAATAGCTCATTTAATAGATTTTGTGAAGGGCAATCTGGGGTTTCTAGATTAAATATGCGTGCGCTTACCTTAAACGACACTTATTTTGAAAAACGGAGCAAGTAAATTACAACATATATATACAAATTACTACCTTGCCGTTGTAGTGATGCATGCGAAGGAAATCGAGGAGTGCGGCCATGCTCTCGTTGTCGTGGAACAATTTGGCCGAGAGATGCCTGTTGAGGAACTCGACTCCGTTCCCGATCGATTTTGTGAGGGTCGGTTTGGGGAATGAAGCGGTGAATGGTTCGAAATCGAGCTCGAGCACAAATTTTTCATTACCTCTGCATCAACCAAACAAAGAAAAAATCTCAAAAAAACAAAAAACAAAAAAAAAAAAAAAAAGAATTAAAGGATCGACTCGAAGAAACGTACGATCCGTTAACGAGCTCTTCCTTGAATTGGAGATATTGTTGGACCGTAAGATCCTCGAACACTAGTGTGTTCACATTGACTCGAACGTATTCCCAAACACCGGGCCTTAGGCGAATAGCGAGTGCAACCCACGGTGGCAGCACAATTGCTTCCTATTCGAGGAAAAAACACGAAAGCATTTTTTTAAGGCCTTGTTTGGGAACTATATATGATTTTTAACTACTTGATAGATAATATATAGAAAATCAAGACCTGTGTGGTTTTGAGGAGTTGTTTGAAGGCATGATCCTGCAGTTTCGGCTTTTTGTCGGATTCGAATATTGCTTCGAATTCAGGCACAAGCTGGTGAGGTTTCAGTATTCCTTTTCCGTGGGATTCAATTCTTCAATAACAACAAGTAATTCATTCGTTCAATATAATGAATATATATATATATATATATATATATATATATATATATATATATATATATATATATATATATATATAATGTAACCGCCATTTTCAAAATGAAAAATTATGTGTTAATTACCTTGATAGGAACAAGAGAATCTCATTGCGATGAGCAGCGAGGGTGGCGTCCAAGCGCTCACGGAGGCTGTGGACGCGAGTGAGAACACGCTCCGGCATTGTAGATGTAGGTACCAAATTATTGGGACACAGAGTTTTCAACTGCAAGACAATAAAGAAATCAAGTTATATTAATAATACCAAAGCGTAGAAAATT
The DNA here is from genome assembly GCF_056151865.1 of Erythranthe guttata. NCBI lineage: Eukaryota > Viridiplantae > Streptophyta > Magnoliopsida > Lamiales > Phrymaceae > Erythranthe > Erythranthe guttata. The sequence goes on along the minus strand of NC_142542.1, from coordinate 5,286,134 downwards.
TTGTGTTACGTGTTCTTTATCTTGGTTGTGTAATAACTAATAAATAGGAAAAAGTTGACTACAATTTAGTCAAATAAACTAGGGATGGTAATGGGGCGGGGTATGGGTCAGGTTTTGCAAACTCATCCCCACCCGTCTCAAATTGCCCATCCCGTAAAATTTCCTATCGGGTACCTGCCCGGTAGAAATCGGTTCCTTCGACCCTATACCCGTTGAAAAACACCGGGTAGGTCTTTTGCTGCCACGTGTTTTTTTTCTTTTTCTAAAACCCCTAAAAATAAACCTAGCGGGGAATCTATTATAAAATACAAAAAAGAGACACGTGGCAGCAGAAGACACACCCAGTGTTTTTCACCTGGTGTAGGGTCGAACAAATCGTAGAATTCCCCGATAAAAATAATTATTTTTTGTGAAAGCGAGTTTGAAACAACAAAAAAGTAATTTAAATAGAAATAAAAAGAAATTTAAAATAATAATACAATTAATCATATATATTAAAATAAAATAAATTATATTATAATTACAGGGCGGGTATAGCCCGTCCTAAACCCGATTTAAAATTTGTATTAATCCCCATATCCGTCTCATATTTTTCCGGGCGGGGCAAGAAATACCCACTATTTTCGGGACAGTGCGGGGGTACCCAACGGGGCGGGTCAAATTAGCATCCCAAAAAAAGAAACTACGAGATGAGTCACATTCTAGAATACACACATAAAGCTTGAAATTTTGTAAGCCTAACACCTCATACTATAAAATGGACCCACAAAAATTAATATGAACATTGTTTTTTTTTTGGAGAAATCAAAATTGATCACGGAAGCAAAGCAATATGCGTGACAAATTAAACAAGCAAAATTACATGGCTGAGAAACTCTGCATCACATACATAATTGCCGCACCACATGCATCTAAACTTAGCATATAACATTACCAACAAAGAATATCAGAGAGACACTGTATACAGAGGATTATTTATATAAAAGAATTTCCAAACAAAAAAAGTAAAATGATTATTAGCAATTAATAAAAATTCAAAGAAAAAGGGCAAATTAAACAGATGAAAAAAGATTTTTCTCACCTTGTGTAAAAAAATAAAAGAGCCAATCAGAGCTCAGAATCAGCTGACCAATGGGAATATAAAGCAGAAAATAATGGCAGATATTTTAGGGAAAGAATTAATGAAAATCAAGAACCATCTTATATGTATATATATATATATGCAAAAACAAAAAAGAATGGGGGGCCATGTTGCAAAACCACTGTCTCTCTCAAAACTGTACAACACACACAAAAAAACAAAAAAGTGGGTTTAATTAGTTTAATATTAATTAAGCCTAAAAACCACTTAACGGTAAAAACAAACGGCTGTTTTGTGGTGTCTGGGTATGACTAATCAATCCAGTGGATCCATTTAATTTGTTTAATTAATGATAATATCTATCCACTTTAATTTGCTGCTTCTTCTTGATCGAGCTCTGTAATGTTTTTTGAGTATTTTACTGTCAATAGGGGATTATTTTTTTATTTTTTATTTATTTTTTAATCTAAAGAAGTTATATATTAATTATTAAATACATTATCTTTACTTGTAAAGTTTAAGGATTTAATATTATAGTACTACTAATGTAGTGGGCTATGAGGTTTGTTTTCAAAGGTTTTATATATTGTATTTGGGACTTTGACTTGGATTAGTGCAACTTTGCAGCTGGTTTTAGGCTACTTAAAAGCAGTATTAGATATTTGTGGCTGAAAGGGGCAAAATTGTCATTTCACATAGCTAGATATTTTTATATTTGTGGCAACTTACGGCCAGCCCCCTCAGGTATATTCAAATTACGACAATTATCCCCTTACTCATGTATTGTATATTTGTATTACACGTCCACCCTTACAAGTGTCAAATTTACCTATTGAATGTGTGATTTTTTCGTAAGACAATATATAGTTGATGGGGTGGTTGTCAATTGTAATAATCGAAATATAAGGGGATTTTTCGTAATTTTAACTTACCTTGGGAGGTAATCGTAATTTTCCCTATATTTATTTGGTGTGGTGTACATCGCATAATATTGATCATTTACTGTAAAATAACATATATAATATATTTCATGGTGCTGCCTGCAATATGATGAATTATTAATCATCAAATATTTCTGATAAATTACTAATATAGATACTTTAGCTCTAAAAGATTACAAGGTTTTATATGTTAATTTAAATCAAATATTTTTCTTTTAGTTTCAGAAAATATAAAATCACCTTGCAAAATTTGGCACTAAAGTGAAGGTCCTTTCTTATGTATACGTGGCATATGATTATTGGACCGTCAGGAAATATATAAGAGGCAACCCGACACGTCTGGTGTGACTTTATTCCCCACTTCGTATATTATCTCCTTTTTGTTTTCTTTTTTGTATTTTTAAATCGATTAATTAAATTAGAAAAAAGACTGATTATAAAAATATCATTAATTCGAAAGATTGTTCAAAACCAATAATTGTTCTATAATTATTTTAACAAATAATATCCCTATTTGATGGGTCAATTTGACAAGGTCGGGCACCTTGGGCTTACTAGTAAGATCGGGGGGCCATAGCATGCCGATCGCGATAGATTTATTGGGCCTGGGGCCCAGTGTGCGCCAAAGACGAGACCTCTTTAAAAGCTCGATAAATTAAAACTTGTTAACATCGAGTTCGCCGAAACAAACGCGTGGATACACAGACAACGAGCTTGTCATTTCATCCGAACGTGCACTTATAAAAGACGATGGAGGGCGTAGGAAACGAGCTACTGGACAACCATTGGAGATAAAGACTCGAAGATAACTTCCATAAACAAATAAATAAAACATGTAAATTATGATCAATAATTGAACAATTAATATAATATTGGCAAATAAAGAGATTTTAAATTAGGAAATAGCCACACACAATTCTCTACGTAAATCAAACTCTATCAGGGAAACAATTTAACATAAAAAATACACATTTTCCGATTTATCTCTTTCTCTCTTGTTTTTATCCTTTTTTCAGATATTTTGTGTAATATTTTGGAAAATGAATGACTATATTAATAATTATTTTACTAAATTATCTAGGGGCTATTAACGAGAACCCCATATAACATTATTTTAATAAGTATGGGTCCAGCTTTTTTTCCTTTATTAGTGAGAAATCCATTCTTTTTGTATTCTCAAATTTACCCTTCCACTATTCACTATCCATTATCCACTAGTTTGATATTTTTTTTTATTTTTTATATTTTAATTTTAATTTTCGTTTTTTTATTTATTTCTTCTTTAAAAAAATAATATTTTTTTTTTAATATTTTTCTTTAAATATTCTTTTTCTATATTATTTTAGTTTTCAGTTAAAACAACTATATGTCAATAAAACGACTATTATTAAAACGACTATTATTAAAACAATTGGTATTAAAACAATGATACATCAGTTTCACAATTTATTAAATTAATTATATATTATATTATTTCCATTGTAAGATTAACTAATTATTTAATCAAAACATCTCCAAAACAACTATTTGTTAAATCAACTATTTATTCAAACCCACTAAAAAGTAATGAAAACAATAATATTGTTGTGCAAAAACAACTATATTGCTATACGAAAACAACTATATTAAATCAACTACAAATTATATCCTCAAAAGCAAAAGCAAAAAAATACACCAAAATTCCAACGAAAACGACTATTATTGAAACCAACTACAACCGTAACGAAAACAACTATATCTTTTTGAGTAATATGAACATAATTTCAACAAACCAGCCTCCCAAACAATACCTCCTCCTTGAGGTCAATCTATTCCATTACAGCGGTGGTGGAGGCGGTCTTCCGACGAGGATTCCAGGAATACTTCCAAAAACGAAAGAACAAAAAAAAAAAAAAAAAAAAACCAGCAGATCTGTTCATCCCTCAGAAAAGAAGGGGGAGACTGGAAGGCCGCCGTCCGTCCTAAATTCGGCGGTGTCGCCTTGTCGTTGTCGAGATCTGGAGCCGGCTTCGTCCTCTCCTTGCCCCACATCTGTCGGATTCCCAATTCGAGAAAGAAGAAAAAAGGGGTCTTTCTTGTCGTTGTTGAGATGTAGCGCCGCCTTCGTCATCTTCACCACCGCCGCCATCGAGCCGAGTGAGTTTCGGTTCAAGAAAAGAAGAGAAGAGGTGATGGGGATTTGAGAACGGCGGTTTGTACTGTGGGGATTTGAGAACGGTGGTTTGTTGCAGCAGATATGGCTAGGGTTTGTAAATATAAGAGTTGGAAAATTAAGGATAATATAGGTATAACACTTAATAATTATATTAATATTAATTTAATTAAATGATTAAGGGGTTCTCACTAATAATGAAAATGATGCTATATCTACCTCAATAAATGAATTGGGTTTTTTTTTACTAATTATCTCAATTATCTAATGTACAATTTACAAAGCTTGTTGGGTTTCTGTTAAAAAAAAAACAAAAAAGGAAAGGACAAAAAAAAGAGAGAGAGAGCCAATAATAGTGGAAGAATATGAAAAATGGCATTATATGATTGATGCTATTAGAATCCCACGTGGCGATAAGATAAAATTGCACCTCTTTTTGGAATGTGGTTAGTTAATTGAATTTATTTTGATAAAAAAAACATTTTTATCTTTTTGTAGTTCTATTTATATTCTCAACTTTATTGCATTTTTCTTGCCCATAATGTTTTCGTATGAGTTATGACCACTACCGACATGGAAAAGATACTTTTCAATTATTACTAATAAATCGAATATATTTGGGAATATCCTTACATGTTACAAAAGTTAAATATATATAATGGATGGTGGAGCTTTCATAGTATATAAATAAATAAATAAATAAAATTATATATAATTGTTGACTATTTTGGTTTGTGGAGCAAAAACAACACTCTTACTTTGATTTGAAGTCTTGTGATGTGTTTGGTTCCATTTTGAAAGTTCTATCACTCTTTTCCTAAAATTGGGATTTTAATTTTATTTTGGGAAAAAAATGAAAAGTTTATCTTTCTTTCAAATATAATTCATCTCAAGTCTATATAGCACAAAAATTCAATTTCTTAGTGTATTTGTTTTTTAGATATTCGACACTCGATGACACATACCGGACACCTTATGGGTCATTTTATAATTTCTGAAAAATTAGGAATATGTTTGAATAGCAAATTTTCAAATATTTTTGTTAATTCCCTAATTATTTACATGATTTAATGAACAATTGCAAATTGAGTTGATTATAACATTGTGAATATGTTTATATGAAAATATATAAAAGAAATTTATATATAAATAAAAAAACTTATGTGTGATTATATAACATATTTATAAATGTACCCATATACTTCTAATATTTACATGTTATCTCCAAATTTTTATTTCCCCATTTTTTCGATGGTTTTTTTTTCCTGTATCCCTATTTGTGTGTCCGTGCTACATATAACATACCTTATCATAAAACTATTGCCAATTAAACAATGGTGGAGACAAAAACCAGATTTGAATGGGTCCATGCTATCCTTAAAGTAAAACACTCTCATTATTATTTTAGTAAGAAGGTTCACAAATTAAACACCATAAACTGATTTTTGATTCTGCTTTGATTTGATGACTTCTAAACAATGGACTGTTTTTGGTGGTTTTGTGGTAATTTATTTACTATTATTATTATTATTATTTATATTTTATTTTATATAATTCAAGTGTTTAATCAGTTCGGATACTCAAGCTCAAGTGAATGAATTCAAATATTAGGTGTTTGGATCAAGAGATTATAGTTTTTATGTCAATTCGATAATATCGAGTATGTTTCGATTTTGGCCTAAAATCGAATTGAACTGAACCACGCACACCTTGGTAAGAAACACCGGTTCCATCATAAAACCATGGTTATCGGATCGTAAAAATATCTTGTATCGTTTTGCTCCACATCTCGTACCGTATCGTTATCGTTAGGGGTGAGCATAAAAACCGAGAAACCGAAAAACCGAACCGAAAATCGAAAAAACCGAGCCGATATACACCGTCCCGACTTAAAACCGCATACACGGTAAATATTTTTTGAAAAACCGAAAAAATCGGTATGTGTATGGAGAAAAAAAATTTGCCGAACCGATTTACCGAACCGAACCGATTTGGGAATACAAAACGACGTGGTTTGATAGATAGTAAAAATCGGTAAGTTTTTTTGGTAATCAATGTGGCTACACTCAGATACTTAATCTTTTGATGTAGTTGGACTTCTTTGATGGGGCAACAGGTTTATTTTTTTGAAGATGAAATTAATGACATTTAAGTTTATTAGTTGTAATCTCATTATTTTTTTTATGGCAGTAAGGTTATATTTTTATTTTTATTTTTCTAATGGCAATAAATTTATTTTATTAGTTAATTAAAGATTGTTACTTGTTAATTTTTTCAAAGAAATGTGATAGAAGTCCAAATTCATCGTTAATCAAACATCGGTTTTATACCGAACCGATTCGAACCGATAATGAAACCGAAATCGAAAATAAACCGAATTGATACCGATACCGTTTACCGAAAACCGAAAAACGAAAAACCGATTCGTACTGAACCGAAAAAAAACCGACATACACGGTTTTAAAATATGTAAAACCGATATTATCGGTACGTGTTTGGTTTATTGCAAAAACCGAACCGTACCGACCCGTGCACACCCCTAGTTATCGTATCGCATCGTACGATATTTAACCAACTATTAAAATAGTAAAAAATATATATCTACATTATAAAAATATTATAAACATGTTAAATTTAATATAACTGCTTATTTTGAAATAGATATAAATTCAAGTTTCAACATCATATTATAAAATACTAGTGATTGTACCCGTGCGATGCACGTGACAACAAATTGCATTGTTTTGATGTCGTAAGAATATATAAACAAACGCTTGATATATCGTATGATCAAAATTCTGTTATAATCATTCATTAATAATTCATCAATGGAACATTACTAAGTGTACTACACCAAAAAAAAAAAAAGCAAATAACTTTACTGTTAAATAATTTTAAAAATGAATTGATGATCAACTAATACCATAGATTGAAAAATTGAACCAGGAACAAAATCATCAACTATGTCTTTCATGTTGAGCTTAAACGTAATTAGATTTAATAACTTAGTTAACATAATCAAAACTAAACTATCAACAACATAACAACGTAAAGGCCATCTATACATCTTGCATCGTAATTAAGCCCTTCTCCACTACCTTTTGCCACTGGAATTAACAACTGGAAAATTAAGAAACAAAAATAAATATAAACAATAAATTAAATAATGCATACAAACAGTAAGTCTCGAAGGCCGACTTCCAATAGCTTGTGGCTCCATCCATTTTTGCTTAGTTCTCTCAAATCAGCTCCTTCACTAACATGTCCTTTAACATCTAAAATGAAATAATTGTTATACACAAAATTTAAATCTTTGGTATATATTAATGAAACACATAATTTAACAAAATGAAATTACATATAAGCCATGATCGAAAAAGATGCAAACTAATTACCACACAGTCAATAGGATGAAGAAGAAAATAAGATAAAAATTCTAAAGTCGGGTTACCAAAAGAAGAAGCCTTTGGTTGGATGAAGAAATAAAATTCAAATGTTGTAGATATTCAGAAAAACGATGTCAACAAATCCGCTAGGGATGTAAATCAGATTTATTTACCTTCTTTTGTAAAAATTAAAATCAGATTTATCATGAACTATGAAGAGAAAACAAATTGCAAGATATGTAACCTTTTATGAAGCCACAAACATTTGGTAGAAACGGTGAGAGATAAACCTGGGGTGGAGAAGCTGAGAGGTTGGATATAAATAAGAAGACAAAACACAAACTTGTTGAAGTGGAAGAGAAAAGTTGAAACTGTTGAGAGTCGGAAGTCTTTGGGAATCGTCTGTCTTTGGGAATATGATAATTTGTATTTTATCATCAAAAAATAAAACTTGGGAGATTTAATTGGTTGTGCATTAGATATATTCATGGCTAGTTCGGGGATAAAAATCTAAAATAATATTTAAAATAATATTTAAGAGATAAAAATGAAAAATAATAAATAAAATATATATACAATGCATATAAACAGTAAGTCTCGAAGGCCGACTTCCAATAGCTTGTGGCTCCATCCATTTTTGCTTAGTTCTCTCAAATCAGCTCCTTCACTAACATGTCCTTTAACATCTAAAATGAAATAATTGTTATACACAAAATTTAAATCTTTGGTATATATTAATGAAACACATAATTTAACAAAATGAAATTACATATAAGCCATGATCGAAAAAGATGCAAACTAATTACCACACAGTCAATAGGATGAAGAAGAAAATAAGATAAAAATTCTAAAGTCGGGTTACCAAAAGAAGAAGCCTTTGGTTGGATGAAGAAATAAAATTCAAATGTTGTAGATATTCAGAAAAACGATGTCAACAAATCCGCTAGGGATGTAAATCAGATTTATTTACCCTCTTTTGTAAAAATTAAAATCAGATTTATCATGAACTATGAAGAGAAAACAAATTGCAAAATATGTAACCTTTTATGAAGCCACAAACATTTGGTAGAAACGGTGAGAGATAAACCTGGGGTGGAGAAGCTGAGAGGTTGGATATAAATAAGAAGACAAAACACAAACTTGTTGAAGTGGAAGAGAAAAGTTGAAACTGTTGAGAGTCGGAATTAAGTCTTTGGGAATCGTCTGTCTTTGGGAATATGATAATTTGTATTTTATCATCAAAAAATAAAACTTGGGAGATTTAATTGATTGTGCATTAGATATATTCATGGCTAGTTCGGGGATAAAAATCTAAAATAATATTTAAAATAATATTTAAGAGATAAAAATGAAAAATAATAAATAAAATATATATACAAATATGACATTAGGGTTTATTACGGTTGCTCTTGCGTTTCTTTCTTTTATATATAAGATGACAAAAATCATAATTGTTCATCAAATAACATCATCTAAGAAGATGTTTAAGAGCTTATAAGCTATTCCAGTGTACCTAGCCTTTACTAATAGTGTAAAGGTCTAGGGTTCGATTCTCCCCCTCTTCTACTTCCCCTTGTAATGGACTTGAATTTACTCAAACGAAAGGTATATTTTTTTTTTAAATATTATAAAAATTCAAAATATTATAAGCCGCTGGAGAGCAAATAATTTTTTTTTTAAAAGCACCTTTACCCTATCTATTTATTTAAGATCTTATAATGAGTAAATATAACTTGTAAGATCATTATCCAAACACATGAAAAAAATAATTCTAAAAGTAAGATGTAACAACTTATCAGCTCTTAAAACAGCTTATCAAATGTAAGAGCTTATCAGCTGTTCAAAAGAAGTTTAGCCAAATGGGCCCTAAGTTCAAATTCGAATACCTAATTTATAAAATATTCGATATCTCATAATTTTGAAGATCAATGTCACTTAAATCTTCATCATCTACCGATTTTAAACGATTCATCATCATCAATTGCAAAACCCAGTAAAAAAAAAAAGCGTTGAATTGGTCTTGAATTATAAGAATCCATAGAAATATAGGGTTCCGATATTATGAGGATTGGTGAAGAAATTTGAAGAGAAAACTGTGAAATAGGATTGGGATATTGAAGAAATTTATTCAAAACCGTTTTTCAGAGCAGTTGGTTGCGTTTCTTTTTTTTTCGTTTTTTTTTCTTTTTTTTTAATTGTCGACTAATATCGCAAATATCGTATCATGTCGTGATACGGCTATACGTTACGATATCTCGCGATATTTGACGGTATTTATCAATAAGCCATACAAAACCCGAATTGTATCGTTTTGATTGGAACCATACCGTATCGCGATATATATCGCGGTATATCGCGAGATTAACTTCCATGCATAAAACATTAAAACCCCTATTGTTAATAGAAATTTGTCTCAAAATCCACTATTTTTTTTTATTGTGTAAATTATCCGATATTTTATTTTCTTTACACGTATAATTAGATTTATTTAATTTCAATCCAATTCTTCATGTTTACAAGGCAAACTCCACAGTTACATAATGGGCTGATTAAGCTAGTTCTTCTAATGGTCCTGTCTGGGCCAATTCGGCCCAATTCCCAATTAGTCCTATCTTTTTCTTTTTTCACCATCACCGTTCGATTTACGGGTTTTAGCTCGTTAATTTCTTTTACCTAATTTTATATACTAACCAGTCCACCAAATATTGTACTTTCGATACTGTACTCTCTCGTTTTAAGTTTCACTTCCAGTTAACACCATACTCACCCGAAATGTCTGGAATGCACACTTCATTGAACGGTTTTGTATTTTTTGTTTTCTTCTCTGTTTTATCTAAACATGTGACCAAACACCCTTTATTCATTCTCCCAATATATAATAATAGTTCTCAAACATGTTCAAATCTTTCCCATAATTACAATTTATAAAAAAAAAAAAAAGGCATGCTCAACATCTTCTCAAACATGTTTTTTTCTTTTATCTTCTCAATTACTTAAACGCACTGGCCAATAATTTCTTCCTACTTTGACATATTTTCTTCTGCCAATTTCGCATGAGTCGAGGAGCTAGTTAGCTAACCGAAACTTAAAAGAGGTGAGTACAGTGTCCAAAGTGTACTACTATGAACTGTCTAATATATAAAAAGTAAAAACTAGCCAAAAATGATTTACAAGCTAAAACATTTTCAATTCAACGTGTTTCCATTGAGGTGAGAAAATCACAATAATGTGAATAATAATATATCCAAACTCTCCTAAATCAATTAAAAGATGAGGTATTTTATTTAAACAAAAAGAATTGCAAAAAAATAATCTAAAAAATACGCTCGTTTAAATAGGCAACGAATATTTGCAAGACGAAAATTACTAAGTGTAAGACCTTACTTCATGCAAGACCAAAATATAAATAAATTTACTAAGATCAAGACTGGAAATTACAAATATAACCCCAATAATAATTTAGATATTATTAATTTAAATTAACCTAATTGCTATTGCAAGACCAAAAAAAAAATACAAAAAATTTTTACCAACATCTTCTTCTTCACCCTCATTTTACACATTTTTTTCCACAAAAAATCTTCCATATTCTCCAAAATCCTTATCACATAAAACCCTCAAATCTTTACTAAAACTTGAAAAGAAGGACATTATGGATACACAAGACATAAATATGGAGGATTCTAAGGTCGAAGAACACAAAGAGGTAATAAATATTGTACTTTGTGATCGTTTTTCTCGTTTTTCGCACCTCATTTCACGTATCAAAAATTCGACATGTACAGGTCGAAATATCCGCTTAATATCGACACAGTAGTGTCGAAAATTTCAACATAATTCGACACTCCTTAACTGTCGAATTATATTGAAATTTTCGACATTCTGGTGTCGAATTATATTGAAAATTTCGACATTCTGGTGTCGAATTATATTGAAATTTTCGACGCTGGTGTGTCGAATTTTCAAAAATCGACACCAGTATGTCGAAAAATTTCCAAAAAATCGACAAGTACAGGTCGTTTTTTGTAAAACCGCAACTCCTTCAACAATAGTGCTACAATCGAACCCTAGAATCATTAATTATGTTCTAAAATGACTTGAATTCATTATTCTAACAATAAAATCATGTTTATCACATTTATTTCTCAAAAAAAATTAATTCAAAAAGTAATTTCCTTGTTTTTCGTGAGATTATTGTGGCGGGGTTGGGGCAACAACGGACTTCAACGGCGACGGGGAGGTGGTGGACTTCAACGGCGACGGCGACGGCGACGGAGCGATGGGGCGACGGTTGAGTGCTGCAATTGATTTTCTTGTTTTCTTCTTCCCTTCTTCCCTCCTCGTTTTTCAATTCTCAATTCAATTTCTTTTTTCTTTCTTTTTTTATTAATTTTTCTTTTTTAAACTGGTCTTGCAAAAGGAAATTAATAAAATAATTTTTATTTTGTTTGTATTTTATTAAGGTTATTATAGTCTTTTTATACTGAATTTAATAAAAAAAATTAATTTGGTCTTGCACTAAGTAATTTTCGTCTTGCAAATAGTCGCTGCCTTTAAATAACTTCTTTAATTTTTCTAAAAGGTTATTTTATGTAACACTATATTATTCACATCAAATCGTGGGTATATTGGTAATTTAACAGGGGATTCCCACTAAACCTGAAGCCCTAAAAACTCAACAGAGCTTCTCCCTCAATATCCCAATTCCCATCGTCTACAGTTCATCGGAGCAGTGTATTTTGAGTGCCGCACAAAATTGAAAAGATGGGAAGAGAGATTACCAATTCCGCGGCGGCGGCGAATCAGAAGCAGCAGTCGACGACGTCGTACACGGTGGAGCAGCTCGTCGCCGTCAATCCTTACAACCCAGACATCCTCCCCGATCTCGAGAACTACGTCAACGAACAAGTACCCATCGCTTCTATTCACCTACATAATGATATGCTTAATTTTATGTTTTGGTTTTTGTCAGAGATAATTTTTGTTAATCGTTTTTATTTTATTTTATTTTAGTTTTTTGTCGGTAAAAGTGAATAATTGACGTTTTGTCTGTGTTGATTTGTTGCTGTAATTTTATTAGGTATCAACACAAACCTACAGTTTGAATGCAAATCTTTGCCTCCTGCGTCTCTACCAAGTAATTGATTTATTTATTTTCTTGCTGAATTGATATATTTGGTTAGGGGCCGTAGAATTGTATATGTTTTTTTTTTAATTTTTTTTTTATAATTAAAATAAAAACAATGCAGGTTGAGCCAGACAGAATGAGCACTAAGATTGTGGCTCGAATTTTGATCAAGGTACTCAAACAGAAAAAGTCCTCCTTTCCTCTGTTCTATTTTGTTCTGTTGCTTTTTTCAATAGATTGTAAAGTTCTTACTTGTATGTGTATTATTATTACTTTCTTCAGGCTCTGATGGCAATACCGGCTCCTGATTTCAGCCTGTGCCTCTTCCTAATCCCTGAAAGAGTGGTATCCTACTATATCTTTTTTTAATCTTAACGATAATTGCTTTTAATTTTTTGCCTTTCGTGAATCGAATCTATTAGCAAGCATGTTTTTTTGGATTACACAGGAATATGTTGTAAAAAACTGCTTCATTTTCTCTTGTTGTAAAGTATCATGCAGCAATATGTTGTAATGTTTGGAAGTGAAGACATGAGCACTTTACCGAATAGTCAATGGTAAATATAAATGGGAAAATGCTGTAATTATTGTTACAGCTTGGATTGGGAACTAGGAAATAAATTTTCATAATCGAAATGGTATTTCACGATTTCCACTTTGAACCTTACTGATTGTATTCTTCCAAAACATTATTTGTGATTATTTGGTTGGTGTTTAGAGATTTAGTATGTTCCCGTGTCTGACTGTGCCCGTGACTGATAATACTCTTGAAACATATATTTCTTCTTGCCTTGATATAGATGAAGCCTTGGTCAATTACTATTGCCATGTACTGTCAAACACGGTTCATTTCTAGACTGTTCCCTTTTCAGAGAAATTTCAAGTGTTGACCCTCTCAGAGTGCTAGATAATCTTTTTTATTTATGAACCAGGAACCTAGGTATTCTGCTGTAGATTGATCATGCACATGTTTTGACTGTGGATGAATAACTAAGGGGCTTATGATTATGATTCAGATATTATGTACTTTGTAAATGAAGGGCATGTCTTCTTTTGCTGGCAGAAGATACGCATGTGGTTAGATAATTTTTTTTACCCTACATCTATTATTCCTCGCACCATTAACGTAGACGTGCACTTTCTCGAGTTTAGGTCACCAATGTTGTGAGATTTTCATGTCATTTTTAGGTTTCTTTGCTGACAGTTTAGACTTCTTAAATATTCTTATTGCTAATCACTTCTCTATCATTGCAACCATCAGCAAATGGAGGAACAGTTCAAGACTCTCATTGTTCTCTCGCACTACTTGGAGGTATGTTTAGTGTCCTCTCTCTCCTGCTTTGACACTATGAAACACAGTTCCTCTTGGTACAATATCTTAACTGGCATATGAATATGAAGAAGATATCATTGTTTATGCTTTTGTCTTATGTACAGACTGCCAGATTCCGTCAGTTTTGGGATGAAGCTGCTAAGAGCCGTCACATATTAGAAGTTGTGCCAGGTATGTACAATTTTGCCGTAGTTTCTTTTTTTCTTTTTTTTGTATCTGTTTCTTACCACAATAAAGGATTTCGATTTTTATGTTCTTGCATGTATGCTTTTTCATGTGCGCGCGTTTGTTACACAAAAAAACGTATTATGCAGAAATTTTATCATAATCGGTATTAAAGATTTGCAACATATTTGTTCATAGAAGGAACGAAGATAGGGTAGAGTGTTGTACGAAAAAGTTATTCTGAATATTCTTCCTTAGTGTCTGGTACCACATTTATATGCTCATTCACTCGGAACTTCCATAAGAGGCTGAATGAACACATAGGAAGCTGTCTAATCAAGCGATTGCTTTAGGAAATTGTTACTTGCCAAGTTAGTGAAGTATATATGCGTGATAAGCGCATTTAGTAATAGTACTTTAAGGTATATGTTAAAATAAGCCTAAATCCTGCATACATCCCAAACTTGATTAATCTTTACTTTTGTCCGAAAAGCTAACGAATATATGTGTGGCTTAATCAGGTTTCGAGCAAGCAATTCAGGCATATGCAGTTCATGTCCTTTCATTGACTTACCAAAAAGTTGCAAGGTCTGTTCTTGCTGAGGTATGTTGCTCTCCCTGGTAGTTTGTGCCAATTTTAAAAACTCTTTTCACAACTTTAGTTGCCTTGGAGAAATTTCATACTTTTCTTTTTGAGTTAAATGTGAACAACACTTTTGAAGTGTCTGATTGAGTGGATTTGTTTCACAGTCCATAAACATTGAAGGCCCGGCTTTGGACAAGTTCGTTGAGCACCACGTTGCTAACTCTGGTTGGGCTATAGAGAAGAGTCAGACCAAGGGTCAACTTATCATTCTCCCTCCTACTGAATTCAACCATCCTGAGCTTAAGAAAAGTGCATCTGATGGCATTGCTTTTGAGAACATCACTCGCATCCTTCCTATTCTCGGCTGACCTCTACTCGAGAGTTTAAAATTTTAAATATAAATTATTCAACAAATGATGGAATTAAATTTAATTTTGACATTTCTTTCGAGTTTTTTTCCCTTCTCAAGAATGTTGGCGAGCAAAATTTAGTTTAATTTAACATTAACATCTTGTCTGGTAAATGCATGGTAAACCTTTTCAGACTTCTGTCTACCTCACTCCTAAAATATAGTTTATTTAATTATTCCAAAAGCATTCATTATAGTTGTGAAGCATTTTACACAGTGCAGTACGTCAACAGCAACATTAAGAAAATGAAACAGTAATACCAAAATACCAACAAAGAAGAATTCAGGAATCTAAAACTGAGAATATCCGCAATCAAACGATTTTTTACTCTCAAAATGCAAAAAGATATAACGTCACATATAACACTAATATTTAATATTCAGAAACTTATTGGCAAACCATAATTGTTCTGGTGAAGTTGAAAGTGAAAAAGAAAAACACAAACAAATGTAAAGAATCAATGCCTAGAGCTACAAGCCTGGAGCTCCTGGAGTTGTTTATATATATATACACATATCGGACCCCCATCGCATCCATCAACTAGGTGACACAGAAATTTTAAAACGGCTAAATTTTCCAAACAGTGAAAGTAAAAAACAAAAACGAAAAAAAAAAGGGAAGAAACTGGGAAAGGAAAATACGACCTCCATAAAGAATCATAAAACTGTAGTCTATTTACTCATTAAAAGCTACGTTATCATGGCTTGACCGAGGCTTCTACGGTAGAACTGTTGCGAATCATATGACAGAAACGAGGTTGCCCTAAAATGCTGGTACACTTATCTTTATCAACGGCCACATTTCCCTAAACGGGGCCATAAAGAGGATCTGAAGTCCAATGATAGAAAGTTTTCGGAGACGATGATAAATTTCCTCAATGACAGATTGTTTCACCATATGTCACCCATCGCACAAAACTATCTGAGAAATCTTCAAGAACTTCGTAATTTGGGGATTCACCATAGCCCATGTCAGTTCCAGTGGCCTCCCTTCCCTACATATATATATATACATATATATATATATAGAACAAGAACAAAGAATGTATGAGCATACAAGTTTGTTCTTTTTTTAAACTATATGCAGTTACGAAATAGCACTTTGGGAAGCACTTATACAGCAAATGCTACATTTTCTTATACTCATCATTCGTTATTATTACGTGAGACAGTAGAAAGGGAATAGCTACTAAAATTTGGACCAACAAAATTCAATGCATAACTTCGTAATAAATAACAGTTCAATAGAAGTGATTATGTGAATAAGGAGTGCAACTTTTTGATAAATAAACGTTTTTCACATGTATGCTTGCTTTCGGTGAGCACTTAATTTTGCAGTTTTAGTATCAAACGGATGAACAGAAAAATGAGCTTACCCTTGAGCTAGATCCACATTCACTGGTGGATGGTGTTGTTTCCCCAGCCAGTTCGTTGACGACATTTTCAGACGAGAGCATAGCAGTTGGAGAGATTGTCAGCATAGACCTGGCCATGAAAATTAATACACAGATTTAGCTTCTCTGAAAACTAAACCTTCCAAATATTCAACTTAATCCCCAGTTGCCCCTAGTACCCATAATTAATCTCATTCTAAAGATCCCAGAGTTGCTTGACTAGAATCTATTGCAAAGACCCACATAAATTTCCCAGCAGTTAGTTTATACAATTCAAAGACGGTTACATAAACTATACAAAAATATATATATTTTCTACAATTACTGCTGTAGAATTACATAACATTACAGGTCGATATCTCAAAGTAGAAACTTAAACATGCTCCAGGAGTAAATACTCTATACATATTTTCTAAAGCATATGAATCAGAGGGATTACTGGTTGAGGAATAAATATTTCCAAGCAGAAAGAGCATCAGTTGTGGTCTAGATCTGCTATTATCTGTAATTTAAGCATCAGAACCTTCTTAACCGGTAAAGAGTTTATTTGGTTCACCTTAATAAATTAATGTAAGTAACACCAGGCAGAGAAATTACCTATCCAACAGCTCGTCTTCGCAAGAATTTCCAGCGGAAGAGAGCCAATCTAGGTCAACGAAGTTTGAGCAGTCAACGAAGTTTGAACAGTTAGCTACATCCCCATTTTCAGTTTCGAGGTATCTAACTCTCCGCATTTCCGCAAAAAGATCCCCAGAGGACACTGGATTACATCTGCAGAAAGGAAAGGCAAGACAGATAAGACAAAGGAATAACTCCTTTATTACTAAAGGGAGTCCTTAAAAACCAGTTGATGCACAAAATCCTTCAGATGACATTTTGCTATCTTCAAACGTGAAGGACCTACATATATTGATATGTATATATTGTAGCAAATGCGGAAAAAATACATTTGGGTGATATTCAGGTTAAAATAACAACAGAAGCGGGCTGGGGAAAAAATGAAAAGGAAACGGACACAATCCTCCATGTTAGGGGACTAAAGTCCATCACCACAGAAACCGTCTTAATATCAAAATTTGAATCAGACTCAAAAGGGCTCTGTAGGGGAGAAGATAATCATTTATATGCCTACTCAGAAGCGTAACAATAACGATATGTCGGAGTGGACTTCTATTGATTCCCGCTAAGCTGCACAAACTTTTCAAGCAGTGAAATATTGAAACTAAATCAACCTGAATTTCAAGAGGCTCTCAGTCTGTTGGTATATGATGGGGTAGAAAACCTCCTCATTTTCATAATTAGACTTCAAAAAGTGGTAAAAACAGAAAATATTCATCTAATTCATAGAAGGTAGATGGGCAGGACTTGGCCATATCCACAGTTTTCATTTTCACAAAAGACCCTATCCAACCCAAAGCTCGGTATAGGAGGGGAGGGTCCGGCGTATATGTTAACCATTCAACCTACGATTCATAATCACTTGCATTTTGAAACCTTATTCACTCAATTTTCATCTTCTCTACGAACCAAAAAGAGGAAACATTTAACCCAAGTATCCCCCGTTTCCCTCCAATCAAACAAAAATGTCTTTAGTATTACTGCATCATATTACATGAATTAATCTTTGTAGTGTCCCGGTAATTGCAAAACTTATTGGACTTGTAGTAAACTAAATAAAGCTTCATATCATTAGAAAATAAGCACCTTGAACTTGCCAACTCGCTTTCTGAAGTAGGTATTGATGGTGTTGACTCGGAAATAATTCTGCTTCCTTGTTTAGACTCATTAGAAAAATCAGCACTGGGAAAAGCTTTATTGACTTTTGGCTTAGATGTGGGTGAGTGACTTTCACGAAGAATGTTCCCATCTGACCATGATCTTTTGAAAAACGACCTAAACATGCAAGCCAATAGTGTGAGTGCTAAATCGAACTTGCCAGCAGCACATCATATATGATAATGAAATTATTTACACCTCCATAAGAAAATTTGCTAAGTAGATATTGGAAGGTTAAATTATTTGGTTAATTAGCAAATCACCCTCTTGTGGTTTTTGGTTTCGGACCATGTGGTTCAAAGATACATACATCACTCCTTACTCCCTAGTGATGTCAAGCCCACTGACTCACAACAACCCATGCTAAATGAATCATACGCCAATCAACAAAATGAGATGAAACTAAAGCATGCAATATTAACACGAAGAACCAGATCAAATGTGGTTACCCCCGTGAACGTCCTATGGTTCATTTTTATAGTACCCACTAACCAATATTGTATTAGACAAAAACACCTGCCATACTAAAATAATTACATAAAATGTAGTTAATATGTTTAATCCAATGGATAGTTCATCTTAATTAGCTTTATGTGAAGGGAGAAAAGCGTAAACTGTATATGGATGAAGCAAGAGGGGGCCACCAAAGAGGAGACAAGAGACTCGGAATACAAAATATTCTCCCCCACTCTTGCTTTTTTTCTTTTTTTTTTTTTTTTTGCATCAACTTTTTCTATGCTGTTTGGCCTGGTTTGGGAATGTTTTTGGAGGAATTGATTGGATGGTTAGGATTACACTGTTCATGACACTGTAACATGTCATTATCCTATGTTTGGGAATGGTGAGAATTTATCTGTGTAATAGAATCCATGAAACGGTTGTGTGCTTCCTGTTGAATAAGGGGATAGTCTGCCATTGACTACAACTAGGTACATCCATCCAGTCTGATGTCAATAGTCCTAGATAAATTTTCAGTAACTGAACTGAAAAAAAGTGAACACCTACCAAAATGTATGCTGGTGTTCAGTATTCTAGCAGATGCATAGTATTATCATTATTAACTATACCTTCCATTGTCATCAAGAATTGATTGTCCATTTCTTCCGACGTTGTAATGCTCGTATGGGTCAAGCTCCCAGATGTCGGGTTTATCTGGTTGAGGTTGAAAATGCCCTAAGAATCTGCACATATATGCTCATGCAAATCAGTTAAATAAAGTGAAATTTTGGAGTACAACCAAAATAGCAATACAATAAGCACGGCGGGGGGTGGGTAGACTATCTACCCTGTTAGAGAGAAATCTTCCAAATTGATCTTGCCTATGTATATAATCTTAATAGATACATAAAATCTCAAGGTGTATCTAAACTTGTGGGGAATACCAACTCACACATTAATCGCATTTTGTTTCTGGGTGTCCATGTAAGCATTGCTGTAATATCTCTGCAGAGTACGAAAAAATTCTTGGGACTGTGTTGCTGCTTTCCACTGGCCTCTTCTCTCAGAAAATATCTATAATTAATTAAAAAAAAATCAAAAATGTCAATAGATGCATTATCAAGTCCTAACTGAAAACAAAAAATGGCTACATAAGTACCCCTCCTTTAACTATCATAATAAGCCTGATCACTAGACTATATAGAAATTTAGATACTTATATAAATGTATAAATCAATATACTCTGTACTTCGACATTTTTTTTAGGAGAAAAACAAGATTTGGCATTGGGATAAGTCAAAAAGTTGTTTCTGCATTCAACCTTTATACCAAAACTCGCATTATAAAGAGAACATGTGTGGTATACCTCCATCTAACTATTTAAATGATAAAATAGGATGATATATATCATAATTCATCTAACGGTTCCTATAATTTTTTTAATTCATTGATTATTTAATATTCAGTTAAATTAATAAAAAAAATTGCAGCCCCAGGTTTATCAAATTGTAAAGGTTTTATTGCATATCGAAAATATAGAACATAATAACACATTAGCTACCTTGTTGTGAGCAGCAGATCCACCATACTGGTGTGCAAGAGTATCACCCATTCTCTCATAAAAGCCCATCAACTCCTCAGCCAAAGGATCATCAAGGTCCATCTTCTCCGAGGTTGTTACTCCTAAGGCACAAAGCTGATGCCCTAAAGCAGACAAACCATATGCATATTGCGCAACATTAGTCCGATCCAAACAATCTATGCAATTAGTCCGAAGCACTCCCTTTTGGATCTTTAGTGGCTTAACAGAAGGATTAGTGATACCGATGCTATTGCCTCCACTAAATTTTCTATCTGAGTTATCTGAATCCTCAGTCTCGTCATCATTATGCTTCTCACTTTCAGTGCGAGAAGATGTTGAGGTGGATATGCCAGGAACAACAAAATTCCTGTGCCCAGAAGCAGTAAAAACTCCATTTTAGTATATATATACACGTTCATAATAACACAATACATGTCTTCTTTGTTAGTGGTTACTGCAATTATTCCATTCACCGTGTTTGGACATGTACTTTTCTTTACAGCATACTTGAAACAATCAAGACATTAGTTTCCATCCAAAACTGTGAGGATGTTAAATTACAGAAAAACAAGCAGAACATCGTAGACATAGTTTTGGCCACAGTACCTCCACTAGAAGTGCTTAGTGAAAAAAAAATTCATTTGGTTTTTCTATTGATCAATGCTGTTGTAACAAAAATAGAGCCACCAGCTAAGCTATCCCGACCATTCTAAATGTAGCATTCCATCATCATTTTATAAGAGTATTTAAATCCAAAACTGCCCAAAAAAATGTCTCCCATGCCGAAAATCACAAGTGTAAAGAATCCATAAGCCCCAACAGAAGACATCCTAGATTATTGTTGTTACAACATTCCAATAAAATGTGCACTTCATTGCTAAGCATAAAATAATCGTCAAAGAAAACAGTTTCAATTATATTCGATATGGAATAAGGGACTCACTCAAAACTGGGCCATTTAAGATGCCCCTCTGATAGCATCTCGGGTGTGGCTTGATAATAGAAGAACTCTGTCAGCGTCAAAGCGTATGCAGCCACCTTTCTCAATTGTAGTAAAACATTTGTAGCTTTACTGATGAAAATCAGGGAGAGGTAATAAACATAAATCAGATCTTTTGCAAAAATAATCAGGTAGTATAGAAGATAAATGTCACATACCTGCGAGAATGTTTATGCAAATCCCAGTGAAGAAATTTAAGCCGGTTCTCTTCAGATAGATCTTTATTGATAACTTCAATAGCATTAGCGAACTCCGCACGTAGAATGGATTCTCGAGGCTTCTTTTCATTTGTCTGTTGATGGAAAAAAAAAATTCTGGTGGATTACATAATTGGTTGAGAAGTTTTAGGATAACAAGCTCAAAAAACCTTTTTACTTGATTATGGTCATCCTTGTCACTATGGTTTAAGCTTCTTAATATATATATATATATATATATATGTGTGTGTGTGTGTGTGTGTGTGTGTGTGTGTGTGTGTGTGTGTGTGTGTGTGTGTGTGTGTGTGTGTGTGTGTGTGTGTGTGTGTGTGTGTGTGTGTGTAAAAGAAGAAAAAAACCCAATAAAAGTCATCTATTTCAGCTAAAACACTAGAATGCAAAAGCTAAAATTGTAAAATTCTCTTACCTTAATCAAATTTAATATAATAATAGGATTCCCATATCTACTGGCAAGATTTTCAAAATGAAGTCTGGTAGCCTCATATGTTTGGTCTCTCCTTGACACTGGAAAGCAGAAATACAAACTCAAGACTCAGATGAATAGAAAATCTTTTGGCAGAAACAGAAAAAATATAACTTATGTAATGCTCAAACGTACATATGATATCTGGCTTAATATTTAGGCGGGAGGTCTCCTGTGACCAGAACAGTGGTATTGAACCACGATTTTGGACCACAGAACTAATTTGCATGGGTAGTCCTTCAGAAACATCCTCAACCAAAATCTGTTCAGTCTCAACATCATTTGCCACTCTGCCCGTCTCATTGACACCTCGTTTCAGATACCTACATTAATAGATTTTTGAGCTTTGCATCCATGGCATAAAAGAATGAGAAAAAAAAAACGATCCAAAAACTCTCCACTGACAAGTTTAAAATACAAACAGACAATAAAAGAAAATGAACGGAATGAAACAACCACGTTAACGATGACAAAAAAATAAAAAATGAAAGGAAGATAGCGCGCTGAGTTACGCAACAAAGTACTAACAAGTAATGCGTTTGAATGGCAAAAAGAAACCAGTTGTCGACTTTAAATATTGCATTTATATTACGCAGTTGACATTTTTGTTCCTATATTTGGAAATTGAGGTTTATTTCGGAAATCCCAAAGAGGAAATATGAGTCGTGCATTTAAGAAAGAAAGAATATATACGATGTACACTCTACCTAATCCAAAATTACTTCTCACATTCAGCTAAAAAAGGATAGAACCTTGGCTCAGGAATAGCCGTTAAGAGTTATTCATGTCACACCATTACTTTAAGGTGATGATGTTTTGGGCAAAAATGAATTTGATTTTAAAGAATGGATCCTATTTTGAGTTGTATCAAGATGAATATGCGATAAATAAAATTATAGTAGGAAGAATAGCTGAAAGTCAGAGACGTGTTGTCTCTTAAAATTTCAAAAATATTCTGTGTTCCATGTTGGGTGTCTATGATGTATCACAATTGGTCCCACAAAAGATGCATCAAGCATACAATCAACGTATTTGTAAAATAAATCACCAGCTAAAAAAAATAGTAGTTAATCTGATAAGTAACATTTACTATTTTTTGCCACATTTACAATTGCGCTTACCTGGTACCAGCATAATGTCGTGAACGCCTAGCAATTAGAGTCAGCTTGAGATCCTTTCCTGATATAGAAAGTTTAGCCTGGATTCATCAAGATAAAGAAATCAAGATGAGATTCTTAACACTCGCAACTAGCAATATGACAAATCATAGCATTAATAAGACATGGAACAACTAGAATTGATATCTTCATGAATGGATAAACGTCCAAACATTAGGCCTCTAAATATAGCAACCTCACCTGCTTAAAAAATCCATAGACCAAAGCGACGGTCCATATAGTATTTTGAAGAATGTTTCGTATTCCGCGAGTAAGAAACTCATTCCAGACAAACATAGTCTCGTACAAGACTTGCCCTGTCTCGTTCTCAGACATGTTTCTCTGGAGACTTCTCATCACATGGTAGGAGTAACTAAAGTAGAAGTCCTTTGTAAGATCCACCATGCACAAGAGCTTCTTGTATCTATTGACAAACAAATGGTAATAGTTCATAATACATCCAAGCAAAAAAATTCTAAAACGCAGATTGAAAAATAAAAATAGCAAAGAAAAAATGACATATAACGAAACTACCGTGTTCACATCAGCTAAGCATAAGAAAAGTTAGTTGTTATAAAATATATAAGAACGAGAAAAACTTGAAAGCATGAAGGTTTCCTCAATCTACACAACTAGAAATGGAAATAATCCATCCACATTATGCATTTCAGCAATATGATCACAGGAAGATGTAATAGTACATATTAGTTATAAGAGGAGTTTTGTGCTGTAACATTATTTCCCCACATGAATCAAACAAAACTTTAAATGGCACATTTGAATGAACTGAAATTTTATCAAGCATTCACTAATATTCTTCTTTTTTGGCCTGTCTATATGCTGGTTATAAAAGTTGTTTCGTGTTGTAACGACATTTTCCCGGATGCATCAAACTAAATATTAACCTGACAGTTCAAGGAATGAAATTTTATCAACCGTTCACTGACATTCTTCTTTTTTAGGTGTTGACGAAGCTTATTAGATACATCTTACTAATCCATTGTGAGTTACAAGATGCTAGATCTTATTTTTAAAATAAGCTAGTGTTTTGATAAAACGAGATAGACCTTAATAGATGTTGATTTTGTCTTAAAAAGAAAAGGAAAAAAAACGAACTCCTAACTATTTTGAATGAGCTTATAAGACCTACATCTTAGTCTAGAGATATCAACATATTGTCAACACATCAAAAATATGAACATATAGAGATTGGGGACTGTATAGCAGCTAACCTTTTTTTTTTAGTTTCTTCAGTCTTTATTTCCAGGTTTTATGAAAAGTAGGCAAGTGTTCGAGATCAATAAATAGACTCATGAGTGACGTAAGTATGAGAGATCACGCCTACCCCACCCCATCCCCAACCCCCCCACACACACACCAACACACTTTCTTTTACTTACAGATGTACCACTCATATTTCGATTCCAAACCCATTGACGGTCTGCTAAAACTATCAAATCAGCAATGTCTTCCCAGACACAATTATCTGATAGAAAATAAAGTTTAACCAGATAAAGTCATTATCCAACTTACTTGACCAGGAATACATGTAGTTTGACCAGACAAAGTCATTATCTGATAGAAAACTATCAAGTTGAATATGTACAAGGCAGATTCGTTTTAATTCGTTAACTTTTGTGGCATAAGTACTGTAAATAGACCAAATAGTCATTTCTACATGAAGTCTTCATGGAACTACATGAACCCCCCTTGAACGGAAAAGACCCAACATAATAATATTCATTCTAAAACAAAACGAGATAGAAATGATTAATAGACCTCTCATCCCAATATTGTTAGAACATTTTAATAAAAGCTGACCCTGAAAATAAGAAAAGACAAAATAGTGGTGCAATATCTTTCCTCCAAACTCAAAAAATGACACGTTGAACAAGCAGAAAGGCTATAACCTGTCCTCCTTCTTATAGTCAACCATGCTGGATCTAACTGCTGAATTTGGCAGGGGAATTATCTCACTTTTGGAGATAGCATATACATTGTGACCACAGATTGCACCAATCTGCCTCCTCTTTGTAATGAGCAACATGTAATAAGGCCCTAGAAATTTAATGAATCCTGACAAAAGAAAGGAAAGAGAATGAGGTTAGACATATTAAAAGCCCCCCTCCCAAATTAAGAAAGAATTAATGATCTACACACCAACAATGCCATAACAAGTAGTAACAAATTTTAGTCCTCCTGTTCCCCTGTTCCCTTCATGTATCCTTCTCAGTAGATCAGAGCACTCCCTTGCAGTATATGTGGTAGAATCTTCACGAATGTTAAGCTCTGACTGTTCCAACCTGTCAATTTTCAAAATCTTCCAGAATGTTCTACTTTTGTCCCTTCCTACCATATAAAAGTTCTGCAACCAAAATTAGACAATCAATCAAATGAAACTGAAAAATCTTGTTTGTAAAAAAGCTAAGAAAGTAAACAAGTTCTTGAATTCTCAAGCGCAGCACATCATGGAGAAGAAAATGGATTATGGAATAAGCCAAACAATCCAACATGCTTCACAATAATTACATTGCTATTAAACGTTTAGCCGGACTTCTCTATCCAACAGATGGCAAACAATCACAAATCTGATATAAAGAGGATATGGTGAATATGTTATCAGAAAGTGCACTGCATCTGCAGTAGCACATATCGACAATCAGACTGTAATGAAAACAAATGAAAACAATAGAGTCAGTGGATACGCTGATACCTAACATAATACGGAAACTTTGTATCCCATTCTTAAATACCTCACACGTGGAAGCTAAAGCGTATATTCAATCTTATTTATTGAAGTAAGCTCCAGTGGAGTTTTTGAGAAAGACAAAAAAAACAGACAATTGTGCAACTAAAATTATCAATCCTTTATTAATCAATGATTTGATTATATCTTAAATTAATAACTACGTATTGAATTCAAATTTACAATATCAGGGAAGTGGAAACCAAAACTCAGGCGACAAAAGAAACATTTATTGCGTATTCTTGACTTAATAAAGCAAATAACAAGAACCTAACAATAACGATTAACGAACATAAGCTTTAAATGTCGTCGGTTAATCTAGAGAAATATCGGTAAGATGACATTCTTTTAACACAAGTATTATACCGATTGAGTCTCGTAGAGTCTGAATTTCTGCATAAACCCCTCGGGAGGCGGCAAAGGAGGAAGGGAAAGTGGAGAATCAGGCTGAACTTCACACTGTTGTTGCTGACCATTTTCCAACACATCCGCCATTGCTTTCGATTATTTCTTAACGATCCCCGAGCCTTGGCTCGGGAATCAATCACTCTGGCATTCAATTTTAATCCAAAATTCGGGTTTACTCTATATCCAAACTTCTAAACCCCGTTATCGCCACCATAGGTTGCTTCAGATATAGCATTCCCCGGGTAAAAAAATCAGAATTCTGAAAACATTTTGACTTTTTTTTTTCCTTCGATTTTCTAATTTCCAAACCCTAAATCAATAACTGTAGATATGTAAATCACAAAAATACAGCCGCTGATCTACCCAAGCTGTGAGATACGACGATTTGATGAAGAAATCGAGTAAAATCAAACCAAAAAACAAAAAAAAAATCCTAAATTATACAACAAAGCTGAAACGTGCCTGTGATAATTGAGATATAGAAACCGAGGTTTCCAAATGGAATTTGAAAAACAAAAAGGAATACGATATATAGAAAAAGAAGATGCAAAATTCTTTCCTGTTTGATGATTATGGTGATGTATAGAAGGAGTTGTTTATAGATTTGGATTGATTCTTAATTTTTTTTTTCTAGAGAGAGAAACACATAGGAGGAGAGAGAGAGAGAGAGAGAGACAGCTTGGATCTGCAGAGGCAAAATGAGAACCACAACTTATATTTAGTTGATGAATAAAAGAATATGCCCTTTTGCTTGCATCTTTTGGAAACTTTGCTTGTTACAAACGTACAACTATTGAGTTTTATTAATTAATTATTTCCCCAACTCTTGTCAATTATGTTTTTTTATCTATTTTGAGAAAAATAAAATGTGTTTGAAATGTAATTTTTTTTTCTTTTCTTTAACGAACGAATCCGCAATCAGCTCGACATGCAAAAATGGATCAAATTTGTGTATGCCGTGCTCTTAATTAACTGAAAAATAGTTAATCAGAAGGATATTTATTGCTTTCTTATGTTTTTTGCTATAAGCTATGCGCCTTTATTGATTTTTTTTATATGTGCGCAACAATCAAAATCGACATACAAAATAGGACGGGGTAATTTAAGGAAATATCTTCATGGTCACAAATTACAATCATGGGGTATTACTATTTCATTTTATTTTTTTCATTAAGATTGATTATAATAATTATTATATATCTATCAAGTCTTCTATTTGAGTTCATAATTAATAAGATGTAAATAGGTTTGAAAGCTGTCTTAGGCACACAAAAATCAGCTAATTTGGATAATTCAATAACAATTTATGACAAATTAAATGGAAATAAATGGCTTTAAATATTAATTACTAAAGTTGTAATGACTCACCTGTAATTTATATCCATTAAGTAACAATTACATAAAGTAGGTCCAGTATTTTTGTGGGTAATGTTGAGTTGTAGATGAACCTATAATATTTACGAGTAATAAATACTCAATATTTGCCAATGTAGTCATCAATTATTATCATTTAAATGTAGGAGTACCATATAATTAATTCATATCTATTTCTACAAATAAATCATTAGTATTATTTGTGTAAAATAAAATTTGTAACTTACCCACACTGTAACAATTTTACTTTTATGGGGTCAATATCGACAAGTTGACCATAATCTAAATAGTTAGATGTAAATTGACCCAAATTAATAAGACAAACCCAAGTCGACAATAATACAGACAATCGGGCCCAAATAAGTATATATGCATAGATACAATATTATGCATTAATTAAATTAAAAATAACTACAGATTTAAGTTTTAACGAACATTCCATGTTTTCCACTATATAAATTTAAATACAACTATGTATAGATTAATATTGAATAATAAGTTTAACTTGGTATGTAAGTAATTAGTATTGACCAGTACTAATATATGTAATTTATATACAAATATTGTCATATCAATATCATTGTGTACAATTATCCATCTAATTTCTTGTGACAACTCATAGGTTACATACAGTACACAATTAATTGTTAAGAAATAGTACAAAACTAATTAACGAAACGTGTTAATTATTCCAATCGATAATTGGCCATCCAACCTTTTTATTTATTATTTTTAATAATTTTAATAAAAATCAAACCAGAAAAAAAAAATGATTATAATAATGGTCAAGGGACGACCTGTTGCAGCAGTCCTCCACGTAACATGGTGCAGCAGAAAAATAAGCTGGGGGATTTTACCAGGTCAGATTAACAACTGAAAAGGTTTTAAGAGATAAGATAAAATAAAATAAATATATATATATATAAATTCTTAATTTTGTTAATTAGGTTTGAAATCATCAATCAAAAGTCATTCAATAATTGAGATTTCTTTATTTTTGGCAATGTGAATGAAATAAGATGAAGATGTGACTTTGAGTTTGAGCCCACGTCTAGAAATTTCAAATTAGATATGCTGGGGTAGTTTTCTCCCGTGTATGATGGTTGTATATAGGGGTTAAGTTGGATCGGATTTTCCAATTTTCGTTGGTTCCGATCCGAAAAGTTCCGATTTTGGAATAATTTTTTTCATTCGGACTTCCGAAATTCCGATGTTCAAAATTTTCCGATTTTTTGGGATTGGAATTGGAATTATATAAAATAAATTTGGAATTTGCGATCCGATATAATTCCGAAATTAATTACGAAAAATTTCGATTTTTTTCCGAAAAATACACCTATAAATAGTATATATTATATAATACTTATTTTCCGAAAAATGCACCTATAAGTTTTGTTTTAGGATTTTGACATAATGAATTGTTGTTAGAAGTTTTATTGGATATTATGATGTGCTTATTTTTATTATTTTTTTGAATTGAAATTTAGTAGCTATTAGTTTTACTTATATCGACGTGGATGTTCTTATTTATTTAAAATTACGAACATTTTAGAAAATTTCTGCTAAGTTTTGAAATTTTAAAGCTTATCTGATTTCTGATTTTTTCCGAAATTCTGAAATTTTCCGTCCTTTTGGAATTGGAATGAATTTTTAGATTCCGAAAATTTTGGAATTGGAATTGATTTTGTAGTTTAGAATTTTTTTTGGAAATTTTCCGAAAAGGCTAATTTCGATCCGATCCATCCGACTTTCCCCCTACTTATTAACCGTATTTTGTTATTCAATGCAAGTAAAAACTAAAAAAAAATAGTAAAATTTAGGGTAAATAGCACTTAACGCCCTTGTGGTTTGGACATTTCGCACATGACCCCCTTATGGTATGAATTTAGGCACATAACCCCCTTGTGGTTTTGACATTTTGCACATGACCCACTTATAGTTTAAAATTAGGCACATAACTCCCTTGTGGTTTTGAAATTTTGCACATGACCCCCTTATGGTACGAAATTAGCATATAACCCCCTTGAATAGAAAATTTGAAAAGACTAAATCACCCCTATCAAGTTAAAATTTCTTATTTTAATTTAAAAATAATTATTCTACAAAATGAAAAGCTTAATGTATTTTTTGTAAATGAGAAATATATTATATTATTGTGTTTTTTCCATTTTACCGCACATATATTTTTTATTTTAAATTTAATTTTCATTCCAACTTTACAGAAATGTATTTTAGATTTTTCCAAAAGAATAAAAAAGATAAAGACTTTGTTAAAGTTCGATAACAACTATAATATAATATATTATATAGAAAATAGTAATATAATAATCACAATTAATGATAATGTTAAAGATTTTCAAATTGATTTTTAAAATCTAATAAATTGCCAATCGTACAATAACTAGTATGTTATATCTTTTATGCTGTAAAATTAAAAAGAACACAATAATATATTATATTTCTCATTTTACAAAAAAGTACATTAATCTTTTCATTTTATAGAATAATTATGTTTAAATTAAAACAAGAACTTTTGACTTGATAGGGATAATTTAGTCTTTTTTAATTTTCTATTCAAGGGATTTATGTGCTAATTTCATACCATAAGGGGGTCATGTGCAAAATTTCAAAACCGCAAGGGGGTTATATGCCTAATTTCATACCACAAGGGGATCATGTGCAAAATGTCAAAACCACAAGGGAGTTATGTGCCTAAATTCATACCATAAGAGGGTCATGTGCAAAATGTCCAAACCACAAGCGGGTTAAGTGCTATTTACCCTAAAATTTAAAATCAAAACTAAAAGAAGGAAACTACAGAGTTCGGGATAATTACACTTTGGTCCCTTATATTTGGCATGATTCCACTTTTGGTCCCCGTTGTCTAAAATGAACAAAATTCACCTCCAAGTTCAATTTTAAACACTTGGTCCTCGTCATTACATGTCCGTTTATAAGTAACGAAAACTCTATTTCGGGGCCAAAATTGAAATTTTAAATTTTGTTGGGGCTGGAAAATAATTATAAATTAAAAATATACTACATATAATTATTTTTTTATTAATATTAAGTATAAATGAAATTTGTTTAGTTAATTTATTTGTTTATTGTTAAAAAATTAATTATAAATAGTATAATTAAAAATAATTTGAATCATAATTAAAATTAATTCGTTTAGTTAATTCTTTTTATTATTAAAAATTTAATTATAGTATAATTAAAATAAATTAAGTATAAATAAAAATAATTCGTTTAGTTAATTTATTTTTTTTACTATTTAAAATTTAATTATAATTGGTATATTTTAAAATTTTAATTATTTTCCAGCCCCAAAGGAAATTTAAAAATTCAATTTTGGTCCCAAAATATTATTTTCCGTTACTTGCTAACGGGCTTGTGACGGCGTGGACCAAAAGTGTTTAAAATTGAACTTTGGAGATGAACTTTGTTCGCTTCGGAAAATGAGGGGCCAAAAGTAAAATTGAACCAAATATAATGGGCCAAAAGTGTAATTTTACCAGAGAGTTCCGAATTCCTCTACAATCTTCTCATATTCTCACTCTCATTCCCGCTCTCGTTGTGTCTCCGATAACCCATCGGCTCCGCCGCCGCACGTGACCAGCGCCACCACCGCCCGTCTCTGGCAGAAAATTCTTATATTCGAAACTGAAGCCCTAGCAAATTTCAGATGTCGGACACTATCCTTACCTCGGAGACATCTTCCAGATCTTCGGATTTCATCTCCAACTCCCGCATAATCTGCCGCGTGTAAGCTCGCCTCAATTGCTATTTCAATTCTCGAATTAATTTATGCTTCTAACTTGCCTTATAGATTTCACAATACTAATTAGTTTTTGTTACTGTTCATGGGGTTTGGTTATAATTTTTCACCTATTTACATTTAGTTAGAATTTGCTTTTGATGTTGCATACTTAAACCAACCCTAACTGGTGCTGAAGCAAATTGGAAATTATAGAATTGGCTATAGTGACCTATTTATGTATCATGAATTTGTATATTCGTAGTTAAATCGATTTTGAGTATCCATTTGATAGTCTACTGGGATTGTAAAGGTTCCGAATAGTATAATATTGCAACTTTCCCGAATGAATGTTAGGCGGGTGTGGAACAAGATTGTTGGGGGTGAAGTGATAATCTTGTTTTGCCGACGTTTTCTTTGTTCACCAACTATGCACCCCTGTTTATGAACATGAACAACTCACTTACTTGTGGTTACAGAAAAGAATCCAGCATCCGAATTATTTGCATCACCAATTACATCGTTTTCGTACTGTACAGATTATGTATGTACCACTGGTGAATAGCACTAGTTAGAGAAAGTATGTTGTTTGCATTTTTGTTCTGTACCCAAAATAACTCCATGAAAATAATATGGTAGCTAAGGAAACGTAGAGCAACTCCTTCTTGTTTATTATCTTCGTGTCCCAATAACTATTTTTTATTAAGCGTCAAATACATTGGTCGTTTATTTGATTTACATTTACTTGACAGTGAGTGAAGTGTTAGAGGGAAAACCTATTTGAAAGGTGAAGTATGGTTAATGCCGGATAACCTACAAACACCACAATTATAATTGTCAAGTATACTTGATTCAGCAATTCTTTTCTTTTTGCAAGGATAGTTCAGTTAGTTGCCATTGCAAACCTAATCTAAGAAGTTTGCTTGAAATCGAAGATCAGTATGCTAATCAATAAGAACTTAATCAGGAAGTTTAGTTTCTCAGTTAGCCTTGACGAATAAGAGTTGGGACTTGGGAGAAGAGAATTGTAACTGTTTTTAAATACTATTTATATTGACTGGTTAGTTTTTTATATCTTTGCAGATGCGAAAAGCAATTTTCCCAGTATAGATGTCCTCGATGCAATATTCACTATTGTTCTCTGCATTGCTATAAGGTATAACTAAATTTTTAAATGATTTGTACTATGAAATGGCTATATATAATACTTGATTTGGATGCATATAAGTGAAATTTGATATTATTTCTAATGCCTTATATTTTCATCCGTGCCTTTTTCTGTTAATGATATTGGCATGTGCTATTTTTTGTAGTCTCATAGTCTTCGTTGTACTGAGTCTTTTATGAGAGACAATGTCATGGGAGAACTGCAACAAACACAACCTGATGAAGAAAGTAAATCGAAAATGCTGGACATACTTAAACGGTTCCATGAGCAAGAGGAG
Organism: Erythranthe guttata; assembly: GCF_056151865.1. Lineage (NCBI taxonomy): Eukaryota > Viridiplantae > Streptophyta > Magnoliopsida > Lamiales > Phrymaceae > Erythranthe > Erythranthe guttata. The sequence continues at coordinate 5,253,192 of NC_142542.1, read as the reverse complement.
ATAGATAGCTTGGATGAAGAGGGTATGCTTATCCGATACTTTCTCATCTCGTAAAGAAATTTACCTCCATAAAATTACATGCATTATGCAAGCAAGCTATTTTCTGTTCATCCAGATTACTTGTCTATGTCTGTAAAATACCACGAGCAAATTTGCTGCATAAAAGTTGTTCCTTACGAGGGTGTTTGATGAATGATCTCATATCTTCAGGATAACTAGTAAAAGAGAAAAAACTTATACCAAACTTGCGTGACTTGTTTATATTTCACCATGAGTTTCTTAAACAATTTTTGCCTCAGCATTATTTAGGTGTTTTTTTTTTTCTCCATGTTACAGTATTCCGTTTCTGTAACAGGATGTTTTAAGTGGTTTAAACTGCATTTGAATAAATTACATACAAAATTCTTGTTCGTGACGCTTAAAGTTGTCCAAACTCAGCGATAAATTTAAATGAAATTTGTCACGAGCCTCGTTCTTTCTTGCACGAAAACTACATTTTTGTATTACTTGCCTGATCTCATAAAGATAGCTTTCTACTCCTGTATGGAATTAAATTTGAATGCCCAGAATCTCCCCGTATTATTTGCTAACTTCCACAATTCTTCAGAGCTGGATTCATCTTTGTCAGAGGAAACAATTCAAAAGATTATTTCTGGTACGCTATATATACATCACTTTTTAGTTTCTCGGTGATAACACCAATCGTTCTGCTCAACTAAGTAAAAAAAATATTTTGCTCTTTATGCAGGTGAGCAGTTAAATTTTGACGATTTATCCACCGAAGAAAAGAAACATTTCCAGAGGGCCATTATCTCAGGAGAGCTCAGCAAATTAATCGAACCGTGGGACCCATGGTGGTTGAAACCTTCAGCCAAAAACATATCACTCACCTCAGACGGAACTCAACGCATCCAAAGAATCGTGAAAGAATATTCCGTGGAATCAGAAAACGACGCAGACAGCGACGAACTGCATGAAGTCCCAGCTGGACCCACAACCCCGTTACATCCAGTTAACAAACTCGTCTCATCCGATCCATCTCCACTACTAGCATTCCACCTCGTCGATATCATCTACAGCTATTGCTTCACTCTTCGCCTATATAACGGGGACTGGAAAACGGACCCCGTGGAATCATCAATAACGGTGCTGACTGTATCTTCTGTTCTGGGCCAAGGTGAACGGCTTACCGAAACGGTGTTGGAAGCTTTATCACATTGCTTGGAACAAACGTGCTCCCCAGAGTACAAGCACGCAGGCGGTTTGCAGTTTGGGTTGAGGCTAATGGATGATGTGGTTCATTTACTTAGTCTGGAAGGCAATGCTTTGGTCTGTCTACTGTGTGATTTGCAGAAGATGATTCAGAGCGGCGAGCGAGGGCTAAAATCGGAAAAAATGAGAAAGTCGAAAAGGGCGGAGTTGAAGGGGAAGCTGAAATCGGTTGACCGGAAAGTTTACTTCATGATGTGTTGGGTGCACGAGCAGCCGTTGGAGGCATGGGCTTCGTTGGCGAGGATTGTCGATATTGAGAAGCGTACAGCCATGGAATATGCAGATGCTAAAAGAAGTGATGCGAGAGTGGTGGAGAAAAAGGAAAGAGGTAAGCCTTTGATTAAGGAGATCCAGTGATTTTCTTTTTTGAAGCACTATTTCCAATTAGCTAGAGGGAGCTCTCTAAATGACAAAGGTGTAAGAACAGAAATACTTTCGCTCTGGACTTGTATATATTTTTTTGTTCAACTTGTACCGCTGACTATTTTATCTCAATTATTTACTGTTGTGTAATTTTGGAAGAATAATTTGAAGGAATATTATCACTACGCTCTGACTTGTTTAGTGGATCTATATTTTCACCGTATATGTTGATCTAACTTGACGTTTACGTAGCACGGAACGGGAAAACGGCATGTGCCAAAATAGAAATACGAGAACTTGGGGAAACTTGTATATATATATAAAGGAGTAAATATGGTATATAAACATATATAAGATTCTATTTATATACAAGTTCTTTATATACATTTTCGCACAAATATATTAAAAATATATATTATTATCAAATATCAATTTGCAATTGATCATTAAATCATGTAAATAATTATGACGGTAAAAAAATATAGTGCCATGCTCTTTGGGGTTAGAACTTTGCTATTTGCAGTTCATACCCCAAAAGCACTTCTCTTACTACAAACCCTCTCCACCCACCCCCACTCTCCAAAACCGAAACATTTAAAAGAATTTTTTTTTTTCCAAAAATTCGAATTGAAGCAAAAACAGGCCAAATTCATCAAAAATTTGAGGTATTTTCAACTTCTAAATGTTTTTATTCACTGGGTAGGAAATTTCGTTTGCAATTTCATGTAAAACAACCCTACAAATCGATTTGTAGGGCTGGTTTTTATTCCAAAATTGCGATCGGTGAACGCCCAAATCAACATTTTTCACGCACGGTTCGGGCATGGAAAATGCTGGTGAACGACCGGTTTGGGCATCTGGTTCGGGAATACGCACCCGGTTTGGGCGTCCGGTTCCGGTTTTGGCGCCCGGTCTGGGCGTTCAGATACAAATAGCATTAGGTTTGAACTACTAATATCATTTTTTTAACTGTAAAAAGTAAGTCCCAAAAAAATATTTGGAAATTCGTTATTCAAACATGTTTCTAAGTTTTTAGAATTAGCAAAATGACCCATAAGGTGTCGGACACGAAACATGTTCGAAACGAGGATACATTAGGAAGCTGAAGTTTACGTCCTACATTGTTTGACATTTAATTAAGTCCCTAATCCTGCTTGCTTCTAATGATGTTTTTATACAACTTGGGCTTAACTCAAATAAAGCCCAATCCAAACAGGCCTTAGTCAACGCAAGTTAATTCATATTCCCGGGCCAAAAATTGCAGGAAGGGTTTGAATTGGGTCTGCAACATATATATAGCCCATCTAAGCCTAATTTCAATTTTTTAATTTATTTAAGAAACCAACGGCCAATCTCATCGTCCGTAGTACTATATAACGATATACAGTAGCAAAAATTCCCCTTCGAAAAATGCCCTAACCGCGAGAAATTGATCAAATTAACCCACCAATCAGTTAATCTGCTCTACTTGTTCAGCGATGTCGACGAAGTCGACGAAGCCGACGAAGCGTAATCCTAAGGAGAAGACCGTTCGCCGCCCCCAGTGCGTATTGCCGTCAATTTGCTTCATTTTTTTTTTAATTCAGCTGCAATGATTTGATACCTTGTTTTGGTTTGGTTTCAAATTCTCTTGCTGATGTTCGTTGATCTAGTTTTTATTTTTGGGTGTGCTGTTATGGAAAATTTGAGTTCTTTAAATGCTTACGAAAATTTTATTTTCTGGTGTTAGTTTTTTTGATAGTGTGAATTGAATTTTTTCAGTAAAGAGGAGAAGCCGGAGGAGCCCGAACTTCCGAAATACAGGGACCGAGCGAAAGAAAGGAGAGAAGATCAGAATCCTGACTATGAGATTAATGAGTTGACATCCTTTCATGCTGTTGCTCCCCCGGGAAATGTTGATCTCTTGTGAGATACTGCGCCACACCATATTTACTCATGCTTACGGATATTTTTCGATGATATATTTGTTGTAGCTGCATTTAATTACATTTTTTTTTCTAGGTCTGCTGATGCACAAAAGTTATCTATTGAGAAGAGCAAATATCTTGGAGGTATGAGTTCTTAGATGATTAGCTAATATCTAGTTATACTTATTATTATCATCTGAAAATCAGCTCTTATGGGAACGTGTGTGTTATAACTTTGCTTTATTTGTATGGATGCTGAGTTTTTGGAGTGACTTCTGGACTCTAGGAGATAGGGGTTTTCTTTGTTATTGTTGTTAGTATGGGTGTGCCTGTTGGTCTCTCTCTTGATTATATTTGGTTTAGAGCGTACCTATTTGAATTATATTTCTAAAGATCCTATTTATCAACAAGATAGTTGAGCGAGTATATTGTATTGCTATCAAGAAGACAAGAACACTGTGCTACTCTTTTGTTTAAATCAATACTGCTATCCCGCATCACGCAAATGATTATGGATTACTAAGCTACCTTTGCTCCAACTAGTTCTCAATGTCAACAGCAACCAATATTTTCAATAGATTACTAAGCTACCTTTGCTTGTTACACTTTCATGCCTAGTTATCCTTCATCCTGCTAAAGCTGGATTCTGTTTCATGAAATTCAACCCTTTTTTTCTTCCAAATGAATTGAAACTTTTAAATATAGAACGATGGAGTATGCTGTGTGTGTGGGATGAGAGTTCTTTTTTAACTGACCTTCTGTCACGCTTGTGTTGTTTTAACTAGCTTAAAAATAAGCTTATCTCATCACTTCGATGATCTTACTTTTGAATGAGTTTTGCCTTTTAGCCTGCCACACTTGAGGTGCTCATTTAATTCTAGAATCTCACTTTTTCGGAAAGGATTTCTGGATGGTAGTTAGTGAAAAAGATACTTGAGTCCACAAGCATCTTAAACGTATGCAGTGTTCTATCTTACCGCGATGAGTCTAGTGCACATGTTTCATCATTTTTACGAGCTTAATTATTAGCTAACTTTTTTTTATTCAATATGCTAAGTATCAATAAGCTATAGAAGAGCCAAGCATGATTGGGCTTGAGCTGCTTAATGCATCATCCTGGTGTTATATATTACACGGATCTGGTGCGGTTGGTCAGCAAATACTCTTGCAGCTTTAGTTCAGATTATATTCTTTCAAAATTTTGAATGATGGATATATGCTAATTACATTTATCTATACCTGCAACTCTTATATGCAGTAATGCATTTGAAACAAAATTAATTTTCTAATATAGTCTCCTATTTCATTTTTTTGGTCTATTAGTGAACTTAGTGCTCATTTCCATCATTATGAAAAACCCTTGCCAGTTTTCAATTCTTTGTTGATAATCATGTAACAATGATTCTTGAGTTCAGATCCTTTTTTTTTCCAAAGAAATTCTCTTATGGGTGGATTATGTTTCTCAGGTGACGTTGAGCATACACATTTGGTCAAAGGGTTGGATTTTGCTTTGCTTAATAAAGTGCGAAGTGAAATAGACAAGAAGCCTGATGGTGGAGATGAGATTGATGGGAAATCTAAGTATGTAACTCTGTTTTGATTCCGTGTTTGCAGAATTTGGCTGTACATATTCTTAGATTTCTTTTCTACTTGTTGATTTGTCTTATAGAATCTGCTTACTTTGGCTTGGTCACATCTTATATTTCTTTTCTGCTTGCTGGTTCTCTTTGGAAACGTGCTTAGTAAACTTAATTCATTTTTTGTATTGTAGTAAAAAAAATTACCTTTTTATATGAGTATGACAGGAAGCCTTTCTATAGAAGTCTGGCAAACTGTTCTCAATTTGCTAATGAACGTTGTTCTATTTCTTTTTTAATTGTTTTAGATATGCCAATGGATGAGATTTTATTTTATCCATTTTTTGATATAAATATACTGCCTGGGTACTTTTACGTTATTGATCGTGTGCATTAAGAACATCTCTTCTGTGAACTACACAATGAGATTTTATTTTATCCATTTTTTGATATAAATATACTGCCTGGGTACTTTTACGTTATTGATCGTGTGCATTAAGAACATCTCTTCTGTGAACAGAGGACAAAAGGATGATCAACCAGTAACCTTCCGTACTCCATCAGCAAAGGTGTGTAGTTCATTTGTCAAAAGTTTAAGGGTTGCTACATGATATATATTCTCTGAAATAATATTTTTTTGTTGTTGAACAGTCTGTTTATCAGTGGATAGTCAAGCCACAAACTACAATCAAGACCAATGAAATGTTCCTTCCTGGACGAATGGCTTTTATATTCAACATGGTGAGGTCTAATTTTTGTGTGAGCATTTGTAGCTAGTTCTGTATTCAACAATATAACGTTTCTCTTGAATTTCTTATTTGATGAACTATCTTTCACTAGCAACACTTTAAATTCTATAATTATTTCTTAAAGATAAAGAAGAAAAGAGTTATCCCGAGACCTTCATAAACCATCTATAATTGGTGAATTGTGAGTTTAGTTGAACTGACTGCTTGATCACCACACGTTGCGATGCTTTAAGCTCGATATGTGCTATTAGCTCCTTTTCAGTCATTCATTTTTTTGTGCTTGATCATTCAGCGTACTTGTTATAACATCAGACATTGTGAAATGACTTGGTCACACTTCTGCTTAATATTCTCATATAGAAACAATGCGTGCGCATCAGAGCTTAAATATTTTACCTTCTCTTTCTCAAAGAAGTTGCTATGTCAGCTATTTCTGATAAAAGTAACTGTATTGATGTATGCAGGAAAATGGATTCTCTCATGATATTCCAACAACTGTCTACAGAAGTAAAGCCGATTGTCCTGTCCCTGAGGTTGTTTATTTTTTCCTTATTTTTCTTTCTTATGTCATTTCTGTTCGTGCATTTGCTCTGTTGATGGTTGTGTATGAGAGTTATTTATCCTTTCTTTCCAGGAAATGGTAACCGTAAGCGTTGATGGATCAGTTTTGGATCGGATTGCTAAAATAATGACTTATCTCCGCCTTGGGTCGTCAGGGAAAGTTCTGAAAAAGAAAAAGAAAGACAAAGATATAAAAGGTGCTTTTAGTATGCATATGCAGAACACTGGTTCAGATTCCTAGTTTTTTAGGCTTATGTTTCTAGTGTGGAAATTGATCCTTCTAGTTCGCTATCGACATTTCATCTTGAAATGTCATGATTTTGACGTGCATTTTAAATACTTAAGCTCTAGTAAAGGTGATTCAGAGCTTGATTGGAAAAAAGATGTAGGGCAGAATACCAACGAGGAAACAATATTGGGTTTATATATATATATATATATATATATATATATATATATATATATATATATATATATATATATATATATATATATATATATATATATATATATATATATATATATATATATATATATATTCATATTTCCTTCACAATTTCTGTGTATGTTGTTTGTGTTTTTGTTTGTTTACTTATTGTGATTTCCAATCTCAGTCTTTTTGGCCTTTCATTTCATATACATGTTAACAGTCCTGTTCTGTTATGGCATTTATCATACAGGAAAAATTCTATCCTTTTCTAATGTGTATGAAGATGATGAGAGAGTCGTGAAATCTGATTCTCGGACGAATCAAAATAGAGGGGAAATCCTACCACCCCCACCCCCACTCCCGCTGCCACCCCCACCACCACTTACCAAAAAAAACCATCCCGACCCAAAAGAAGATCAAGAATCAACTGCTTTTAGGCAGGTGGAGGAGGATATTTTTGTCGGTGATGGTGTAGACTACTCTATTCCGAGTAAAGATATGAGCCAAAGCCCAATTTCAGAAGACATGGAAGAATCTCCTCGTAAGGAGAAAAATTCCTATTTTGCTGAACCTGCCTATGGCCCGGTTCGACCGCCTGAGTTGTCTCATGATTGGCAACAACAAGCGGTGAGTGAATCTCCTATTTTTGCTTTTAGCTTTAGACGATTTTTTTTCCCCATCGTTAAATTATACCATCCTTTTTCTTCTTCAGAATGAATACGATGCTATGCAATCACAAGCAATGGCTGGCAACTACGGGGGAGAGTGGCAGAACTACCAGTATGCCGAACAACCGGCTTACCCCGAACAATACCTCCAGCCAGATATGCAGTCTTACGATATGCAAGCAGGACCCACCGCCATACTGGACCCACACTTGATGACTCAAGAAGAGAAAGACAGAGGCTTAGGATCCGTGTTTAAGAGGGACGATCAACGGCTTCAACAACTAAGGGAGAAGGACTCTCGCGAGAAGGACCCTAATTTTATATCCGAGAGTTACTCCGAATGCTACCCTGGTTACCAAGAGTATAACCGTGAAGTTGTTGATAGTGACGAGGAAGGTGATTTGTCCAAAATGGATATGGGTGGACGGGTAAGTATCTTTTTCTACTATCTCCGATTATTTGACAATGTAAGTGATTATTTTTTTATTTCTTATTAATTTTTTTATAGGCGAAGGGGAGGCTTCATAGGTGGGACTTTGAGACGGAAGAGGAATGGGCGAAATACAACGAGCAGAAGGAAGCGATGCCTAAAGCTGCGTTCCAGTTTGGTGTGAAGATGCAAGATGGGCGTAAGACGCGCAAACAGAACAGAGACCAGAAAATCACAAACGACCTTCACAAGATTAACAAAATACTTGCCAGAAAGAAGGCTGAAAATGGTGGCGACCAAAACGATGATGACAAGGCGTACGATGATGATTCCCATCCTGGAAAGAAGTTAAGAATATGATGGTGTTGATGATTTTACGGTCTGTGTCGAATGTGCGGAAAAGGTGCACCACACCACACACACACCCATGTGGGTGTGTGGGTGTTGTGTGCCAAGTGGAGGGGTGGATATACCAGGCGCATTGTCGATGTTGCCAAAAGGTGCACTACGCACACCCGTGTGGATGTGTGTGTCGTGTGCATAAGTGCATCGGGTGTAACATCGACAAGATTTCACGATTTCACTCGATACTCTAGTGTGATGTAGTCCCTTGTGACTTAGTTATATGTATTTAAAGATTACCCTTGTTGGCCAAATTTGATGTTGTTTATCTTCTTGAGGTTTGTATTGGATTGAATTTTTGGAAATTTTGAATCATGTGCTTTAATGTTTTATAGTATTTATTTATATATCATTAATAAGAACAAATATGAAAAATGATGAATGCAATATTAATATACTAAGGGCTCCTTCGGTTACCAGTATTGGAGTTCAGTTTCTTAGATTCGATTTTCTATTAAATTTGTTAAAATTAGTTATTATATGAATTTATAAAATAATAAAATATGATTTTAAGGATAAAATTATATTTTTCCTTTTTAGTCATCCCTATAAAATTAATCTTGGGGAGGGGTGCTACTAATTTAGTGAAATATTAGCATTTAATAGCGGACTTTGAATTTAGTAGCTGGTTTGAAAAAGTGTGAATCTTATCACCGGACATATTATTAGCCCCTACTATACCTTATAGCGGTAACCGAACGAGCCCTAAAAATACGAAGAATACCAAAAAGAAAAGAAAAATCAAAGTCAGACATATATAAATTGAATTGAAAAAAAAAAAGAATTATAAATTATAATTAGTAATGAAAAGCGTAACCAGAAACGATGTCGTGTCGACCCTTTCCTTTCAAGCTGGGTCATCACCGAATATTCTTCACAAACAGATACATCAGAAAACCTCCTAATAAATTGGCAAACCCCCCAACAAAAAAAAAAATAAAAAAAAAATTCAATCGTCGCGGATTTTCCTCGATTACCCGATAATATCATTCAATTCAAAATCCCTTTTTTATTTTTGGCGAATATATTCATTGGTTTTCCTTTTGATTTCCCGTGCCCAGCTCCGGAAACCCTAGTACGCCAGCCTTGCTGCATCCGTACGAATTTCTCATCTCCTCCGCCCTTCGATCACAACTGTGTTCCTGATTCTCGTATTTTGTAGTTTAATTTTTAGTTATTTAGTATCTGTGAATACGGAAATATTGTTTCTTTTGATCGCATGTTTCTCCCGTGCCTTGTGAATTATGGATTGAAGTAATTTGCTTTAATTAATCATTGAGTTATAAGGCTTGTTCGTAGTTAATTTTTTATTTCATTTTTGGCTTATTTATGATGGCTTATTTTTAGCATGACTGTGTTGTGCTTGGTGATGTATGTACTCGTCTCCATTGTTTTAACAACGGACTTCGTATTAGAAATTGGACTTGTAAATTGATATTTATTTAGCTTTGCTGCAGTTATATCTCTTTATTTCGCTTACATTAGAATTCTAGACATTCCTTTCACGTTTTAAATGTATGTTTTCTTATATAGTAGAACCTCGATAAATCGATTAAATAATAGTTTCTCTCGGTCCTGACTCGGTGAAAACGTGTTAAATTATTAACTTGATAATTTAATAATTCGCTAAATTAATAGAATTTCCCTAGTCTCGACTGCATTAATTTATAGAGGTTAACTGTATTATATGTTATTCTCTTTTCTTTTATCTAGGTCCTTATTCTTGCACGATTTGTTGTCTTATCGGGCGGGTCATGATTTATGGCAGCATCAGAAGGAAAAGTTTCCTACTCCTCGCTTTCCAATCTGGAAAAGGAGAACAACAAATTTACGTATGTAGACGACTTTGATGACACTACATGGGCTGCGCAAGAGGACCATGATTCAGAGGAATTGAATAAAAAAATATCATACCCATTTCTTCCTGATCCGGACGATATTATGGATGGAGGTTATGACTCTGGTGAGGATCATTACCCCTCTATACCAAGAAATGGCCCGCCCGAGGTGAACTTGAAAAACGTGATGAGTGGCATATTCGCAATTCTGACTGGGCGCAATAAAGATAATTTAGGTCTTAGTAATCTTCCCCAATTGCCAAGCTCGAACGTTTCGTTTCTTGGATCTGCAAAGAATGGAGAGACGTTCTTGCACTCTTCAGTTTACATACCGAGTGCTCCACCACTTCTTGAGCCAAATGCTTCTAATTATAATGCTTACAAAGACGTGTTGGAAGCCGAACCTCCAGAGTGGCTTCCGGATAGTTCTACGACATCTTGCATGCAGTGCAATGCACCCTTTACTGCACTGACTCGAGGAAGACACCATTGCCGCTTTTGTGGAGGTATCTTTTGTAGGGTTTGCTCGAAAGGAAGGTGTTTGTTACCTGCTAAGTTTAGGGAGAGGAATCCACAGAGGGTGTGTGACACGTGCTATGATAGGCTTGATCCACTGCAAGGTGTGTTGATCAATACCATCAGTAATGCTGCACAGGTGGCAAAGCACGATGTTATGGACTGGACTTGTTCAAGAGGGTGGTTGAATCTTCCTGTCGGTTTGTCCTTGGAGCATGAAATATACAAGTCGTGCAATACATTGAGAAGCTTTTGCCAGGTCCCTTTCTTACCCTTTCATATAATTTATTTTAATTCCAATTGCAACGTTGTTTTTTTGCTTTCCTTATTATTAACTTCGTGGATGAAAATCTATCCTTGTTAACTGAAAAGCTACTGTCGTTATACAAAGTGAAATTTAGAGAAGTACACTGAACAGGTAGCTAGGTTAAACCCTGAGAAGTCCATCCCTGCCGCTGTTATGAAAGGGGCGAGAGGTTTAGCAATCTTGACAGTTGCTAAAGCTGGTGCACTAGTTTCTTACAAACTGGGGACTGGCTTGGTTGTTGCCCGAAGGTCAGATGGGTCGTGGTCCGCACCATCTGCCATACTTTCCGTTGGTTTGGGATGGGGTGCCCAGGTACGGAACAATTTTTCAGATTTGGCATTTATATTGAATCATTTCCTTTATCATGAATTGGTTGTAACTTGCAAACCAGTATCTTATTGCATTGTACTAGCCAGTTTTGAGTCATAAGTGAGATTCTTGTGCTCCACACTATTGATCAAGAAACGGTCAAAAATAAGTATAGATTATGTTGACTCCTTATTTTGTTGATCTTAAATGGATTTTACTGCCAGCTTATAATGTTTTCATTTGGAACTTGGAAGTTTAAATTGAAAACATACTTTGTCAATTTCTGCTTCTCCCCTTGTGTATAATTTATTAATTGTGCTTATTGTTGCAGTTTGGAGGTGAACTCATGGATTTCATAATTGTGATGCACGATGCTAGGGCTGTGAAAACATTTTGCAGTCGCATGCATTTTTCTCTTGGTGCGGGTTGCAGTGTCGCTGCTGGACCAATTGGGAGAGTTGTAGAAGCAGATCTGAGAGCTGGAGAGAAAGGTTCTGGCATGTGCTACACCTATAGTTGCAGCAAAGGTATTATGTTTTCACTATATTTTTTAACATATTTGAAATAGCTTCAATATGAAATATGGGTACTTTTTAGTTTGTGGGTTGCTAATAAGAAAGTTAACAGTAGCAACATCTGGAAAACTTCTGAAACTAACTTGTTATTTTAGTACGGATATATGTTTATTGCTTTGACATGCCTTTATATATATCAAGGATAAACAAGATGGATGGATGTGTTGCAGATGTGATGTTTTCGTGTTTTTTGACATGTATGACAGATGACATCTTAATAATTTTTTGGGCAAATTTCGGTCACCCCCACCCCCCTGAGGTAAGCCCAAATTATGAGAAAGCCCCTCATGTTTGGATAATGACAACCACCCCTTCAACTATGTATTGTCTTACGAAAAAACCTCTCCTTCAGTAGGTAAGTTTGACACCATAAAGGTGGACGTGTAAGACAATACATGGTTGAGGGGGTGGTTGTAATTACCCAAACATGAGGTTTTTTTTTTGTTATTTGAGCATACCTCAGGGGGTGGCCGTAATTTGCCCTAATTTCTTTTATGTTAGATTTCTCAAAATAGAATGCATATTTGAAAGCCATTAGTATACTCCAGCGTTCCGAAGATTATCTAGTTTAACTCGACAAGGAGTTTTAGAAAGTTGAAGAAGTGAAAATTTAAAGTATATATTCACATCTTGATTAAATTTGACTCGAAGTGATTATTATACTCCCACGTAAATAGTCACAAAATTGACTTGATTAAATTTGTCTAGTGCTATAAATATTGATTTTGATGTAAGATGAGTTATCAATAAAATGATCAATAAGGAATAAGAACTGTCGTAAATGTTCTTTTAGCAGTGTTATGTATATTTTCGATATGAATGTCACAGGTGCATTTGTTGGTGTCTCGTTAGAAGGAAACATTGTCGCCACAAGAATGGATACGAATCTTCGTTTTTACGGCGATCCATATCTCACAACGGCTGATATACTCCTGGGAAATGTAGATAGACCAAAAGCTGCTGAACCATTATATGCTGCTCTTAGAGAACTTCACTCCAAATTACGGTGCTAGTTCCATACAAGGTTTCTTTTTATTTAAGCCTATGAATAATTTATACATGTCCTTTGATAAAATGCTCTTCCGAACTTAAATTTATTCTGCGTGGATTGTGTATATTTCTGCTGCTTTTATTTGGTTGATGTGAATATGGTGGATATGGATTCATACAGCTGTATATAAGGTTTTTATATAATTGGTTTGTTCTAATAGTGACGACTTTATCAACGCGAACATGAAAATATGATTATAATTTTAGGCGGCTTAGGCCTCGTTTTGACTTTCGTAGGTCTTGTTTGGGAATGTTGATAATTGATATGATTGATTAGGATTATCTTTCGTAACTGCGATTCGGGATTACGGCATTATTGTATTGTGTAATATAGTTGGTTAAAGTGTTGTTTTCAAGCAAAGTTTGTTTGCTATTATTTAATGAACATGATTAGTTTGTCTGCATGGGGTTCTCATCTTCTTTAAGGAAAACGTAGGGCCTGCTTTCTTTCAAGTTCCATGTATTTAGTTGCTTCAATGGATAGATTGATTTAGTTATTCTGATTTATTAGTCACCTTGTATGATATTTTCTTTTATCGACTAAAAATATTACACAATATATATAATTATTAATTTTATTTTCCTAACCTTGGCAGTTCTTCTATTGTAGAAGTCAAAACAACAGGGCTTATAATAATAATAATAATTATTATTATTATTCTTTTTTGGTTTTTGAGAACTTGTTTTTAGTAATTGGTTTTTTTTTTTTGTAAATTACGGTCGACTCTTGGGGTAAGGTCAAATATGAAATTTTTTCTCATTTTTCGATAATTATAACCATATTCTAGATTATGTGCAATATTCATTAATTTGTACCCGTTTTATTTCATTCGAGTTCTGTATTTTAAAACTGGATCGTCATAAGATGTGTTTATTGACTCGTAAAATATCAGATTGAGGGGCATCAACAACTGTATAATTGCACAAAACGGATATTTAAAAGATTATGTTGAATTTGACATTATTAGGATAAACACGTAAGACAGTTGAACGGTGACGGTAGTTATTCAAATATAAGAATTTTATCCGTAGTTTGACTTTTATCTTATAGTTCGCCCCAATTTAATATCTTTTTATTTAAGTTATGATTATGAATTGCAACTTGCATGACTGATATTTTCTTTGATGTCAATAGCAAATTCAAGAACGGATGTTTGTAATTTGTACCAATCAATGAACGTACCAGAAAGATTCCAAAATCTGCCACGTATCAGTTATTTATTCATTTTTTTATAGATTTTTTTTTTTTTAATATTTACTCATTTTATAGTATTTTAAAGGTGCTACAAAACTTTAATAATATTATAAAAAAGTAGTACAAGCAAGAAAGTGAAATGCAAAAGGCGGACAAACCCATATTACATGACGTTATCAACAAACCATACATATATTATAGCAAAAAAATTTAAGAAATTCCTAATTTACCCTCTCATTAATTATTTATCAACTAACTACTCATAATTAATAAATTTAATGTTTCATTTAAGGCTCAGTTACAATCACTCCGTTATACTTCGGAATCTTAGGAATCATAAAATCATTTAATACTCTAATTTAAGATGACAGTTACATTCTGCATTTTTATGTTTTTAGTTTGGTGCCGGAGAATATTAAATTAATAACCTCGCTTAAATTACCTGATTAAAAAATACTAAAATTTTAGTACAATAATTTATTTTATTAATACAAATTTATTAGTTTATACTGTATTAATTTATAGAAGTTTAAGTGTAAAATAAAACTTCCTATAAAAATTGAATATCTTTTCTTTTTTTCTTTTCCAAATTTTGGTAAGTTACTTATATTTGAAATTCTATGTGGAGGTAAAAAAGAAATAAAAAACAAAACACAAAAAACAAAGAAATTCGATAAATTAATTAAAGTATTCGTCACTTTCCCTTTCAGCTGTCTCAATAGCAGCACTCATACCATTTTCGTGACCCTCGCACTTACCTTCTTTCAGGCGCACACAACCCGCCAAATTTCTCAGCCCAAACTTCTCTTCATTTTTTCTCCTTTTCCCTTTTCTGTTTTTTGATCCTCCACTGGACCACAAATTCTTCATTCAGTTATTCGCATTTTTTTTTTCAAGCACAATAATCTGTGTTTCAGTTTTTTTTCTTTTTCAATTTAGGTGAAGAGTTTGGCTGGATTGAGTTGCGGCGTACTTGATTTAGTTCAATACAGTTCCGTTAGGTTTCGCAACAAAGGTACTTCGATTTGTTTTGTGGATTTTGTTTTTTTTTAATTGTTGTGCATTTTCCTATGAATGAAATTGTTTGCGTTGGTTTGTGATTTCTCTCGCTTTATCGTCGCCTCATAAATCAGCGGCAACTGCAATTGTTAGAAAGTGTTAATTCTCTTATTTTTTGGTCCACTTGCATTTATTGCTTGTTGCCGCTAAAAATCATTTAGCTTGTTGGTTTTCCAATTTTGATAGTTTCAGTGGTTTGATTCTGTTCTACTTTATTGGTTCGGTGTAAATGTTTCCGTATGTAGCTAATTCGTCGATTTTGTTGATTTTATGTGATTCTTAATTTGGATTCAGTGTGTAAGATTTTCTGTTACGTCCTTTTATTTCGTTATAGATTTTTTTCTTCATTTTGCCCCTTTATGATGTTTTAGGAAATTCTGTAGCTAGTCAGGCAGGGTGGGGGTGATGATTGATCCGTAACCATGAGCATTGATATTTATATGCGTTCATGGGCAGTGCCGATAGTAAAAAATTGTCCGAGATTATTGACTTAGTGAAATCATGGATTCCAAGCAGGGCAAAGCCTGCAAACATGTCAAGAGATTTCTGGATGCCAGATGAGAGCTGCATAGTTTGTTACGAGTGCGATTCGCACTTCAATGTTTTCAACCGCAAGCACCATTGTCGGCTGTGTGGGCGGGTTTTCTGTTCTAGGTGCACCACAAACACTATCTCAGCTCTTTCTGACGAGCCAAAGAATGGGAGTGGGGATGGGGATAAGATTAGGGTTTGTAATTACTGCTTCAAGCAACATTCAGATACTCGTGATAATGTGATGTTTGCATCAAGTTCTGGACTCGGTCCATCTCCCTCGTCGGCGAGTTTGGTGAGCACTCCTCAATCTAGTTGCAGTAGTGCTGGTTCATCTCGATGTTCTACAGGGCCTTTCCAGCACGTTTCTAAGAGCCCTTGTCAGTCCGAAGAGATGGATTCGGTGTCGGGAGAGAAAGAACATATAAGGAGCCCCAGAAAAGTTGATTGCCTTGATGCAAGGGAGGCTTTGAGTGAGCAGTTTGAATCTTGCAGCAGGTATTTTATGAAAGTTATCTTCATTTTTTCGCATGTGAGGATGAAATATATACTGTTACTTTTCCAAAATATCTTTTACGATTTTCTGGTCTAGCATTTTCTATGATGTCGTTGTTAAATTTTGAGCATCTCAAAGAAATAATAATATCGAGAGGTTAATGCTCGAACACTGACAGTCCCATTCCCTTTTCTGAATTCCTCTACTGTAATAACTCCTCCAGGAGTGATGAAGAGGAGGACGAATACTCTGTATGCAGATCACATTCTGAGGCCACTCCACCAAGTCCTTCTGACATGGGCTACGGTCCTATCAACTATTGTCAGATTGATCACATCTATGATCCACATGAAGTACACTCTAATGAGGAAAATACACACCCAACTTGTAATTTGCCTGAAAACATTGACACACAAAGATTTGACTATGCAACAACGCTTGGTGAAGAAACACATCTACTGGAGAATCATGTTCAATCTTCATCACCTCCTTTAAATGAGCTGCATGGTGCGGATGTTGAAGCTATGGATTACGAAAACAACGTTCTTATCTGGCTGCCACCAGAGCCTGAAGATGATGAGGATGAGAAGGAAGCCCTTATATCTGACGACGATGATGATGATGGCGAAGATGCCACAGGAGAGTGGGGTTATCTACGCTCTAGCAGCTTTTCCTTTGGGGAGTGTCGAAGTAGGGATAGATCAAACGAGGAACACCGGAATGCCATGAAAGGAGTTGTTGACGGGCATTTCAGAGCTCTGATAACTCAACTTTTGAATGCTGAGAACCTGCCTGCCAGTGAGCATGCAAATTGGTTGGATATCATTACGACATTGTCCTGGGAAGCTGCTACTCTTCTAAAGCCAGACACAAGCAGGGGTGGGGGAATGGATCCTGGTGGATATGTTAAAGTTAAGTGCATACCTTGTGGGCGTCGAAATGAGAGGTATATTTATTTTACATTGCACATCTATTCATTTTTAAATTGAAAACATGGTTCGACCTATATAACTAAACATGATGTAGAAGTGGAAACGTATCAGTTTGCTCTGTCACTCCAGAAATTTAGAGTATTTCTTTGTTTGATTGTCATTACTGTTTTCACACTAAGGACATTGTTTTTTAATGTGAATGATTGATAGTGGTTAATGGTTATAGTTGATCCAGTTTGTATTAGACTTTCTACATTAAACTTAAAAGTGGCACTATCATTTACTTCTATGCTGCCAGATTGCTTGCAGTAAATTGTTTTAATTTGGTGGCCCGCATTCTTTTAGCATATTTAACGTTAAAGGACCGGAAACTTTTTATTTTGAATTCGAGATTGAGGATGTAGATGGTTAAGATCCAAGTCCTGTCACAAGATGGTCTAGATCATGCATTCCTCATTTCATGTGTGCTCTTTTGGTGCCGTATAGTATTTCACAATTCTGATGAGATTCTCACTGTTTTCTCACTAGTACGGTGGCTAAAGGTGTTGTTTGCAAGAAAAATATAGCACATCGACGAATGGCTACAAAAGTTGATAAAGCACGACTGCTACTGCTTGGTGGTGCACTGGAGTACCAACGGGTTGCTAACCACTTATCGAGTTTTGATACATTACTACAACAGGTTGTTACTGTGACTGAAGTAACTGAACTCTATACTTTCCAAGGTTTTTATTAATTGTCTATTGTTCTCACAAGCGTTTCCTGGTGTTTTTGCTGTTGCAGGAAAAGGACCATTTGAAAATGGCTGTTACAAAAATTGATGCACATCACCCAAATATTCTTTTGGTGGAAAAATCAGTTTCTAGACATGCACAAGAATATCTTCTTGAAAAGAACATATCTCTGGTTCTAAACATTAAGAGACCACTTTTAGAGCGTATAGCTCGCTGCACTGGTGCACAAATAGTTCAATCAATTGACAATCTTTCTGCTCCAAAACTAGGATATTGTGACTCGTTTCATGTGGAGAAGTTTCTGGAAGATACTGGCACTGCTGGCCAAGGCGGAAAAAAGTTAACGAAGACGCTGATGTTTTTTGAAGGTTGCCCTCGTCCATTGGGATGTACTGTAAGTCTAAGAGACTTTACTGGATTACAAACCCAGCTTCTTTTGAGTATTAGACAATAGAGCAATATCTGAAACGGGAAAACATCTTTCTGAGTTTATCTATGGCAAGTTTCGTGGACACCCGAATTCTTAGTGTGCCACACAAAAACAACGCTTTCTTTTAGTACTCTCGGTAAATTATATCGAACATACCTTTTTAAAATATTGAAATTACGAGTGTTCACAATAATGCAATATTTGGATTATTTTTATATTTTTGTTTAGAGTAAAAATCATAGCAACTATGTGATCTAAATATACTAAGATAGTATGTTAGACTTTTGTTATTGAAATTTGAATGGGAAATGCAAGTCCAGTGAGCAATTTTTTGCTAACATGTGGATGAATCTGATTGTTTATTTCTGGAAAATAAAGATGAATTGTCAAAATTGTCTCTACTGGCTAATTGGGGGTGCAATTTAATTAATCTTCTTCATTTATTAGACAAATCCACTTAAGTAGTTACCTTAGACTCGCTTTTCAGTTGACTGTCAATTTTGTTTATTTTTGCATCAGATTCTCCTCAAGGGTGCCAGTGTGGATGAGCTGAAAAAAGTTAAGCACGTAGTTCATTATGGTGTTTTTGCTGCTTATCACTTAGCACTAGAGACCTCATTTCTTGCTGATGAAGGTGCTTCTATGCTACAACTCCCTTTGACGTCCCCAATAAAAGTTGCACTGCCTGGTAAGCCCGCAGGCATTGACCGGTCAATCTCTACGGTACCTGGATACAGTGCTCCTTCCCCTGACAAGCCTGAAGCGCAACAACATCTCAGACAAGCATTTCAGTCTACAAACGACTTTGAGCACTCAGACCCCATTCCTTCTGAAGGTTCTATTGCTCCAAATAGCGAATCTGAACTCAAAAGTGTGGATGTTACCAGTTCAGGTACTGACTGCACAGGTCCCAGTGGAAGTTGTGTTGCTAAAATATTGGGTTATCTTGATGAAGTGGAAGGAAATAATAAATTAGATCAGAACCAATTTTTTGAGTCTGAAGCTTCAGGACAAGGCTTCAGTTTATCTCCTGGCGGAGATAAATTACCTTCAAATTTGGACAGTTCTGAGTTGGTACCTCTGGAACAACATAACACCGATCACCTTTTGGAATTGAATGAAGAGTTTCCTCCCTCACCATCTGATCATCTGAGCATTTTGATCTCTCTTTCGACAAGGTGTGTGTGGAAAGGAAGTGTATGCGAGCGTGCTCAACTCTTTCGAATAAAATATTATGGAAGTTTGGATAAACCTTTGGGTCGATATCTTCGGGACCATTTGTTTGATCAGGTATATAATCTCGTATGGATGTTCATTCAACTAATAAAAGATTTCAGACATTGATTTGTGAAATTTTTGGCAGGGCTACCGCTGTCGCTCATGCGAGATGCCATCAGAAGCACATGTTCATTGTTATACTCATCAAGAAGGTAGCCTCACGATTTCTGTAAAAAAGCTTGAAGAGTTCCTTTTGCCAGGTGAGAAGGAAGGAAAAATTTGGATGTGGCATCGATGCTTACGATGTCGAAGGACGAATGGTTTTCCTCCTGCCACAAAAAGAGTTGTGATGTCAGATGCTGCCTGGGGTTTATCTTTTGGAAAATTTCTGGAACTCAGCTTTTCAAACCATGCTGCTGCAAGCAGGGTTGCCAGCTGTGGTCATTCCCTTCATAGAGATTGCCTTAGATTTTATGGGTATGCTCTTTTGTTTTTGTGTGTGTGTGTTCGGGGGGGGGGGGGGGGGGGGGGGGGGGTCTTTATGATAATCACTATGTCTCAAATGTAATTAGAATATCATGTATACTCTTTAGTTCCAATTTGAAGTCATAGCTTATACTTCATTTCTTGTGCCACAGCTATCTTCCAAGATTCAAATGGTGCTGTTAGTTTGTTTTACCTTCTCTTACATGGTTATGTGCGTGCGTTATGTGCAGCTTTGGGAGGATGGTTGCATGTTTCCGGTATGCTCCAATCATTGTTAATTCTGTGTATCTTCCACCCCTAAAGCTTGAATTTAACTATTACAAAGAGGAATGGATGCAGAAAGAATATGACGAGGTAATACTGTACAGACAACCTGCTTATTCTTCTCCTGAATTCTGTTTTTACGAATCTCATGGGCTTGGTTCAATATAACTGTAGGTCTGCAGCAGAGCGGATCTCCTTTTCAATGAGGCGTTGGAAGTACTTCATCAGATTTCAGACAAGACGAAAGCAATGGAATCTTCTCAACAGATTGCAGAACTGGAGCTGATGCTTCAGAAGGAGAAAAAGGAATTTGAGGTGATTTTTTCTTAAGATTAGTTTTCCTCTTCTCTCAATTCAGACTGTTTCTTTATGTGCAACATACATTAGATAAATGATAACTACCTTCCGAAATGTCGATTGCATCGTTACTGCTACAAAAATTAAAATTTCTTTTTCCTTTTTTTTTTTTCAGGAATCATTGCAGTGCATTTCGAAAGATAAAGTAAAATCTGGCCAGCCAGAGATTGATATTCTTGAGATCAACAGACTAAAAAGGCAGTTAATCTTTCATTCTTACGTCTGGGACCAGCGCTTCATCCATGTTTCAGGATCTAATATTCTAAGATCGAGCAGTGTAATATTGAAGGAGAAGCCTATCAGCTCTAAGGAGAAACGTGCTGAGATGGATATCGTTTCCAGATCTGGGAGAGGGTTCAGTAGCTGGAATCCTTCTCTTGTAAATATGATGCCTGACAATAGTACTCTCCTAACTGATGTAGAACCTAGTCCGATCAACTCTCCTATTGGAATCCATAAAGGAGCAGACATTAATCGGACCTTGAGCAGTAAACAAGGTACCAGCCATCATCATTCTTCTGGCACTGATTTGAGTAACCAAGCCGACATTCCTGAATTCGGGAAAACGGTGCGAAGGGTTCAATCAGAGGGGCAGTTCCACGTGATGGAAAATGTACCTGATAATTTAGATGCTGCATGGACAGGGAATCACGAGCCAGGAACCGAAGCTTCTAAAGACAGGCCCACTGAGTCTTCTTCTGGCATTAATTCAACAGCGGCAGAATCTGTAAACGATAGATTTGTGGCTAAAGATTCTTACCCTTTACGCTCTCCATTGCCTGCAAGAGGGCCTAACGATATGGAAAATCCAAGTAGCTGGCTGAGGATTCCCTTTTCAACTTTGTATCGGTCATTCAACAAGAACTATTCAACAAACGCACAGAAGCTTCGCAAGATTAACGAGCACAATCCTTTTTATATATCATCATTGAGAGAACTGTTACATCAGGGTGGTGCTCGTCTACTTCTACCTATGTCTTCCTGCAACACTATTGTGCCAATTTACGAAGATCAGGATACAAGCATCATTGCATATACACTGGCCTCGCCATATTATCAAAAAATCATGTCAGAGGAACCTGAAAGCCAGAAAGAATATTCTTTGATTTCCTCACCTTCGTTCTCAATATTGGACTCGTTTAATTTACTTTCTCTTCATACTTTTGAAGACTCGCCCACTGAATCCCTAAGGAGTCTTGCTTCTGATGATGAGAGCATCTTGTCATCTGGCTCTCGGAGTTTCTCTGGTTTGGACCCTATTCTAATTCAAAATGCTTTGCATGCCAGAGTAACTTTCTCAGATGACGATCCTTTAGGGAAGGTGAAGTACACCGTGACTTGTTATTGTTCAAAGCAGTTTGAGGCATTGAGAAGAAACTGCTGTGTGAGTGAGTTGGATTACATCCGCTCTCTTGGTCGCTGTAAAAAGTGGGGTGCACAGGGTGGTAAAAGCAACGTCTATTTTGCCAAAACATTAGATGACAGATTTATAATCAAACAAGTTACAAAGACTGAGCTAGAGTCGTTTATTAAGTTTGCACCATCGTATTTCAAGTACCTAACCGATTCGATAAATAGTGGATGTCCCACTTGCCTTGCAAAGATCTTCGGCATTTATCAGGTATTAGTTCTTGTCAACTTACAATATGGAATTATTGTGTTATAGATATATATCTGTTTGTTGGCTCATCTTTTGGTGGTGGTTTGGCAATGAAGGTGACATCGAAGCATCTCAAAGGAGGAAAAGAAACGAAAATGGATGTGTTGGTAATGGAGAATCTTCTATTCAGGCGAAATATAACTCGACTATACGACCTCAAAGGGTCTTCTAGATCACGGTACAATCCAGATTCAAGTGGAAGTAATAAAGTTCTGCTCGATCAGAATCTGATAGAGGCTATGCCAACTTCTCCTATTTTCTTGGGAACTAAGGCAAAACGTCTCTTAGAGAGAGCCGTGTGGAACGACACTTCATTTCTTGCAGTAAGCTTCGAATGGAACTTTATACAGTTCTTTTTTTCCATTTCAAGATCTTTTTTGATCATAATATAAACTGAAATTGTTTTTTTTTCATGGACATTTTTTGACAGTCAATAGATGTAATGGATTACTCGTTGCTTGTTGGCGTGGATGAAGAAAAACATGAGCTGGTGATGGGGATTATTGATTTTATGAGGCAGTATACGTGGGACAAGCATCTCGAGACTTGGGTGAAGGCATCGGGTATTTTAGGTGGGCCCAAAAATGCGTCACCCACAGTAATCTCTCCGGTACAATACAAGAAAAGGTTTAGGAAAGCAATGTCTGCTTATTTTCTAATGGTTCCAGATCAATGGCCTTCTTCGTCGACGATTCCTCCGAGTGGCTCGTGTGAAGAAAACTTGCAGGATCGGGTTTCCCCATAATGATGGGCACAAACTTTCAGGCTTGTACATGTAAATTTTTCTTTCTTTTGGTTAATTGTTGTTGTTGTTGTTCTTCTTCTTCTATAGGTTCTTCATCCTGCATCCATTTTGACCTTCAGTAAAGCTAATATACGATATAATTGAAATCATCAAACTAAAAGAGATTGTTAATGCTGAAATGACATCTTTTTATATAAAAATAGTGATATAACATTGTAACATCTAATTATTTAGGGAGATTATGATTTAAAAAAAAAATTAAATATCTTTGAAGAGCTTATGAACTTACTCAAATTAAACATCATTAATATTTACAATAAGATTGAATATAATTCCTTTCGAATATTTAAATTAAAATGCTCATAAAAATTCGTGTAAATTAAATTAATCACAATTTTTTTTAGCTTTAAATTGCGAAAAAATCGTTTCGAATTAATAATAAAATCCTTAGAGGCCGGAAGTGAACGTTACGCCTGTGGAAGGCAACCACGAATTCCCACCAATGAAGTTTCCAACAGTGAATTTCTCAGCCTCCGCCGTCATAATCACACGAAATCCCGGCCAGTTCACCCTGCCGGAATTTCCGCCGCCGGCGCCCATATTCTCGTATTCGGCAAAATACAGCGTTTTGTAAGTAGATCCGGCGGCGCCAGGCCACTCAACCCACCCCCGCGGCGAAATCGCACCGTCGATATTCGACTGCATCACCACCGCTCTGGAATACTGCTTCCACGGCCGCCCTAGGTACGATTTGTACGAGTTTTTCACGGCGGAGAAATCCGATCCGATTGAGATCTTACAGTTCTGGACGGAGAATCCGGTGTTCTGTCCCGGATCTGAGCGGCCGTTGGCCAGGATCACGTTGTAGGCGCCGCCGCTGCGGGGGCGGCGGAGGACAATGTTGCAGCTCTGGAACACGGCGGCGGCGTTGCCGAAAATGAAATCGACGGTGCCGTATATGTCGCACTCGCGGTAGAATTGGCGGAAGGAGAGTGCGTAGAGCGTGTCCTGGTATCCCGCGACGCTGCACCTGTACAGCACTGAATGGTCGGAGACGACGGTCAGCGCCACCGCCTGCTCCGCCTGCGGCCCCGCCGTATTCTGAAATCCAATGTCCCGAGCTATGAAGCCATCGCCGGTAATTGCTGATGAAATTATATATATTATTATAATTCGATCCAGTTAATTTTCCGACTTAATAATATATATATATATATATATATATATATATATATATATATATATATATATATATATCAAAAATAAAATTTATAATTTAACAAAATATCGTACTAAAAGTTGCAGAGCCTCGAAGTGTAGAGCCCTTGCCAACACTACTACTGGCAGTGATAACAGTGGAGTATTTTCCGTCGCCGATTAAGGTAATCCCATCCTTATTAGTGTTAATCTTCTCATTATAAGTCCCCGATTTCACATATATTACGAATCTGCCACCACTCGCCGCCTGTATCGCCTCCGTCACCGTCTTGTAGTCGCCGCTCCCATCTTTCGCAACAACAGCATTCGCTTTTATTTTCGTACTCTGAAGCAATTTTCTGTCGCCGGCCGACAACCAACCCGGGAAATTATAACCGTCCCCTGTAAGAAGATTCCGGCGAATCGCCGGAATATTCCCAGTGATTCTATTCGCCAGGGCCAAAGTGTTGCTGCACAGTTCAGAAAGACGGTCCATCTTCTTATACATTTCACTCATATAAACATTTGAAGTGATATGATCCTCAACGGAATCTTTGCACGTTTGCTGGAAAGTCAAAACGGCGCTCAGGTACGTCTGAATATCCACCTTCTGCTTTTCCGGCGACGGCTTTTGTAGCGCTTCCATTGCCTGGTTTAGTCTTTTCATCGACATGCTCATCAATTCGTCGCAATAATCTAATACAAAAATAAAATTGTCAAAATATATATAGACGAATTACAAAATTAGACACGATCATTAGAAAAATTAAATCGGTTACGTAAACGTACCCATGGCGAAACGGGCTTGTTGAGCTTGAGGAGAAACGAAATGGGAGCTGAGTATCTGAAAATTGGAACTAAAACTAGGGATTTTCGTTTCGAACATAGTCTTGTTAATAAGAACAGACAAGAAATCAACGTTTGGATTAAGTGAGCCCGACCCTGTTAGGGTTTGGACGCACAACGTTGGATATCTTGTGAAACCACATTGAGTTCTCACATTCTCTTCAAAATTAGTACTACTACCCTTTTTTGCCAAGCAAATTGTGGAGAAATTAGATGTTGATATTGCTAATAATACCCAAAGAACAATGTATTTTGGTGTTCCCATTAGGGTTACAAAAAAATAATTTTATTTTATTTGGCTGGTCAAAGAAAATTATGTATAAGTAGTTGATGAAATTGGTGTAAATGATGCTTATAGATAGTTAGGTATATATATAGGGGTATTTATTTATTATTTAACGGATTATTTAACTTTTTTTGAAGGTCAATTTCTTGATCTTGTATAAAAATAATAACACGTATGTATATATATATATGTGTGTGTGTGTGGGGCTATGCCTTTTGTCCTTGCTTAGTTGTTGGTGACCAAAACCTGGACCTAGAGCTAATTACTTCGCTGTATTAATCTTTAATTTATTACGCTAATCCATCCTTTAAGGCCTCGTTAGTTGCCGATATAAGATTGGTCAAGATAAAATTAAATAATCTAATGAAACCCTGTTATATTCTTGGATCTTGGAACATCTAATAGAAACTATGTCTGGAATGCAAGATAAGTTATGATAACAAAATATTTGCCAGTCGATCCGACAAATTATTGAGATACTAAACATCAAACTAAGTCAAATTAGTTAGTTAACAATGAATAATCTCCCCAACCAAACGAGGCCTTTATTATACTGAATAGTGGTACTTATCTTCATACCTAATTGTTACACTGATTGCCCTTCTTTGAGCAACATTGCTCTCTTGTGCCATTTATTTGCCGTTTAACAAGATTATCTTAACATTAATTGGTTACAAAGTATTTTTTATTTCTCATGTTTGGTAATAATTAAAATTAAAAAATAAAATTAATTATTCATTTTATGCATTGAACTCTTACAACAACAAATAATATAAGAGGGCAGCCCAACTGTGTTTCTTTAACTATTGTACGACGTGTGCATGCCCCTAAGTGTAAAAGTCTCTATGTGGTATGGTTTATTTATTTATTTATTTCTTTGGGGGTGTGTTCGTTGACATATATTGTTACAGGGGTTAATTTATCACCGAAATTTTCCGCCCGTACGGCCTGATTTGCCCACCAAATCAGTCAGCCTTCCTCACGATTTTCTTCGCACAAACACGCACAAACACAAGTCTTTTCAGCCACGTAAACGAATACAAGAGTATGCAGCGGAAATCAAACACACAAGCACGTTTACGGGCAATGCCCAACCTTTATATTAATTCCCACAATGAATACAAAGGAGACTAAGGTGCACACACAAAATCCTCACTCAGAATTGCCCAACAATTGCAATATGAACTCCCATATGCTAGATACCTCGGATTTGTGCACTCATAGCCAAATAAATACAAGGAAAAGGTAGTTTTCACACAAAACTACCTAAGGACACATGGCAGCATACAAACATGACACTTGGCTAACTATTACAAGTAATAAGGGGCAGTTTTCTTGCATTTTCAGGCCTCAACCGCTCCATAACTTCCTCAAATCCGCCCACAAGGCTGATTTCCGAAGCCCAACTTGATCGAGCCCGCGAACGCGCGCCAAACGGCCCAAACAGCCCGGCCGGTTGCTAGGCAGCCCATCTGCCTTGCCTTTTCCGCACTTTTGCTTCCCTTTACCGATTACTTGCCAGTTCTTTGCCCACACGGTCATCGGCACGCCCGCTCATCGGGCTGCCTTGCTTGCCTTGCCAATTTTGCCCACACTTGTCAAGTCGTGGTCAATTTCCCTCGAACGTTCGTTTGCCCACGTTATCGGCCGCATGCCGATTATTGCATACGCTTTGTCCGTCTTTGCTGCCGAGCAACGCCCGTGCCAGCCATAAGTACTATCGATCACCGTTCCCACTTGAACCAAGCCAATCCTTGCTTTCTCGGTCAAACACCCCGAATGCTTGCCGATCACTCGACCACTCATTGGCCGAACGCCCGACCACTCATTGGCCGGTTGTGTGGCTGCCTTGTGCCAATCCCCACTTGGCACCCTTTATCGGTCATGACTCGGCCACACTCGAGTCATTACCGATATCACCGATTAAGGGGGTAACAGACCTCCCCCACCAACGGTGTTCGACGCCCTCGTCGAACCGCAACCATCGGCTTCAGCTTTCCACTTGTCTTGCCACCGTCTTCGATTGTGCTTGAGCACTAGCACCTCATCGAAACCCAAAATATCCCAAGTCTGATCCCACGAATTTCCCACAAATTCTCTCAGCCCTCGGAAAAACGAACGCCAACCACGTTCAAACGGCAGCACCCGATCACAAGTGAAAATACTAGTTTTTGGCACAACTAGTATTTTATCTCGATTGCCACCCCGATCGAGAAAGGAGACTTCCAGCCCACGAAAACCACCGGCTTCCATTTCATCCACAACAGAAACCAGCCCACGAAAAACCCAACATGCCACAGAAATTCAGAGAATACCACATTTCGAACCCACGAGTTGTGCCACGCACGGCAGCAACTTGGAACAAAAGTAAGGCCACAATGCCCATTCATAAGCCCAAATGAATACCTCAACTTGCCTTCTGCCCATGACTCATTCCTCGGCAATGCACGTACAAGCAAACCAGCCCGAGAATTCACCGTCTTGTTTCCAACGGCTGCAATTAGGCTCGATGACTCCTCGTCGTTCGATTCTGCCTCCAATTGCACCGCAGCCAACATTTTCACCGGTCTCTTTCCCGCCTTTGCTTTCGTCACGTACGAGCATTCGACGAAGCATGGACGCTCATCGTGCATAATCATCAATCCTCCGAGAAACGGTATCACCGCAGCCTTGGCAGCAAGTAGGAACTCTTGCCCCAATATCACATCGAAATCATCAAGTGGTACGGCAGTCAGTCCGCACTGCCCTTTCCAAGAACCGATCACTAGATCGACATCGGTTCTGCCTCTCACCGGCCCCGCCTCTGAATTTACAGCCTTTACTTGACTTGCATGTTTTGAGAGAGTCAAGCCCAGCTTCTTGACTTCTCTCTCGGCAACGAAGTTATGAGTTGCTCCCGAATCAACCATAGCCTTCACCTCTTTGCCATTGATCAGCACCGTGGCATACATCAGGCCCTTGGTGCCGTTGGGTGCCTTGTCCACGACCAAAGCACTCAACAACTGAATCGGATTCGCACTCCTCGTCTCGTCCGACTCCTCACTATCCGACTCCCGCATCAAAGCATTCAATTTGCTCCTCTTCGGACAATCCCTCATTCGGTGGTTGCCATCACATAGGAAACAGCCACGGTTTTGTTTATTGACGACGGGCTGTCCACCGGTCTTGGCATGCACCGTGGATCCCTCGCCATCACCGCTTTCTTTTTGCTTCCAATTTCGGCCACCCTTGCCACCGAACTTCTTCCCCTTGGATTTATCCCTCTTCGAGCCTTCCTTATCGGAATCATCGGCCCCCATCACCTTGTAATCGACAAGTCGGTCCGCTGCCGAGATAGCACTTGGCAGATCCTTCACACCTTGTCTCCGCAACTCGGTTTGGGCCCATGGCTGCAATCCAGCCATGAAGTTGAATAACTTATCTTCATCGGACATGTCACGTATGTCAAGGAGCAGAGAACTGAATTCCTTGACATACTCCCTCACGGCTCCCTTGTGCTTCAATTGCCGAAGGGATTCCCTTGCAATCCAGCCCACGTTGCAAGGTAGGAATTGCTCTTTCAACTCCCGTTTCAGCACCTCCCAAGTCTCGATCTTGACTCGGTTAGCACTTGCATCGTCTGACAAACGAGCACGCCACCACAACTTTGCATCGCCCACAAGATACATACTTGTAATGGTAACTTTCTCGCGATCCGGAACCTTTGCTGCCTCGAAGTAATTCTCCATATCCCACACGAAGTTTTCAACTTCTTTGGCGCTGCGTACACCATCAAACGCAGTCGGTTCCGGCACACGAACCTTGGATCCCGATGTTCTGCCCTCAGAACTCGAGCCTTCATTACGAACAGCCCTCTTAAGCACCGTCAAATCAGTAAGCATCCCATCAAGCTTCATCTCAACGGCATCAATGAGGAGTCCCATCTCCTCCGCAACGGACGTGAATCTGCCCTCCACAAATTGAGGCAGATCGTCCAACGATCTTGCTAAGCGATCGATTTCTCGCTTCCCATCAGCGAGCCTTTGCAAGATTGGTGGATCCGTTGGATCTAGGGGCGGCCCAACCAAGGCTTCAAGACGTTGCAGCCTTGATTCCATCTCTAGCATCATCACACGAGTAGGATTTGGATTTGTCGAAGATCCAGAATCTTCAGCCATGCCGAACAGCAACACTTTCAGAACCCTTGAACCGGGCTCTGATACCAACTGTTACAGGGGTTAATTTATCACCGAAATTTTCCGCCCGTACGGCCTGATTTGCCCACCAAATCAGTCAGCCTTCCTCACGATTTTCTTCGCACAAACACGCACAAACACAAGTCTTTTCAGCCACGTAAACGAATACAAGAGTATGCAGCGGAAATCAAACACACAAGCACGTTTACGGGCAATGCCCAACCTTTATATTAATTCCCACAATGAATACAAAGGAGACTAAGGTGCACACACAAAATCCTCACTCAGAATTGCCCAACAATTGCAATATGAACTCCCATATGCTAGATACCTCGGATTTGTGCACTCATAGCCAAATAAATACAAGGAAAAGGTAGTTTTCACACAAAACTACCTAAGGACACATGGCAGCATACAAACATGACACTTGGCTAACTATTACAAGTAATAAGGGGCAGTTTTCTTGCATTTTCAGGCCTCAACCGCTCCATAACTTCCTCAAATCCGCCCACAAGGCTGATTTCCGAAGCCCAACTTGATCGAGCCCGCGAACGCGCGCCAAACGGCCCAAACAGCCCGGCCGGTTGCTAGGCAGCCCATCTGCCTTGCCTTTTCCGCACTTTTGCTTCCCTTTACCGATTACTTGCCAGTTCTTTGCCCACACGGTCATCGGCACGCCCGCTCATCGGGCTGCCTTGCTTGCCTTGCCAATTTTGCCCACACTTGTCAAGTCGTGGTCAATTTCCCTCGAACGTTCGTTTGCCCACGTTATCGGCCGCATGCCGATTATTGCATACGCTTTGTCCGTCTTTGCTGCCGAGCAACGCCCGTGCCAGCCATAAGTACTATCGATCACCGTTCCCACTTGAACCAAGCCAATCCTTGCTTTCTCGGTCAAACACCCCGAATGCTTGCCGATCACTCGACCACTCATTGGCCGAACGCCCGACCACTCATTGGCCGGTTGTGTGGCTGCCTTGTGCCAATCCCCACTTGGCACCCTTTATCGGTCATGACTCGGCCACACTCGAGTCATTACCGATATCACCGATTAAGGGGGTAACATATATAGTTACCTCAATTGTCAGGTGTCAATTTTTTTCCCCTAATGAAGGAATACCTAACTAATTATATAGGCGAATTTGGTAAATCTGCAGTCTCGTATAATAACTTGCAAATCATACGAGAGATGTAAACTATACCAGGCTAACCGTGTGATTTATACATTCTCTGTTGATAAATCACATAAAATATATGTGATCTATATATTCTTTGTTGATAAATGTATCTAAAAAAGATGTACCCAAGTATTTTTTGTTATATGTTATGCATGTGAAATATAAAGTGGAATAGGAGACACTGTACACACACTTTCTATAGTACTCATGTATAAATGTAGTATTTATTATGGTAATAATGTGAAGACGTATTAATTATCTTTGTTAAAGAAGGAATTTTTAATTAATTATATTAGGGCTAGCGTTGTGTACTTGTGTTACAGGTTAGTTAAACTACCAAATATATTGATGGCATGGTCAAGAAACTAGGTACTAATAGCAAATTTTATTGGTCAAATTCAATTCTTTTTTAATTGATTAAGATAATCCATGGTCACCTTTAAATATTGACATGGTCACAATTTATAACTCAGATTAAATGTTCTATTTCTACATTGCCTTTTAATGTAATTACTCGAGGCTGCAAATCATGGTACAAGTGGAACTAAAAGAAAAAGAATATTTAAAAATTGGAGTGATGAAGCAAATCTCATAAACGTGAATCATATTCTATACCTGCTTCGATTATCCATTTATACCCCTGGATAAAAGGATCTACATAGAACTTTTCAGCCTCCTCTTCTGTAATATCAGGCCTATATCCAGGCCACTTCACGCGCCGGCTGATAACCGAACCAGGCCCGGTATTATTATACTCGGCGTAAAATATTGTATCCGGCACTTCACTATCCGGGGCCCACTCAATCCACCCCGCAGGATCTATAATCTCCTGTACATACGTTTCCATTACAACAACGGTCGAGTGATTATTCCAGGGCCTGCCCAAAAAAGTTGGGGCAGTTAGATTGCCAAACGGGCTTATCCTACACCGTTGGATCGAGAAGCCCGTTTTCTGATTCGGGTCGGATTTGCTTTGTGCTGTGATGGTGTTGTACTGGCCCGGCCCGGGCTGACGTGGCTGAATTGTGCAGTTCTGGAAAACTGCGGCTGCGTTTCCGAAGATGAAATCTATTGTACCGGTGATTGTGCAGTCGCGATAGTATTGGCGGTTGGAGTGCGTGTAGAGTGTGTCTTGGTAGCCGTCGAAGTGGCATCGGTGGAAAATTGTGCGGTCGGATGAAGACCGGAGAGCTACCGCTTGGAGTTTGGCGGGGCCCGCCTTGTTCTTGAATCCCATATCTCTCGCGATGAAGCCTCTCCCTTCGGTTACTGCGCAATTTTGTTTAGAGATTTGTTATATATCAGATCTGTTTGGTTTCCAAGATAAGATTTCCGAAATTTCAAATCCAATTTTTCATTTTTTTTTTCTTCCCGAAAGTGCTTAAGTCGTAGGATGATTCGAGTTCGATTATCACCCCAAGTGACATTAATGAAACAAATAGACGAAACAAAGAAACTATAGGAATTTAAATAGGTAACTTACTGAAGGTGCCGCTATTGAACGTGGCCACTCCATCCATATAGTTCAAGCTGCTCGAAACTATCGTCTTCTTCATTCCATCTCCATATATCATCAGATTCCAAGAATCGGAATCGACAAACACATTTTTCTTCGTATTTACCCTTTTTCACATAAATAAAGAATCTATTTTCACTTCTTCTAGGCATTGCCTTCACAGCCGCGGTTATAGTCCGATAATCCCCACTGCCATCTTTTGCCACCGTCAGATTAGGTCTCAGACGCACTTCCTCCACTCGGAGCAATCTCCTATGATCATTAACCGAGATCTGAAAACCTCGTACGATTTTGAACATGTTTGAAATGATTGCCAAGCTGTTGCTAGTAAAAACCGTGGCATTTTCCATTAATGCCCTAGTTTCTTCAAGGATCGACGGAGGAATATTCTCTTTGTACTCTGTTAGTCCGTCCAAACACGTCGTTTGGTCGGTGATTGCGGTACTTAGGCATGTCATGAGATCACTAATCACCGAATTGTCTGAAAATCTCTCAATGCTCTGCAAAGAAGACATCGACATGTTGACTTGACTAATTGCGTCTTTGATCACGTGGTCACACACTTTCAATGCATTATGAGTGATGGAGTCGTTTATTGCGAAATAAATGAGCCTATTCAAGATTGACGATTTTACCCTCATTAGCTCGTTGAATGTTACCTACAGAACCAGCACCAGTCATCATTAGAAACCAAAGTCAGAAAGTCGTATTAATTATATATGTCTATCTGCGTACCGTTTTCATTTGTCACATGATTTGAATCTAGAAAAGAAAAAAAATATTGCTAATTAATTAACCTGTAGGGATAGCATGAAAACCGACTTCGGAGTGTCGGAATCGGGGGGTGGATTTTTGTTGCTCGATGAAGTCTTTAAAGAGTATATGCTGGAGTAGCACGAGTCTTTATAAAGAGTGGAGTTGCATATCGTTTTGATCATGGGATCGTATTTTTCATTCACGGGGTTGTTTTTTTCGTGGATTGGAATAAGAATTCCGATAATTGCACCCAGTATTAGGAGCACTAATAAAATGGAGGAAACGGAAATGATGACGAGGCGCTTACGGGTCTGTTTGCGGTACACTTCCTCTTCGAATTCTTCGTTTTTAATGCTCTCGAAAATATCGAATGATTCGGAAGTTTTCGTAATGCTCACTTCTTGATGATGGTTTAATCCTTCGAGCTTGAGGTTCTTGAGATCGATGGCGTGATCAGAAGAATCCATTTTCTTCCTCTGCTCTTGAATTTAATCACTGCAAATTTAATTTAGCATTGTTCGGAAGGAGAAAAAACTTAGGGTTGTGGAAAATTGAGGATATGATAATTGACAGTGATTTTAATGACTATGTACCTTTATAATTATTTATTTATTTATTTCCTGACAAATGTCAAGAAGGATAGATGGTTTCAAGGTTGTAAGAATAAGAGGAAACAATGAAGAGCTGTAATGAAACAATAAACATTGTGGAATTTTCAGGTTATGCCTTACTCTATTAATGACTGTCTTTGTTGCATGCAAAACAAGCATCAAAATACAATTGAAAGAGTTGCAGAATACACACACACACACACACACACACACACACACACACACACACACACACACACACACATATATATATATATATATATATATATATATATATATATATATATATATATATATATATAGGCCGGCTCCTTAGAAGTGTTGTAAAATTCTCAGCCCTTAATAATAATAATAATAGGATTTTTATTTACAAATCTATCATCCAACATCATGGGAATCTCTGAAAACTTCAGACGCCATCATCGTAAGGAAACGAAGTAGAATCGAGCCATTCCTGCCCGGTAATAAACTGCGAAACCGTGAAATTCGACGCGTCGTAATAGTCCATCACATGATAACCGGGCCAACTGACCCGTTTCTCAGTACCCGAACCCGGCCCGTAGTTCTCGTACTCACCGTAGTAGAGCGTGTCCAGACCCTGATCCCCGACCCAATTGCTCCACCCCTCCGGCGAGATAAAATCGTCGATGTATGACTCCAGATACACAGTCCTGGAGTAATTCCTCCACGGCCTCCCCAAGTAGCTCCGAACCGTAGACGAGTTGGAGTAGAGCTCTTCCGTGGCGAGAATCGTGCAGTTCTGCATCGAGATTCCGGTGTCCTCGTCGGGGGAGTTGCGCGATTGGGCGGTGACGACAGTGGACTGGCCGTGTAGGGGCATTCTGGAGATGATGTTGCAGCCCTGGAAGACTGCGGCGGCATTGCCGAAGATGTAGTCGATGGTGCCATAGATGTCGCACTCTCTGTAGAACTGGCGGAAGGAGTGGACGTAGAGTGTGTCCTGGTAGCCGGTGACGGCGCACCTGTACACGGCGGCGAAGTCGGCGTTGATGCGGAGGGCTACGGCTTGGTGCTTCTCCGGCCCCGCCGTGTTCTCGAATTTCAGGTCACGTGCTAGGAATCCCTCGCCCGAGACGGCTGTGATTGTTGATTTATAGAGATCATAAGGTTGAGTGAATTGGATAACACTATATTTGTCATATATTTGAAATTTCTTAGCCAATATTTAATATAAATCCGATTCCACTAATTTTTTGACATGTGGCACTCTTAAGTCTAAACTCTTATGAAATAAATCATGCTGTAATTAGGGGCTGTAATTAGGGTTAGAAGGGGTTATGCTGAGGTTTTCTTTTTCTTTTTTTTTTTCTTCTAATTATTAGAATTGTAATAATATTTTTATTTAAACTATCCACGTGTCAATCATCCTATGACATCCGATTTTCATATTAAAACAAACTATCCGATCTAAATTTGCACCATTTTGTAATTATAAAATCTAGGGTATATTACAACAGCCCCTCTAAGGTAAGTTATGTTAACGATAAAACCCCTCATTTTTCCATAATTACATCCACCCCTTTCAATTTATAAATTTCTCACATTAACACCCTTTTGTAGGGGTTGGATGTAAGATATTTACAAACTATAGGGGTTGCATGTAAGTAAGTTATCAAAACAAAGGAGTTTTTTCGTAATTACATTTTACCTTAGGGAGGTTGTTGTAATATACCCAGTCTATGCTATGCAAGGGTAATTTCGTAAATTTAAAATGCATTCAAATTTCAAGTTTAGTGGCAAATTTGTTATTAGGTGGTGTTTGCAAATGATTATTTAAATGATTATTTAAAAGCAGACGTTAGTGATTGTGATTTAACTTAGTTTTAAGTGCTTATTTCTAAAAGTTGGGAGTGTTTGCAAATATTCCAGAAAATGAACTTAAATAGAAAAAACAATTTAAAAAAGAGGTTACGAGTGTTTTTAAAAAAATAGCTTAAAGCAGGTTATTTTAAGAGAAGCAAAAGTAAAAGTTAATTTCGCAAACACCTGAAAACAGATTATGAGCAAAAAAAACCGCATAATCACTTTCAAAAAATATTTGCAAACACCACCTTATTAGAAATACAAATGCGTAAACGGTTGGACGGAAATGAAAGAGAAGAGAATTTCGTGCAAATATTCTTACCAACGGTGGCGGATCGGAAAGTAGTCCAGCCGTCGGCGACGCTTCTGCTGCCGGTAATCACAGTGACGTCACTTCCATCTCCGAGCAGCACAATGTTCGTCTTCCAGATCGGAATCTCCACATTTTCCAGATATACCCCTTCTCTCACGTATATAATCACTCTGTCGAAGCTGTTGTTCGGCGCGAAATTGATCGCATCGGAAACACTCGTGAAGTTCCCGGTGCCGTCGGCAGCCACCGTCAGCACCTCGCTCGGATCGTACTCGTCGCCGGAGCTCAGCAGCACCCGCCGGGCCTTCTTCGTCAGCCACCGCGGATAACCTAGCAGCCGCCTCTTGTTTCCTCCACCGCCGCCTCTGGGCGGGGTGGGGTTGGACAGAATCGACAGCGAATTGGTCACGTGCGTGTAAGTAATGGCCAGTGAGTTGACCAGGGACGATTTAATCGGGCCGGAGGCGGAGCTCAGCCCCTCCAAGCAGGTGATTTTGTTGGTGAGGGCGGCGCTGAGAAAAGCCCTAGCGTCGGCCAATTTTTGGGGATCGGAAGTGGTGATTCGGGCGACGGAATTTTTTAGGGCGTTGAGTGTGATTTGGTGGAGTTCGACACAGTCCTGAACGGTGCCCCTCTGTTTCTGGACGAGATTAGGTCCGGCGGCGGCGCCGGAGAAGAGATAGGTGAGCTTGAGGCCCTCGGAGATGGCGGTCCTGAGAGATTGGAGGATGAGAGTGATGATGGTTGGAGAGATGTTGATAGAGAGAGAAAGCTTGAGAGAATCGAAACATGCATCTGGATAAGGTGTTGATTTGCAGATTGATTTCACTGAAGAACTATTTATAATCTCTGAGGAAGAAGAAGAAGAAGAAGAAGAAGAAGAAGAAGAAGAAGAAGAAGAAGAAAGTGCTGATAGGAAAAGTGAAGAGAGAATAAGGAGAGATTTCATAAAAGGGGAAAACGCCATTGACATTGAAACAATGGAATTTTACTCAACAAATTAAAACTAACTTCTTATAAGTAAGTTTTGATTAATAATTTTATATATAAACCAGCAGAAGAAAGAAACTGTCACATTAATTCTTTCAAGTGTTGTTGAGATAAGTGCACTCAACCATTTATTGTCAACTTCATATCTCTCTCTCTCTCTCTTCTTGGAATATTATATATTTATATTCATATATTAGTGTGAAGAAATAGTGCAAGAGATCCGTGATATATATAGAGAGAGATGGCATGCATGTTAGTCTGTATGTCTTGGAAATTAAATTAATATTATTATGGTGCATGGGTTTCTGTATCATGCACAATACTTTGGAAAAAGCAATTCAAGCGGTGCAATAGTGACAAACCTTTAAATTACTACTTTTTTTTTTATTTATTATTACTAATTAACAATTCACGAGAAAGAGAGATGCCTGTCAAATAAAATTTGGAAGATGATGATAATTATTTATAATGATTTTATTATGTGTAATTTGGATTTGGGGCCATGTGAATTTTGGACCAAGAGATAATTCCCTACATAAACTGCCAATTATATTTCATAAAAAAGACCATGGGCTATCTGCTGCTTTTTTTCCTTTTGTCTGTTTGTCCAATATTATTGTCGGCTCATTATTCCATCTTACACTTGAAAATATATTGCATTAGTTTTTATTTCATATACTTAAACAATTAGGGTTATTTTAGTTTTTTTAATATGTTTTTTTTAAGATCAAAACATACACTTACCGACGTTCTTAATAATTGTGGAATGCTGAAATACGACAATTAATTAGGAACGGGTGGAGTATATATTACACTAACATGAAAATACATCAGAGCATCGATCCTCAATTACTAATTTCGTTCAAACTATCAAAACTTGGAAGGTTCTGGTTGAACCGCGCGCACCCTTTCAGAACCGTTTCTATAACGAACCCGCCGACTGATGTCGAACGATATTAAGGTGACTTGGACGCAACCTATGAAGTCAAAGTTGTAGTTCAATGTCTAAATCAACAATATATATATATATATATATATATATATATATATATATATATATATATATATATATATATATATATATATCCCTCCAAAAAAATAAATATTAAAAGTTCAAAATTAGCTGCTTCGATAAATAGAAAAAGCCAAAAAGGCCATGTTGCTAAGAAAAATAAGAGGTTGCAAATGAATCCAAATCGATATTTTTTGGAAAATAAATTTTAGGTCCATTTACGAGTTGAGAAGTTTTCAATTCAATAGGAACAAAAAAGATAACCGCGTGGAATTGATGTCTTCCTTTTCTTCCCCAATTAAGTCAATACGAGTTTTCGGTCAAAATGCATCTTGTGAAATATCTTGCAAGCAGTCGCGTTCCTGAGAATTCAGGAGCCTGTCAATCTAGCGACGGATTCAAAAATGTATTCAAAGGATGAAACTGCAAAAATAATAGAATATAAATAATATTTGATAAAAAAACAAATGGAATAAATGATTAAAGAGGTTCCACGACAGTCCATCGAAATGTTTTTGAGATGTATGAATATAAAATAATTCAATATATAAAAGAAATTTCAAAATATATTTGCGAGCACTAAATTTTCGTAAAAATCAAGGGGCCCTACTTCGCTTCCCATCAGAACCGACCCTTCTTGCAAGTTGCAATTCCAATTTGGAAAAATAAAAAAATCAAAATCAAAATCAAAAGTAAATAAGCAAAGATGAAATAATACACAATTTGTCACACAAATTAAAAGAAATGATTATTTATTAAAAATAATAAACTCTCAATTGGCCAAACCAGCCGTATACGTGACCCCAGTGGAAGGCAACCACGCGTTCCCAGAAATCAGCCGAGCCACAGTAAAGCCATACGCTTGAGCCGAGTCATTAAGCACGTGATAACCGGGCCACTTAACCCGACCCGTCAACCCAGATCCGGGCCCGTAGTTATTATACTCCCCGTAGAACAAACTATCCAGATACAAACTCCCATTCCACTCGAGCCACCCCTCCGGCCTGACGGCGCCGCTAATGTACGACTGCATAACAACCGTCCGGGAATACCTTTTCCACGGCCGGCCGAGGTAGGTCTGAGTCGAACCGACCGAGTCCGGCTCGGCCGAGATGTTGCAGAACTGGATGGAAAACCCGGACGGATCGAGAATGTGCTCCCGGCTCTGAGCCGTGATGGTGTTCTTCTGGCCGGGGAGTGCTTTTCGGGCGGTGATCTGGCAGTTCTGGAAGACGGCGGTGCCGTGGCCGCAGATGAAGTCCACCGTGCCGGAGATTCTGCACTCTCTGTAGAACTGGCGCATGCAGTGGGAGTAGAGTGTGTCCTGGTAGCCTCTGATGGCGCACCGGTACACCACGGATTGGTCGGAATCTGATCGGAATGCGACGGCTTGGATCTTTGTGGGCCCCGCCGTGTTCTCGAATGTGATGTCACGCGCTATGAATCCTTTCCCTTTAACACCTGCAGTTTTTTCATTTAGTTATATGATCATTCGAGGTGGAAATCGGAATCAGTACTTTCAGAAAAATTCTATTTTTTTTCGAAATTGAACTAATTCCAATTCCGTTACAAAAATATTCGGGAAATCGGAAATATGAACTTCCGAAATTAAAATGAAGAAAAAAAAATTGTCCAAGAATCAAAAAATTTAGAAATGAAATTGGCGGAATTCAGAATTTCTATTTTCTTAATTACCAATTTTCGAAATAAAAAACCCTATTTTTTCAGAAATTAAAATTCGATCGGAATTCGGAATTCGAAATCTACTATATGTATTCCGGTTCCGTTAAAAAGATGGAAAGTTGCAATAGGAACTTTTGGATTTCAAAAATATTATTCCAAAAATTAGAAATTTTCAGATCGAAATCGACGGAATATTTTGCAAATTCGTTCCAATTTCTACCACTATGCGACAGTTTCACGCAATTTCAATAACAACGAAATCCAATTTAATTAGATAATAAAGCCGGTAATTCTTACCAAACGTCGCAGAGCGATAAGTGGTCCATCCATCAACCTTGTTGTGACTACCCGAAATAACCGTAGAATCGATGCCATCTCCGATTATCATAATATTCCATTTCTTCTTATTGATCTCCACATACTCCTTATACACACCTTTCTTAATATGAATAACATATCTTTTATTGCTGTGGTCCGGTGCCGCCTCAATAGCCTCCTTAACCGTGGTGAAATCCCCCGTGCCATCGGCCGCAACCACCGCGTCCGCATTGGTGGTATTGCCGACCGCCGCCTGGAGAAGTTTCCGGTCATCGGATTTCACCCAATCCGGAAACTTTTCACTATCTCCGATGAGTTTTCGACCACTCTTTTTAGATGGGGTGGGTGGACTATTAGGGTTTACCATGGCAATAAGTTTATGTGCCGACGAGACAACTTTGTCTAGGCCGGTGAAAATCGATTTTTTGACGAGGGTCGTGTTTTTTGTTACTATACCGTCGAAGCCTTCTCTGCACGTGCGCGGATTCACTAGTAATCCACACACCATTATCTTCATATCAGCACTCCCATAATTACCTGCATGCATGAATTATTAATTATAAACTAATTAATTAATTAATTAATTTCCATAAATTTAATACAAAGAATATATATTGCCAAAATAAAATTTTAGTTTAGAATATATTGTACCATTTGGATTCTGAGAATTAGTAGTAAGCATAGTGGAGTTCAATAAGTCGAGTGAAAAATCCATGAGATCATGGCAGTCGGAAAGTGCCGTGCTTAACCGGAAATCGCCGGAGGCGGCATCGGCGAATTTCGAAACGGTGGTGATTACTTCCCGGAGTTGGGCGGCCGTGGACCTCACCGCCGCCTCAAATTTCGCCGCCGGAACTTTCAAAGTGCACGCCGACTCGCCAAAATCCGAAGCCCAGCCGCCACTAACGAAGCACAGAAGTAACAGACATTTCAAGAAAGAATTAGCTGCCATAAAGACTAGTTACTTAACCTAGTTGCATGCAGCTGGTTAGAACGTGAGATATATATATATATATATATACATACATGTATGTATATATATATATAGGTAGAGAGAGAGAGAGAGCCTGCATGCATGAAAAGGAGCAGTGCTTGCCAGCCTAACACACCGTTGTAAGCATATCTTTACAGGTTTCAGAATTTCTTTGGGGTCCCTAGCTAATTCCTTCTTCACTAAGCACTCTCTATTCATTACTTTAATTACCATATTATATAATAAATACATACAAATATATTTTGTGTGTATACTTTAACTCAACCTTTAATTAGAAGTTCCCTTTAATTAAATAATTGTATGCTCTTTTTATTTAATTACTATCAATAATAATGATTAAATATTAAAAAAATTACACATTCCCCATAAAATAAAATCCCATACAAAATTCATCAATATTAAATTATTAAATAATTAATTAATATGTCAGGCCAGAAGTGTAATTGACCCCGGTCGAAGGCAACCACCCATCCCCATTAATGAACCGAGTCACAGTAAACTGACTCGCTTGTGACTCATTAAGCACGTGGTAACCCGGCCACTTAACCCGACCCGATAAATTAGCTCCGGGCCCGTAATTACCGTACTCGCCGTAGAACAAAGTATCCAGATACAAATCCCCATTCCACTCGAGCCACCCCTCCGGCCGGATATCGCCGCTAATGTACGACTGCATAACCACCGTCGTCGAGTAAATTTTCCACGGCCGGCCGAGGTAGGTCGGAGTCGGTCCCCCCGCGCCCGGCTCGGCGGAGATGCGGCAGAACTGGAACGAGAAGCCCGACGGTTCGAGGAGATCGTCTCGGTTCTGGGCGGCGATGGTGTTCTTCTGGCCGGGGAGAGCTTTACGGGCGGTGATCTGGCAGTCCTGGAAGACGGCGGTGCCGTGGCCGAAGATGAAGTCCACCGTGCCGGAGATTTTGCACTCCTTGTAGAACTGGCGGTGGCAGTGGGAGTAGAGCGCGTCCTGATACCCCCTGATTGCGCACCTGTACACCACCGATTGGTCGGAATCGGATCTGAACGCCACCGCTTGGTGCAATGCTGGCCCCGCCGTGTTCTCGAACGTCATATCCATGGCTACGAATCCTCTCCCTTTCACACCTGCATCGTCAAAATTAGGGCTCCGAATTTAGGGCTTCTTGCATTTTGGTACCCGCATTTTACTTTAATTGTCAAAAAACCCCCCATTTTATAAATAATATTTAGCAAATCCGCCCCCTCCCCTCAATTGCCCTAAAAAAATACACCAAACGATTGTTTTTGCTAATATTTATATAAATTAATAATTAATTTAGTGAAATATTAAATAATTGAACTAGACTTTTACCCGAGTCAGACCAGAAAAAATTATTATTTAAGCGAGAGGATATTAATTTATCGAGGTTCTACTGTATAGTGTAATTCTTACCGAATGTTGCACTTCTGTAAGTGGACAATTCATCAGTCTTGCTGCGATTACCAGAAATAATCGTAGCATCGATGCCGTCTCCGAACATCATAATATTCCATTTGTGCTTACTGATATCCACATACTCCCTATACACTCCTTTCTTAACATGAATTACATATCTTCTGGTGCTATTCTTCGGCGCTTTATC
The DNA here is from genome assembly GCF_056151865.1 of Erythranthe guttata. NCBI lineage: Eukaryota > Viridiplantae > Streptophyta > Magnoliopsida > Lamiales > Phrymaceae > Erythranthe > Erythranthe guttata. The sequence goes on along the minus strand of NC_142542.1, from coordinate 5,210,831 downwards.
AATAGCCGCCATAATGGTGGTGAAATCCCCCGTGCCATCGGCGGCAACCACCGCATCCACACCGGTGATACTGGCGGCCGCCCCCTCGAGGATGAGTTTCCGGTCGTGGGGTTTCACCCAATCCGGAAATTGCGCGTGATGATCGTGATCTCTGATGAGTTTTCGACCGCGGCGGATTTTGGATTGGGTGGTGGTGAGATAGTTAGGGTTTACCATTGCACTGAGTTTCTGTGCTGACGTGGCAACACTGTCCAGCTGGCTGAAAATCAAATTCTTGACAGGGTTGTTGTCTGGTATACCATCAAACCCTTCTTTGCAAGTTTCGGGGTTCACGTTTACTGGACACTTTACGTTCTTCATCATTTTGAAACTCCCGTAGTTTCCGTTGCTGCTTCGATCTTTTCCTGCATGTGTATATTAATATTTATAGCCTCATTAAATTAATTATGAGAGATTGTCAATCAAGAATTGAAATAACTAATTAAGATTTTAATTTAGAATATTTACGGCTTGGATTACGAGAAGTAACGAGCTGGGTAGTGGAGTTCAACAAGTCGAGGGAGAAATCCAAGAGATCGTAGCAGTTGGAAAGTGCGTTGCTCAGGCGAAGATCGCCGCCGCCTGAAATTTCAGCGGAGAATTTGGAAATGGTGGAAATAACCTGCTGGAGTTGGGCCGCCGTGGACTCCACTGCCCTCTCAAATTTCGCCGCCGGAACGTTCAAATACGCAGTCGTCTCACGACCAAAATCCGAATTCCCACAAGGAAGTAATAAGCACAAAAGTAACACAAGTAACATACATTTGAAGAAAGAAGCTTCTGCTGCTGCCATAATAATAATATCAAAGAAGACTAATTCAACTATGCCTGTAGGCTTAAAACTGAGTTATATACATATATATTGAGAGAGAGAGAAAGAGTGATCTAGAGAGAGAGAGAGAGAATGCATGAAAAGAAGGGTATTTTGGGAATGAGAAGAACAAGTATAAATACTACTAATTAGGGTTTAGGGGCATTATAAAAGATGGGATCTTCTTCTAATTGGAAAAATACAATTGCATACAATTAGAAGGGGGGTGTTGTCTTATTTCCTTGTGAATTGTGATACGGATTTGAAAGAGTGAAAAATTAAATTGAAGAGAAAATTTCAATATGTATAATATAATGAAGATCATGACATATATCCGTAAATATATATAACATGAAGTATACTATATATATTGTTGGTATTTTCAGATTCCATAAATAGTCTGCACAATTGCATAATTTTGACAACCGTAATTAATCCGAATTAAAGATCGTTTGCATAATACTCAGACTCATGTGACGAAGATCATATTGATCGATTCGATCTCAGGTTCATGAATGTCCTTTTTCGTTTAATTAGTGAATTAAATCCAAACGTTCAATTGATTAATTACTGTGCCAGCCAGCCTAATAACTAATCCAATAATAAACACGATTAAATTCCTTCGCACATCGATCTAATTATGTGACACTGAATCTGACACAGACTCCTTTAATTTCTTAATGCTGGGCTTTGGTAAATTGTCTCCATCTTTTTTTCCGTTTCAAGTGATGCGTAAAATCGTTTTCGCGAAGTATTAATTGGGTTAGTAGGATATATATATCAATTATTATTAGAAAACCCGTAGATAATAAGTTAACCGTGTGTTGACGAACTCGACTTAGAAAGTGGTGGCAATATATTTTTTTGTAAAATTATTTGTGACACTTAATGTAGACACAGAAAATGAGAGATTGAGTGTCTAGTTGCAAAAATTGCCCAAAACTATCACTACCCACCAGATATATATTTATCAGTGTGATAAATACATTATAGTCTATTTATTTCTAAATATCACTATCATGCATTATATGTGGTCAATTTATTTATATTTATAATTTCTCATGAATATGATCACATTGATCTTATTTTAGTAACCCATGTCTATTTTCTTATGAATCCTTTTCTCACTGTAATTTAATTTATCAACACTTCACACCTCCTCTATAAGAATCATATATATAATCTTTACATGGCAAAGGGGGGTCATGGCCCCCCAATATTCGGCCCCTTAATACTTAAAATCCTGGCTCCCCACTGGAATTAAATAAACGCATTTCCTCATGAGATTACCCCAAATTGATTTATTTGTTTAACTAGATAATTTCAACATAATTTATAGTAATATTTTTTTTAAAATGTGAAAAAATTATAACTTGTGTAAATTGTTATGGGAGTGGAGCGACGACTAGAAGACAGGAATTAATGGCTTTTTTGCTATATTCAATATAATTAGAAAAAAAAAAAAGAATTGACCAGTAGTTAAAGTTAAATTAGGTAAAGAAATCACATGCAAATTACAGAAAGGGGACAATAAAGAGTAGGATCTTTCCTGAACTAAAGTAAATAGTAAATACAAAACCCTAAAATCAGATCGGCTTATTAAGAGAAAAAGGGCCCACAAAACGCGTTTAGCAGCTAATTGATTGATTTTACTCAAAAAAAAAAGCTAATTGATTGATTAAATATACTGAAATGATTTGTGCAGGCCAAAATTAAACATTCAGGCACATTTTTTACCATTCTTCAAAAGACAAAAAGTAAAAAAACTCAAAACTCTCTCAACCTTTCGATTTTCTTTCGCAAAGCTCGTGCAAATCGTCAACAGATCGGATGTAATTTTTACGTTTTTACGATCCTCTTGTTATGTAGATTACGAATCCGGAAAAAAAAAACGAAAAAAATAACACGTTGGCCTGCTCGTGTGAATTTACACGAGCGCATCCACTGTGCTCGTGTAAATCCACACGAGCAGGCATTTTTATTATTATTATTTTTTTTTAATTGCTCGTGTAAAAACACACGAGCGGTTGCAAAGTGCTCGTGTGATTTCACACGAGCAGATTATTATTATTTTTTTATTTATTTATTTATAAGATGCTCGTGCAAAAACATGCGAGCATTTCAACAGTGCTCGTGTGAATTCAGATGAGCACTGTTGAAATGCTCGCATGTTTTTGCACGAGCACAACAATTTAATTTTTTAATTTTTTTTTATTTTTTATTTTTATTGGGTAGGAATAGTACAAAAGGTAAATAGTTATGGTAAAAAAGTAAAAAATCATGGTAAAAAAGTGCATGAATGTTTAATTTGGCATTCTCATATCATTACCATTAAATATATGTATATATAGTGGTAAGCGTGTCTTGGAAGAAAATCTTCTTCTTCAACTAGATAGGTCTACCTGGCACAAGGACCTGGCCCGTGGTCCCACCACTTCATTGTTTAATGATATTAAATATTACATATTTTTAAATAGTACATATTAAATTCCTATTTTCACGTCGATGGGAGTGTGGGGTAGCAATATCGATGCTACATCCGGTGATTTTCACCAGACACCCTAATTGATAAGATTCCCACAATGGATTCAGTTATGACCCATTATTTTAGAAAAATAATTATAAAGTAAATTAAAAAGGACACATGTCAATAAGAGAGCTACTCTGGTGAAAATCACCGGGTATAGCATCGTATTCCCCTTGTGGGGTATAAGGGGTGAAAGTTGGAATTGAGTTCCAATTACCGTTGGTTCTGGTTTTTGAAATTTCGATTTTTGAATTTTTATATTTCTTTAATTTGGAATTGTAACTATATAAATAAAAATTGAAATTTATTCCGAAATTTTGAATTTTTTTTCCCCCAAAAATTACACCTATAAATAATATGTATTATATATTATTTATTTTATTAAATGCATTTTAGATTAAATATTTTATTTTATGGTGATGTTGGAGGGTCAAAGTTTCATTTGCTATCAAAGAGGTTTTTTTTTTAATGAATTGAAATTTAATAGCTAAAAGTTTTATCAAAGTTGTGTTCTTATTTTTTTTTAAATATATGAAAGATGCTGAAAATTTTCGAAATGTTTTGAAAATTTAGAATTAATGTGATTCCGAAATTCCTGTAAATTTTAGAACCGGAATGACTCTTTAGATTTTCAAAAACTTAGAGAAAGTGAAATTGAAATTGCTTTTGTACTTTGGAAAAAAAATCGAAAAGATTAATTTCGATGTATTCCATCCGGCTTTCAACCTCAGTCGGATAATTAACATTGGTAGTAAAATGAGTCGATTAAACTCCCCAAATAAAAATTGGATAAAGTGGGCTTCTCTCGATAAAACCAGCCTTTACTATTAGATGTATACAATGGGCTTCTTTTAATTAAACCAACCTTTAATTTGCTATTTGTGAGCCTGCTAAATGATATTAACTTGTTTATATGGGCCTCGGAGAGAATATTCCGAGTTTTAATTACTTGTTAATTAGTATTTTACATTAGCCCTAAATTACATAATTTACAGTCGATAAAGTACACGATCATGCACATCTATATACTACGAAAACTTCAACTAGTTAATGTATTCGTATTGCGGACACGTTTTGTGTCCAACGCTCAATGACACCTGATGCGCATTTTATATAGGTCATTTTACAATTTGTAAAAAGTTAGAAACATGTTTGAATAGTACATTTCTAAATATTTTTGTTGCCTCCCTAATTAATTTTCATGAATTTTAATGATCAATTCAATATATTTGTACAGAAATATATAAAAATAATTTGTATATAAATACAAACTTAGATACGTTATATATCATATTTTTTTTTTTTTTTGAGTAAATTCAAGTCCATTACAAGGGGAAGTAGGGGAGGGGGGGACTCGAACCCTAGACCATTACCCTATTGGTAAAGGCTAGGTACCAACTCTCCTAATGAGGGTTGGTGTTATATATCATATTTATAAATATACACCTATACTTTTAATATTATACGTTTCTCCCCAAGTTCTCGTACTCCTATTTTTTTGAACGTGTCGTCTACGTTGTCCGTTTTCCCGTCTTCATGTATCGTGATTTCCGTGTCGTGCACACATTTGCATGTGTTTGGTATATAATAAATTATTTATTGATATACTTCATCCAATGTAACAACATCTAATAAATCTCTGATTATTTTTGGTCTACATCATCCCTATAGATAGAGAAGTTAGGCAAGGGCTGCTAGGCAATAAGAATCCCTCAAACAAGGAATACCTTCAATTTCAAGTGTAATAAAATACTATTGTCTATTGATGACGTGTATTTATTATCTTAATTAAATTTGTTCCACGTCACATCAAAGTCGTTCTAACATCCAATATAGTAGGTGTACCGAGTTCATCCCATCCAATTTCATCTTCTATTTTCTTGTCATTTTTGTCTTTATTATCTTATTTTTATTTCATATACATTTTCTAACATTTCAATTAGTGCCTTACAATGTGACAAATTTAATGGGATTTCATGTTTTTTGGGATGAATTATTGTAATAAAATGAATTTGAGGCTTAAATTAATAATAGAGGCAATAAAGAGGATTGAGTGGATTACTTTACACGTGCTTTATCCGTAAAAGATAACTCTCAAATCATCCCGTGAATCGAAATTGCAAATTTGCAAAATAGTGATTTGTTTGAGGACTAAGATCGTGAAAAAAATGATATATAAATTAAAATTAATTTTAATGTAAGTTTTAGATCATCAATTCGTTTTGGTTAGTTTCATTTACCGGACAAAGTCCTCAATACTTTCTATACTGCACTCACTCGTTTTAAGTTTTGCTTACAGTTAGCTCTCCATCCATCCAAAATGTCTTGAACGCCCTTCATTAAGCAAATATTAAAAAACGTTTTTGGTGAAATAAATAAATAAATAAATATTATTGAAAACATGTTCGGTCAGAACACGTCTTTATGACCGAGCAGTAGCATTTTTTTTAAAGTGGAAAAGAAAGGCATTCTAGACATTTCTATGAGTTAAGGAGCTAACTGTATGTAAAACTTAAAAAGGGGAATACAGTGTCTAAAGTATAACACCGGAACTGCCCAATATATAAAACTAGCCAAAAGAGATTTACCATATAAAAATTAGTGATTATCCTAAGAAGCCCAAAAATATTAAAATAAATAAAAATAATAAATGCATGTTAAGACAAGAAGAGAGCTTTCAAAAAAGGTGGTTGGTCGAAGACATCCATTTCCCAACATGCCACGTCACGTGATGTATCCATATGAATTCTCTAACCAAATCCCAAATATAATATGACCCGTTTGTAAATGGGCAAACCCGGTTCCGTGCTCCACTCAACCAACGGTTCTTTTGTTCCTCATCTTTTCACCTATACATACACATACATTATATAACATGCCATAGTTGGTTGGATTTCGGTTTTCTGATAAGCTCAAGAATTTAGGTTTATTCTTTAATTGTAAATATTAATATTAATAATGTGAATCACGTTTCACTTGTTTTTAACTTTCCGATAAAGCTCTCTTTCCTTCTACTCTTTTTTTGTCATAGTAAAGAAGTGATTGATTCAGACATTTTGTAGAACACCACGTGTGCACTCGGACATTTTTACAGAGCGCAACACAATTCTTGGAGTTTGTGATCGAGGCTCAAAAGGGGGTTTCACTTTTTCAAAAGGTGGGGCGATTTGTACGAGAACAAAAGGCAGGTTTCGCTTCCTGCCCCCGTGATCTTTACGTCTGTAAATGTAAGGAATTCTCTGTTAAATGTGTTTCTTTTTTTTATTTATTTTTAGTTTTTTATGTGGGATCCTCTTTGAATTTCTTGACAGTGTTTGTTATGTGTTGATGTTGTCCGATCATCGGAAGAGAACATTGGGGAAATAACTCTGTGTTCGGAAATGCCCACTGTCTGAACATAAATTTAGCCTGTAATTAATTTATTTTAGATCTTTTTTTTTCTTTGTTTTTTTTTTTAATGTTGATGTTTCTTGATTGTTCTTTCTTTGTGTCCATGCATGCGTAATTGACTGGTTCATTTTGCTATTAATTACAACTGATTATATTACAGTCGTTGTATGATGGTGTTCGGTTCTCTTGCAGTTCTTGATTAGTTGATTTCATCATGCATGTTTTTGTGTAATGGACGAATCTTGTAAATAATTATAAATCACATATAATTTCTGCTATTTTTTTTTTTTGGTTAATTTTGTGATCGTAGTTGTAAGTATGTCGAATCCGAGTCTCGATTTGTGGAGGTGCAGAGTGTTTTTTTTTCTTTCAATAAGTTTCGGGGCGATTAGTGGTTGTGACTTGTGAGTGAAGTAAAACAAGAAATTAAAATGTATGAGCAAAATTAATCCTCTGTTGTGAGATTTCGTATTTACTTTATAGTTAAGTTAACAAACAGTTTGCATTTTTTTTTAGTCCGAACACAAGGTATCGGACAAGCAATGCTTGGAAACGGAGTTGTTGGAATCCTCTCAGAATCCACTAACAAGTGGGAGAGGCGGGCCCCACTCACCCCCGCACACTGCGCGAGGCTACTCCACGGTGGCAGTGGCAAAACCGGAGTTTCTCGCATCATTGTACAGCCATCGACAAAGCGCATTCACCATGACCAACTGTACGAGGATGTTGGCTGTGAGATATCACAAGACTTATCCGAATGTGGCCTCATTGTCGGTATCAAACAACCGCAGGTAACAATTATATCGAAAATTTTCCTTTCTCTTCATTCTTAACTTTCATTCTTAACTTTCATGTCGAAAAATAGGAAGAAAAAAATAAATAATTTTATTTTTTATTTTTCTGTAGTTGGAGATGATACTTCCTGATAGGGCGTACGCGTTTTTCTCGCACACTCACAAGGCGCAAAAAGAAAATATGCCCCTTCTTGATAAGGTGTGTGTGCTTTTCCATCAAGAAAATATTTTCGACATACCTTTAATTTTTTTTAGTTTTAACATTTTGTGTCGTTTAGATTTTATCCGAAAGAGCTACTTTGTTCGATTACGAGCTTATAAGTGGAGATCACGGTAAAAGATTATTAGCGTTCGGAAAATTCGCTGGAAGAGCTGGAATGATTGATTTCTTGTCTGGTTTAGGACAGAGTACGCTTTTTTAGATTCTTGTATCCTAATATTTGTTTGAAATTCTTTTATTTATTTTTTTCGTAAGAATTCAATTTTTTTTTCATTTTTCAGGGTATCTTAATCTTGGATATTCGACACCGTTTCTCTCTCTGGGTGCATCGTATATGTATTCTTCGTTGGCTATGGCGAAAGCTGCAATCATTTCAGTGGGAGAAGAAATCGCTACAATGGGACTTCCATCAAGCATATGTCCATTAGTTTTCGTTTTTACCGGTACAGGAAATGGTACGATCAACCGAAAACAAGACTATGATGCTTCATATATTTATCGATTTTTTCGTCACATGAAAATGCTTAATTTTTGCTATCTTATATATTTATGCAGTTTCTCAAGGAGCACGGGAAATATTCAAGCTTCTTCCGCACACTTTCGTGGAATTGAGTAAACTTCCAGATTTATTGGAGATGGTAATTCAATTCGATTCTTACTCAAGACCGCTTATTTGGTTCACGCACGTATATATTTTTTTTCCCATGTTATAAATAAATTATTCAATTTACTAGGCCAAAGATCATAACCAAGTAGGAAGAACTTCAAAACGAGTATTTCAAGTATACGGTTGTGTTGTAACCAGTAAACACATGGTCGAACATAAAGACCCTTCCAAATTCTTCGATAAGGTGACCATTCTTCGATTCTGTTTATGACGAAAATAATAATCATTTTTTTATCTGAATTTTTTTTTCGTATACAAATCTTGAATGAAGCATATTTTTGTTTTCTTACCAGGCTGATTATTACGCACATCCAGAAAACTACAAGCCCGTATTTCACGAAAAGATAGCCCCGTTGACATCTGTTATAGGTCAGTCTCCTTTAATACCTTTCGAAGATGCCCTTTGATTTTTTTTTGGCAAAAATAAATGTTAAAAAGAATAACCGGGGCCCGTTTAATTTTTTTTGGTTGCAGTGAATTGTATGTATTGGGAAAAAAGATTTCCGAGGTTATTGACTACAATGCAGCTGCAAGAGCTGATGAAAAAAGGATGCCCACTTGTCGGAATTTCCGATATAACTTGTGATGTAGGTGGCTCAATTGAATTCGTAAATCAAACCACTACTATCGACTCACCTTTCATTAGGTAAATTATTTTTAATTTTTTTTTTAAAACTAGTGTTGCATACTTGCATGCATCTATTCATAGATTTCAAGATTGAATTTTTATTTTTTTCATTTTTATTTTCTTCGGGAGATTCTTGCACGAGTCTACATCTAATCATGCAAATTTTTATTTTATTTTTATTATTTTTTTTTTTAATATTTCTGTTATTAAAATTTGGTGAAAATGGTGTCTAGATACGATTCTCACGACAACTCGTACCATAATGACATGGAGGGTGACGGCGTTATCTGTTCAGCTGTCGACATTCTTCCAACCGAGTTCGCAAGAGAGGTGAAATTAACCTATCCTATTTTATTTTGTTCTCTATCTTTTTAAAAATATTATTATAATATTATGTTTTAATGTAGGCTTCTCAACATTTCGGTGATATTCTATCGCAATTTATCGGAATTTTAGCTTCTTCAACAAGTCTCGAAAACTTGCCTGCACATTTAAGGAGAGCTTGCATAGTCCATGCTGGAGCTCTTACCTCCTTGTTCGAATACATTCCTAGAATGAGAAGCTCCGATATTGAGTAAGTTTTTTAGTTGATAATTTTAAAGTTTTAATTTTTAATCACTTCGTTTTTCGAAAATTTGAATTACTTTAGTTATTGCAAATTTTTATCCTCTTACATTGTTATTTAAAAAAAAATCGCGGGTTTAGTTATCTTTTTTTTCTTTTGGCAGAGATTCTTCACAAATTCTCCAACCGTTGCAGCCTGCAAAAATGAAATACACGACTCTGGTACATCTTCTCTCCGTTATGCACGTGTCCTAATCGTTTTTTAATTGATTTCTAATTTACGTATTTCATTTTCCTGCAGATTTCTTTAAGTGGACATTTGTTCGATCGGTTTCTAATAAACGAGGCTTTGGATATCATCGAAGCAGCAGGTGGCTCCTTCCATTTGGTCAAATGTCAAGTCGGTCAAAGAACAGACGCTACGTCTTACTCAGAACTCGAAGTAAGTTGACTTTCATTACATTATTCGGCGGATTATTTCTATTCCAAAAAAATCTCGATTTTACGATCATTTTCCTGTTATATCAAACAGATTGGTGCAGATGATAAATCAATCCTAGATAAGATTATCGATTCTCTGACTTCGCTTGCTAATCCAAGCGAAGACCAAGTCAACAGTAAAGACAACACCATATCGCTCAAGGTTAAAAAATTCGAAGAAACGGATATGGAGAACGAAAACGAGGCGAAAAGAGAAGCATATGTCTTAATATTAGGTGCTGGACGAGTTTGTCGGCCAGCTGTCGAATTTCTAACATCGAAAAAATGTCTGAATTTGTACGTGACGAATGATTCGAATGAGAAGACTTGTGTTCGTGTTATTGTTGCTTCTCTTTTCTTGAAAGATGCAGAAGAGGTTAGTTAGTCTGATTATACATTGAATTTTCGATTTTTCTTTTTTTTGTAATGACGAGGAAAAAGTAAGGCGTGATCTCGTTTTTTTTTTTTTTTTTTTTTTTTTTTTTGTAATGTGGAGCAGATTGTTGAAGGAATTCCGTATGCAACTGCAGTTCAGCTTGATATTACGAATAAGGAACATCTCTGTAATTACATTTCAAAGGTAATTCTATGTACGAAAGTCGAAATATTATCACAATTATCTAAAATTGAAGGATATTTTATAGTTAAAAAAAAAAGGAAAGAAATTCAAGATGCTGTTTTAGTAAATTTGTTTTCTGAATTTTATTACAGGTTGATGTGGTGATCAGCTTACTGCCACCTAGTTGCCACAGTATCATAGCAAGTGCATGTATTCAGGTCCATATTTTTTTTTCTTTCTTTTTTTTTTTTTTTTTCTTTTTTGTGAATCACATGAAGCATTTATTTGGACGAGGAAACTTGTCTTTAGGCAATAGAAAATAATCGGCAATAATACAATTTTGAATTATTTCTACCTCTTTTACCATGTAATAATATTGTTGCCTCGTCGTGTTTCAGTTTAAGAAACATCTTGTCACGGCTAGCTACGTGGATGATTCCATGTCCAAGCTGGACGAATCGGCAAAAAGTTCGGGTATTACAATTCTTTGTGAGATGGGATTGGACCCTGGAATCGGTAATATATTTTTTACTGCTTCTAGTTGTAATAATGAATAAGTTAAATTTTATTTTAATAATGAACCCCCCCCTTTTTTTTTAAATAAATAAATTCAGATCATATGATGGCAATGAAGATGATCGATGAAGCCCGTAAACGAGGGGGTAAAATCAAATCTTTCACTTCGTATTGTGGCGGTCTTCCGGCTCCAGATGCTGCAAACAATACACTGGCTTATAAATTCAGGTATGAATTTCCTTTTTTAAATTTCTATTTTATTTCATGCATGATGTAACATTCATGCGTATATTTCGTATTACGTTTTCAGTTGGAGTCCAGCTGGCGCTATACGAGCTGGGCGAAATCCAGCCGTATATAAATATAATGGAGAAATCGTGCATGTTGATGGTGAGTCGTGACAATCATTATACATTTACACTACTCTCTTGTTATTAATTGATAAATAAATCAATATTCGAACCCCATTACAATATCTTCATAAGTACATCAATTTTTCTCCATTTTTTTTTAATAAATTAGTTTTTACGGTTAAATGCAGGGGACAAGCTTTATGATTCAGCTTCAAAACTTAGGATACCATATTTTCCAGCTTTTGCATTGGAATGTCTTCCAAATCGAGATTCTTTGGTTTACGGAGACCTTTATGGAATTAAAAGTGAAGCATCGACTATCTTCCGTGGGACCCTCAGATACGAAGGCAATATATTTCTTTTCCTTTATATTTCTATAATTACAATACGCATTTTTTTTTAATTTGAGTTTCTTGATTGATCTTTTTTTTGCAGGTTTTGGAGAAATAATGGGCACACTAGCAAGAATTGGGTTCTTCAATACCGAAGAAATCCCAATTCTAAAAAACGAGACGAGGACAACTTATAGAACCTTCTTACTATCACTTCTCGATTGCAATAGTACTAACGGCATTGAAGAACCAATCATAACCCAGAAATGGATTGCGGATCGGATTCTTGGCCTTGGTCTATGCAAAGACAAAGAAACGTCGCTCAAGACTGCCAAAACTATTATGTGAGTTTGAATATATAAATACACACACACATTCATTTAAGATCATTTTATTTTTGTGGAATATATGACTGCCAAAACTATTATGTGAGTTTGAATATATAAATACACACACACATTCATTTAAGATCATTTTATTTTTGTGGAATATATTTCTTACGCGTAAACTTCAATTAGATTTTTGGGATTCGAAGAGAAGGCAGAAATCTCAAAATCGTGCAAATCTGCATTCGATGTTACGTGCCTCCGAATGGAAGAAAGGCTGGCGTATTCCGGCACTGAAAAGGTTACTTGAGTTAAAATCTTTGTTCTTTTCGAAACATATTTGAAACATTTTATTTATTTATTAATTTGTTTTTAGGACATGGTGCTTCTACACCACGAGGTGGAAGTGGAATTTCCGAATGGCCAACCTAACGAAAACCACAGAGCAACACTATTGGAATTCGGAAGGATCGATGGAGAGAGACAATACACCGCAATGGCTTTAACAGTCGGAATTCCTGCTGCCATTGGAGCTCTGGTACTTGTATATACATATTTTCTTGTTTGCTTTTCTGTTTTTTTTTAAAAAAAAATCGGAAATTAAATTAATGGTGCTTTATATATATATTTTTTCAGCTCTTAATCGGGGAAAACATCAAAACGAAGGGTGTTTTAAGGCCTATACATCCGGAAATTTACGAACCAGGTGATCCCTTCTTCTTCTTCTACTTCTCTCTACATATTGATATTTATTGTTCTAAATCAAGAAAAGGGAGGGCTCAAAGGAAGATGTGTTCTTGTTTTGCAGCACTGGATATTCTAGAAGCATACGGTTTCAAGATGCTGGAGAAGAACGATTAAAGTTGGAGATTCGATTCAACATTTATTTATCATGTTTAAGAATCGATAAAATACTAGACTTGTGAATAAATAAACCAGTTTATATCAAGAATAAATAAATAATGTACCTACTCCAAGAATGCACGCGTTCGTTTATATCGAGACCGGCAATTCTAATTTTACTTTTACAAGCCCTTCGGCTTAAAAAAAATAGCAAGTTTGGAGAAAATGCAACTCCTCAGACGAAGAAAACAAAGAAAAAAAATTATCAAATTGCAACTCTAATCCCATCACTCGATTCCCCAACATAAAGACTAAGGGAAGGGGATAGTAAACAAAATAAATCTGCTAGTAACGAACTGTTGAATATTTTTGCAGCAAAAAAATATTCCTCTAGCTGCAATTTTGCAATTTTTTACGATCCTTAGGAGACCGCCGATAAGGACAATTGATGTTGTACCTCTTCCCAACTGTGTACCTTGGTAATAAGAGAATGATGCTGAGGAATATGCTCAGTCTTGCACCAAGGATACGAATTCTCGTAATCGAAAAGAAGAACCTTTATCCCAACTTCTGCACACTCAATTGCATATCTCGGATTATCATCAATCAATACTTTTGCCCCCAATAACCTACAAAAAACAAAATAACTTATTAAACCAACCAAAATAAGCGACAAACGAAGAGTTCAATAATACTTACTTGCAAATCTCTGATTTAGATCTGGAAAGTCCATCTAAAGCAAAGTGGTTGCCAAAATGGATCTCCTGAAAGAGACCGGGATAATGTTTTTCGATCCATTCAATTGTGTGATCTTTGATCACGTTTTGGCGGGACCTACATAGTATAAAAGACAAGCTACTATTATTATCTAGGCCTAACAAAGAACGGAAGTAGATCGAAAGGGTGCTAGAAGACATACGTAACAATGGACAAGTCGTAGAGTTTGGACAAATTTTGAATAGCCTTTTGAGCACCCGGAAGTGGATGTATCCCTTTCTTGAAATAATGTGTCTTAAAGAACTCATGTACACGAACATCAGCTGCGAAAAGAAAACAATTTTTATTTTTTTCATTCATGATGTGATTTTTAAAAAAATCATGGGATGCAAGAAAACACACCGCGTTATACAAACCTCGTATTAACACCTAATACATTTATAATGAATCTAAACATTATGTTCTAGGAGTGCAAGTTACGGTAAAAAGTCTCTTGTTTGACCTTTTACAGACAATCACCTATTTACAATTGGCTAAAAGGTCAGAGACACAGATGCAGTGACAGATGCAGGTGAAAACAAAAGAAGATAATAGTTATATATTGCTTCATGGTATAAATAGAATGAATAACATAAATTTGTCTGCAAATGCCTAGACAGCCAAGTTAGAGCATATGTATAGATACCTTCATCACGCGAACAGTTCCATATCTGCAAGAAAATGAAAAGTGAATCAGAAAACACATGAGAGCAATCTATCTTAAATATGATTTTATAAATAATTGTAGTTTATCGATTTTAAACTGTTAAGATTTCAGATCGAGAGCATTCTTCAGCCTTCAACACCAAGCATTTTCTATTGGAGGAATAAGAAGTAATCACGAGTTTTAGACGCATCACATACCGTTTTCTTAAACATGGTACTCATAGCATTACTTGCAAATGTCGTTAAAAACTATCAAACAGTACCTTGAAAAATTCATAAACATGGTACTCAGAAACCGAGTGGTTTTGAGAGTAGCGATCTGCGATGAACTTATTCAGAGCCGATACGAAGTTCCCAAGAACTGCCAACAAAGTCAACTGATTAAAACAAGAAAGTGATCGTCGAAACTCATATCTTAACATTCATGAACACAATACAAGACGAGTCATCGCTATCAACTCAATTTTAGCAAGTCAAGCCCAACGTACATTACGCAATTTGACCGAAAAGGAAGCGTAAAGGACCGAAATAGCCGCTTGACGAATACAAAAAACAAAACCGATATCGACAAATTTACGACAATTGCAAAATGCAAACCGAAATATTTGGTAGTTAACCATGATCAGATAATAATAATATGCCTCTTAACCAACAATCGAAAAACCACAAAATCGATTCTGTAACAAGTAAAATCAGATTACCCTCATCAACATCAACGGCGAGCATGACTTTCTGCGGGGAGGACTGGTCCACACCTCCGGCAAAGTTTCCTCGATTAGCGGCACCACCGCCATTGACAAAAACCTCGTCAGAAGGACGGAGTAACTGCGGGGCCCAACTAGGAGACGCCCTCACTTTCTGTACATCATTGCAACTAACACGATCACTACTGAAATTATTGCCGTGGTTATCGGAGCAGCAGCCCCTAAACCTAAATCGATTTGGGGGTGGTAGCCTTCGTTTAGTTATATGAATCAGTGGTGAAGTGGCGGTATTAAACCTTCTGAGCGGCAACATCTGGAAATCTGTTTGCCCCAACATAAAATTCGCCATGAAAAAAAGCCCCAAATTGTGGAATCGACGAATTAGGTTAGTGTTGGACGAAATTGCGAGCCAAGAACGCGCCTTTAACATGCCGATTGCTCAGACATTCACCACCGGTACAGAGGAATCATAAATTAATAAATTTCTGGGTTGAATATGAGAAAAAAGGGGGGAAAAAAACAAAAAAAAAAAAAGGGGGTAAGAAATTGTGAAGGAAAACCCACCACAGCTACATGTAATTCGGTTCAGAAATTGTAGCTATTTATAGGGGAGAGATGAGAGTCCGAGTGGGAAACAATGGCTATGGAGGATCCATTTCTTAAATCATGTTTTATAATTTTGAGAAAAAAAAAAAAAAAAAAAAGAGTTTTGGGTCTCGAGAATAGCAAATAGAAGTATATATAGGACCACTGCAATTGTGTTGAATCTGGGTCAGAAATTAAAGAAATTCTTATTTTATTTTATGCTTAAATAATTCTTTGAATATTTTTTTTTTTTTTGTAAATGTTTTCTTTGTTGTAGTATTTTTAATTTAACTTTTGAGTAGTATTGTTGTGAGAACATAATTTGAGAATGAAAGTAATGTTTGTTTATAATTTAATAAGAAATAAAACTTAATTTAAAGTTGTTGAAAAATGTATTTTAGAAGAAACTGTTGAAATTAAATTGAGATATTTTTTTGCAAAATATAACAAACACAAATTTATTTCTAGAAAAAAAATAAAAATGAAATGAGAACCGTACCAAATATTAACATAATTTAGCCCAAAACAAAAGGCTTAAATCTTTTCTTTTTTTTTTTGAAAACAAAAAGGGCTTAAATCCTACATTGAATAATATTATAAGCATGAGCCCGTTTATTATTTAATTTGACCTCACCAACACCCAAATTTATTATTTTTATATGTGAAATTGCAAATCTCCTCATCTAAATGTTGTGTAACAAATGTATTTCTACTACGGCAATAATATAAATAATAAAAAAAAAAATACTAAAATATACTGCATAATAAGACTTCTACATCTGTTCGTAAATAACCTATCTCTATGGGGGGCAATACGGGAAAAAATGGTTTTAAAAAAAATTAAATAAATAAAATAAAAAAGGAGAGAGAGAGAGAAGCTAATGGAAATAAGCAACGAGGGCCAGCATCAGCATAGCTACCCAGGAAACAACACCAGAACTACTCACATCCGCCGACGCCGACGAAGTCCCCGGATTATTCGCCGGCGTTCCACCATTGTAGATCATAATCTCGTACCTGCAAGTACCGTCCTTAAAACCCGGATCGATCTTCGTAATCACCGCCAGGTTAGAGAACTCACACGCGCCCTTCTGCTGATTCATCGTCTGGTAATAAGCATTGAACGCGTACGAAGCGTTGCCCCTCAAATCCAGCCCCGCGCACGACGAGCCGAACCCTAGGCTCGTGCAGTCGGCGTACGTGCACGCGTAGTTCAAGCTCCCCCCGAAATTCGGATCCGCCACGTCAGCATCCGGCTTCATCACGCACCACTGCCGTTCCAGATAACGGACCCCCTTCGCCGCCGTTAGGGTTCCGCCTCCCAAATCCAGCTGGTACTTGGCGGTTCCGTCGAAATTGAAAATCCCCCAATGCCGCTCGAAGTTCCCCGGCTCGACGCTCTTCATATCCTCGTCGATCAAGCCGAAAAGGTAAATGTCCGGCAAAGTCGGGCGCTTGGGGGTCCCGACCCCCCTCCTGATTCGGTTCACCAGCCCCTGATTGAACCGGCGGGCGAAATTAGGGTTTGCTTTGACATCTCCGTCGGTAGGCCACCCGATTTCGCCGATAACCACCGGTAAGGACGGGAAGCCGCTCTTCTCCAATGCGGTGATGAGCGTGTCGTAATTCGCGTCGAACACGTTTGTGTAGGTGATGGAACCGTCCACGAGGGGGGTGGCGCCCCCGTCGAAGAAGGCGAAGTCGATGGGGAAATTGGGGTCCGCGTGGAGGCTGAGGTAAGGGTAGATGTTGATGGTTAGTGGGGCCCCGTTGTCGCTTATGAATTTGACGATCGAGAGCATTAGGTCTTGGATGTCCGATCGGAATTTTCCGCCCGAGGGTAGGCCGGTTTCCGATTGGTAGACGTCGGCGTTTAGTGGGACCGTGGCCTTTACGTCGCGGCCCAAGCCAGCCTTGATTAATGCCGCCTGGATGTTCTGTAGCGCCGGCAAGGTCGTCTTCGTGAATTGGCCGTCGTATGTCTTGAGGAATGGCTCGTTTCCGACGGCAACATACCTGGGAAGGAATAAGATTTTCGGGTATAGACATATCAAATCAATTCGAGATAGCAAAAAATCGAAAATAAATAAATACTCGAACTCAATAAATTTGAAAACCGATTCGAGATGATCATTTAGAGATCAATTCGTTGGCATAATGAAACAAAGTTTAATACAGGTTGGTGTGCACGTAATAAGAAAATCAATAAACATGTATAGACAAACCATAATTACTAAAATACCCTTGTCGTTGATTTAAAATAATTTTGGTTTACCTAATGTCGACACCCTTATTGGACAAATAGTAGGAAACGTTATGCGACACCCAATCCTCGGCGACACGAACGCTACTAGCCAAAGACGCTAACATGTCATTCGGAATTCCGACCATGACTTGGATACCAGACCTACCGAGCGCGAGCATGGCACCGGGATCCGCTTCGAAAAGTTTGACCTTATCGAAACCATTGTCTTTCATTAGCTTCACAACTATGTCGGGGCGGAGGGGGTGGGTGGCCTGTGTGCCCCAATTGCAGCCGAGGCCGTCGACGAATAAACGGTCACCGAACAAGAAGACATTGGTCAATAGCAAGACGAACAAGTACTTCTTGAACTCCATTGTTTTCTTTTTCTTTTTGTTTTGTTTTGCGGCGCAATTGAAATATAAAAGAAAAAATATATTGTGCCATCTTAATTTTTTGGTAAATAGATAGCTAGGAAAGTTTTGTCCTTTATGGGAAGTAAAAGGAAGGAATTTAAGCACGAATTAGACAAGGAATAAACGTACTACTACTACTTAGGATGTTTGTAATAACACACACACACACACAGTTTGTGAAGAAAGGAATATTTAGATTTTGGCGCCAAGTCTTTCCTTCAATTCAATATGTGTGTATATTTGCACAAGTAAAGCATATCTTTTACCCTGTTTGAATTGAATAAATAAATATATCTAAGATTCTTGGCCTATATTTTGCCCGATTTTTGAAATCTTCCCACTATTTGTTTTTTTCTAAATAAAATTATTTTCAATTGGAATTCAATATATTTTCGAAAAAAAATAAAAATATTACATATATATTCAAAAGTTTCTCGTTTTTTTTAGTGCTAATGTAACAAAAAAAATTTCCTAAAATACTAACTAGCATCACTGTATATTTTTTAAAAAGAACCCGAAACACCTTTCTTGAACATACTTAGACATGATTTTCATTTTTTTTGTTATTGTGCATTGTAATATGACTCTTCTCAAAATACAAACAAACATTACTTTATTTCTAAAAAAAAAAGGTTGGAGGAAAAAAAGATAAAAATTGAAAACACTACTTTTTCAAAAAGAAAATGAAAATAAGACCCCAAAAAAAGAAAAAAAAAATTGAAAATAAAATTATACATAAGGGCCCGCAATATTTTGTTGCCTTAAGCCCCAATTAAATTAGGGCCCGGCCCTAGATGTATAATATGGCAAATCTTGGAAGGGGGCCCATTAAAAAACATGAATCTTTAAAATAAATTATAAATATTAAATACTCATCCCTGCCTAACAAATTTACTTTCTTCTTTTCAGAACATGCAATACATCTCATGTTCGTGCGTGTATATATATGTAGCTAATTGGCTTTTCCTTTTTCAATTATATAATTTAATATAATTTAATTGAATTGTTTTTACTTTTTACATTCGTCAAAAGAATTTGGTCATGTTCTTGCACTATCACTTTTGACGCCACCCACTTTTTCCTTTGCTTTCCCACACACTCTATAGTTTTTTTAACATGGGAAAAAAAAAAGGATCTTTAATCAATAAAAATGTATTTCAATATTATTCATAATTTAATTGGGAAAATAATTGCTGTTTTATTATTATTCAGCTCAATGTTACAAATGCACCAATTCGTAAAAATGAATTTTGAACTTTCTTCCGGGTCAGCCAAAATGGGCAAAACCCGACCCGTTTCTGAATCCATATCCCTAGAAAAATCTAATAACCTAAAAAAAAATTAAAAAAAAAAAATCCGTCTATTCACATATTTGGGAAAGTGGGTTTGGGGTGAAATCAAGGAAGCAGATCATCTCCGAATAAATAAAGCATCCGCTCCACCGCCCAGCTAGGCGGCGGGGGAGAAGCAGGCGGCGGCAGAGGGCTGACGGCGATCAGAGAAGCCCGGCACAGCGGGCACGTCAGCCTGCTGTCGTAAGCCAGCCACCTCTCGAGGCAGTGCTTGTGGAACACGTGGCAGCAGTTGCTCAGCTCCCACACCTGGCTGCTCTTCCTCAGCCCGTCCAAGCACACCGCGCACGACGAGTCTCCGCCGCCGCCGCACTCCGCCGTACCCCGCCGATGCTCGATCTCGCCGATCGTCGTCAGTGTGAGACTCTCTCTCACTAACCTCAAATTCGCCGCCGCCGCCGCCGAAGAAGAAGAAGAGCACCGATTCGAATTGGAATTGGAATTGGAATTGGAATCGGATGAGAAGAATCCGACAGAAGCGGTCAATAGATCTAGGGCAAAGGACAACAGCCATCTGGTAACTGCAAATAACAGAGCTGCTTTACACAGCACGAATTGATGATCACTCACTACAACCACCATTTTTGGGGATTTTAATTTACTACTGGTATTGATTGGGAATAATAAATGTGGGAGGTGGGGGGGAAGTTTTCAATAGCCAGATTCAGTATATATATAGATCACAAAAATCAAATCTTTACAAAGTGGGTGACGTAATTGGGGGTGGGTGGGTGGGGGTGGGGTGGGGGTATGGGGGGTGGGTGACGTTTACTTTTTTCTCTTTTTATTTTTTGGGTGGTTTACTTTATGAATTAATGAATGCGGATTACCCAGTAAGAATAAAAAGAGAACAATTTTGGAGGGCACTTTACAACGAAAATCTGGTGTGATAATGGAATCCAGATTAGCAAACGTTGAAAAAGATTGAATTTTTACACATCAGATCTACTTCACAATCCACACTTTGTGATGGCAGCAAAAGTTGTTATCTTATCCTACGTATGAATTAGGTTAGGGGGTGGTGAAAAAAAAAAAAAAGTATAGAAGCTTATCCAACAATAAAGTTTTTGCCTTTGCCTGCAATTTTTTGATTTGGGAATTAGCATATTTCACTTATCAGAATCTATATCCCTTTTCTTTTTTTCTTGCTTTGGGAATTGGAAAGATTCGTCAAGATACACTTTCTTTATACGATTTATCTGTCGAGATCTTGGCGGGTCGAATTACGGTCGGAAAAACTATGGAGAGACGCTCGACGCTCGTATATTGAATGCACTATAAGATCAGGATATGCGCTATGTTGTGCAATAGTGAATTAATTTTATGATGAATATTTGCTTTTGTTTGTAATGCAATTGAACTGAATATTAACCAATAGGGCAAATTACAATCACCCCTGAGTTATGGTCAATTTACGAAAATTTCCCTCTTGTTTAAATAATTACATCCACCCCCTCAACTATGATTTTTTCTTACACATCCACCCTTATGGTGTCAAATTCAATATAATCATCTAGATTTCGTGGAATTTGCTCTAGTTTGTACTCATTTTATGGTGCCAAAAAACACATCTTAAGATCATTTTGCTTCAAAATGTGGAGTTCGAATGGGATAAAACGGGTACAAAAGTGATAACATTCCATCTAATCTAGAAGATTTCACTAAATTTTATAGTTGAATGGTGTTTGTAATTACCCAAACAAGATGGAGATTTTCGTAATTTGAAAGAGTACTTGTAATTTACCCTAACCAATATACCAGACCACATGATTCTGCATTGAGGAAATCTGTTAATGAGACAATCACGTGAATTCACGAGGTAACTTTAGCCCTACCTCATCCATCCAAAAAGGTACAAACATGACCACGTGCACACACATGCATGAACACAAAGGAGGAATGTATGTGGCCTTTACTTAGGACTGGGTGCGATTCAGAGGTTTTAGCTCGTAAATCCATTTCGGCTAGTTTCATATACTACACAGTCCCGAGTACTATACTTTTGATACTGCACTTCCCCGTTTAAGTTAGCTCCCTGTCCACCTGAATTGTCTCGAATATTCAACGAAACTAGGCAAAAGGGATTTACGAGCTAAACTCCTACCTTTAATATATATGTAACTGGAACCCGAAAAAGAATAAGATAGGAAATTAAATAGTTAAATGTGGAGAAGACTCTTCTACAAGTGCCTATCCATATCTTTTGTTGCTACGATAGCATAATAATATACAGCAAACCTTAACTTTGTAGTCTTATTTTCCAAATATAGAAATTAAACACCATTTCCGTGGAGTTCGTTTTTCACTTTTATGCATCTTCTTCCATCATTTTTATGCTATCCGATTGCGCATCTTCTTACATCTTCTTTTTCATCTTGTACTGTAATGTAGCTGGAGCACAATCTAGAGGTGTTTCGCCTAAATAAGGAAATTACGACTTAGTCAGCAAAAGAAAGTCAACTGTAAAAATAATCGAAACAGTATTTACTGCCAAATGACCATGTGTGGCCAAAAGAAGCCTATCCAATGATATTGAGAGCTATTTTCCAGTGATAATCAGCACTAAGGGTGTAGATATTTTTTGGAAATTAAAATCGGATCGGGAATTGAAATCTAATATGTATTCCAATTCGGTTCCAAAAGAAAATCGGGAAAATTGGAACTTCCGAAATTCGGAACGAATAATAGTTCCAAAATCGTAAATATCCGGATAGGAATCGACGGAATTCCGAAGTTCCGATCCAATTTCCAGTTTCCACACCTAAATCCTTTTTTAGTTTCAGACTGGATAAAACAAATTAGACAACCAGACACGATAGGTAGATGGGTTATTGAATCACATCCTTGCACTAAAGATTCTTCTTCGTGTATTCCTTATTCCTAATCATCACTATTTCACCAAAATTCAAATGGGACAATTGTTCAAACCATTTACCTTGTGAATTTTTGCAGTCTAAGCTTGCTCCATTGTCAATGAGGGCAAAAGCTATCTCAGTATGGTTGAAAACTGCTGCCTGCATTAGTTATTAAAGTTAGAGATCAATTAGATGAGACTTTTTGTTTTAGAGAGAGAGAGAGAGGGACGGAGGGAGAGAGAGAGAGAGAGAGAGAGAGAGAGAGAGAGAGAGAGAGAGAGAGAGAGAGAGAGAGAGAGAGAGAGAGAGAGAGAGAGAGAGAGAGAGAGAGAGAGAGAGAGAGAGAGAGAGAGAGAGAGAGAGAGAGAGAGAGAGAGAGAGAGAGAGAGAGAGAGAGAGAGAGAGAGAGAGAGAGAGAGAGAGAGAGAGAGAGAGAGAGAGAGAGAGAGAGAGAGAGAGAGAGAGAGAGAGAGAGAGAGAGAGAGAGAGAGAGAGAGAGAGAGAGAGAGAGAGAGAGAGAGAGAGAGAGAGAGAGAGAGAGAGAGAGAGAGAGAGAGAGAGAGAGAGAGAGAGAGAGAGAGAGAGAGAGAGAGAGAGAGAGAGAGAGAGAGAGAGAGAGAGAGAGAGAGAGAGAGAGAGAGAGAGAGAGAGAGAGAGAGAGAGAGAGAGAGAGAGAGAGAGAGAGAGAGAGAGAGAGAGAGAGAGAGAGAGAGAGAGAGAGAGAGAGAGAGAGAGAGAGAGAGAGAGAGAGAGAGAGAGAGAGAGAGAGAGAGAGAGAGAGAGAGAGAGAGAGAGAGAGAGAGAGAGAGAGAGAGAGAGAGAGAGAGAGAGAGAGAGAGAGAGAGAGAGAGAGAGAGAGAGAGAGAGAGAGAGAGAGAGAGAGAGAGAGAGAGAGAGAGAGAGAGAGAGAGAGAGAGAGAGAGAGAGAGAGAGAGAGAGAGAGAGAGAGAGAGAGAGAGAGAGAGAGAGAGAGAGAGAGAGAGAGAGAGAGAGAGAGAGAGAGAGAGAGAGAGAGAGAGAGAGAGAGAGAGAGAGAGAGAGAGAGAGAGAGAGAGAGAGAGAGAGAGAGAGAGAGAGAGAGAGAGAGAGAGAGAGAGAGAGAGAGAGAGAGAGAGAGAGAGAGAGAGAGAGAGAGAGAGAGAGAGAGAGAGAGAGAGAGAGAGAGAGAGAGAGAGAGAGAGAGAGAGAGAGAGAGAGAGAGAGAGAGAGAGAGAGACCAAATGTAATAAAGATGAGCCTTGCTTGTCGCGATAATTTGCATCCACGCCCTACGGATTTGATAATATTCAGCTTAATATTAGTGAAGAGAAAATCTCAATCACTATTCAGAATCAAACAGAAGAAGAAAAAACAAATGTACCTGACTCAGAAGCTTCTTAACAGCAGTTGTATCGCCATTTTTTATTGCTTCTCTTAAACCCTAAGCATTAAGCTAAAAGTTAGCAAAGTATCTATATTTCAGGAATAATGTGGTCCTGATTCGCTTATTCTACTAGAAACAACGAAGCCAAATTTAGCATACCTCTCCAGTAACTTCATAATTAACAGATGCTATATCCACGGAACCGTTTGCAACTTGACCAGAATTGAATTGAGTACTGCAAGATTTCCATTTTGGTAAATACATTGATATATACAGATGACAAAAATATTGTGATGAATGCAAATGGTAACCTTAACAGAAAGTAAAATGCTGAGGCTAAGAAGTATATTATTATGTTTCGCTATGAAATGAAAATACTGAGGCTAAGAAGTATATTGTGATGAATGCAAATGGTAACCTTAACAGAATTATCTTTTAGTAAATCAATGACCCTTAAGGTTTTTTATGACAACACTCGTGCTTGTTCAAATCTTGAAGACAGTGACTATGAAAATGAATTAACAATCACGAAAATAGCATACAGTAACTATAATTCTACAATATAACGTGCAAACCTGAATGATGCTCATAAATTGGTAATAATCTACATACCCTTGCCAACTGTTTGACGTTGAACCTCTACTCTTAGGAGTTTGCTCTGTCCTTTTCGGTTTCGAAATTGAGTGAAGTGTGGAATTTGAGGTGGTTGCTAATGGCTGTAATGAAACAGAAATACAGAATCCATAAGACTATGAAGTTCAATAAGGACAAATTGGTGCAAACTAAATAGTCCTTGCCTGTGGTGTCATAGAATTCTTTGGAGGCGCTGGTGCTTCACAAATACACAAAGGCATTCCGCACTTGCATTCAGGAACTTCAGGGAGAGGAGATTTTCCGGTACTAACTTCAGGTTTGGTATCTGAAACTGCACCGATATCTAATCTTGAAATCGAATCCGTTACAGCATTAACTTCATTTGAAGTAGCTGGCGCACCATCCTTCTTGAATCTACAGTAAAATTTTGCAACAAATTGAAGAATCGGGACGAACAATAGTTTATTTATGTCTATGTTTTCTTTTTTATCAACCTCACACGAAGCCTCGTAGATCAACAATGATAAATAATAATGAACTATTGGTTGCTGTTTCGTGTGACTGGACTTTTGGGAGCATGTTTTTCAGTTACGAAGACAAGACAAAGACAGAATATCATGTCAAAACAAAACATGACCAATGAAGGAAATGGACTGCTTAGTGCATATCTGTGACAGTTCTAACAAAATATAGTACAGGCCGCAAGTAAAACTAATACAGGAAAACGAATACAAATGAAATATAATCTACTAGTTAAAAAGTCAGTACATTGGCTTGAAGATCCATAACCATGTACAATGAAACTTACCTAGAGCCATTATTGAAACAATCAGCACAAACTCGCACATTTGAGTAAATATTGAACTGTGGCAAGGCCTGCAAAAAGTGATTGATATTAAGAGTGTTTCTCGTGTTCAGTCATACTTAAATTTATTTGTTTTGTAGAGTGCATACCATCTGATCGGATGAATGTTCAGCACATAATGTTCGGCCACAACATCGGCAATGATGCTGTAAACATACAATGTGAGGTAAGGCACTGTAAAATCCAAGAAAATATTATATCGATGTTGAATCAAGTTGCAACTCAAAGAAGATAAGTTTTAGTACAATGTCATAGGCAAAACCTTACGAGGACAATTTAAAGCTCTTATATTATTGCATCCATCGTGTCTGAGTAAATTCTTATTTTAAGTAAGAAAAACGGTTTTTTATCTGGGCACGGAAATTAGTAATTAAAAAAATGGGATTGCAGCTAATTAGCCATATTCCATACATGCTTCCTTCAAAAGCAGCGGATGCAACTTATTCATTAGATGCTCGAAACAATTTTTGAATGGAAGATGAGTTTCCTCCATTTTGAATAGTTGTTTCACTAATTCATCAAGTGAAAGAAAGTCTGGTGATTAAAAGTAACCCCGTTAACCTCATTTCCATCCCATTTATGCCTATCCTAGTGTTTCTATTAAAAGTACGAGGGGCTATCCACTATTTATAAGTCAGTCTAAGTCTTGATTATTATTACCACCATATGTTTATTATGTGCAACACTTCTTCTATTTCGATTTCCTCAACCACAAAGCACATCTATCCGCTTCGGAAAAATCAGTTTGCATTTCCAACCAACTCTTAACCAGATATAGTATTTCAACAACACATAACGTTTATCCTTTTCTTTTCAAACTTGAGCACCAAAATTGCATCTTCCATCTTCCACAGATCCCCAAGTCTGTCACAATGTATCTCAATGCGTAATTTCGCAAATACAAAACACAGCATTCAGCATACCTTATATAAATATTCCATCAAATAAACCTATTTTTCTCTTTAAGATATAAACACAAGGCATCTGTTGAAAAGCATTTGTGCACAATACACCATCCAGCTATCAAATTGATCTGGAAATTAAATAAACACTTGACGCAATTTACAAAATTGACCAGACCATCCAGATCAAGTCAATCATTATACCATGCAATTACCACCCAAAATCAGCCAGGATCACTATCAATACAAAAGGATCAGAATAAATCCACGAACGAGTAATTTACCCAAAAAAAAAACGTAGTATAAAATCAGCAAAAAAATAATTCGAGCTTAATTTTGAGAACAGGATTCAAAAAAATTACCCGGCGGCGGAAGGTTGAGAAGCTGCATTTGCAGACATCGCAGCGAGAGGATTCCTGGAAGATCGGCGGCTCCGTCGCCATTTCACCACTCTGCAACACTCTCTTTCCTCACTAGCGACTTCAATTATGTATTGTTGTTGATGATTGATTGATCGAAACGAATTAAACACCCAAAAATTAATATTTAATTTTTCATCAAAAGCTATCTTGTATTCTGCAATTCCGCTTGGTCGTTGATTTTGTTTCCGCCAAGTCCAGAATCGACCGTCCACGTGGCACACATTATTTTATAGTAGTCAAATGAAGAATACAAAAGATAGCGGTAAAACTTAGAAAAAGAAAATTACAAGAAACAAATAATAATAATAAATAATTTAAACATACAAAAGTGATGTGAAGAAAAAAAATGTCGTTTCAAATTTCATAATATAGTTTCGACTTGAAACGTGATTTTAATTATTTTTCGAGGTTGAATTCAACAAAATTCAATTAAAATTCAATTGTTATTTGAGTGAACTTTCTAATGCAATTTGAATTATCAATATTGGATGGTGGATGATCAGGGGAGGAACTAGAATTAAAATGTAGTGGGCGGGCTAACTAAAATTTTGGGGTTCCGGGCAGCGCCCCGAAAAAAATTTTAGGTGCACAAAACATTGCAAAAAATAAGTTTATATCATATATATATATATATATATATATATATATATATATATATATATATATATATATCATATTTTAATCATCACAAAAAATTCTAAATTAATTCAAATTATTCTAATAATAGCTGCACGTAATATTTCGGAGATTTATGGCACGATCTCATCTTTTATTTTTAAGGCGTTAGATAAAAAAAATTCAAAAATAAGTAATATTCATAAATTTTATTTAAAATAATACAAGTTTTAACCATCTTATTTTATATTTTATATTAAATATGATTATTTATCTATAATTTATATAAGATTTTGGAGAAAAAACAAAAAAAATAATAGGTCAAGAAAATATTTACAAAAACTTTGGGCGGTCAAAAGTAATATTCAAAAAATTTAGTACCAAATATCTATAAAAAAAATCTTGGGGGGGTCAACGGCCCCCCCATGCCCCTTACATGTTCCGCCAGTGTGGATGATAAAGATATGCATGAATCTGTCCGCAAATTTGATGTTTTGAATTATCGAAAATTCAAAATGTGACTCATTTATGCATAATTTGTTAACCGATTTACAATCTAATTGATTCAAGTTGGATTTGAAAGATATCTTGAAGAACTACGGCTTTCGAGTTTTGAATTTTGTCAGAACCAGACTAGAGAATTACTGAAATCACGTTCAAAGTCAAAATGGAATCGAACCAACATTTAACATATTATAATAAAAAGTCTAAACAAAAATAGAGGTCCAAAATGAAATTAACCCTTAAAAAGGGGATTATTATTTAAAATCTCAATAATATATAATGTAAGGCCCACTTTACAAAGGGAATTAAATAACACCAGTCAGAAATGGAGAAACACGCATTAGAAAGGTTGGACTTTGAATTCGTCAACCAACTTTCATCAATTCTTTGCACCCCACATCACAACTCCACCAATTTTATTTTAGTTTATTTTGTAAATAAAAAAAATTAATTAATTTAAGTTTAAATTACAAAATATCCCTCGAATTTTAGGTTGAATTACAAAAAAACGCACCCACCTATCTGTAATTGCCAAAATTTCCCGATATTTGTTTTCAACTTACACCAACCCTATTATGGTCTATTTTTTCTCAGAATTGTTTTTACTTTAGGGAATATTCCGATTCTACCTCTAAAAACAGTTTCTCAACTGTAGGTGGCCTTGGTATACATTTATTTTCCGCAACATCACATTGTTATGTCACTACACTTTCTGGATTACTAATATGAACCACCATAGCGTACATAGTCATTTATTAAACATATGTACATGGCTACTTTCAATATGTTCTATGTAAGGGTAAAATCGGTATTTTATGGAAAATATTCTCTAAAATAAAAAAACAAATCTATAAAAAAAATCACATCGTAAGGTGATCAGTGCAAGACGGAAAACAAACATCAGGGAAATTTTAATAATTACGAATAGGTGAGGGTATTTTTCATAATTCAACCAAAGTTCAGGGGGCTTTTTCATAATACACCCTTAATTAAATGCCAAAAAAGAAAAAAAAAAAAGTTATTGTTGGTGTCAAGTAAACAAAAAAGAAATATACGTGGGAGAAACAAACAAGAAATTTCCATGAATCTTCTTGAAATACCATCCGCAGACTAAAACCATCATCTTCCCCATTTCATATTCAGCCGCCGTACCAAAAAAGACTTCCGCCCTCCGACTTATTTTCGTCGTCAAAAAAATTAATTAGTTCAAGAAAAAAAACTGTTCCTTTTTTCTTGATTTATTTAGTAAGCAAATTTTTTTTATTTTTTTTTTGTAATTTGAATTTTATATGATTAATAATTACTAGTTTTCAAGTTCAGAGAGAGATGGAGAAGAAGCAAGGCTTCAGCGTTCTCGGCATGATCAAGGTACTCAAACTACTTTTCTTCAAAACCCTAAAACCTTTGATCACAAAATTAGTCAACTGTAGCATCAAATTTCAAATTGATAATTAGTTAATTAATTAATTAATTACAGCACCAACTGATTTTAATTGATTTAATTTTGTGGGGTTTGTAGAAAGTTGCTTGTATAGATGGATCTTCGCCGGATAGTGGGAAAGGGAAGAGTGAATATAAGTCTTCGTCGAATACGAATAAGGTCTGCCATGGATTCCACTTGGTTGAAGGTAAATCAGGTCATGACATGGAGGATTACCATTTCGCAGAGTATCGAAAAAAGAAGGGTCATGTTCTCGGTTTGTTTGCCATTTTCGATGGCCACTTAGGCGATCGCGTACCCAGTTATTTAAAGGATAACCTCTTCAACAACATACTTGATGAGGTTTTTGTTTTCGGCTTTTTATTTTGTGTATCCATGTTGTTTTTGCATAGAATCGAAACTTAGAACTCATGGTTTTTTTCAGAAACTGGTTGATAATAATACTTATGTGATGTGTATGTGATCTGTTCGAATAAATGCCCGAATGAGGTTCGATAGATGTGAAGATGGAATAGCTGTAGAAAGTTTGTCGAGTTACATGTTAATAGTAGTCATACGCACATCCATAATCGGAACAGTTTCAAAACGGAGTTAATTTTTTTTTTTTTTTAATGCGCCTTGTTTTTATCTATCCTGTTAATTTCTTGCCATGTGACAGTTATATAGTTATCTGCTCGCCTCTTTATTTCGTTGCGTAATTTTTGTTTTATTATATGTGCAGCCTAATTTTTGGGAGGATCCGAAGGCTGCTATAAAGAACGCTTACCGTTCGACCGACAAACTTATACTAGAAAACTCCCTGCAATTGGGGCCAGGTGGCTCGACTGCAGTAACTGCAATTGTTATAGATGGAAAAGATTTATGGGTGGCAAATATTGGAGATTCGAGGGCTGTGATTTGCAGGAACGGAGTTCCAGAACAGCTTTCCGTTGACCACGAGCCACACGTTGAGAGGCGGAGGATCGAGAAGCAGGGTGGTTTCGTGACCACTCTTCCCGGTAATTAATTTATTCTTCAAAAGATTTTTCTCGCATAAATTTGGTTAGACACGTGTCTTGTTCGGTTGACACTATTAAGTTGAATTGACGATTTTATTCATAAACTTAAAAAAATTACGATATAGTTATTGTTTAGTTAGAGATGTTATTGAGAAGTCGCATTTAATATATTTTAACTATTTTTAATAATACTAGAATCTGATACAGTGAACTGAGTATCTTAATAACAAATTAGTTAGTTAGTTGGTAAGAATTAAGAAATAATTACAATTCAATCGTATCATAATTAATCCGATCTATGTAACCAAACGAGGCAATAGCATTTATTGTGGTGATTTCTTTTTGATACGATACCATGAAAACTAAAGACTCCTTATTTCAGGAGACGTCCCTCGTGTAAACGGCCAGCTCGCCGTCGCACGTGCGTTTGGAGACGAAAACCTTAAAGCACATTTGAGTTCGGAGCCTGATGTATGTAACGTACGCATTGACTCGAATACGCAGTTTGTTATATTAGCAAGTGATGGTTTATGGAAGGTAATTGTTTTTTTTTTTTATTATTATTATTTTCTTGATCGTCCTTTTTTTTTTCTTTCTCAGCAATCGAATTGAACGGTACGCGATGTATTTTATTTGTTTTAATTAATAATTTAGGTGATGAATAATCAAGAAGCAGTGGATATGGTAAAACACGTAAAGGACCCTCAAGCAGCGGCTAAGCGTTTAACCGCAGAGGCTTTGGCAAGAAAAAGTAAAGATGATATTTCGTGCATTGTCATACGCTTCGGATGATGTCATGATGATGTCAGACTGGTACTAAAGAATTTCGAAAAGAAAAAAAAAAAAACGCGCCCTCAGCTTTTTGGATTGCTCTTTTTTTAAATAATTTGGTTTGTGGGTAAGATTAAAATGTGACGTTGTTGCGTTTTTGGTGTTTATTGGGAGTAGATTATTTATTATATATATATGTTACGTTGTTTTTAGATAGGGAAAAACTCGTGTGCGATGGAGTTTCTTGAGTTAGACAATGTGAGTGGTGGCACATTTTCTGTGCCCGACTTTGGATTAAGTTTTTATTTGATGTATATAATGGTGCGAATAATTAAAACCGGGAACAGCTTATTCAGTTATGTATTGGTTCCATAATTGTACTATTTTGAGACTGAGTTGTGAGTATATATATGTATATATATACATACATCCTTGAGTGTAAAATAGCAATTGAATCTTTGGTGTTGTTTTTTTTTTTTTTTTCTTTTTCTGCTATTGCTATAATTCTTCCTTTTACGTATGTATTGCGAGGGTTTGCTCGTTGCAGTAGCTACTTAAACGGCCCAATTTGTTGAAGATCGACAGCGTTGTAAATTGAGATTACATATCATAAATGTAGAGTTTGAAGAATATATATATATATAGCAATATGAAGAAGAAACGAAGAGCATCGAGATCGATAAACGCGATACAAAACTCCATTCAGAAATATAGCAAGATCAAGAAAATACTTCATGCTAAAGAATGTGAGTTCTTGATTTGGTACTTATACACAATGAACACTGCTAATCCTCTCCCTCTTATCCATCCCACTCTCTACAATACACTTCGTTGAACACCGCAAATAATTTAATTCCGGAAAAAAGAAGAAAAGGGCAGAAAATGAATTGAAAAAAAGAAAAAATAATAATAATAATCTAAGACTAGACTCTAATTGCTGTGGCAGTAGCAGCTCTGGAATTTGGAATCACAGACGATAACTGTAGGGTAAATACTTGTCGTCTGCGTGTTTGCTTCCCTGCAGTGGAATTAAGTGGACAGGGTTTTAGAGCAGAGCACTGAGAGAGATCAGTAGTATGGAATGACGGGGGGTGGCGGCGATGCGTAGGAGACTCCTGTGATTGGAGGCAGTGGTATTTTTTGTGGTGGTGGTGGTGATGAGTATTTATATGGTGGTGGTGGGGAATGTGATGGAGGTGGTGGGGATGAGTATTTGTATGGTGGTGGTGGGGAATGTGATGGAGGTGGTGGGGATGAGTATTTGTATGGTGGTGGTGGGGAATGTGATGGAGGTGGCGGTGATGAATATACATACGGTGGTGGTGGTGGTGATGAGTATTTGTATGGTGGCGGTGGGGATGGTGAGGGTGGTGGCGGTGATGTATATAAGTATGGTGGTGGTGGGGAGGGTGGTGGTGGGGGAGGTGATGTATATAGGTATGGTGGTGGTGGGGAGGGTGAGGGTGGTGGTGGCGATGAATATATATATGGTGGTGGTGGGGATGATGAGGGTGGAGGAGGTGATGTATATACATATGGTGGTGGTGGAGACGGTGAAGGGGGTGGCGGGGATGAATATATGTACGGTGGTGGCGGAGATGGTGAAGGTGGAGGAGGCGATGAGTATACGTATGGTGGTGGCGGGGATGGTGAAGGCGGAGGAGGTGACGAATATATGTATGGTGGAGGAGGTGATGGTGAAGGTGGTGGTGGCGATGAATAAATGTAAGGTGTTGGCGTTGGTGATGGTGAAGGTGGAGGAGGTGATGAATATATGTATGGTGGAAGGGGTGAAGGTGGTGGCGGAGATGAATAAGTGTAAGGTGTTGGCGTTGGTGATTGTGAAGGTGGAGGAGGTGATGAATATACGTATGGTGGAGGGGGTGAAGGTGGTGGTGGTGGTGGCGATGTATAAATGTAAGGTGTTGGTGTCGGTGATGGTGGTGGTGGCGATGTATAAATGTAAGGTGTTGGTGTCGGTGATGGTGGTGGTGGCGATGTGTAAAAGTAAGGTGTTGGTGTCGGTGATGGTGGTGGTGGCGATGTGTAAATGTAAGGTGTTGGTGTCGATGATGGTGGTGGTGGCGATGTGTAAATGTAAGGTGTTGGTGTCGATGATGGTGGTGGTGGCGATGTGTAAATGTAAGGTGTTGGTGTCGGTGATGGTGGTGGTGGCGATGTGTAAATGTAAGGTGTTGGTGTCGGTGATGGTGGTGGTGGCGATGTATAAATGTAAGGTGTTGGTGGATGTGACGGTGACCGCGGAGGTGGTGGCAGAGAAGGTGGTGGAGGTGGCGGCGATTGGTGGTGGTGTGTGGGTGATGACTTATGGCTAGGTGGTGATGGTGGCGAAGAATAATAGTACTCTGTCTTAGGTGGTGGCGGAGGAAGGCGAGTTCCCGGCGAAACCTTATGAGTAGGTGGCGGCGGATAAGACTTGAGTGAGGGTGGCGGTGGAGGTGGAGGGTGCAACTTTCCAGACGGCGAATACTTGGACATTGGAGGAGGCGGTGGTCTAGGGTTGATTTTTTGTCTAGGTCCCCGTGCTGTCTTAGGGGAAGGAGGTTTCTGAGTCACGGGGGTCCTCTTACCCGGATTCGGAGTAAAGCCTCCGCCGCCGCCGCCACCGCCGCTACTGCCGGCGCACTTAGACTTGCTACAGTCAAAGGGTTTAGCAGCATCGGAGGAACACTCCTTAACAGACCTCTGATCACTCTTACCCGGAATACAATTCTCCTCCCCATCTGCCACCGTCGCTCCACCAAATCTGCCGCACTGCGCCGCCTCCTTGGTGAAATAATTGTACGAGTAAGTAAAGTTCTCCAGCCGCGGCAGCTGGCACACGGCGGCGGTCACCTCCCCAGTAAGTCGGTTGTGCGCTACATTCAGCTGCTCCAAGCTCCTCATACTGCCAATCGCCGCCGGCAGCGGCCCCTGCAAATTATTGAAGCTCACATCAAACACCGTCAGCTCCCTCAACAACCCAATCTCCGGCGGCAAACACCCCGTCAAATTGTCGTTCATCAGAATCAACTCGTTCAGCGTCTTCCCCATCTTCCCAATGCTCCCTGGGATACAACCTCCGAGATTGTTGTTCGCCAGAACCAGAACCGACACCGGCGAATTACCCAAATTCTCCGGTATGCCGAACTGGAACCTGTTGTCGTTGAGAAAAATGGCGTCCAAATCCTTATCAAACACCTGCGACGGAACGCCTCCTTCGAACTCGTTAAACCGGAGATCCAAAAATTTCAGAGAAGGTAGAGAGAGCACCACCGTCGGAAACCCGCCGACGAACCGATTGTTGCTCAAATCCAGCTCGAAAAGGAGCTTCAATTTTTTGAAACTGCGGGGGACGATTCCGCAGAACCGGTTCGAGTTGATGTGGAAGAGTGCCAGATCTGTAAGCAAGCCGAGCTCCTCGGGGAGAAAGCCGGCGATATCGGCGTGGTTGAGGTCAATGCCGGCGACCACCTTAACGGAGGGGTTAGTAGTAGCCGGAGCACAGAACACTCCGCCGTAGGAGCAAACGTCTGAACCGGTCCAGTCGGTAGTGAAGTTGAACGGATCGGAGAAAATTGATTGCTTCCATGCTTGCAACGCAATGTAGGCCTGACGGAGGTTAGGGTTTTCGAAAGATAGCTTACTTATATCCGGTTCTGCTCCGGCGGCGGCGACAATGGTGAAGTGTGAGGTGAAGAGGAAGGAGAGGACGAGGAAGGAGAATGTAGGGGCGAAGCGCCGCCGTGAGGGCGGCGGCATTGGCCGTGGGATGGTGGTGGGAGAAGTCATGAGAGGAGGAGGAAATGAAATGAGGAGAGGGAATGGTGAATTGAACACATTAAAAGGGGGCACATGGAGGAGTGGTTCCAGCTGCCAAAAATAATGTATAACGTGTACTCTCTTCTTTCTACTTGCTGTATTTTATTTATATTATATTTTATTATACAATATAATTTAATATAATATAATGTATTTTATTATACAACATACACTAATAAGTAATATGTGTGTTCGTATACCTTCATGTGTAATAAATGAATATAGGTTAAATTACGGAATCTTCTGCCTCAACTATGAATCTTCTTATATATTCACGTATCAAACTTAGTAGAACATTCTTGATTATATGGAATATTCTTCAACTTTTACCCGTTTTACCCCGTTCGAGCTCTACATTTTGTAACAAGATGATCATAAGATAAGATGTGTCTCTTGACTTTAAATATCAAATCGTGGTGCATCAAAAACTAAATTTTTGTACAAAACGAGTACAAACTAGAGAACATTGCACATAATCTAGAAGCTTATATTGAATTTGACACCATATTGATGGTTTGTGTAACGAGATTCATAATTGTGGAGTGGTTATAGTTACCCAAATATAAGGGGGTGCTTCGTAATCTGACATTAACTCACAAATGTTCTTTACATATAGTAGATATTTATCTGATGTATTTCATCTGATGCAGCATAGTATGTGCAAATTGGATTTCGCCAATGTCTTATTCGAGAAACAAAAGTTTGGCACCGTTCTATGATATTTACTTACATGTAAAATTATGAATCATATGTTCAGTAACCGGTAAATTGGAAAAATACTTCCAATTTATTACATATAATTATTAGCACAATAAAACAAAAGATTGTATGTGATGTTGAAAAAATAATTTGCAAAAAAAATAAAATTCAAGAGAATCATTCAGAACACGGGAGCATGTTGTCATAACATTATTTGTTTTTGGAGGGACAGGTGAAAAAATAAAGGAGTAGCTCGTTGGCCATATTAATGGAGACCAGCTATATATATATATATATATATATATATATATATATATATATATATATATATATATATATATATATATATATATATATATATATATATATATATATATATATATATATATATATATATATTAGATAGTATTTGTATAAATACACACATATATCCAAAAGGGAAAATGCCACACTTTCATGTTAAGAACTGCAGAACATGAAAAATACTAATAAAAATATTAATTAGTAGTTTGTTTAAGAAAAGTGAGCAGTTATAAATATTTATAATGGTTGGTGAATTAGTGAATGAACAATAGCACTTTGATCTTCTAAGTTGCAGCTTGCGTCGATCGATCCAAGTTCAAATTTTTTTGTCAACATTGTTAGTCTGTTATAGTCTGCAAGTTATTATACGAGAGCGTAGGTTTACACGTTAGATTTATATACTTGATTGCGGATTTTTTTGTTAAAAAGAATGCACTAATCAATATTAGTTAGTAGTAATTAGAGAAAAATAAGAGAGAGAGAGAGAGAGAGAGAGAGAGAGAGAGACTTTTTGCTGTTTGTCTGTATGCATGAGATATTGGTTTGACAGATCAGAAAAGGGACCTACATTTACACTATTTCACGTTCTTTCTTACAAAAACTATCTAAAATTCAAACCGCGTTTTGGTCAATTGTGAATTTTAGTTTTTGAATTATTAAAGACCTTTTATTCCCTCCTTTTCTTTTGGGAATATCTCTATTATTTTTACTTTTTTTCTTTTCGGAATATGAATTATCGAATTAAAGAAGAATATGCTTAGCTTAATTGATAAGGAAGGCAAAAAAAAAATATATATATATATATATATCATTTTCATTGGATATAATAAATTTTGCATCTATTCTGTAAAGCAATGAGATTTAATTATCGTTTATATGCTGGTCTATGAGATACTACATTTGACATAATACACCGATTGATCTTAAATTACATATTTATATAAATACTTATTTACTAAACAAATATACATATGTGTCTGTGTGTTACTATATGTAGATCAAATATTCGAGATCAGCCGATATATTCACCGCATGTAGCATCTACGAAATCGAAAAGTGTAGGAATATACAAATTTTGTGGACATGCAAAGAAAATAAAATAGTAATAATATACATATGTGATTCTCAAAATATATTAAAATAATCACCGCTCTCTCTCTCTCTCTCTTTTGGATACAGGCTGTTCAGCCAATCAAAAGATTTCGTTCAATGATTGCTCTTTCTATTTGTTTAAAACATTTTTCCAAATAACTTTTTTTATTCTTAAGTTCCATTTATTTGAAGGCAATATCCCGATTTTTTTATCTAAAAAAAAAACAAAAACAAAATAATAACGGCCCAACCCAGGTTTTAATCTATGTGGGCTTTGTCAAAACCCAACAATACAAATTGACATTTCTGTATCTATTTTCAACATGTTTACATGGCCCAATATTATTATGCTATTAAAATAATTTGGGCAAATAGGTCCCTTCAGTTATGGTCAAATTACGAAACCTCCCGTCTATTTGCGTAATTATAGTCACCCCTCACCTATGTATTATCTTACGAAAATACCTCTCCAGAGATAAATTTTGGGGTGTTAAATTAGTAAAATCAAACCAAAATTTCAGTACGCCAACATTTAATACCGTTTACCGAACTGAATATACGTTTTGTTTCGATAAATAATCGAATTACATAAATTTTATGTAAAAATATTTAAAAGGGAAGTGACTATAATTACTCAAACAACAGAGTTTTTTTTTCTCGTAATTTGGTCATACCTCTTAGGGTGACCGTAATTTGCCCAGAAATTATTATGTTTTATGACTTGAAACCCATTTAGGCATACATAAACACAATAATGTGAAAATAAAATTAAATAAATTGCTTATATACGATGAAAATTAAATTAAATTAATGTGAAAGGCCTGAACACGTGAGGAGCACGTGCCTCAACGAAATCCAGTTGCTTCTTCATAAGATGCATGTACACGATCCAATCCCCATTCCCACTCGCGCTCGGCATTGGCATCACGTACCCAGTTTCACCTCCCCACGGGAAATGGTACGACCCGAATTCCGGCCCGCCCCACCCGAAATCCATTTCTCCGACCCGAAACCTCTGACCCGACGACACAACAACCGCCGCCTCATTGTTTTCATCTCTACAGTACACCTTCACCACCGCCGGATTCGGCCGTCGCAACTCCACCCAGTCAATCAGCGCCAGGAAGTGCTCCGCCGTGGAATTCTCCGCCACGCATTCGTGCACAACATCCGCCAACTCATTGAGCGACGCCGTTTTGAGCTCGCCGACACTCGATTCGACGTACGGAATCGAGAGGACGTTGCCGAAATAGCGCTCCAGCGACGCCGTTTCGCCGCTAAGCCTCGCTCTTCCGTCGACCACGATCCCTAATTTTACCACCTTGGAGCGATCGCCGCCGCCGGCGGCGGCGGCTATGGCTTTCCAGAGAAATGCGCTGAAGGATTCGATTTTGCTTCTTCTGTTGCCGTTGTGGCTGGATTGCGAATGGAGCCGATCGATTTCGTTGGATTTAATGTAGTAGATTCGGCTCGTCAGCTGATCGGTATCGTTGGCGGACGGCGGCGGTGGCATGGTCAACAGCGGCGCGTAGATTTTTTCTAGTGATTTATGCGGTTGTGGAGGGCGGCGGGGGTTGAAGATCGAGCGGCGGAATGAGGGGAGAAGCGTGATTGGTTTTGACCGAGCAATCTCCGCCCAAGCAGTGAGGAACATGTTGGCGGAGTGGGCGTCCGCCGCACGGTGGTCGAAAGTGCATCCGACGAATAGTCCGCCGCATTTCAGCTCCGTCACCTGCGCTTTTTCAGTTGTTTGGCATACAGAATAATTAATTAATAAATAATTTTATCCCATAACTTTGTCATCGTAATTAAAATATTCTGTTATTATCGTCTTATCTCAATGTTTAAGATATTACGGGCAAATTACGATCTTGAGATAAGTTTAAATTACGGAAAAACTCTCGCTTGTTTGAATAATCACAACCACGGCAAAAAAACCCTTCTTCAATAGATACATTTTAGACACTGTAAAACCAACATTCTGTCCAAAATCAATGACAATGTTAAACAGTACCAACCCCATTGGTGGTATCAGAAATACCAACATTCAGTCTAAAATCATCACTCAAAGTACCAATTGTTCATTGTCAATGCGCGAGTCCCCATTCGCGCACGCCTTGCTTCGCGCAAACAAAACAAAGTAGGGTGAGCGCGTGCACAACACGCGCGCATGGGCGCAGCACATTATGTCAATCGTGCGACTCGGTTCGCGCGCCCGAAAATATTAAAAAAAAAAAAAGATAGCTAGGGTGAGCGCGTGCACAGCACGCGCGCGTGGGCTCCGCGCATTCTGCCAATTGCGTGCCTTGATTCGCGCACGCGAAAGTATAAAAAAAATAGAGAGAGACAGAAGAGCGCGTGATGCACAAGTGGCGGCCACGGGCCTGACATTAGCGTGCCTTCCAAGCCCTATCAGTGTCAGCACCGTATTCAATCACGCGCGATTTAGTGAAGTGCGAGGAATCCGTGCGCGATTTGGTGGAGCACGTAGAAATAACGGTCAACGGTTGAATTAAAGGTTGAAACTGGTATTTTCTTTGAAAAAATTGCAATAAGACCCCTATACTATTTTAAAATTTTCTAAAAACCCCTAAAATTTAATTCAACCCTAATTTATCCCATAAAAGATAATGTTTTCAAAATTTACCTGAACAGAGAGCACACCATGCATTTTAACAGGAACAAGTTTCCCATGAACAGATAAATCCGGCCGGTAAAGGTCGACGTCTTTCAGCTCCACATCAGCATATGCGTAACTAAAATCCACCCCGCGGTTGTTGCAGAGAATCTCCGGCTCGCCGTGGCGGTTATGCACGATTTCTCCGGCCAACGGGAAGAAGGAAACTAGCGCCTGAGACAGTGCCTTCTTAAGCACCGCCGCCATGCTTTCCGGCGAGATCAGATCTCCGTCTTCTTGATTTTCTCCGCTCCTTTTCTTGTAGCAGAAGAATATTCCAAAGTCCAGCGGCGGGAGGAGCAAGTCCAGGTTGGACATCGGCAGCCAGTGCTCCTGCAGCGGCAGCACGACGGCTACCACCTCACTCCATTTTACAGTCACCGGAAAACCACCGGAATCCATATATATATATATATATATATATATATATATATATATATATATATATATATATATATATATATATATATATATATATATATATTTGGTTGGTTATGCAAAAAGGTTGAAGTGTATATGTATATATAATACTAGTAACCAATATATATAATGATTAATGATGCGTGTTAGCGCATGTAA
Source organism: Erythranthe guttata (assembly GCF_056151865.1). NCBI lineage: Eukaryota > Viridiplantae > Streptophyta > Magnoliopsida > Lamiales > Phrymaceae > Erythranthe > Erythranthe guttata. The sequence continues at coordinate 5,170,559 of NC_142542.1, read as the reverse complement.
ATTTGATTAGGTTGATAAATTCTTGCTACAACTTGCAAGCTGGTGTGAATTTATAGACGAAATGGGTAACTTCTATATCTGTTTATAAGAAAGTGGGTGAGTAATTTTATCTATAAATTGTACCAAATTACAACAATTAATTGTTCCAAGGATTGGGTTCATAAATTTCTTCACCCAATTATTTTATTTTATTTTTATTTTCTTACAGTGACTAACGAAATTAAGTCAAGCCAACCAGGTAAAAAAAGTATTCGTTGGTGTGTAAATTTACAATTTTCATCTCTCAAGTTTGCAACGATTTCACATTTCATCCTTCATATTAAAAGAAAAACACATTTGGTCTCTCGTGTTTCAAAAACCCAACGTTTTTAGTCATTTCTGTTAATTATCCGTTAAAACTAACGGAATCAAACAGTGTGCCCATGACTACCTTAACTGACGGACTAAAGATAAACTGAAGAAAATGTCCAAAAATATCAAATCATTGATACATAAAGAACCAAATATTTTTTTTTTATATAAATATGGACAACCAAATATGAAATCGTTGCAGACTTGAAAGATGAACACTATAGTATGTAAATTTTCCTCCCACTTGAATAACTCAAAAATGGTTTTATTATTATGATATCGTAACTTTAAATCCATACATCCCACAGAAATAGAAGATAGATTTTGTCTTAGAATTAGGATATATGTATATACTTACTTTTTGATAGTTATGATTTATGAAGGGTATGCTTAAAAATGTATATGATTCCGATATAACTTTAAAAATAAACGTAATGCGAATTATCAACATTTTAATTTCGAAAACGACCCACAACCTAATTGAAATGGACTATAAGCTTAACACAATAAATGGTACGCCTTCCGTCCCTTATCATATGTCGTTTTGGGTGGTTGTGCGTATATTAAGATATTCAATAAATATCCATACATTAATAACAAAAAAGTATAATGAATACTAAAATACCCTTGTTATTAATTATTTTTTAATTAACTAATTAAGACTTAAGAGTGATAAGGGGGCAAAATTGGTAAAAATACAATTAATTCTTTATTGGAACTGTTAAATGACAAATAATTTGGGGAAAAAAATCCCAAAAAAAGACATACAATACGGGACAGATGGAGTATTTCTTAGCAAATAAATTGTTTGGGGGACTACTTTAACATAGTAGCCATAATAAGATTAGGTGGTGTCAGGTTTTCTCAATTTTGAAATTGTTCATGATATTTTACTCAATTAATTAAGATAAACATATCATTTTTTCTGGACTAATAATTCCTATCTTTTACTTGTATTCTGTATAACTTAAATCTTAATCCACTGTGTGTGTGTGTGTTTCTCCAAATTAAACAACTTTATTCTTATTAGGATAAATTACACCTACACCCCTGAGGTATGCTGAAATAATTTTAAGGTCCATATAGTATCGGTAATTACAATGACCCCCCAAAACATTATTAAAAACTCTAACAAAATAATGCATTAGTTAAGTTATTTCATTAGGGTTGTAACGGAGTATTAGTTTTAGGAAGTAGTGGAGATAACATAAAGCCAGGGGATGACATTTGGCTCCGATAATTGTTTCAGGGGTGTGGCTGTAATTACCAATAACACAAGGACCTTAAAGTTATTTTAGCATACCTCAGGGGCAGAGGTGTAATTTACCCTTTTTATTATGGCCCAGAAGATGACATTACCGAAGTACTAGGTAGTAATCTGAAGCTCCATTGTTTTCATTACAAGAACATATAGAAAACTTCTCGTGTTCATTTTCTTGATCAACTAAAAATTAAAAAAAGTACAATCTAAATTAAATATCCAAGTAAGCCAAATACTTTAATTTAATCAGCCCACCACAGAAAATCGGAAAATTTAAATGTCGTCGCCTAACGATCTTTGAGTTCCTCCTCAAACTGAAGCAGTTTCTCGCGAAGAGGCTGCAAAAATAATTTCAAATCCTTGATAATCCGTACCTTATCCTGTTGTGGAACATCCTTCTCTTCGGTAAGCTTCACTTCAATCTACAAAATCGTTCGTATATATAAATAAATAAATAAATAAAATCCAATACGAAGAAAACATGCAACACCTGTATATGTGATTATTTATATACCTGCAAGTCGTCGAGCTCACCAAAGGAGAATTCCGGTACATCTATGTGGCCTTTCATCTTCTTATTCTCCCCTCCAATTTGCCATTCACCTAATTTTTATATCGAGGTAAATATGCAAGAGATAAATATGGAAGGTAATCAAGAAGAAAAAACGAGATTAATTAGACAAGTGTTACCTTTCACTTTTAAGGCTAACTCGTAGGTATAGCCGACCCGTTTCTTGTTTCGAACAGTAACCAAGAAAGCCTGCAATTACGTTGCTTGGTCCATTAGAAATTTCTTCGGAAGGTGGTCGGGGATATACAATCTTAGAAGTCGGATCTTGTTTATTTCAAGAAACTACATGCAATCTATATTTATTTTGGTATGCGTGACTTTTCGTGTCTAATTTCTCATTTTCGGTTATTTGAGAAAAATCAAATGCAACCATGCAACAATATTTGATTTTCTTTTGGTGTACAAAAAATAACAACGCCGATTTTATTTATTTTTTATCCTAGTATACGTAGAACTATAACAATGATTAGCCTCCTGAACCAGAATAATGCAGAATTCTTGGCTCAAACAGTTTGTCTAATAGTGCGATGAGGGACAGTTTAATTACGGTAAAACAAGATCACAAACAAGCATTAAGTCGGCACTGGAATTTGCATGAATATTTTCGTTGAATTTGAATAAAACTACTCTGCATAATAAGCTCAAAAAACGAGAGATATTGCGTCTAACTATTAAATGGGCACTTACATCTCCAGAGCATCTCGTGACTTCTGCTATTTCTGCTTTACCGCCAGAGAAATCCACCGACCCCATAGTCACAAGCAACTCCTACAAACAAAAGAAAACACACATAAAATTTAACGAAAAAAATACTGGTAGAGATAATAGATCGACAAAAATAAAAGAAATTCGTTGTCGTTTGTATAGGACCAAACCTTAATCCTATCAGTAGCCCATTTATTTAAATTTTTCTCCTCCCACGTTCCAGCCTGCAAAAGTGTAAATTAAGATTAGCAAAAACTATAGTACAAAATAAACAAAGTAAAAATATAATCAATATACAAATAATTACGATTATGGAACATAAATTAAACAGCTAGTACAACCGAGTCAACCAATTTTAATAAGTAATCAAAGAAGCGTCAAAAGCAAAAACGATGTAGAGCATTCTAGTTGCTTGGCATGACACAACGTAATACAACCAAGTCAACTGGACAACAATCAAAATCAACGAGATCATTCGTGTACGAGAAAACCTAAGCCTAAAAATGGCAAATTTGTAGCAAGAACCCATATACCCATCCATCCCCACCTATCAATTCTTCAGATAGAATTTTAATTTTCTTGCTTTTTTTTTCCGATTTCCCTTCGATTACAATTTAGGGGTTGGAGTGGCACTAGCGTAAAATTCCAAGTGATGCATGACTCCTAAGCTTATTTGACATTTTGCTTATCTTCTTGCGAGCAAAGGAATACGTAACGGAGCTATGTTTCGTATCTCTCATAAAAAGCAATAAACAGAGTTAATAATCAAAGTGAGCTATTTTTTTGCATATTACACGTGCAATATTTTGACGATACAGCCTCTTCCTCTTCATCAACCCCAACCTTTAATCTCCCTATGATATTCCTAAACGCCACAAACAACTGTTAGTACTAAATATGTAACGAAATATTCCCGGCAATTGTTACACTGCAAAACAGAAGCGAAAACTAAATTGCAGGAAACGAAGAATAAAACGGTCCAAACTTGGCTAATTGATCAAATCGGGCAAAAGTCAATTGCATCAACTCCAAATAATTGCAACTCAATCATTTTTCAGGCATGTTCGTATACGGTTTCCAGGTTATCATCGTGCCCAAACATCGCACGATAATCTTAAAAAAAAAAAATTCGAGCAATAAATATAATTCCACACTCTATCAAACCGCATTTGGAAGCAATTGCAATCAGCTATACACCATCTCATGAATCACAACACAAATCCAATTCTCCAATTAATTATACATCCGACAAAAACCAAAAATCATAATTCATATATTTTTGTGTTGATTGCATAAATAATGCATACCCGGTTCCAGGCGGAGCCGAGATGGGTTTGGTTGGGTTGATTGGAGAGATCCGCCGGTTCAATCTTCTTCGGTACGGGCAGAGGCGCCGCATCGCGGCTCGCCCCTCGAACCCAGTACGTGTATGAAGATGATTCCCCATCCTTCCCAGCCGATACCGCCGCCGCCGCCGCACCTCCCTCCATGTTGTGCAATGGATTCAAAAAAAAAAAAAAAAACTGTCCGAATACAGATAAGAGATGGATGCAATTGAATGCAGGAATTATTGATGGTTGGAATCTAGGAAAACCCTAGAACGATAACGAAGATTGAAGAAGCGGGGGTCTGGTTTGAATTTCGCGAAGGTTCTTTGGGTAGGTTTGGACAAAGGTGGCTGCTTTACTTAACCCCAAGATTTGTGGTTCAATTTTGACTCGATGGGACTTAAATTTGTGTGTCTGACTCTTAATTTTCGATTTATTTAATGTAATAACCACCGCCATGAACTAAATTAAATTACAAAAAACTCCCCAATATTTGTGTAATTACAACTACATCATTCAACTATGTATTGTTTTACACTTCATTCTTAGAGCAATTCCAATGCTAAATACTCCATTCGTTCCCTATCAAGTGTCGTTTTTTGCTTTGCACAAGGATTAAGAAGCTCAATCAATGTGTCTTGATTTTAGGTAAAATATATTAGAAAGACTAAAATAACCTTAATTATTTAAGGATGTGATAGGAGAGAGTTAATCAATGTTTTGAAAACCGGACCGGACCGGCCGGTTCGACCGGTTTAACCGCGAACCGGTAGCTAGTCCGGTCCGATTCAACCCCAAAACCCGGAAACGCCAAAAAACCGGGTCAGTCGATTATGAACCGGAATTTTTCCGGTTGAACCGGTGAAAACCGGCCCCAAAAACCGGGTTTGGGCCAAAAAGAAATTAAGAGAGAAAGAGAGTGAAAGAAAGAAGTAGAAATCTCCACGATTTTCTTCATAAATTGGGTCGCTGAAGGATCTTCTAGATCAAGAAGATTAAATGTAGATCTTAGTTGTGAGGAGTTAAGAAGAAAGAAAAGAAAATCAAACAAAAGAATGAAAGGAATTTTTTGGACAGCAACACAAACCGAAGAAAAATAGGTAAAAATGGGCGGCGGAAGGGAAGATAATGATGAGACAGTCACAAATTTAGGGTTTGCAGTTATATTTAATAATTTATATAGAAGTCTTTTTTTTAATATTTAGTGTTATTTATGTACTTAATTATTTTAGATTTAATATTAGTATCTGAAAGGCACATATATGATATACGATATGGAATTATTAATTTACTGATTGGAATTTTTGCATGTATTACTTTGAAACAAACATATTATTTTTTCTCTTTGTATTTCAATTTTATTGTGATTGATTAATGAATTAAAATAGATTGTTTCGAGTGATATTTATGATGAATGTAGTGTTTGAATGTATATTGTATAATAATTAATTTTAAATTTATATGTAAATATTTAAAAAATAAAATTATGTAAAAACCCGGTTGAACCGGTTCAACCGTGACCCAGTTGGTTGTCCGGTTCAATGTCCGGTCCGGTTTTAAAAACATTGGAGTTAATACTTATAGTTGAATTAAACAGGAAAAAATGCATGTAATGCAGTATTGGAAATAGAAAGTGACAAATAATATGGAACACAAATATTTTAATTGTGGAACACAGGGAGTACCAAAATTGAATTATTAAATATTTATTTGATATTTGAGATAATATTTTAATATTGATTAAAATTTATCTACTCCAATCATGGTTATCAAATTAATTGTCCGTTGGAAGTTTATGGGTAATTTTATTTGTAATTACCACATTTTTTATTGGATGTTTAGATAGTTACACTTTTGATAACTCAATTTCCAGCAAGTATTTTTTACATCTCAAAAGTTGTATTATCAAAATGAAACCCTAATTTGATAACCCCATTGGAGTTAAAAATTTCTACTTTTTGGTGTATAAATAGTGGTTAATGGTTTGAATACCATGTTTAATAAACCCATTGGAGTTGCTCTTATGGGGTTAAAGTTACCTAGGGTGTTCAATCGGTCAGTCGAAAATTCGATACATGCCGATTACCAACCGGTATTTGTTTGACATTCAGTTTTTATATTATCTTACGATATATATTCGTATATGTAATATTAGTATTTAAACTAAAATTAATTTCTAAAAAAAATTTAGATATTTTTAATAAAATTTCGGTAATTTTTGATAGTTACATAACCGAACCGCACATTTAGCTTCGGTAAATAGTATAAAATTTTGGCAAATTTTCGGTATGATTCAACCGAATGAAGACCCCTAATTTTACCTACCGACGTTGAGGAATGACCGTAATTACTCAAATATAAAGGGTATTTTTGTAATTTGACTTTACTTAAGGGGTGGCCCACTTTTAATTACAATTCTCTAGCCCCATATATTTATTCCGGCAGCTGGCCCATTCAATCATTCTAACTTTTCTTTCAAATATAATATTTTATATATCGTATAAATAAACTAGAAAATAACAATAACAAATAAAAAAATAATAATTCGTCCAAACAAGCCCTACTACCCACTATGTTGGGGCAACTAAACAAGAAAATTAACGAATACCTAATGCATTTACACCCCCAAATTAATGGCCACTCAAATCAAACACCAATCAATTTCATTCCACATGTGAACGAAATAACTGCAAATTTGGGTTTTGCTCCGCTGCAACGCAGCCGCAAAGTTAAAAACACCATTCATTCAAGCCGATGATGAAACAGAGCTCCATCATCATCATGAACACTGAGGTAATAATATTCATAACTCGCTCGATTTCAAATTTGCTGCTGTTCAATTCCGTCGAAACTCGGAACCCACTGTTTTTAAGCTCTTCAATTTCTCCGGTTTTTGGGGAATTGACAGGTGGCGGGTAGCGATGACGTGGAGCTCGTTTACACGCTGGACGAAGCAATTACGGTGGTAGGGTTTGGTAAATTTCAAGCTCTGGTGCTAACGTACGCAGGATTGGGGGCCATGGCCGAAGCTATGGAGGTGATGATTCTATCTTTTATAGGACCCTCTGTTAAATCTGAATGGGGGCTTTCATCTGGCCAAGAGAGTTTGCTCACCACTGTGGTTTTTGCCGGCATGCTCGTCGGAGCTTATTCGTGGGGCCTGTTAGCCGATAATTACGGAAGAAGGCAAGCCCCCCGATTTTTCGATAAACTTCTCGAAAAATAAAAATTGAATCTTTTTTCGACAGGATTCAGTGACTCGTTGTGATATGTTGTCATTGCTTTTTTCGATGATTAGATTCGTGAAAGTGCGTTTTTCCAGAGCTCGGTTGGTTTTGATTGAACCATCGTATTCTTATTGCATGAAACGTACATTTAACCATTAGGCCTCGTTTGGTTGGAGAAATTAGTCGTGATTGATTAAGTAATTCGACTTTTATTTGTTGTTTGGTAAACCCAAAAATTTTCCGGCTTAATCTTGCAGTTTCATTACATTATTTAATATTATCTTGACTAATCTTATCTTACGAACCAAACGAGGCCTTACTGTTTTGCTTTATTTCCATTAAAAATACTGATTTGTATCACAATTTGATCCTCAAATTTACGTGCCGAAAGATTTCGGTATTTCCCTTTTGTTTCTTGCGCATTGTTTCTACGGAGTCTTCGATATCGAAAACTACATTTTAACTTATTACATTGTTAGAAATTAGAATGTACGAGTTTTTTTATCTAACGCATATTTTTTTTTAATGGTTTTTTTAGGATGGGACTTCTAAGTGTTGCTGTAGTAACAAGCTTATTTGCTTTACTCAGCGCCTTCTCCCCGAATTATATCTCGTTAGTCCTCTTTCGTATGGTAGCTGGCATTGGTCTTGGCGGTGGGCCCGTGTACTCGTCTTGGTTTCTCGAGTTTGTCCCCGTTCGTAATCGAGGATTTTGGATGGTTATCTTTTCCACCTTTTGGACAATTGGAACAATACTCGAGGCTTCGTTGGCTTGGGTACGTCTTGAAACACTTCACGAAATTAATTTATTTTGTGATTTTTTACACTCGTAAATACAAAAAAAATCATTCTTTTATTGCAGTGTATGTCTATCTCGATTCTTTTTACTCGTTTATTTGCTCTTTTTTTCCGATAACTACCTAGGAATGACTATGTTTATTATATATATATAATTTTAAAAATTATTATTCCTTATATATTTCGACAGATCATTATTCCGACACTCGGATGGAGGTGGCTGCTTGCACTATCATCGATACCGTGTTTCGCTGCATTAATTTTCTATTTTCTTACATTAGAGTCTCCGAGGTATCTATACCTAAACGGCAGAATCTCAGACACACACAATGTTTTGAAGAAAATGGCTGCCATTAACGGAACAGAGCTTCCACCTGGCACGCTCGTTTCCGATCGAAAGAACGAGGAATATACTCCATCGGAAATTACCCATTTGCTATCCACCGGAAAACACGAAACCGAAATTACTAAATCGCCCTTCTCGTCAATATTCACACTTTTATCGTCGAGTTTATTGAAAACAACCCTTCTCTCATGGGCTGTCTATTTTGGGAATTCATTTTCGTATTACGGGATTGTTTTAATGACCTCGGAACTAAGCAGCGGCCAAAGTAAATGCTGGCCACATGCAAACGAGGCCACGGATGATTCTAGCCTCTACAGAAATGTATTTATCACTAGCATTGCAGGTATATTGAATAATCGTAATTTCTTCTTATTTTTTAATTTTTTTTATATCATCACTAATTCGATGTATTTATATGTTTATAGAGGTACCAGGGCTGGTTTTATCGGCAGTTCTTGTTGACAAAGTCGGTCGGAAAATCTCGATGGTTATTATGTATTCACTCGGTTTCATTTTTCTCTCACCACTTATTTTCCTCCAACACGAACTTATTGCCACCTCTCTTTTATTCGGGGCCCGCATGTTCATAATCGGGACCTACACAGTGGCTGGTATTTACTGTCCGGAGGTAAAAAAAAAAAAAAAAAAAAAATTCATTCTGCTAAAGTCACTGCCGTTCACCTTTTGATTCGGTCGTTTTAATTTTTTCTCGTTTTTCTTAACAGTTATATCCGACGTCTGTGAGGACAACGGGAGTTGGTGTTGCGAGTGCTGTGGGGAGAATAGCGGGGATGATATGTCCACTTGTCGCCGTTGGATTGGTTTCGGGTTGCCATCAAATGGCTGCAGTGAGTTTGTTTGAGGTTGTAATAATTATGTCTGGAATTAGTGTGCTGTTCTTTCCAGTTGAAACTAAGGGGAGAAAGCTTAGTGATATTGTTGATGTAAATAATTAGATTTGGAGATTAGTATTTTGTGGACAATATTGTTTACTATAATATTATTAAGAAATTTATTTGTACCATATATAATAAAAATATAAACACACACACATATTCTTATATTATAGTTTTTTTTTGAGAAAATTGGGACGGAAATTTCGAATTCCGTTTTTTCCAATATAAAAAGAAAAATTGGATTAGAATTAGAATACAAATGATATTCTAATTTTCGTTCAATTTAATTTTCAAAAATTTCTATTGTTTTTCAAAAAAATACACTTATATTACCTATACTATTTATTATTATTTTATTTTAGGATACAAAAGTCGGAATTTTCCCATCCAAAAATTTCCTATTTCAAAATAAGTTTATTCATTTCAAATTTCGATTTCGCCTTTTTTTTTTTTTTAATTATTAACAGAACAAACCGGAGACACTGGAGGAAAAGAAACCGGAGGTAAACAAACCCCCCACTAATGTAACGACTTCCATTCAGTCAGTCAAACTAACTCCTCCCCCCTTCCACCATCAACGGCGGGCCGGCGGCCACCGCAGGCTTCCGTATCGGACACCAGTTTCGTAAGATTTACGTTATCCTTTTATTTTAATCAAATGATGGAACAACACTGAGAACGATGGGGTTAATTGCACAGACCGGCTGCTTTTATTAATTTCTATTTATTAGAGTTTTAAATTCCTTTTTTTTTTCAGATTAAAATGCAATTTTTTTGAATTGATTGCTTTTTTTTTTTTTTTCAAATAATTGTGTGGTATAAGATTGTTGATAAAGCATTCGCTTTTCCCCAGTTTTATTTTGCTTTTGTGGTTGTTAGTTTTTTATTCCTCGAAAAAATCGAGGTGTGGTGTGAATTTGAAGTTTTTTTATGATTGAATTCAGTGATTTTCGATCCAGATGGGAGATTCTGAAGGTATGTACACGGTGGATGAAGCACTATCGACCGTCGGATTCGGTAAATACCAAGCTCTTTTGCTTGCTTATGGAGGGCTAGGATGGATTGCCGAAGCTATGGAGCTAATGATTCTCTCTCTCATCGGATCATCCCTTCAATCCGAGTGGCTTCTCTCTCCTAGTCAGAAGAGCCTGATCTCGACTGTCGTCTTTGCCGGCATGTTAGTTGGAGCATATCTTTGGGGCTTCGTTTCCGACACTTACGGACGCAAGTACGATATACATACATACATATATACATACATACACATTCTATTTTTCGACCAATTTTAATTTCGTTTATTACATGTATTCAGAAAGGGCATTTTAGGCGTGACTACATTTACATCTGTCGCCGGTCTATTAAGTGCTTTCTCTCCAAATTACGTCTCGTTAATAGTACTCCGTTGCGTAACCGGAGTTGGTCTCGGGGGTATGTATATATTCAACTCGTGGTTTTTGGAATTCGTCCCTACGCCAAACCGAGGTGTCTGGATGATTGTGTTCTCCAGTTTCTGGACAGTTGGCACAATACTCGAGGCTGCTCTCGCGTGGGTATTGTTGTTTATAACTTATAACTTCATCTTCGTTATATATTTGAATTTCGGAGGCCCTAAGCATAATTAATTAATGTTTGTTTCTTTTTTAACAGATTGTCGTGCCAAGTTTTGGCTGGAGATGGTTGCTCGCACTTTCTTCAGTACCTTCGTTTATCGTACTCGTCTTATATTGTCTTGCACCAGAGTCTCCGAGGTTTCTATGCGCGAAAGGGAGAATCAACGAGGCTCGTAATATTCTGGAAAAAGCAGCTTCGGTTAACAGAAAATTACTCCCGAGTGGAATACTTGTTTCGGATCAAAGGCAGGACGATTCAGAAAATACCTCTCTGCTATCTCCAAGAACGGATAACGCTAAATCCGGTTCCTCGTCATTGCTTATACTTTTTTTCTCGAAAATTGATTAGAACTAATCTTCTACTATGGTTATTATTCTTCGGGAATACGTTCTCGTATTATGGCATTGTATTACTGACCTCTGAACTGAGCAGTGATCAGAGTAAATGTGGAGGAATCGCACTGCATTCGCAGAAAAGCCAGAATTCAAGCCTATATACAGACGTATTTGTTACCAGCTTGGCGGGTAATATGAAATATGAAAGACACGTGTTAAAAAAAAGTTTCGACGTTATTTATTACTATCGTAATTAAGCTGATCGACTCCAGTTTCTCTCTCCTTGTTCTCTTTTTTTTTTCAGAGGTCCCTGGTCTTATCTTCTCGGCATTCATTGTGGATAGAGTGGGGCGGAAACTTTCCATGGTGACCATGTTCGTGTTAGCTTCGGTGCTGCTTCTTCCACTTTCGATCAATCCGAATAACGAGGTTTTGACCGTGGTTTTACTGTTTGGAGCTCGAGCATTTGTTTCAGCCACTTTTACTGTTGCCTGTATTTATGCCCCAGAGGTACTAGTGAAATCTTGATCTTGTTGCAATCCATTTTTTTTTTCTGCAGTTATAAATGGCGTAAGATTAATGAAAATTCTCTCTCTCTCTCTCTCTCTCTCTCTCTCTCGTGCATGTTATTATACAGGTGTATCCGACGGAAATAAGGACGAGTGCGGTCGGAATAGCGAGTGCGATCGGAAAAATCGGGGGAATGGTATGCCCTCTAGTAGCAGTTGGTTTGGTTGATGCATGTCAGCAAACATATGCTCTAATTATGTTCCAGGTTATTATACTTGTGTCTGCACTCAGCGTTTGGTTCTCCCCATTTGAAACAAATGGTATGAATTTGTCTGAAACTCTCTAATTGTATATATATTAGTTTCTACAGTATTTGTTTATTTGGTATTTATATCAGTTATATAATATTATATTTTTCAAAAAAAAAAAAAAGAATTAACATGTGCTACTTAATGGTCGGGTAATTGGCATTCTGCACCCTTTAATTCTGCATATTTGACACTTTGCACCCTCAAATAAAAAATATAACAGATTGCACCCTCAAATTAGGATTTACTTGGCAAAGTGCACCTCAGAACCTTTAGAGTTTTGGGGAACTGAAAGGGTAAATTTGTCAATAAATTCATTACCAACCTTTTTAATTATAAAAAATATTTATATTCTTCCTTGTTCACGGATGTAATTAACAATAATTGACCATTTTGCCCATTCAATTATGGTAAAATCATTTTTTCGGGCGCAATATTATAGCAGAAAAGTATCTTGCTGTGCAATGTGCCAAGCAAATCTTAATTTGAGGGTGCTATCTGCCAATATTTTTAATTTAAGGGTGGAAAATGTTAGATGGACATAATTGAAGGATGCAAAATGCCAATTAGCTGCAATATTCAGAAAAACAGAAATTCACCAGTTAAGAAGAATGCCGGTGATAAAAACCCATGTTAAATGCATAATCTTGTAATCAAACGCTGTGCATCAACAACCTCGGCCGGCGCCGCCATAGCATTGCTCGATTCCAAGATCAAACGTCTGGTCTCAGAAAGATTATACGACGAAGCCCTCAATTTCTACGCACAGCATATCCACCCTCTCCAATTAAACACAAACACAGCCTTCGTTCTTCCGTCAATTACTAAAGCTTGTGCCCATTCTCAATCCCACCAAATTCTGGGCTTGCAGATTCACTGCAACGTTCTTAAAAATGGGTTCGATGCAGAATTTACCATATCGAATTCCCTGCTCTCCATGTATGCGAAATTTTCCGAAACGGGGAGTGCGCGGAAGGTGTTCGATGAAATGCCTAGCAGAGACACAATCTCTTGGAATTCCATGATCAACTGCTACACTCACAACGGTTTCCTTTTAGAAGCACTGAATACATTCAGGGCAATGTATACCCACGGCTTCGTGCCCAAGCCAGAGTTAGTTGCCAGTTGTCTATCGACATGCATCAAGAGCGAGAACTGGAGATTAGGTAGAGCAATACACGCTCTCGTTTTCCTAGATGAGAGAATAGAGTGTACATCATTTGTGGCCACATCATTAGTGAATTTCTACTGGAAGTTGGATAATTCCGATGCAGCGTTTCGTGTTTTTGATGGGATTGTGGAGAGAAACGAGGTATCGTGGACTGCAATGATCACCGGTTGCATTGAAGACCGTGACTACATTAAAGCTTTTGCTTTCTTTCGAATGATGCAGTGTGAAGATATAAAGCCCAACAAGGTAACGTTAGTTAGTATTTTACCAGCTTGTGCTGAGTTGCACTCGATATCACTTGGCAAAGAGATTCACGGGTATGCTTTTCGGCATGGTTATGATTTGGACGCTCGTTTCTTATCGGCCCTTCTGCATATGTATTGCAAATTCGGTGCATTGCACATTGCCAAGCTTATATTCGATATGTCTTTGAAGAAGGAGATTGTTATGTGGAGTTCTATGATTGCAGGCTATTCTCATGACAAAGATAGTGCAAGACAAGCTATTAAGCTATTCAATGAAATGCAGATGGACGGAATTAAACCGAATAGTGTTACCCTCTTAGCACTAATTTCCGCATGTAATAATCTATTATCCGTAACCGATGGCAGTGGAGTTCATGGCTACGGTTTGAAATCAGGATTGGCCACTACTCACGTGGAAGTTCAAAACGCGCTTATTGACATGTATTACAAGTGCGGTAGCTTTCAAGATTCCGTGAAAGTGTTCGACGAAATGCCAACAAGAGATTGCATTTCGTGGAGTTCTCTTATTAGTGCCTATGGGCTCTATGGGTATGCGGAGGAAGCATTGAAGCTCTTTTACAAAATGAAATCGAGCGGATTAATAAAAGCCGACGGAGTGATATATCTTGCAGTTTTATCGACCTGCAATCACGCTGGCTTTGTCGAAGAGGGTCAAACGATTTTTAACGAAGCGTTGGAAGATGTGAATGTTTCTTTGACCATGGAACACTACGCTTGCTACATTGACCTTCTTGCAAGGGCGGGGGAACTCGAAGTCGTGTACGATGTTTTGTGTGGGATGCGATTTAAACCGAGTTCGAGGATTTTGAGCTCTTTGGTTTCTGCTTGTAAGAATCATGGGAGATTGGATATTGCCGAGTCGCTAGTGCATGTGCTCGTTGGAATTGAACCGGAGAATGCTGCGAATTATACTTTGTTGAGTATGGTTTATGCTGAGTGTAATAATTGGAGTGGAGTTGAAGAAGTTAGGAGATTAATGAAGGATAGAGAGTTGAAGAAGAACCCTAGTTATAGCAAGATTTAGACAGATGGTTAGAGCTTGTAATAGTGCGAAATCACACACATTCATGTTTGTGCAAAGAACAATATTTCAGATGAAAACATGATAATATTTTGTAGGAATTTCTCTACAATTGATCTTTAACATTAACACGTTTTCGTTGGATCTTTCACATCACATTTGGATCAAGTGATTTCAAACGATTACAGATAAGATAGATCTGAAATTCACCGTAATAATTCAAAAAAATAACTAATAAATGTGACCTAAGAATGTTAAATCCAATGGACCAGAAGTTGTTCGAATACCAGCTAATGGGGTTATAATATCTCATAACTATACAAATCAGAAAATATAGATATGAATTAAAAAGAACCACCTGTATTTCTTAAACAATGCACGGTTTTGTATTCTCAGAATAACAACAGTAAATCATGAAGTCGAAAACTATCAAATCAACCATTTCTTGAACGCGGATAAATCAATAGAGGAAAAAACACAGCAGTATATTCCAAGTTAATTTCACTCCCACCTTGGCAGAAAAAAAAAAAAGATTCCTCGCAGGTTTAAAGCCTTACATACGAAACTGCTAATAGACATACAACCCCGTAAAGGTCCTGCTAACATGGAAAAGGTATCCCTAGAATTTAGCTCAATAAATACGAAAACAAATACCCGTCTTCTTCATGCCATGGTAATATTCTATAAGCTTGAATTGCTCAAGGAACTGAATAGTGAATACCTTGGAATATTACACCTGGAATAAAAGCAAATACTACTAGATTATATAATTAGAAAATCCCGTCTTTCAATCTCATGAGAAAAAAAAAAAACAGAAAGCAACGAATATTAGTAGTCAAATAAATGGACGCGTATCTTTGCAGGGTATTTAGCTTCACTTCTCTAATTCGTTAGGTAAAACGAGCATAAAGTTTGATTAGATTAGAATAGAAACTCAGAATGAAATCTTAAAGAGTTAATCTTGGGCGACGTGATATCTTAAAACCTCGCCATAAAGACGGAACCTTTCGAACTAATACTCAAGAAAAGGTGATTTTTTTCTTCTCCTAAAGTCAATATGTAGTTTCCGTTCCATATAAAGTATTTCGTTTGCAACAACAACAGAACAACAAACAATCGTCAGCCAGCAAGTTCAAGTTCTTACAATGAAATTAGCTGAGCCAATAATAACCCTAATACGATCAGAACATTCCCCAGTCGAATCCTCATTTTCTCGAAAACCCCATTCATAACATTTCATTGCAGAATACGATTTACACAGATAAGGGAAGTAATCGAGAAAACAGCGAATATGAGCTTTATAAAAAAATTATTTGCAGATAAAAATATATTACCATCTCACGAGGCCTGGCTGATTAAATCACCAGGAGTAGAAGCATCCTTGCTGAGCGACGGCGGCACGTAAATCCTGGCTTTCTTAAGGATCTCCGCCACAATCCAATTCTTCCGCTTGCTCAGCGGCCGCGAAGGGTCCAATCTCACCTGCAAAATCCAAAAAAAAAAAAAAAAAAAAAAAAAAAACCGGCGAATAAAATCAGTCACTCTCTTCATCTCTTCAAATAAGCAAGACGACAAAAATAAGTATAAATACATCGATACATATATATATGTATTATGGAAGAGTGGGTGGGAGGAGAGAGAAAATCGAAAGAGTACGAACGCGATCGCCGATGTTACACTGATTATCCTCGTCGTGGGCCATGAATTTGGAGGTTCGCTTGACGTAGCGGTTGTAGAGCTTGTGGTGGAAGAGGCGGTCCACCGCCACCACCACCGATTTCTGCATTTTGTTCGACACCACCATCCCCACCACCGGCTTCATCCTGATTTTTTTTTTTCTCCGACGAATTTTCCTCTTCGCAAAATCTTCAAACCCCAGCAAAAACCCTCATTTGGCAATTGAACGACGTCGTCTGGTCATTTGAGGCAGGCCGGGCCGCCGTCTTGGGTTCTTAATGGGCCGAAATGTTAATCTTGTAGGATATATAAACCCAAAATAATATTTTTAATTGAAGAATTTTTATTTTAATTAATCAGAATAATTGTATAATTTTTTTTAAAAAAACTAAGTAATTAAAAAATAATTAGTATCCTTTTATTTAAATACATATAAATATAATATGTCAAATTATGAAAAAAACCTTCATGTTTGGGTAATTACAACCACCTCCCTCAACTATGAATCGTCTTACACGTCCACCATCCCGATGTCAAATTTAGTGAAATCTTCTAGATTATGTGGAATATTCTTCGGTTTGTACTCATTTTACCCCATTCAAGCTCCACGTTTTGAAACAAGATGATAATAAGATGTGTTTTTTTTTCTCGTAAATATCAGATTGTGGTGCATCAGAAACTGCATTTTTCACGAATCGAGTACAAATTAAAAAATATTCAACAGAATCTAGAGATTCTGTTGAATTCGACACCATAAAGATGAATGCGTAAGAAAATTCATAGTTAAGGGGTGGTTGTAATTACCAAAATACGAATAATTTTTTTCGTAATTTAACTTTACCTTTGAGTTGCAGCCGTAAATTACCCAATATAATATTAAGATAATAAAATTTAAGAGAGAAATAAATTGAATATACATAAACAAAAATAAAATAATAGTTGAAAATTGAAATTCCATAGTGGCTCATAGTACCCCGGATTTTGCCATAAATTACAAGAAAGCCACCACCAATAAAGCTTCATTCAGACAGCTAAAAATGGCAAACAGGGGAAAATGAAAATAAGCTTTATCCGCAGATTATGAAACCAAAACCGTTATCCTCTCCCGCTTGGCC
This sequence comes from Erythranthe guttata, assembly GCF_056151865.1. Classification (NCBI taxonomy): domain Eukaryota; kingdom Viridiplantae; phylum Streptophyta; class Magnoliopsida; order Lamiales; family Phrymaceae; genus Erythranthe; species Erythranthe guttata. Next base: position 5,153,062 of record NC_142542.1, on the reverse strand, counting down.
CCCTTTCCAACCCTATAGTAGATAATTAATTAAACCCACAAAAAAAAACATATTTGAATTCTTCGAATTACTCTACTCTCTCTCTCTCTCTCTCTCTCTCTCTCTCTCTCTCTCTCTCTCTCTCTACTTCCAGCTTCAAAGGATCAGGTTTTCTACATTCCCCCATTTATTTATTTTCTGCGCATAATTTACTTCGAATTATTGGTGGATTGTGAATTGTTTTTGAAATTCAATATCGGATGTGATGTTGCGTTCAAGGTGTTCGATTAATTGTTGATTCCAATGGCGGTTGCTCCCGCAATTTTGTTGAGTTTCTCCGAGCAAGATTGCGCCTTTACCGCTTTACGAGTCTGAAAGATGTGGAGGCTTTCACATGTTCTTCATGAGCACTTCAATTGTGTTATGCCGAAATTTAGTCTTGTTCAACAGAAGAAGTAGCTGCAGTAATAATAGTAATAGTAATTCATTTTATTCTCGTAATGCATCGCGTTTTGGGGTTCGATTGAGTTGCAGTGGGGGTCGTAGAAAATCGTCGTCTCGTGGGGTGGTTCCAAACGCAAAGAAGAAGAAGCACGCGAATAAGAGGAGCTGGTGGCAGAGATTCTTCTTCGACGAGGAAGGGAATTGGCTCGGGTTAAAAGACGAAAGTACCCTCGAAGTGCTCGAGTCGGATGAGGGTGGTAGTGGCGATGATGACGATGAGGAATTGTCTGAGGAGGAGAAATTTGAGGCGTGGAAGAGGCGAGCAGAGGCGATTGTGGAATTGAGGGAAGCGCAAGAAGATGCGAAGAATGAGGAGAATAGGAGGTGGGAGGATTGGCTTGATGTTGATAGTAATGGGGCATCTTGGTCTGAAAAAAACTCGAATGGGGCCATTGGGGAATTCGGAGAAGACGAAGGGGGAGAAAGTGATGAATTTTTTTCTGGTAGAGGATTGGTCAAATCTGTGAGGGATGTGCTTCTTGGCAGAGAAGATGATGATATTCTGTACGAGGATCGAGTTTTTCGTTACGCCTCGCTCAATTCGGTGAGTTTTATGTTGCATTTATTGTGCGTTTTTAGTGTCATCTACTTATATAAGTTTCTCGAGGTCGTTCTTGATTTGAATCTTCCAGCTTATGCAACGACATTTTTTTTTCTCTCGAAACTTGCTTTGAAATATTAGAGAAGTGTCGTGTGGACTCTACATGTTGCACTGTTTAATGGGTCTTTATTGATTCTTTAGTAAGATGCATGATTATAGGGTGAAGGCTGATGAAGCAATCGACATTGAGTTATTAGGCTCTTAGTTTCCCTTAATCCGAGTAATATCTGTTAAATTTCGATTTCGACCAGCTTAGCTACAAAACTAAGCTAATATCCAACATCTGAGTAAATTACAATATATACAAGTAATTCGAACTTTTATTATCTCTTTCCTCGTTTTAATTTCTTGGGGGAGGCATAAGCAAATGTAATCAATCATCGGCTCACCATTATTTTTAATATGTCGAAGCTCTACAATAGTGTCAATTGGAAATTATTTTCGAAAAAAAAAAGATGCTTAATTATCATTCAATGTTCGTTACATATTACAAATGAACAAAACGAGCTAGGAAGCATCAAAATAGATGCTTATTCTTACTTTCCGGACCTGCATTATCCTAAAACAATCATAGTTGTGGTCTTCATGATCGTATTTGAATTATTTCAGGCTAAATTTTTGGCAGTACTGATCATTGTTCCGTGGGCTTTGGATTTTGTTGTTCATGACTATGTTCTTATGCCATTTCTCGACAGGTACGCTTTACAATTCAATGCATAATAAGTTCTCCTCACCTTTGGATTATTTATGCAAGTCGTTAACCTTTTACTAATTCATGTAGAAAGTCAACTGTTCTTCTTTGTTTCCACTTCATTGCAACTTTGACCAAGTACTATATTTGTCTTGAAACAGATATGTCGAGAAAGTACCACTTGCTGCAGAGATGCTCGATGTGAGGAAGAATCAAAAGCATGAAATGGTCAAAGCTCTAAATTTCGAGAAAGCCCGTTATCGCCTCGAAGTAGAGATTGGTAAATCTCCTCCTCTTTCTGACGAGGAGCTTTATTTGGAGTTACGCCATAAAGCGTAAGTCTCTTTTCTCTTTTATATGATTGACTTTACTACGTGACACAAGTTTAATCATGGTTATTGCTCGTATTTTGTTACTTGATGCAGTTTAGAACTGAGGGAAGAATGGAGATTAGAGAACCGTAAAGCATTCGCTAATATCTGGTCGGATATGGTGTTTGGGGTCTCGTTATTCATTCTTCTATACGTTTATCAAAATCAAGTGAGTAGTCATCAAAAATCTCTTCTTTTCCTCTTCTATTACAAATTTATTTAATTTTTAAATTGTATATACTTCATATTTTAACCGCGTATCTCTTGTAATTGTATAGCTTGTGAAAGTTTCCTCTCATATCTATTTCATCAACTTCCAATAAACTATACATAGATTTTTCTCGTTTATTTAGTTTTAATGATGTCTGAGTTTTCGAGTGATGTTTGTCTGCAAGGTGGCTTTGCTGAAATTCACCGGTTATAAGATTGTGAACAACATTACAGACACGGGGAAGGCGTTTCTTATAATACTCATCACCGATATATTCTTAGGGTAATTAATATTCACCACTCAATTAAGTCTACATTTTTCTACTCCCAGTCACTTCCCATAAAAAAACTTACGCCTTTTACGGCTCTGCAGATATCATTCTGAATCGGGTTGGCAAACATTGTTAGAGATCATAGTCGAGCATTACGGAATTGAAGTGGATCAAGCTGTTATTACAATCTTTATCAGCTTTGTTCCAGTCGTAATGGATGCTTGTGTCAAGCTCTGGGTATGTCTTTATCTTTATTATTATTATCCCCTATCGATTTCATTTTTATTTATTTCGTGATAAAAGCAATGATTATACCGATTTGTTTTTCCTAATAATTACATTGCAGATGTTTAAATTCCTGCCGCGATTATCTCCAAAGGTGGCGAATATTTTCCGTGAAATGAAGAGACATTAGGACAAAATCCTACTCTTTTGAACGACAAATTGTCGGAATATTCTCATTTTTCCACCTCCTTTTTTTTCTCTCTATAATATTCGTCGTTCGGTCTAAGAAACAATAAATTTTGAAAAAAAAAAAAAAAGATGGTATGAAATCGAGTTTTTTCCTCTTGGCATGATATACAATATGTCACATGTGACATTGAAAATAGAAAAAGGGGCAGTGTGAAAATGTGTGGTACCTCCTTTCCCTGTTTGAGGCCCCCTTCCTCTTCCCATATGGTGCATTATTATTATTTCTTCCGGGTCCCGACGGATGACGAAAAGTCTAACGTCGATATCTCTCGGAAAATTTATGAAAGGTTTGTAGTCTACGTGTGGTTATATTGCTATTTCCAGGTGTGTTTTCAAGATTTTACACTCTTTAACTTCCCAGTTTCTTGTGTTGTGGGAGTAGCTACCTATTAATTATTATTATTATTATTATTGCCTCTCTCTGCCAAAATATGCTCTTTGAAGTATCAAACTACCTGTGCTGGAGTGTATAGTATACATATGTATTAATTAAAAGTTGGGTAAATTTCACTTTCTCCCTTGTACTTTGGCTCGATATTACTTTACCCTATTCTACTATCGATTGCATTGATTTGCCCCCGTACTTGAAAAATTGTCTCAATGTGGCCATTGTCGTTAGTTTTCAGACTTTTGGCATTAACACGGTTTGATCTAAGTCTGAAGATTACAAAAAAGTCACTCCTCCCAATTTAAATAATTTTTAAAAAAATTAAAAAAGATAAATAAATTGTGGCTGGTGTCGTGGATTTATAAATAACTTTTAAAGTCTTGAATTTATTATTATTACTATTATTATTATTTTAATAATTATTTAAACTAGGAGAGGTGGCGTTTTTGTAAGTTCAGAGCTTAGATCAAACGGTGTTCAGGTCAAATGTCTGACAACTAACATCGAGGGCCACATTGATATAAATTTTCAAGTGCAGGGGACAAATCGATGCAATTGAGAGTAGAAGGGAGTAAAATGATACCGAACCAAAGTATAAGAGGAGAAAGTGAAATTTACCTTTAAAAGTTCTATATAACCAATAGATATATATTTGAGTTCGAGCTCGAAAAATCTAACGAGGTCTAGTGATTTACACCCCTAATTGAAAGTATTGGTAAGGGTGGATAATTTATTGGGGGAGAGTTGTGTGTACTATATGGAGTGGATAGCTATTAAAAGGGAAAAATAATGGCCCTCATGGATCAATTGCAGCCATATGAAGGTGTCAGTGCATTAAATATATATATATAGAGAGAGATAGTTTCATTTATAAGAAACGTTTTAATTGCTTGAATGCTCTCGCTTCTGCAGCAAACTGTTGGGTAAATGTGTTCGATTGGAACCCGAAGGCATGGTAGTTCTTAAAATTAATGTGTTTGAGCTTCGATTGATTATATCAGTCCACGAACTCGAGCTCGGTCAAGCAGAAACTCAACGCTATATCCTATTCCGATCCATTATGTTAATGAAATCGAGCTAGCTACCGGCCACTCTCTAAAGAAAGAATTTCATAACAGGCTGTAGATATTTACTTACAGTTACTACTACTATTAAAGAGACTTCTTTCTTCATAACTTGAAAATAAGGGTGCTAAAATTACTTTAAGGTCCGTGTGGTATTGACAATTACAACCACACCCCTCAAACAATTATTGGAGTCAAGATTTCATGCATTGGGAACCGATATGGCTATATTTGTTTCCTGCAGGGCCGATAATGCTATCACAAACGAAAATTTATAAATCTTATATAAAACAATAAGGATTTAAGAAATGTTAGGGAACCATGTCTTCATTACTGTCTGAAACTAATAGTCCATTAAAACCATAACGGAATAACCTATCCAGTGCATTATTTCGTTACGATTTCTAGCAATGTTTCAGGGGTGATTGTAATTACAGACACTACATGGACCTTAAAGTTATTTTAGCATACACGAGGGGTGCATGTGTAATTTATCCAAAAAATAAATTAATTAATTAATTAAAAAAAAAAAAAGAAAGGTTGTGGTGTTAAAGATACAGTGGGACAGTATGAAGAAGGCAGCATGCATGTGGTGAATGTAATTTTGTCCTGGACCAAAACAGAAAGAGATTGATCAACCCCACATGGGTGAAAGTCTGGTGTGTGTGTTAAGTCACTGTTCAACGCTCGCTAACGGGGTCGAACCATACGTATATAATAATCAATCAAACGCGGGTCCCACGTTGCGTTCAAATAAACTTCAAACCAGTCCGTAAACTCAGTCAGAGTTTTACGTCTTGCAAGCTGTTATACGAGAATATAGGTTTATAACCAGACGACGACACACAGGAACATATAGTCGTTGCCCAGTTTAAGAAGAAGTTAAGGAAGTTAAATGGGAATGGAGGAAATTAACACAATCAATATATTGTTGTGTTCGACTACTCACTTTTTGACACCTGTCTCTGTTGTCTTAAATTTTGGTGGGTTCTCCTACCCCCTTGGAGCAACCTACCTAGCCTGTTTTCCTATAGGGAACACCCACAATTTAGAAATAAAAAATAATAATCAAAATCAAAATAGAAATATTTTATTATCATATATATATATATATATATATATATATATATATATATATATAACAATCACTTAGTTTTTTTTTCTTGCTTGTTTTACTGAGCTTGTTGTGAAAGAATACTAGAGGGTGTGTACATGTAGTGGAAGGTCATGAGTTCATCCATCAATGGGAATGCTGACGTGGCGTAAATTGGCTCTTTGATTTTCCTACCACAAAGTGCTAAATTAGAGCGGTACGTATACTCCTCGTTCGGTGATGTCGTCGGTTCCTAGTTCATCGAAAAGATCGAGGGCGGTGCACCGGAGCACGCAGAATCCTTGCTGCCAGGTGGAAGGATGCAGCGTTGACCTTAAGTCGGCGAAGGAATACCACGGCCGGCATCGAATCTGCGAATTCCACTCCAAGAGTCCTAGGGTTGTCGTCGGAGGATTCGAACGCCGGTTTTGCCAGCAGTGCAGCAAGTAAGTTTTTTTTTTTTTTTTTGTGTGTGTGTGTTAAATTAGGCTAAAGGTTGGACTATTCTTCATTGATCGATTGAATCTCTTTTTCAGCTCGATTTGGGCGAACTGCGTAAATTATTGTGTTTTATATTATATATGATCTATTTTCCGTGTTCTTAATCGGTGATTAATCGTAATGTAGATTGCATGATTTGTCGGAGTTTGACGATATGAAGAGAAGCTGCAGAAGGCGCCTCTCCGATCATAATGCTAGGCGGCGTAGGGTGCGTCCCGAGTCGATTCAACTCACCTCGCGAGGACTTTCTTATGGATTATATGGTAGTTAATTTCTTCTCTCTTTCTTTTCTTTCTTCTTCGACAAATAATAATTTCACTTCAACCAAAAATTAAAGCTGCCAGTGAGGTGAATCATTCAATATCATAATATCTCAATGGCACGTTTTTCTTGATTTCGTGAAAACTGCAAATTGAACAGATCAAAGACCACAAAACATACTAATGAATGGATACCCCGGAGGAATATTTCAAGAAACGCCGCGTTTTTCTAGTAACGTAATTCATAGTAATTCGATTTCCAATCTACACATGGATCCACCCCACCCCTCAAATATTTCGGGTGTTCTTGACCAATGTAAGTCATTTTGCTCCAAAAAAAATAAAATTCCCTACTTCGGATTCGAAACAACATTAATACTTACATACGGGTTTAAGTTTGTATCTACAGCTCGTTCTCCGATTGCTCCGAATCTTTTAAGTGCTCATTCTTTTCTGTCATCAAACCCGTGGAGCTCGAACGAGGCCGGAAAATCGATTCCCATGGGGGGACAAATTGTGCATAACAATCTGTCGATGTTTCACTCGAACTATAACATCAATCCGGCAGAACAACCCAGTAGTAGTAATAGTCCCGTTTCTTTGGCGAATTCATCGGTTAATAACTTCGATCAGCATCAAGAATATCGGTTATTTAAGGCATCGCCGTATGACTCCGGCGCATTTTATCCCACCACACAAAGGAATTTATGATTTGAACCAAATTTTGGAATCTGTCAATAAATTAAAATCTGTTTTAATTTTTATGGTTTGTTTTCTATAATTGTTTACCAGTGTTTCAGTTTTGAAAAAACACTTGTTGTATCTTACTTTGGTTGTTGTGTTGGTGTTGCTATTTCTTGGACCAATTAATTAAGCACTCTAATGTGTTTTGATATTTTTATTTTTCTTGTATTTAATAATTTTGTATTTTAATTAAAGAACTTATTCGTTATTTAACAATATTGAAACGTAACATATTAATTTTCGTTTCACTAAATACTATATTCGGTGCATTTTCATTATTCTTCCTCACATAAATTATGTGTGAAGATGTAGATTGATAAATGAAGAATATATTGCTCATGATTATCTATAGCAATTGCATCATCTATTGTACTATTTTTAATTTTTATTTATTATTTTTTTAAGATTGTAATGGAATTGGAAAAGTAGTAGGGGTACATGATTTGGATATTTTTACACTATAAATAGTTGATATCTTCAATATTATATACATACAATACAATACATGAAATTATTATCAGCAAAAGTAGCTTAGTTGGTAGAAAAATGTAATATCTAACGAATCAAATTCAACTCCTTTATCGAAAATAATTTTCAGATCGAATTAATTAATTGCATATAATCTCTCGTGCAGTTTGCAGACTACTGAATTTTGATTGCGAATTCTTATATTATATTATGAAATAATCCCAAATCTCTCAACAAATTTATTTATTTTTATTAAAAAGAAAAAGGAGTAAAGGAAAGAAAAAGAATAGATATGCAAAATTAACAAACAATAAAAGCCAAAAACTTTATATTACATAAATAAATATATTCATCATGCATATATAATATAATTATTATATATATCATGTATGTAAAAATGGCTGTCTAAAACCCTCTCGTGTGTGTTTGATTTCAAACCCTCCCGCGGAAGCAATTTCTGAATCTCTGTTCAGCAAATTCCAGTTACTTGATGCAAAAGGAGGGCTCCTCTGGCAAAACGAGATAGATATACTCGATTCAAGTAATTCGATTCGCCCAATTGGATCTTCGATTAGGTATTCAGCTCCCGATAGATCTGAACTTTTTTTGGTGCTTTTTTGATTGAATTAGTTTTGAGTTGACTTGATTGAGTTCTATGGAAGACGGTAATCAGCAGAGCATCGATCGATTCGCCCCCATCCAATCTCCGGGTTCGTTCTCAGCTTTGTCTTTACTGTTTTTTAAATTTTTTTTTTTTTTTTTTTGCTTTTTGTTTTTGCCTTCAGTTCAACTTCGATTTGACCTAGTTTTACATTTGAGTAATAAAAATCTAGGGGTTCGACAGTGGGGATACTGTAAATTTTTAATTTTTATTTAATTTGGGGTTTCAGTTTTGTGGGCACCGACAAGACTATTAGATTTGTATCGCGATGGTCAGGCGAAACTGGGAAAAAGACTCGAATTTGATTCAATTTACACGTTCGTTTCTTCCGAGATTTTTGATTTTGATTTACTCCTCTTCAATTCCGTGCCTTTTGAATTTAGTGTTTAGGGTTTCTATAGATTTGGATTGCATTGGTCAGGCAAGAGTAAGAAGGAATCAAATTTAGTTCAATTTACACGTTGTTTTCATCCAATGACTCCTCTTCAATTCTATGCCTGTTGAATTTAGTGTTTAGGGTTTCTACAAGAGGAATTTATATTTGAGTATTTTTGGGTTTATGTTGCTCCTAATTATATTCCTTTAGAAAAAGTCACGGTTTTTGGAGAATTTTGATTCGAGGTTTATGTAACCAAAATGTTGTGAATTCTATCTTTTTATGTTTCTTTGAACATTAGCTAATTCAGTAGGAACCAATTATTTGGTAAAAAAAAATTTAAAAATGGTAAAAGTGAGTTCTTGACAAATCAGATGCAAAAATGTAGGGATGGTTATGCCCTCGTCGTATGCATTGTGTTTCATCCTTTCTGGTCTAATCGTAGTAACTGGAAGAAAACCCATCCCTGAAAGGGCATATGCTGCCATTTCCCAGATGCTGATTAATAGTTTACATACTTATCAAGTTTAGGGCCTAGTTCGCATGGCTTCGAATCGCATGGAGCTGATGAGTTGGAGAATTAGCCGGTATCTTCGTCAGTATAACAGTAATAAACAAATAAAAGATTATTTTGACAAAGTAACATGTAACTCATCTTCTGAATTTTCATTGGTCTAAAGAATCAGTTTCTTGGATGTTATTGTTCACTAAATAATGTGCCCCACCCATTTGTGGATGTTGCTAATAATTACTATTGTTTATTGACAATTTATGGATTGCCCTGGTGGATGCAGGTGACCGAGTTGTTGAGCTGCATAATTTGGCCGAACAGGTGTGTTATCAGCATTCAATCTTCTTACTAGGTTTTTATGTCTTTTGATCCTTATGTTTTAGTTAGCTTAGCTGATTCCCCCCACTCCTGTACTTCTATTTCAACCTATTTTCAGCCGCCTTTGCAAAATGATGAAAGGGTTGTTTCTACAAATCCTTCTCTGGGTGCAGCCATCTCAGTGGCTCCAATAAACACCAAAGATCAGCCTGCAACTTCAGAAACAAGTGGATCGCTTGCCACAATGCATCCGTTCAGCACATATACCCCTCAAGAACAACAGGGTTATTATATTGGAGGTAGTTCATTATACTAACCCAAGTGGTTAACTTTCTTCTTTGTACAATATTCAGACAATGAGAAGTTACCATATAGAATCGGACATAATTGTTTACTCCAAATTTACTGATATAGATTGCCTGCTTTTGAGTAACTATGGAAGAATTGGGTGGGGTAGGAAAATAAATATATACATGATTTTCTCCATGGCTAACTCAATTACTTGTCACCTAATCTATTATGCACTACTTTTAAATATGTGAATTTCTAGGTTAGCAGCTCATCATTGATCAACTCTCTCAGTCACGATTGACTCCGTATGACATGATAATGGTGTCTTGTGATTTTAGACTGAATCACTGTTTCAAGTATATAGTCCGAACTCTGAAGAATGTATTAGTTTTTAGGTAGAGTTTTCCTAATGTAAGTTTGGTTTACTTTAACTTAGCAATGCCACTTGGAGACTTACTCACCCAGTCCTTTCCTTTCACATCTTCATTAAGACCAGCCCCCACAAACGCAATCCACAGGAAAAAAAAAAAACAGGAGAAGGTAAAGACATAGCTGGATACACATATTCATTATTAGTCACCAATAAATTGGCTAAAAAGTATAGTATGGTGTCTTGATGTAGGAGGTAGGTAAACTGTCATACTCCCTTTTCTTTCCACTGACAATAAAATAATATCTTAATTTGAAATTAGATGGTTCGAAAACGGGGCATAAAAAGTTGGGTCAATTTGTTTCTATGGTATTAAAGGCAACTATGCCTAGCCTTTTCATGATTCGTGTTTATGTCCCTTCGTTTTTGTCTTCTTTTATTTCTAGCCATAAAGGGTACTGATCTTGACGTTTGCATTTCTCAAGGTTATGACAATGGCAGTGGCAACTGGGATGAAAATTCAAACTATGTTAATGCCAACAACTTGCACGTCATACCTCCAGTAAGTATAGATACTTATTCTGCCTCGTCATGATTTATATGTACAGAAACCCGTCGGTAATAAATTTTGTGTTTCATCTTGTTTAAGGCAATGTACAACGATAGTTCTTCAATCTTCTTTCCTCCGGGCTATGGCTATGACTCCCAGATGGCATATGGACAGTTTTCCCCGCTTGCCAGCCCTCTGTCTCCGATAATGATTGATGGTCAACTGTTTTCGCCGCACCAAATGCCTGTGACACCTTCTTACTATCCGCCACCACTTTCACCTGGTCTACCACAACATGTTACTTCCGCATTTCCAGCTCAGCAAACTGAGTTAATGTCGTCAGGAAGTAGAGGCCAAGAAAATCTTATTGACAATGCGTTTTTTGGGCAAGGATCAGGTTACTATCTACCATTTGGATCTTTTAGTGGAGGTGATCTCTCTGGAAGTAGTGGCCATGGTCTTTACAAGTACCATGGCGAGTTTGGATCCAACGATCAATTCCCAAGTCGATCTAGCTCTTTAGATAGTAACAGGTTCATGTCTCCATTTTCTGGCACTGTATACCATCAACCTATTGGCATACTTGGATCTTATGAGCAAAATGTTGCACAGGTTTGTCAAATCTTTTGTTGCATCATTCTGTGCATGTTTTCCTTCACATTTTCACCTTCAATTTTCTTGCTTCTTTAAATATGTAATGCTAGGCATAGATTCTGGAGTTTTGGGTTTCGGGTTTCGGGTATATCATCTTTAAACTAGTTGGAGGCATTCATTACTTTTAATTCCTTTTTTTTTCTCATGATTGCTTATGTCTGCAGGCACCATATCAGGGGTTTGGTTTAACCGGAAACTCCTCAGCTAGAAATTATGCCCATACTAGTCCTTACCAGAATACTATCGGGTCTAGTTCTAACCAGTATCGGTTTGCTAATGATAAAATTGGAAGACGAGAAAGGGAGCGAGACACTTCCAATGTTTATGCCGATACACTTGGTATCTCAAGTGATCGAAACCGAGGGCCTAGGGCTTCGAAGCCCAAAAGCAAAAGTTCTCCTGAAGAGGATTCTTCCGTGGACATTAAAGATGTTGAATCCACCTCTAAGCTCCATGTCCACCATCTCAATTCTCCAGATTTCATAACGGATTACGACCGTGCGAAGTTTTTTGTTATCAAATCGTTCAGCGAGGACAATATCCACAAAAGTATAAAATACAGTGTTTGGGCCAGCACACCACTTGGAAATCGGAAGTTGGATGCTGCCTATTGTGAAACAAAGGAAATGGAAGGCATTTGTCCGGTGTTCCTCTTGTTCTCGGTTAGATTTCTGTTTTTCTCTCAATTTTACCTAGGTGCAGTAAAAAAGCTGTCCTTGTTTTTTTTCTCTCTCTCTTAGGATTTTCTTAAGCTTCATGACTATTATAATTGCATGGGAAAAATGTGTGGTCTTACATAATTTGTGAGTGGATGCTTGCATGCTGACCTATTGTTACTAATTGGTGGTGCAGGTTAATGCTAGCGGACAATTTTGTGGTGTAGCAGAGATGATTGGGCCTGTTGATTTTGAGAATGATGCTGATTATTGGCAGCAGGATAGGTGGAGTGGCCAGTTTCCTGTTAAATGGCACATTATCAAAGACGTGCCAAACAGCCGCTTTCGCCACATACTTCTTGAAAATAACGAGAACAAGCCTGTTACGCACAGTCGAGATTCACAAGAGGTTTTGCTTCTTTTGAGCTAATGAAATGCCTTAAAGTTTTCTATTATGTTTTTAGATATTGGTAACTAAAACGTGAATCATAAATTATTCAAGTCTGTTACAGACAGTAGTACGGAGACAACCTAGATTAGGTTTTGCAGATGTATAAAGTCAACTAGTATGGTTAGCCTTCTCAAATCGACCTTAAAGTACTAAAGTTAAACAAATGTGTGAAAAAATTAATGAGACTGAAATATATATTCTACGCAGACTTTGCATTAAGAAAAGAGAGGAGATTCTTAAGAACCATCTGACTACTCGTAGTAGAGTAAAGAGGATGTGGATTTGGAAGAATCTTAGCCAAGCCTCTAAAAATTGAAATTTCTTGATATTTTTGCTCATTGAATTATGACAAGGGAAGTTTTAATTTTCATCATCATAGAATTTAAAATTCCAAGACAATCTGGATAATTGGATTGCATCAAATTTGAGCCCTCTCTCTATGGTTAGACTGCTTATGATTGTTTTTCAGACAGAAATGTTTTATTTCATTTCCTCACACAAAGTACATGTGAATATTATTGTCATATGTTACTACTACTTACTACTCATAATAACTGTCAATTGTTGTCCTCCAATTTCAGGTGAAATTGGAACAGGGAATCGAAATGTTACAAATATTCAAGAATCACGACGCTGAGACATCCCTTCTCGACGATTTCAACTTTTACGACGAACGTGAGAAAACCTTGCTGGAGAGGAAAGCAAAACAACGGGCCATTTCAACCACAACCGCAACAGCTACTCTTGTTGCCGAGTCAGTGAATCAACTCTCCGAAAACCTAGCGGACACACTCCATTTAGATGCTAGTAAAAATATTTCCAACAAGGATTTGGAGTAGCCCTTTGACAGTCGGATAATTATAGCAGAGTTGGGAATTGTTCGTATTTAGTTTGGGAATTGGCAGAAGAATAGTTGCTTGCTGGGATCTTTGAGGTGATATTTTCCATTCATCTCTGCGCTGCTCCGTCTCTGCGCCTTTCGTTTTTCTTTTCTTCTAATTTTCTATGTGTCGGAGTAGTTGGTGTTATTTGGAATCCTTAGGTAAGAGAAAGAAGGCTGAAAACTTGGACAGTCATACTTTTTTTTTTTTTTTAATTTTTGTTTTTGTGCCGTTTATTGCTTATTTATTTCTTGTTAAGATAGGTGGTATTCGGGCATAGGGGTGGTCACTGGTTTCGCGTGCCTGATGCTAACTAGTCGTACTTTTAGCTTCTTGATTTTAGTGCAGGGCAATTATTTTTCGGGCAGTAGCAATTTCTATAAGCCTCAAAATAGGAGGCATTTAAGTGAAGGAAAGCACAGCTACTTGATTACAGAAATCAAATGAATAGTTGTCCTTTTTTTTTTTTTTTTTATTTTTTCTTTTTTAAATAACCGAGATTCTAAACATCGACAGCTTGAAACAAAACTGTTTTTTTTTTCTGTAATTTTTATGCCATGTGTTATGGAAAGGTCAGTGTACTTGCTGCTCCTCGAGAGTAGAACGAAACACTACATTATTAACTATTATCCGTTTTGTCGATCGTGTAATAATTTGCATCTCTATCATAAAATTCTTAATGTAACGCTGTCCTCGTTAGTAATTCACTTAGTTGTGTATACTTTCGTCTGTTGTTTGCCCGTTTCAGGTTTCACGGAAACATTTACAGAAACTTACGATTGTTCAGTAAATAATTATTTCAACTACTCGAAAATCGGGAAATCACCAACATAAGGCGGACGTTTATAGATAGATTAAGGTATGTAAAGAGAAATTTCATTGATCTCTAACTCTTACAGAGTTGTACAAGTCAATGTACTTCCCTGCTGTATTATTCCAGCTATTATCCATCTCCATTACCTTCTTTACTAAACCCCTCCATTCTTCAGCTTCTGCACCAAACAAAACCGTAAGCGTACGATCTTAGTTCGACGAATTAAATTAGCAAAATAGAAATATTTAATTAGCAACTAAAATAATTGTCGTACTTTGTCGATAGTAAGAAAAGGCGCGATCTATTGCCTGGTTCAAAGACCCTTCATCAATTCCTTCAAAAACAAAGCTGCACCAAAAAAAAAAAAAATTAGTATATTCAATCCCGGGCATATAATATGAACTTTCAAGGCATTGATAATCACCCATTCGCCATTTCGGGTTGCAACCGATCATCCACGTCGAAAACCGTGTCTGCAAGGCCGCCAGTCTTTCTGACCAAAGGGACCTGATATTATTAATGTAAAATGATTTAATTTTTTTTGTAATAATGTATGAAGGAGCAACTACTAATACATACGGCTCCGTATCGCATTCCAATCATTTGAGCAAGTCCACAAGGTTCGTAAACCGAAGGAACGAGCACGATATCAGCAGCTGCGTAGAGCATGTGGGACAACTCCTCACTGAATAATCCACGTCGGAAAAAGATAAATAAGTTAATATTTTTATTCTAGAAAAATAAAAATAGAGCTAATTAAATAAGGTTCAAGAAGGAGAAATACCTATACATGAGAAGAATTCGGATGTTGGAACCTTGGTTGTGCTACAAGAAGTGAAAGTCAGCCCGATACACGTAATGTATGTATTATGGAATTTGATACAATATAGAAATTGTGTTTTTTCGACAATTTATAAAAAAAAGTATATGTTTTACAGAGTGAGCAAGAGCTTCGAATTCGCGTCCAACCCGAGCATCTGGAGCTGTCCCCAAAACAACCATTTGTCCACCCTAATTAATGTTAATTCTCATGATTAGTTAGTTAGTGTGTGTGTGTGTGTGTGTGTGAGAGAGAGAGAGAGAGAGAGAGAGAGAGAGAGAGAGAGAGAGAGAGAGAGTTACAAGTAGATTGACGTAAGCAATAGCGTTCGTGATCAAATGAAGACCTTTCTGAGCAACAAGTCTAGTAATGCATACAACCAGGGGCACCTTATCAGTATCCCCTTCTGGATCCAAACCGAGCCCTCTTTGAACGTAAACTTTGCATTGTTTTTTCCCCTCAACTTTCTTGGCTGTCAAGATAACCGAAAAACGCACATGCACCTCAAAATTATGTCAACTGAAATATAACTTTGTAAGAATAAATTACCATCGAATTTAGCAGGCAAGAATGCGTCCGTTGCAGGGTTCCATATTTCGGTATCTATCCCGTTTAAAATACCAAAGTACCTATCAAAATATTTCATATGCTTTTTAATTTTTCTCCGATTTTACATAATGTAAGATTAGGAAAATAAAAATAAAAAATCGAAAGATATCCGAAGTAGAGGAGCTCACTTGTCACGGTGTCTAATGAGCGTGCCAGCTAGCCATCCCGAACAAAGTGTTTCCTTTAGATAAGTCGGAGAAACTGTGCTGGAGATTACAATTAAAATAGATATAAATTAGAAGCTCTCGTCAAATGTCGAATTCTTGAATCCAAACGCAACTTACACGACCGCATTGCTATATACGATCCCTCCTTTTAGTAAACTTAATCTTTCGGGGTTATGCCCGATAGTTCGATCATCTACCGCCTGCCATTTTAAACCAAAACAGAGCTCAACTAAAATATTCTATAATCGCTGTCCTTTTTCGACTACGAATTTCTTTCGGTGCGTGATTTAGAAAGCTAAGAACAACCCCTATATCTAGACACACACACACACACACACACACACACACACACACACACACAACACGTAAAAATATGTTTTCAAAAGGCTCACCTTTTCTTCAGTTGCGTATACAGATCCGTCAAGACCACACTTGCTAAACTGCTCTTGTCTAACAAAGAACCACATCGGCTTCGTTAATTAACACGAAAATAAAAAAATAAAATAATAATAATAATAATAATAATAATAATAATAGTGATAATTAAAAAAAAAAGAAAAAAATTGGCAACATTATACCTGCATTCTCCATAGTGCTCCATATTGTGGATCGTCAAAACAATTCGTGATTTCTACGGGTAAAGATTCTAGAATCATAACCTATGTAATAAATCTCCGTAACGAACGAACAATCTTTGAAAAAATATTGCAAACACAAATAAATAATCAGTACAAGAGAAATATGTTTACCTTAAGTGAAAGGTAATGATACATATCCCAGTACAGCAGCGGCAAACCGCCAGTCTGCCACTCGTGCACATGAATAATATCCGGCTCCGTTCCGCGAACCTGTAATAAATTATCAACATTTGTCGAGACAACAATAAATAAATAATAATAATTTTAAAATAAAAAAAAGAAAAAGAAAAAAACCTGCAACCATTCAAGGCAGGCACGGCTGAAGAACAAATAAGCCTCCGTCTCGTCGTACGAGCCTCCATAAACACTCTCTCCCTTAAAAAAATCATTCAACGGTTCGACAAACATCACATGAATTCCCAAAACTACCCCTCCATACAAACGAGTTTCGATCCACCTCTCGTCATAGTACGAGCTGTACGTGTCGATCAATTTCAATTCCTCGATTTGCTCCCTATCGATACATTCGTAGAATGGCAGAAAAACGTCGACTTTATGGCCCCGCGTCACGCATGAGCGGGCCAGCCCCGTCACGACATCGCCGAGACCACCCACCTTAGCTATCGGAGCCATCTCGGCAGTCACGTGAACAATGTGGATGAGTTCGGAATCGGAATCTTTACGGATGCATGTGGGGCCCACCGTGGTGACATTATTCCAAGAAGGAAACTCTCGCTTCCAAAACGGAACCTCGTCGAGTGGAGAAGGCCATGTTCTAGAACCTTCTTCTGCTGGTACATTTTCCAGCTACAGAACTTTTAACATCAGAAACAAGGCAAGATTATCCGTACGTATATATACACACTTCAGTATGTTAGCTGCTTCAAGAAATTCACTAAATTTATCAACATTTTTTTTCGCTCTCTTTCGTTTCTATACTTGAGATACTTTCATCATAATAAGCTTCGTTTGGTTCACAAGATTTGATTAGTCAACAAGATTAAAAAATCTTACGAAAATTCACTTATCTCCCAATTAGCCAAAATTAGAACCATTTTCTCGAAAAGTTATTGGACTAACCAAACATCTAACGAATTCAATTAATCATGGCTAATCCTACCAACCAAACAAGGCCTTATTCCTTAACTATCAAACTTTTACAAACTTAGTAGTTAGTAGTATCATTCCAAACAATTTATGAATGCAAATGGAAAATGAGAAATGATTTAAGATTTCAAGAATCCTAAAAACCAACAAGCACATGTGTCTGAAAATCTTAGGAAAAAAAAAAAAATTACCCGGGTCGGGTCAGTTTCAACAGCCCGAATCTTGAAATAGCAGTTGCGAAGTTCATACTTCAATTTCTTATCGGCCCAGTTCTTGAAATTGTGAAAGCCACAAATCTTCAAGTTTGAAGTGGGCTGAGGGAAACATGGATGAAGGATCATAGTACTGACAGTTCAACACTGTAAGAAATTTCACAATGCCGATTCTTGATATTTTTTGTAAGAAATTATACAGGTTTCTTCATAAAAATGCAATCTTTTTGGTGTACATATTAAACAAACACAAGGAGAAGGAGACAAAATCCAACGAAAGATTTAATTTTTTTGACGGACGAGAATAATGTGATCTCTGGTACGTAAGAAATATACCAGAATCATCCAATTTCCCCTCTTGACTACAAAATTTCGGGTTTTTAGCTCGTAAATTTCTTTTGTCTTGGTCGAATTAGCTCGATATACATTCAAAATGTCTGAAATGCCCTTCATTAATTAATTTTGTATTTTCTTTTTCTCCCAATATATATACATAATTAGTTACCAAACATGTCCGAATCTTTCAAAAATAAGACACAAAATCGAAAAAAAAACGCCATGTTCAACATCTGCCCTCTTCTCGCGCCACTGTAGCTCCGTCCATCCATCTACATTGCTACTATTTTAACGCTCTGCCCCCGGTCACTGCGAAACCATCCGATTTATTTCATCAGATGTAATATTTCGAGAAATATTGGACTAATAAGAACTTGACACGTGTCTCATTTCAAAATTTTGAAAGCCTTGAATGTTAAAATTAATGCTCCATCCTACAAATGCTTAAACGCACAATTTCTCGTGATACATTTTCATCAATTCTCAAAATGTTGAAACATGGTTCATATTTTTTTAACCTTTGTAGCAATACATTACATATATAAAACAACACCAAACATGGTTCAAATGTCTTATTAGAATCATGCTATTATGCTATATGTCTATTGAACTACAGGAGAACTTCGATAAATTAATAACCTCGCTTAAATAATAGCTTCTCTCGGTCCCGATTCGGTGAAAATATATTAAATTATTAACTCGATAATTTAATAATTCGTTGAATTAATAGAATTTCTCCAGTCCCGGCTGTATTAATTTATAGAGGTTCAACGTACTTACACATCATTTATCATGTAATTTACAATCACCTCTATGATGTAAAATGCAATTAAAAAAAAATCCTTTATTTTGAGAAATTACATTCAATGCCCAATACTTTGTAAATTTCTTACATCCAGGCCCCTCTAGTAAAGAGTGTTAATATAAGAAATCTACATAGTGCAAGGGGTTGAATGTAATTATGGAAAATGAGGGGTTTTTTCTTTGCCTCCCCCAATTTCAATCAATCTTAATTTTACCAACTTCCATTGCTTTTTTCAAGACTTTTGGGATAAGATGATTCCTTTTCTAACCAATCTAGTTTAAGTATTGATAATTACGAAAATCCCCTCATATTTATTTCCCAATACCTTTATTTACTTTATATATAATTTTTAGAGAAAAAGTTATTTACTTTTTGGATGAAAAATATTTTCTTGTTTGACTACAAACCCTCCACGGGTTTCTTGTTAACTTATTCTAATCGACTACACACGAATTGTGATTAAAAATGTAATTAAATGAAATGCATCATTATTAAATTATTAATTATAAATTTGTATATCAATTAAAACATATTTAATTATATAAACGTGTTTATTACATTTTTTAAGAAGACCAAATAAAATAACTTAGTGGACTTGAATACCTGCAATTTGATTTACTGCCTTAAATTATGCCAACTTAGATAATCCATAAAACACAAATTTATACTTATTCAAGGACCAATCCATTTGTAAAGCCAATATATTATGGACTTCGATTCAAAATCCAAATTAATAACAGACTATTAATTCGTGATTTATCCCAAAATTTCCGTGTCTATCACTAATAAATATTTCTCAATACAAATTTTTACGTCGATTGAAACATATTTAATTATGTATACTAAGTTACTAACTCATATATACGTGTTTATAACATTTTTCAGGAAAATCAAATATATATTTGAGATTAGACTAATTTTTTATTTTTTTTGATAAATATATTAAATTAATGTTTAATAGAAAATAAAAAATAAAATAAAAGACTGTGCTTTATGCACCTTGGATTGTTTCTCTTGTTTTGACAGTCAAAACGACCACCCCACCGAAAATATTTGTCCCACGCGCGCAGTACGCTAACGACGGACGCGTGTGAGTAATCGTTAGTGCTGGCCCAGAAATCAACGGTCCAGATTAGACAAATCTCGTCAGCATCTACGGCTTCAATCAGGTCTCTCGCCATTTGGGCCCCACAAATTAGTATTAAGACAGAACTATATCTGTGAGCTGATACACAGGAGCAAATTCCCATTTAGTTAGTAAAAGAAATAATATTATTATATTATAACAAATAAATAAATAAATAAAAAGAGAATAATAGAGAGAGCTCTGCATACACTTCCATTCATTTTCATTTCTCTCTCTTTCTCTCTCTATCTCATTCTCTGCTACTTTCTCTCTCTAGAAACTGTCCCTGTCAGACTTCGTCGTTTTTTCACTCCATCTTCGCGTGTTTCTTCTGTCGAGGGTGAAAGGCTTGTGAGAAGGAGGGGAAATCTGCGAATTCACTGAGTTTCAGTAGAGTGTTGGACCGTCTCGATCGAGGTGTGTTCTTCTGTTTCATTTCTCAATTTCTCGCTTTGATCACTGATTCTTTTGATAGCAATTTAGGGTTTATGAGGTTTTTATTTGCTGTATTTGGTTTTACTGTTTGTTAATTTTTCTTTTGCGACCAGAAATTGGCGAGCTGTATTGAGTTCTCGTTTCGGGAAAAGTTCTGATTTTATTTGTGGGGGTTTTGAGCTGAGTTTTGATTTAATTTTTTTTTTCGATTATTTTTTTGTGAAGTTGAACTTGATGTGGTGGAACGGGTTTTATTGAACGGAATTGTAGTCTAACATAAGAGAATAAAAGGAATTGAGAGGTGAATGAGTGACTAGGGCTTGATCGTTTCAGTTTGTTTGAACTCCTAATTTGAGAAACAATTGTTTGAACTTCCAATTGATTTATGTGGCTCTTAGGGTTATATCTGTATATATTTTTTTATCCAATGAGTACATGCTCTATTCTTGATTTTAATTTTGGGTTTTTTATTCGACTGCCTCATAAATTTGTTCCATTAACTTCTGTTCGATTCTTTTGTAGGGATCTTGTTCAGTTAGGCCGAGCTTGCAAATACTAATGCAGAAGATATAAGAACACTCTCAAGATTTTTCTGTTGCACAAACGTCATAGAATTATTATAAAAAAAAAATGTTGGAGACTCCGAAATTTACTGGAATCATAGGCCTAAACAACAACCATGAAAACTACGATTTCTCGCACTTCTACCGCAAGCTCAACGAGGGTTCAAACATGTCGATCGACAGCTACGGCAGCTTGCAACTGAGCAATGGTGGAGGCTCAGTCGCCATGTCAATGGACAACAGCAGTGTCGGATCTAACGATTCCCACACTCGAATCTTAGGTCACCAAGGTCTAAAGCATGTCAACAATTACTCAGTTGCCGCCAGTGTTAACCATGGTAGAGTTTCTCATGGGCTGAGTGATGACGCCCTAGCTCAAGCCTTGATCGACCCTCGTTATCCAACAGAGGGGCTTGGTAATTACGATGAGTGGACAATTGACTTGAGGAAGCTCAACATGGGCCCCGCTTTCGCTCAGGGGGCATTTGGTAAGCTCTACAAAGGCACATACAATGGTGAGGATGTTGCAATTAAGCTACTAGAGAGGCCAGAGAATGATTTAGAGAGGGCCCACTTAATGGAACAGCAATTTCAGCAAGAGGTTATGATGCTTGCAAGGTTGAAGCACCCGAATATTGTTCGGTTTATTGGTGCATGCCGCAAACCGATGGTGTGGTGCATTGTGACGGAATATGCCAAGGGAGGTTCGGTGCGCCAGTTTTTGAATAAGCGTCAAAATCGTGCGGTTCCCTTGAAGTTGGCTGTGAAGCAGGCCTTGGATGTGGCAAGAGGGATGGAGTATGTTCATGAGTTGAATTTGATTCACCGAGATCTGAAGTCCGACAATCTTCTGATTTCTGCTGACAAGTCTATCAAGATTGCGGATTTTGGGGTGGCTCGTATAGAGGTGCAGACTGAAGGGATGACACCGGAGACTGGCACGTACCGTTGGATGGCTCCGTAAGTTTCTTATTCTTTGTCCTTGCCATGAGTTCTAGTTTTCATTATTGCCCCTTTTTTTGGGAGTTGTGCACATGCAGTCTTTATTTGTTTCTTCAACTTATTAATTGACTTCATACTAGGTTAAGTGCAGTTCAACATTGACAATTTATATGTGCTGACTTGTTTGGTATATGATTTTTTTTTTTTTTTGGTAGTCTTAAAGAGTTATTCTCAGCCTCTTCATTCGAAGCAACTATAATTTTACTTGGTGCCCTCTAAGGTTCTTTAAATGAACCACATATGACAGTGATTAGATAATCGTGATCATGTCTTTGCTTTTTCGGAGACTCGCAGGTCATTATCATGTTAAGAAAGATGAAGAACCATTGGTGCTATTCGCGTCCCATTAGTTTGGGATCTCATTTTTAGCTAGATTGGTGGTTGGTTTTCTGTCTGCAGTTTTTTATTTTACTACGTGTTTTCGGGTTTGTTTCAGTTCTTGGAGGAATCGGAAGAACAGGTTTATGGTAACCCAAAAACATTTTATTCTCTTTGGACATGCAGCACGATATTGGATTGACATTAATCTTTTTTTAGTAATACGATATAATTTCAACCTTTTGAGGCTTTTCCGATTGCATGTTTATCCATTTATATTGATATTAGTTAGATGTTTCAGTTGTGAGCTTCTTATAAAGCTTAGTTCTGTTAATTACGCTTTGCTCAACTACTAAAATGAAAGGATACTACGTTAATAAGTTCCATCCTGTTGATGTTTTCGGTTTTGTAATACTGATTGAATTGGAAGCAAAAAATTACCTATAAGTTGTTATCCTCCACGAATAATTTACCTGAAAATTTATAGCTGATCGAGACTTACTAATTTGGATTACACACATCTTGCTGCATATGCTGGTTATGGAATCAATTTTTAAGGACTTTCCTTGTAATTTCCTGAGTTTATTTACAATCGTGAATGCATATCATTGATAATGTCAGATCTTGTGAAGTCGAAGTAAAAAACTGTTGCCTTAGTTTGGAGTAGAATTTAGAGGAAACCTAATCATGCTAATAGCTTGAACCCTAAAACTGGATAAGATACATTTTCCGAAAACTTAAACAGGATAAGAAGTAATTTTCTAATTTCAGGACGGGGTTTATGGTTTGGTCCAGTCAGCATCGCAATATGAAGCTAAACTAGTTACTAATTACATTACCAAAAGATTTTGTGGAACGTTAAACTTGGTTGAATGAATCTGAATATGTGATACCTTGGATTACCTTACGGTGCCAAATTTTGACGTATTTATTCTGCGGCATCATTATTTATCACATCTCGTTAACCAGAAAATCTACCGAAGATGCATTTAACGAGTTTCTTTCTTGTAGCCGTCATATTATACTTCATTTCATTTTCTGTAACTTTGGTTAGAAATCTAGTGGAAATATGCGACATTCAAATTGTATAATATGTTGTATGTTAGGTATGCACTTTTTGAAAGAAGTACGTTTTTGAATTCTTGGAATGTGAAAGATGATTTTATATCGAGAGTTTCTTTTCTTCAACGACAGCCAAAGTGGTTTTTATACATCACCCAGTTATCCGACTTCATATGTATCAATCGTCTTGCCAAACATTATATAGCCCTTGAAAGTTTTTCTGCATGATTATTATCTTTTTGACCAAATATTTAAAGACGTAATAGTATTTACGTGCATTTACCTTTTTGGGGAAGTCATTACAAAGTCAACGGCTGATATTTCACGAGCTTCTTTTAGAGATGCAGTTTGTGTTGATGCATTTAACAACATGTATAGCTCACATGTCCAATCAGTGATGACTTCCATGGCATTTATTTCCATTTACTCATCTTATTTCAGGCATTAAATAATCTTCATTAACGGCACAATCATGTGACGGTCTACATTCTACTTACACGCGTCACGAATTTGATTAGTGATTAAATACTTTCTGCTTTTCTGAAATTGCAGGGAAATGATACAGCACAGGCCATACACGCAGAAAGTGGATGTATACAGCTTCGGGATAGTACTGTGGGAGCTTATTACAGGGATGCTCCCTTTCCAGAATATGACAGCCGTACAGGCGGCATTTGCGGTTGTGAACAAAGGGGTACGTCCCACCATACCCAACGACTGTTTGCCTGCACTCAGCCAGATAATGGTACTTTGCTGGGACGGTAATCCAGATGTCAGGCCCTCATTCGCCCAGGTCGTGAGAATGCTCGAGGCTGCAGAGACTGAGATTATGACAACTGTCAGAAAAGCTCGCTTCAGGTGCTGCATCAGTCAACCTATGACTGCAGATTAAAGTTGTTAATGCATCGGTCGGTAAGTAAGAACAGAGTAAAGAATCGGAAAGGATATGACTAATTTTATGTTCAGATTTGTGTATTATGATAACAAACTGCTTGTTTTCTTTCTCTTTTTTTCTCTTTTTTTTCTCTATTTTTTTTTAAATTAAATGTTTATGGATTGAAGATAATGAAATAGTGGTAATAGAGAAGATTTGTGTATTTATAAATTTGTCATGATTAACTTGTTTATCTCTTGGTTTTGGTATATTATTGCATTTGTGTTACTTATGGACCAAGTGTATGCTAGCTGCGAAGTTACGAAGTTCTATCTTCCAGTTGTGGATGTTCCAGCTAGGATCGATGTTTCCTGAAAAACATGTGAAAGTGAATGATGTTTAAAAAATTCGGTACTTAAATCAAATGGAATGTATATTGTTTTGAATGGATATTGTTCTTAAATTTTTTAAATTATATCGTATTATACATATTAACCATTCAAAATCTGTGTTTGATTATATAATCTAAACGTAATTTTTTTTTAAATGGTTCATCTGTTCATTGCACGGGTGAATAACTAGTTTAACCTTAAACGGTGATGGAATCGGGTCAAAATCGAATTTCCCAGCTTGTGATTAAATCAATTAAATAGGCTCAAAAGTTGGTAGGTGTAAATGCACATAGTTGGCCAAAGTCACACATTCACCTTTTCTTTTGTTAAACAAATGAATAAGTGGACTAATTAACCTTTTAATGTATTTAATAAATAAATAAGTGGACTAATTAACCTTCACAAAACAAACAAAAGGTCATCAAGAAAAAAAAGGTAAGGGGTGGGGGTGGCGGCCGGCTGGTATGATGATATGAAAGATTACCAAACTTTCAAACCTGGAGCCCTAATTAATATTGTTGAATTTTAGAGGTTTTTTTTTTTTTTTTTTCTTTCTTGTGAAATTTGAGAGTTCTATATATATATATATATATATATATATATATATATATATATATATATATATATATATATAGTTAATGTTCTTTGAGTTGATCGACTTGGCGTAAACGTCTAAAACGAGTCACTCACTGACTCGCATATGAATTTCACTACGTAGCATACCATCGTAGATTTATGGGGTATTTGCACTCGGCTCCCCTGTGAAATGTCTAATTGTCAAAAAAACCCCTCTGATAAAAAAATTAGCAAATACCCCCCTATGAAAGGAAGTCAATGACAATAAGGACCCTACGAGCGAATCGTGGGATACACTCGCGGTTCATGCAGCTGGGCATGCGTTTTAGGATATTTTAGGACAGGAAAAGACATAAAAACCCTTCAGTCTCCATGAATGACAAAACAACACCCAATTCCCAGAATTTCTTCCAAATAAAATAATAAAGACGAAAATAAAAAAGAAAAGGGGCAAAAAAAAAGCTGTGGTTTCTTCCTTTGTTCCATAGCTCAAGATCTTTCAGTTTATTGCTGCCGGCGAACGCGAAGATATCAAAGGACGCGAAGGAGACGGTGCAGGAGTGCGTGTCGGAGTTCATCAGCTTCGTCACCGGCGAGGCCTCCGACAAGTGCCAGAGGGAGAAGAGGAAGACGATCAACGGCGACGATTTGCTCTGGGCAATGACCACCCTCGGATTCGAAGACTACGTTGACCCACTCAAAGTCTACTTGGCCAAGTACAGGGAGATCGAGGGGGAGAAGACCTCCGTCTCCGCCGTCAAAGACGGTGGCTCAGCCGTCACTTCCGGCGGCGGCGGTTATAACGGTGGAGGGGTTTATGGTGGTGGTGGTGGTGGTGGTGGTGGTCCGGTGATGGGATTTCATCATGGAGGACAAATGTACGGTGGTGGATTTCAGCAAATTGGTGGTGGTAATTTGGACACAACGGGCAGCTCCGGCAGCTATGGCGGTGGAAGTGGTGGTGGGGGAGCAACAACAAGGAGGCAAATCCTCATTGAATTTTATTTTTCCATTAGAAGGGGCTCGCACATGTTCTGCAGTACCCCCCGTGAATACTCCGCCGGTATGAAAAGTTCTTAATGTTAATTGAGTACCCGGTTCTCCAATCGATTGCCCTGCAATAATACCTACAGTTGTTATAAAAAAAACGATTGGTCCAGGCGGTGATGAGGCCGGAGGACGAAATGGCGGAGATTCGGGAGGTGAGGCGGAATCCGACGACGGCGGTGGGTTTGGGAATTGTGGTTGGCGTTTTGACGGGGAATCGAAGAGGAGTCGGAGGGCCAGACGGCGACGGTGGGTTTGGGAATTATGGTTGGCGTTTTGACGGGGAAGA
Organism: Erythranthe guttata; assembly: GCF_056151865.1. Taxonomy (NCBI): domain Eukaryota; kingdom Viridiplantae; phylum Streptophyta; class Magnoliopsida; order Lamiales; family Phrymaceae; genus Erythranthe; species Erythranthe guttata. The sequence continues at coordinate 5,126,531 of NC_142542.1, read as the reverse complement.
GGAGTCGGAGGGCCAGACGGCGGCGGTGGGTTTGGGAATTGTGGTTGGCGTTTTGACGGGGAAGAGGAGGGCCAGACGGCGGCGGTGGGTTTGGGAATTGTGGTTAGCGTTTTGACGGGGAAGAGGAGTTGGAGGGCCAGACGGCGGCGGTGGGTTTGGGAATTGTGCTTGGCGTTTTGACAGGGAAGATGAGTCGGAGGGCCAGACGGCGGCGGTGCTGACGGAAATAGGGAAGAAGGTGTAAACTTTGGAAATTACAATTTGGTCCTCTAAATTTAGGTTATTTGTAATTAAATCAGTTTGATTTTTTTTTCTTTTTTGCTTTAATTTTTATTAAGGGCAATTCTGTCATTTCACGTAAGTCAACGAGCCAGTGCACATAAAGGGGCGGTGGGCTGACTAAAATACAACATAAGGGGTTATATGCTAATTTTTTTTTCCGGGGGGGTTTTTTGCTTCCGAGAAATAACACAGGGGGGTCTATGCAATTAACTCTAGATTTATAAACGTGGTAGATAACAGAACTCGTTGTAGAAAATCAGACGTATCTTTACTTGTAATGTATTATCAAAGATATATATTTAGCATACATACACACGTATTTGTCTTAATCTTCTTATACATTCAAGAAATTGGTTTATACTATACTACATCGGATGAAATATAGCGGGTAGATTTTTACCATTCATAAGCGCACGCACACACCCATTTAGTGTGTGTAGATCAACGATAAAAATCTTCACGGGGTGTAGTATAAAAAACCTCCCAAGAAATCGACAGCACATCACTCACAAAATTACCATTTTTATATATTAGAAAACAAAAGAAGGAAAAATCAAATACACAAAAAAAACAAAAAAAAAATCAAAAAAGTAGTTTTCTTCTGCTGGCTGCTTCAACGTATACAAATTACAAGACTTTTAACAAAAAACAATTATTTATTAATAACAACAAATTAAAAAAAAATCGAAAAAGAAGAAGAAAAAGATTTAAGCTTTGTGAGGGAATAAGCGAACAGGTAGACCCTTGGCAGGAATTGGCATCGGATTAACAACGATTTTCTCGTCGGGAATCATCTTTTCAAACTTGAACCTCTTCACGAGATGGTGCATGAACACCAATATCTCCAATCTAGCGTACTCTTTTCCGGGGCACATTCTCGGTCCTCCACCGAACGGTACAAATGTGTACGGAGCGGGGCCCGACCCGTCAAATCTAGACGGGTCGAACTTCTTAGGGTCTGGGAAACATTCAGGATTTATATGCGTCGAATTTGCGCTCCAGTATATCTGCAAACATCCACGAAATAAAAAACAGTTAGTTTTCTGTAATAGCAGTCAAATCATCTCTGAAAAACTGATAGTAATGAAATACTTTAATATTGTTTAGTCCGAAATTACCTTCCAGCCCTTGGGGATGGAGAAGCCGTTGTACATGAAATCGGAGAGGGCTTCCCTGAAAGCGCCCTGGAGAGGCGGTGCGAGCCTCAGCACTTCGCAAGCAACGTTCCATGAATATTTCATCTTCTGAATGTCGTCCCAGTTCAAAAGCTCGCCTTCTTTCTTCGATTTCGCAATTTCCATTTGCTCTGTGCACAATATTTCATAACATCAAAGTTAATTACTAATAAATCGATTTTATATCACATAAAACATGGCAAGAAATTGAGAAAATTATATGTTACACCTGATTATTTACACAATCACACAAACACCAAAATATATATATACTTGGTGGATAGTTATTTAATAGATATTCATATTAGATCCATGATTCAAATTCATCCATTACAAATAACAACAAATTACCTTAAAAAAGTTGACAGTGAACTTACGCAAAATTAGACAAACATGAATAGTGAGTTAGTGACCAATAATAACCGAAAATTAGACAAACATGAGTAGTGACCAATAATAATCCACCAAAGGGAATCTTATATTCAATCACATATATCCAAAACATATAATTCCAAAACAATTTAATTTAATTATTTTTATTTTTATTTTTTTTGGCGGGCACTAGTAAAAAAATTGTTTTTTACTACGATGATTAACCGTATCAAAAGGTATCAAATTCGTACTAAAAAGGTTTTTGCTACGCATTTGCTACTAATTTGCCTCGTAGTATATACGGGCGTGACAAAAGCTTTACTACGGTAAATGGCCGTAGCAAAAAATTTCGTAGTAACAAGTAAATTTTTTGTGCTAGTGGGGCACGTAAATAATAATCCTTATAAATAAATTACCATATTAGTACATAAATAAAATTTTGTATAAGATTTTTTTTTGGAAAAGTGGTCCCAAAATCAACACTAATTATATTCAATCAAGAAATTAATTAATAATTAATATACCTTTATATACGCCGTCGTATATCTCCGGCAACTCAGCGAGATACTTGACGATGAAAGCGCAAGCAGAGCTAGCAGTATCGTGGCCGCCGATAAGCAAACCCAGAATCTTATCTGCAATATCGAGTTCATGCATGAATTTCCCGCTCTCATCGCACGTGAGCAGCATGTGCGACAATATATCCTGCGTCGGCGAAGCTTTCCCCTCCGCCAAGTCAACTTTCCTCTGCTTAATAATCGTAATCAGCTTCTTCCGGATAAAGTTCGACGCCTTTATCGCCTTATTGAACGGCGTTCCGGGCAGATCTACGGGGATCGAGATCAAACCGGACGCCAGTAGGTTGAACGGCTCCGCGAATTCGTCGACGAGGTGCGGATCCTCGACGCTCACGAAGAGGCGGCATGCGAGCCAGAAGGTGTAGTTTTTGGCTAGTGGGAAGACGACGACTTCCGATTTGTTCTCCCACCCGTCGGCAAAGTGTCGGCGGGCGATGTGGTCCATTATACCGACGTAGCGTTGTAGGGCTTCCGGCTTGAAGAAATTCGGTAGCATTTTACGCATTTTGATGGCTTCCTCTTTGGATGAGGTTTGGTTGGATGAAGGGAACACCTTGTCGACGGAGCTCGGCCACCATGCCTGGACGAGCTTGTTCTCGTTCGAGAATAGGAACTTGTTGCCGCCCGCGCCGCAGAAGACGGCCGCCTTCTCGCCCAGGAGGTGGGTTCGGAAGACGGTCGATGAGTACTTGGCTATCCGGTCGAAGATGAACTTCTCCGGATGGCCTTTCCATCCCGTGGAGAGGAACTCCAGGCTCTCCCCGAGAACCGGCCAGCCGGTCTTTCCTGGGGGGAGAGGGGCGGCTCGGCCGCCGCCCCCTGATTTGTTCTTGAAAAAGACGAGGTGAAGGGAGAGCGAGACTAAGACGACGAAAAGAGAAAGAAGAGAAACATAGAATATCTCCATTGTGTTACTATTAATTTGTGTGTGAGTTGAGTTGAAAAATATGGTGTAGAAGTTTGGTATATTTATAAGCACACATGAAAGAAAATTTAGTGTGGATAAATATGTTAAATTTGGAATTTAATTTAATTTTTTTGACTTCTATGATGTATGTGAAGGTCAAATTAGGGTAGCTAAATTAATTAATAAATTAAGATTTAATTTTGCCATTTTGTTAGTGGAAGTCCTACTTTGGATGGCTTCATTCGGTGGGCAATAAATATATTCTTAATTGATTTTTTTTTTAATAATTTTTTATTAATAAACAATTGAATTTAAACCTGATTGGAAATTGATGCTTTGATTTTCTTTCATGTGATAAAACACATTCCCACTAAGGGCACACACAATGGTTGCGTTACGAAAGTGGCCGGTCTTGAAATTAGAATTTTGTGTGTGAACTTACATCTAATTAATTATTATTATTATTATTTTTAAATTGAAATCCCATGTTACACTATAATTTAATTGGGCATGCATGTATAGGTCTGTGGTAAATTGCTGACTCGTGAAATTTTGTAATTGTTGACTCAACCCCTTGAGTCAACTCTAGTGCATGGACTTTAGTCAACAAAAAATAAAAAAATTGGTTTCACTCGTAATTAGATGCTACACTTGATTATTAATTATATTGGGTGAATTTCAGTTATAAATTTATGCATAAATACACATACATTGATGTTGATGCTTAATGAGTGGTTATTTAATCAGATCTGCAATTATATTCTCTCGATGTAAATAAACACGCGTAGCAAGATTTATAGTGCAAGATCATCCGATACTTTTCATTGAATGCGTAGACCCAGTATTAAAATTTATTATTTTATTTTGACAAGGCAAAAGACTTTTGAGAATGAGTGACAAATATAAACCGGTTTGGACTAATTACACTACCCATTTATTCCAATATAGTGGCTACAAATTACTTGATAATCATAATGTACACATATGTACAATTTTCTCTCATGTTTAAAAATAGAAACCAGCTCATATAATTAGACTTTCAAAAGAAAAAAAAAAAATAAAAAAAAAAACCCAAATTCATTGAATTCTACGTCACCTTTTATTGACTTAAAAATTTCAACCGTCGGATCATTTCAAATGTGATCACGTAAGAGCTAAAATATCTCAAATTAATTTCGTAATATAAAAATGAGGTATTTAATACATAAATAAATTTATTAATTAATTAAATTTATAATAATTATGGGTTTGTCGATGTCGAAAACGAGATGGACAGATGCAGCTAGATTTTGCAGCAATTAAAACAAAGATTAATGCCATGGCCTGCAATTTGTCATGGTTGGTGTGCTTCACTTCTATTGGTGTTTCGATTTATATATATATATATATATATATATATATGTGTGTGTGTGTGTGTGTGTGTGTGTCTCGATGTGTATAAAATATGTATGGATCTATATGTATATACATGTGGAGTAGAATGTATATAACTTAATTGATGAAGTTCACCGATTATAGCATTGAACAAACTATTAATTTCTCTGAGCGCGGGTATTTAAAACTTATTATTACTTATAAAAAAATATTTTGAAATTTAAAAATTATTATTAGTATTTAAATAATATAATTATAGGAAGAATAGAATAGGAGAAGAAGAGAAATAATAATATTACGTAATATAATAGAAACCCCCATTATGTTATGGGTTGATTACATGGAATATATATAGAGAAATATTGCAAGGTAATAGAGTTTGACTAGGTAACTAAATCCTAACTAATCTAGGTAACCGAATCATACTAGAATCCTAATATTAGGAGAGTTCTATAATATAATATTCTCTAACACCCCCGCAGTCGAAACGTGACGAACGTGAAGACTGGACGTTCGTCAAGACTGGACAATCACTTGCTAGCACGCTCCCGCAGTCGGAACGAATAAACTTCAAACGTGAAGCCTGGACAGAAACCGCGAAACACATCGCTAGAGAATTCCTCTGTTGAAATATCTGCCAAATTTAAAAATAATAATAATAATAATAATAATAACGGGTGAGAGAAAAATAAGAATATTTTTTTTTTTTTTTTTTTTAATCGAGATAGAGAGAAGAGATGAGAGAGGGGTCGCCGGCCATGGAGAAGAAGAGAGGCAGCGGCTAGGTTTTAGGCCATGGAGAAGAAGAAGAAGAAAAAGATAGAGAAGATACACCACCGAGAGAGGGAGAAAATTCGGTTTGGTGGTCGCCGGCCATTGAGAAGAAGAGAAGCGGCGGCTAGGTTTTAGGCCATGGATAAGAAGAAGAAGAAGATAGAAAAAAAGAGATAGAGAACCACCGGGGGAGGGAGAAAATTTGGGTGGTGTTTATAGAAAAGATAAAAAAAAGAAAGATATTAGAAGTACCACCACCGGGGGAGGGAGAAAATTGGGTGGTCACCGCCATGGAGAAGAAAGGCGGCTAGGTTAAAAAACCTGGTGCTCTGATACCATATAGGAAGAATAGAATAGGAGAAGAAGAGAAATAATAATATTACGTAATATAATAGAAACCCCCATTATGTTTTGGGTTGATTACATGGAATATATATAGAGAAATATTGCAAGGTAATAGAGTTTGACTAGGTAACTAAATCCTAACTAATCTAGGTAACCGAATCATACTAGAATCCTAATATTAGGAGAGTTCTATAATATAATATTCTCTAACAATAATAATGTGTATTCGGCGTTAAAAGCTAAATTGAAATTACGACGAGACAAAGTTTTAAACTTCGAATCGCTAAAAGAATATTTAAGATTAGATGGTAGGATTGTAATTTATAAGTTTCCGTTATGTAAACAAATATTCCACTTTTCGGCATTTCCATATCGCATAAACGGCTGAGTTAGAGCATCGGATCTAACTTATTTACAATCAAATCTTTATAAAATAATACAAATCCCATTAATTTAAAGAAATATTATATTATTGAGTTAATAATTTAGTATGTTTTCATTGAGTCAAAATCATGATATATAAATTATTATTTAAGCGGTAGGTATTAATTTATCGAGGTTTTACTGTAGATTGAATTAGGTGCGGATACTACAGTTACAAGAAATGGAATAAATTTCATGATAAGGTCAAACAAATTAACAAAATACAAAGTTTTGGATGGATGGTATATATATTAATATTTAATATTACTACAAAAGCCACAACTTCCCTAAGGACTAGTTAGTAATTACGGTGAGATTTGGGGCATATTTTTTTATTTTACATCACAAATGCAGCCAACATGACTGTAAATTGTAATATTATATTAGTGTTTGGAGTTCCCATTTCCTCCACAAAGTATTATTTTTATAATCAAAGGCGCAATGTTAGGTAACACTGCCCTACTTGATTAATTACATTCTTTTGCAATTAAAAATGATTTAGTGAATATATATATACTAGTAACTCACCCGTGCGATGCACGGAGATCAATTTTAAGTACAAATTTTTAATGACTAAAACACGCCGATGAGGTAAATCGAAAACATTTATGAATGAAAAGAGGATGTTAATGCGATGCATGGGGTAATATAAAAAATAAAAATATGTTTTAGATAAAATAATCGAACGAAAACTTTGAATAATCAATAGTTGATATATAATACGATATCAACTAAAAAATTTAAAAACTATATCAATTCCATTTTATGTAAGGACCAATATAAACAAAATAAATGATAAAAGAAAATATAAAAAATGAAAATTGTTATATATAAAGTAAGATACATTATCTGATCCAAATGGTACAACTATCTCGTCCAATATACTCGGATTCTTGACAAAACTTAATTACCAAAGTAGTGTTTTACAGCACATCCATTGACATCTCCTATAACTCTCTTTGCGAGTAACATACACATTTTTCATTGTTCAAATTCAATCAGTGATACACATTACTGAAACATAATCACTTAAAGGGTGTAAAAAATAAATACAATTTGTACTAAATCACACCGATTCTAAAAAAACAAATTCAGTGGAGTAGACAATAAAATGTGCGTAAAGTGCAAATAAACTAACACGGTAACATATGTATATATATTCAGTGGAGTATATATATATATATATATATATATATATATATATATATATATATATATATATATATATATATATATATATATATATATATATATATATATATATATATATATATATATATATATATATATATATATATAACAGATGTGTATTTGAATCACAATATACAATTTTTATGATGTAAATTCATATTCCTTGAAAAAATTCCTAGTAGACCATATTGCAGGTAATATTAGTCGTCTATTCCGACTTGACGATATCTTTATGCCACTTCTACTCTTAATTTTTCATATTGCGACGTATAATAGTCCATGTCACCTCTACTCCTAACTGTCCAAATTGCAATGTATAATAGTCCATGCTACTTCTAATACAAATACTAATATTAATACTAATAGTAATACTAACATTATTATTAATACTATACTAATACTAATATTAATACAAAAATCAATACTAATATTAATATCAATATTAAACCAATATCCGTATCAATACCAATACCAATATCAATACCAATATCAATACCAATACCAATATCAATACCAATACCAATATCAATACTAATACTTATACTAATACTAATACCAACATAAATACCAATACATATACCAATACCAATACAAATATCAATACCAACACCAATATCAATACCAATATGATCAATACCAATACCAATACCAATACCAATACCAATACCAATACCAATACTCATACTAATACTAATGCTAAAACTAATACTCATACTAATACTAATAATAATATTCTTACCCATACTAATACTCATACACGTACACATACTAATACTCATACTAATACCAACACTAATACTAATACTAATACTAATACTAATACTAATACTAATACTAATACTAATACTAATACTAATACTAATACTAATACTAATACTAATACTAATACTAATACTAATACTAATGCTAATACTAATAGTAATACTAATGCTAATACTAATACTAATACTAATACTAATACTAATGCTAATACTAATGCTAATACTAATGCTAATGCTAATACTAATGCTAATACTAATACTAATACTAATACTAATACTAATACTAATACTAATATTAATACTAATACTAATACTAATACTAATACTAATACTAATACTAATACTAATACTAATACTAATACTAATACTATTACTATTACTATTACTATTACGATTACTAATACTAATACTATTAGTATTGCAATACTATTACAATTACTATTACTATTGCTAATACTAATACTAATACTAATACTAATACTAATACTAATACTAATACTAATACTAATACTAATAATAATACTAATACTAATACTAATACTAATACTAATTCTAATACTAATACTAATACTAATATTAATACTCATACTAATAATAATACTAATACTAATACTAATACTAATACTAATACTAATACTAATACTAATACTAATACTAATACTAATACTAATACTAATACTAATACTAAGACTAATATACTAAGACTAATAATAATACTAATACTAATACTAATACTAATACGAATACTAATACTTATAAGACTAATACTAATACTAAGACTAATACTAATACTAATACTAATACTAATACTAATACTAATATTAATACTAATACTAATACTAATACTAATACTAATACTAATAATAATACTAATATCAATACCAATACCAATACCAATATCAATACCAATACCAATACCAATACCAATAGTAATAGTATTAGTAATAGTAAGAGCATAGGAGATTCTAAATCTATAATAGCTAATGAATAGCGTTATACCATCTCAGATTTTACTATTCTACTACAACCATAGCATTTAATAGTTAGCATTTATTGTATGATATTAATTTTCAACTATTTTATGAATTGATATATGTAAATTGTATTTATTATATATATTATATCTATAATATAACTATTTAAAATAAATGTTTATTAGTTTATTAATAATAACATATACTTTTTTGAACAAAATTAATATTAATATATTTAAAACATTGAAAAAACTAACTAAACCTAGTATGCAAAATTAGATTTATGGTATATGGCTTTTATAAATAAACAAATTAAACCCTAAGTGGAAAGAAATCTCTAGAACCAAAAGAAAAAAAATCAAATACACAAAAACTCATGTACAATAACTGGTATATATAGATATTAGAGGATTGATTTTAGTTGTCGAGCAATAATTTATCTCCTCCGTTGGAACATGTTTTTTTCTTTGCAAATGCTATATGGCTGTATTTTAGCTGAAAGGGGAATGTGTATGTAACCCATCATAATGCTAATCCTTATGTTAATCCTAATTATAATTCAGAATACTAATCATAATCATATTCCAATCATAATGCTAATGGTAATCATAATATTAATACTAATAATAATCTTAATTCTAATCAGAGTACTAATACTAATGTTGATACTAATATTAATCATAATCACAATTCTAATCATAATTTTGATACTAATCCTAGTATTAACTATAATCTTAATACAAATACTAATAGTACAACGCTAATGTTAATGCTAAAGAATCATTATTGATGCTGAAATCATGAAATATATGCAAATAAGCGTATATTTATATTGTAAGCATTTGATACGGAAATACTTGTACAATAACAGAAATATTAAAAATAATCAATTATTATATAATAGCAAAAATTCAAATTATTATGCAAAACAAAAAAGGGCAATATGATATCAAATAAATATACAGAAAATATAGACATATTTTGTAAGAACAATACATAATTAAATGGTTTGTTTCACTATAAATTGAAAATGATAGATCACAGTAGAATATAATGTTTAAAATGACAACTTGTAAAAGATATTACATCATAATTATTTGAAAAACTTACTACGCGATCCCCCGATAAAAGACATAGGCAATACGACACGTTTCACCGTTTTGGTTTGATTAGATTCTCCATTCAGTGTTGCTTCTAACAACCATTTACACAGTTCATCGTTTAAATCTTTGTGATTCGTCCGATAATATTTCAATCGAGTTGAATCAGGCATGTTGAAACCATCAATCAGTGATCGTTCTTCACTAACCGGAAGAATTTTCTCGTGAAATGTCATCTTATAAATCCGCAATGTAAAACTATTTTGAGTCAATATTAGAAAACAACTACGACCAAACATTAACATATACTAATGGTTTACCATTAGTAAGAACAACATTATAATAAAATGTAAATGAATATTAAAATAAGTGATAGAATAAACAAAATTAATATTAGTATAACTGAATGAAATAAAAAAAAAATTAATAAAAAAATATTTTTTTTTTAAATAAGTTAAATAACAAATAAGACAAAATGTAATAAGGACTAATTAAGAAAATATGTCCACAAATAAAAGAGATCAAAAGATTTGGCATCAAAATTGAAGATGTCAAAACTTCAATTGTGTAATCAAAAAAAAAAAAAAAAAAACTTGAATTGTGTATTCTCCCTTTATATATTATATAGATAGATTTATAGTACCTAATGTTCGTCTAAATAAAAAAGAAACATGTTCCTTCATTACAAAAAATAAAAATAAAAATTAAAAATAGAAAAGAAACATGAGAAAAAAGGGAGTAGTTAATGATATAATGTTAAAAAAAAAAAAAAAAAAAAAAAAACTGATATTCATCCGAAAATAAGAAAATGATTAGAAAATGTTTGAATTGTAGTTAGATATGATTATTGAAATTACATAATCACCTTTGAGAAATTATAGTCGAAATATTATTAAAAAAATATATTGAGCAATACTCCTGGCACAAAAATTAACGTGTTCAAGGGGTCGTATTTGAAATTAAATAAATGTTATAAAATGGAAAGTGTATACAATTAATAAACAAATCAGTTGATCGATCATATTCATCACAAAAATATTGATCCAAAATTTTAAGAAATCAGCACGGTAATTGAGCCAAATTTCAACACTTCATTATTACTACCAAATGATTTATAATACAAATATATTTAAAAGAAAAATAAAAAGATAAAAAGAAAAAAAAAATAGAAGGAGAAGAAGAAGAAGAAGAAGAAGAAGAAGAAGAAGAAGAAGAAGAAGAAGAAGAAGAAGAAGAAGAAGAAGAAGAAGAAGAAGAAGAAGAAGAAGAAGAAGAAGAAGAAGAAGAAGAAGAAGAAGAAGAAGAAGAAGAAGAAGAAGAAAAGCTGATTATGGTTCCGCATTTACATAAGATTAGTTTTACTGGATTATGATGTCAATTAGAACGAACAAACATTTTTCTTCAAAAATCGATTCCTACCAAATGTGATTAATTTTGAACAATTTTTAGCACAACCTAATTTAAACATTAATAGTATTAATATAATATATTTGAACAGGACTTTTTTTTATATATAATTTCTCACGTTCAAATAATTGTATTAAACTTCTAGTTTCCACATCAATGTGTTAAATTAAAATCAATTAATCTTCTCATCTCCTAAATATTTTTTAATAAAACAAATATTTACATGATATTATACGGTCCTGTATTCTTATAATATTTTTAATGCAATAAAATAAACAATGCGTTAAAAAATGTAGTACTACTGTACATTAATCTATAGAACATTGTTGGATTTAATTATAACTTGTTTGTTTGATGAAAATTAAGAATCTAACAAAATTTGATTGTGCTTAACAAATGGAACAAAGTTGCACAACACGTGAATTCGAATCAATCAGGCAACTTATATTTACAATTTGTTTATAAAACACAAATATGAATACAAAATGCACCTAACGAAAATTAATATTTCGGTCATAACAACTTGATATAAGACATAATAATTTATATTCAACTTTTTGACTGTTACAGTACTCATACAAAAAACTTATTGTTGATTACATCATACTCCATATTCTTCAGTACGTAACCATTATTGTTACATAATTTGCACAAATTGGTAAGGTTCTGCAAAAGAAAATAAGAAAAGAAAAAAAAACCAATAAAACAGTGAACAACGAAAAAATAAAATAACAATATATAATAATAATAGAGTTAATAAAAATGAGACTATAAGAAAAATAAAAATATAAGAAAAAATGAAAGTAAAAAAAGAAAAATTGGTAAGAATCACATTGGGAAAAATTAATGGAAGTTGCCAAACATAAAAAAATAAAGAAGTAAGGAGAAATAAAAGAATTTTACCGAAACAACGAATATTAAAGAATACAAATAATGCTGCGAAAAAAAAAACAAAAGAAGAATGTTAACAATAACATAAAGACATGATAATAAAAAATGAAAGAATATTAATTAAACAAATAATTTAAAAATAAAAAATTGTTGTTACATTTTATACACTTATTTATTTTATTAAGTGTAACAACGAATATCAATGAAACCAAAACATCAAGAAGAACGTAATACATTGAATTCCAATTTGTTAAAGATTATGCAAGATCCAGAGCGTGGAACGACTTTGATTGATCTCCTACATGAGACGCACATACATGGATCGAAATTAGGGTCAAAATATGCGTTGCAAAGAACACATTGTTTGGACTGAGCGCAAACAATTTTTTTGATCTTCATAAAGTACGAACGACTTTATTTAATTAACTGCATGAAAACAATTAAAAAAGTATATTAAAATTAAAACCCAAAAGAAGGAAATACAAATAGTACTAATATGTATATATAAAAATAATTATGAATACAAAACTATGCATATATACTTATAATAATTTATAATAAATGATAAAAAAAATGTAATATGAAACTGTATAATACGAACATTGTGCACTTTGTAATCGAATGGTGGTAGATAAAAATGAAATGAACATTGAGGGGTTTATATAGTATTGAAAATGAACTTAATTCTATGGAAAATTTAAAAATCCAAAAGATTTATATATTAGTAAATGAAATCAAATCAAACAAATAAAGGAAACAACCCAAGAAAATAAAATAATAACTTGTAGAAAAAAATCTTGCAATATAAAAAAATTAAATATGAAGATACGATTTTTATTTTTTACCCTTGAATTTTGAATTAAAGTGTAAATTAAATCAATCAAAGATGATAGGAAGGAATCTTGGAATATTAAAGACTCCTTTGTATAGGTGATTTGATATTTTAAATATGTAATACATGATAATTTGAAATAGTAATTGACAAATATAATGCATAATCTAGTGTACTAGTAACTCACCCGTGCGATGCACGGAGATCAATTTTAAGTACAAATTTTTAATGACTAAAACACGCCGATGAGGTAAATCGAAAACATTTATGAATGAAAAGAGGATGTTAATGCGATGCATGGGGTAATATAAAAAATAAAAATATGTTTTAGATAAAATAATCGAACGAAAACTTTGAATAATCAATAGTTGATATATAATACGATATCAACTAAAAAATTTAAAAACTATATCAATTCCATTTTATGTAAGGACCAATATAAACAAAATAAATGATAAAAGAAAATATAAAAAATGAAAATTGTTATATATAAAGTAAGATACATTATCTGATCCAAATGGTACAACTATCTCGTCCAATATACTCGGATTCTTGACAAAACTTAATTACCAAAGTAGTGTTTTACAGCACATCCATTGACATCTCCTATAACTCTCTTTGCGAGTAACATACACATTTTTCATTGTTCAAATTCAATCAGTGATACACATTACTGAAACATAATCACTTAAAGGGTGTAAAAAATAAATACAATTTGTACTAAATCACACCGATTCTAAAAAAACAAATTCAGTGGAGTAGACAATAAAATGTGCGTAAAGTGCAAATAAACTAACACGGTAACATATGTATATATATTCAGTGGAGTATATATATATATATATATATATATATATATATATATATATATATATATATATATATATATATATATATATATATATATATATATATATATATAACAGATGTGTATTTGAATCACAATATACAATTTTTATGATGTAAATTCATATTCCTTGAAAAAATTCCTAGTAGACCATATTGCAGGTAATATTAGTCGTCTATTCCGACTTGACGATATCTTTATGCCACTTCTACTCTTAATTTTTCATATTGCGACGTATAATAGTCCATGTCACCTCTACTCCTAACTGTCCAAATTGCAATGTATAATAGTCCATGCTACTTCTAATACAAATACTAATATTAATACTAATAGTAATACTAACATTATTATTAATACTATACTAATACTAATATTAATACAAAAATCAATACTAATATTAATATCAATATTAAACCAATATCCGTATCAATACCAATACCAATATCAATACCAATATCAATACCAATACCAATATCAATAGCAATACCAATATCAATACTAATACTTATACTAATACTAATACCAACATAAATACCAATACATATACCAATACCAATACAAATATCAATACCAACACCAATATCAATACCAATATGATCAATACCAATACCAATACCAATACCAATACCAATACCAATACCAATACCAATACTCATACTAATACTAATGCTAAAACTAATACTCATACTAATACTAATAATAATATTCTTACCCATACTAATACTCATACACGTACACATACTAATACTCATACTAATACCAACACTAATACTAATACTAATACTAATACTAATACTAATACTAATACTAATACTAATACTAATACTAATACTAATACTAATACTAATACTAATACTAATACTAATACTAATACTAATACTAATACTAATGCTAATACTAATAGTAATACTAATGCTAATACTAATACTAATACTAATACTAATACTAATGCTAATACTAATGCTAATACTAATGCTAATGCTAATACTAATGCTAATACTAATACTAATACTAATACTAATACTAATACTAATACTAATATTAATACTAATACTAATACTAATACTAATACTAATACTAATACTAATACTAATACTAATACTAATACTAATACTATTACTATTACTATTACTATTACGATTACTAATACTAATACTATTAGTATTGCAATACTATTACAATTACTATTACTATTGCTAATACTAATACTAATACTAATACTAATACTAATACTAATACTAATACTAATACTAATACTAATAATAATACTAATACTAATACTAATACTAATACTAATTCTAATACTAATACTAATACTAATATTAATACTCATACTAATAATAATACTAATACTAATACTAATACTAATACTAATACTAATACTAATACTAATACTAATACTAATACTAATACTAATACTAATACTAATACTAAGACTAATATACTAAGACTAATAATAATACTAATACTAATACTAATACTAATACGAATACTAATACTTATAAGACTAATACTAATACTAAGACTAATACTAATACTAATACTAATACTAATACTAATACTAATATTAATACTAATACTAATACTAATACTAATACTAATACTAATAATAATACTAATATCAATACCAATACCAATACCAATATCAATACCAATACCAATACCAATACCAATAGTAATAGTATTAGTAATAGTAAGAGCATAGGAGATTCTAAATCTATAATAGCTAATGAATAGCGTTATACCATCTCAGATTTTACTATTCTACTACAACCATAGCATTTAATAGTTAGCATTTATTGTATGATATTAATTTTCAACTATTTTATGAATTGATATATGTAAATTGTATTTATTATATATATTATATCTATAATATAACTATTTAAAATAAATGTTTATTAGTTTATTAATAATAACATATACTTTTTTGAACAAAATTAATATTAATATATTTAAAACATTGAAAAAACTAACTAAACCTAGTATGCAAAATTAGATTTATGGTATATGGCTTTTATAAATAAACAAATTAAACCCTAAGTGGAAAGAAATCTCTAGAACCAAAAGAAAAAAAATCAAATACACAAAAACTCATGTACAATAACTGGTATATATAGATATTAGAGGATTGATTTTAGTTGTCGAGCAATAATTTATCTCCTCCGTTGGAACATGTTTTTTTCTTTGCAAATGCTATATGGCTGTATTTTAGCTGAAAGGGGAATGTGTATGTAACCCATCATAATGCTAATCCTTATGTTAATCCTAATTATAATTCAGAATACTAATCATAATCATATTCCAATCATAATGCTAATGGTAATCATAATATTAATACTAATAATAATCTTAATTCTAATCAGAGTACTAATACTAATGTTGATACTAATATTAATCATAATCACAATTCTAATCATAATTTTGATACTAATCCTAGTATTAACTATAATCTTAATACAAATACTAATAGTACAACGCTAATGTTAATGCTAAAGAATCATTATTGATGCTGAAATCATGAAATATATGCAAATAAGCGTATATTTATATTGTAAGCATTTGATACGGAAATACTTGTACAATAACAGAAATATTAAAAATAATCAATTATTATATAATAGCAAAAATTCAAATTATTATGCAAAACAAAAAAGGGCAATATGATATCAAATAAATATACAGAAAATATAGACATATTTTGTAAGAACAATACATAATTAAATGGTTTGTTTCACTATAAATTGAAAATGATAGATCACAGTAGAATATAATGTTTAAAATGACAACTTGTAAAAGATATTACATCATAATTATTTGAAAAACTTACTACGCGATCCCCCGATAAAAGACATAGGCAATACGACACGTTTCACCGTTTTGGTTTGATTAGATTCTCCATTCAGTGTTGCTTCTAACAACCATTTACACAGTTCATCGTTTAAATCTTTGTGATTCGTCCGATAATATTTCAATCGAGTTGAATCAGGCATGTTGAAACCATCAATCAGTGATCGTTCTTCACTAACCGGAAGAATTTTCTCGTGAAATGTCATCTTATAAATCCGCAATGTAAAACTATTTTGAGTCAATATTAGAAAACAACTACGACCAAACATTAACATATACTAATGGTTTACCATTAGTAAGAACAACATTATAATAAAATGTAAATGAATATTAAAATAAGTGATAGAATAAACAAAATTAATATTAGTATAACTGAATGAAATAAAAAAAAAATTAATAAAAAAATATTTTTTTTTTAAATAAGTTAAATAACAAATAAGACAAAATGTAATAAGGACTAATTAAGAAAATATGTCCACAAATAAAAGAGATCAAAAGATTTGGCATCAAAATTGAAGATGTCAAAACTTCAATTGTGTAATCAAAAAAAAAAAAAAAAAAACTTGAATTGTGTATTCTCCCTTTATATATTATATAGATAGATTTATAGTACCTAATGTTCGTCTAAATAAAAAAGAAACATGTTCCTTCATTACAAAAAATAAAAATAAAAATTAAAAATAGAAAAGAAACATGAGAAAAAAGGGAGTAGTTAATGATATAATGTTAAAAAAAAAAAAAAAAAAAAAAAAAAAACTGATATTCATCCGAAAATAAGAAAATGATTAGAAAATGTTTGAATTGTAGTTAGATATGATTATTGAAATTACATAATCACCTTTGAGAAATTATAGTCGAAATATTATTAAAAAAATATATTGAGCAATACTCCTGGCACAAAAATTAACGTGTTCAAGGGGTCGTATTTGAAATTAAATAAATGTTATAAAATGGAAAGTGTATACAATTAATAAACAAATCAGTTGATCGATCATATTCATCACAAAAATATTGATCCAAAATTTTAAGAAATCAGCACGGTAATTGAGCCAAATTTCAACACTTCATTATTACTACCAAATGATTTATAATACAAATATATTTAAAAGAAAAATAAAAAGATAAAAAGAAAAAAAAAATAGAAGGAGAAGAAGAAGAAGAAGAAGAAGAAGAAGAAGAAGAAGAAGAAGAAGAAGAAGAAGAAGAAGAAGAAGAAGAAGAAGAAGAAGAAGAAGAAGAAGAAGAAGAAGAAGAAGAAGAAGAAGAAGAAGAAGAAGAAGAAGAAAAGCTGATTATGGTTCCGCATTTACATAAGATTAGTTTTACTGGATTATGATGTCAATTAGAACGAACAAACATTTTTCTTCAAAAATCGATTCCTACCAAATGTGATTAATTTTGAACAATTTTTAGCACAACCTAATTTAAACATTAATAGTATTAATATAATATATTTGAACAGGACTTTTTTTTATATATAATTTCTCACGTTCAAATAATTGTATTAAACTTCTAGTTTCCACATCAATGTGTTAAATTAAAATCAATTAATCTTCTCATCTCCTAAATATTTTTTAATAAAACAAATATTTACATGATATTATACGGTCCTGTATTCTTATAATATTTTTAATGCAATAAAATAAACAATGCGTTAAAAAATGTAGTACTACTGTACATTAATCTATAGAACATTGTTGGATTTAATTATAACTTGTTTGTTTGATGAAAATTAAGAATCTAACAAAATTTGATTGTGCTTAACAAATGGAACAAAGTTGCACAACACGTGAATTCGAATCAATCAGGCAACTTATATTTACAATTTGTTTATAAAACACAAATATGAATACAAAATGCACCTAACGAAAATTAATATTTCGGTCATAACAACTTGATATAAGACATAATAATTTATATTCAACTTTTTGACTGTTACAGTACTCATACAAAAAACTTATTGTTGATTACATCATACTCCATATTCTTCAGTACGTAACCATTATTGTTACATAATTTGCACAAATTGGTAAGGTTCTGCAAAAGAAAATAAGAAAAGAAAAAAAAACCAATAAAACAGTGAACAACGAAAAAATAAAATAACAATATATAATAATAATAGAGTTAATAAAAATGAGACTATAAGAAAAATAAAAATATAAGAAAAAATGAAAGTAAAAAAAGAAAAATTGGTAAGAATCACATTGGGAAAAATTAATGGAAGTTGCCAAACATAAAAAAATAAAGAAGTAAGGAGAAATAAAAGAATTTTACCGAAACAACGAATATTAAAGAATACAAATAATGCTGCGAAAAAAAAAACAAAAGAAGAATGTTAACAATAACATAAAGACATGATAATAAAAAATGAAAGAATATTAATTAAACAAATAATTTAAAAATAAAAAATTGTTGTTACATTTTATACACTTATTTATTTTATTAAGTGTAACAACGAATATCAATGAAACCAAAACATCAAGAAGAACGTAATACATTGAATTCCAATTTGTTAAAGATTATGCAAGATCCAGAGCGTGGAACGACTTTGATTGATCTCCTACATGAGACGCACATACATGGATCGAAATTAGGGTCAAAATATGCGTTGCAAAGAACACATTGTTTGGACTGAGCGCAAACAATTTTTTTGATCTTCATAAAGTACGAACGACTTTATTTAATTAACTGCATGAAAACAATTAAAAAAGTATATTAAAATTAAAACCCAAAAGAAGGAAATACAAATAGTACTAATATGTATATATAAAAATAATTATGAATACAAAACTATGCATATATACTTATAATAATTTATAATAAATGATAAAAAAAATGTAATATGAAACTGTATAATACGAACATTGTGCACTTTGTAATCGAATGGTGGTAGATAAAAATGAAATGAACATTGAGGGGTTTATATAGTATTGAAAATGAACTTAATTCTATGGAAAATTTAAAAATCCAAAAGATTTATATATTAGTAAATGAAATCAAATCAAACAAATAAAGGAAACAACCCAAGAAAATAAAATAATAACTTGTAGAAAAAAATCTTGCAATATAAAAAAATTAAATATGAAGATACGATTTTTATTTTTTACCCTTGAATTTTGAATTAAAGTGTAAATTAAATCAATCAAAGATGATAGGAAGGAATCTTGGAATATTAAAGACTCCTTTGTATAGGTGATTTGATATTTTAAATATGTAATACATGATAATTTGAAATAGTAATTGACAAATATAATGCATAATCTAGTGTACTAGTAACTCACCCGTGCGATGCACGGAGATCAATTTTAAGTACAAATTTTTAATGACTAAAACACGCCGATGAGGTAAATCGAAAACATTTATGAATGAAAAGAGGATGTTAATGCGATGCATGGGGTAATATAAAAAATAAAAATATGTTTTAGATAAAATAATCGAACGAAAACTTTGAATAATCAATAGTTGATATATAATACGATATCAACTAAAAAATTTAAAAACTATATCAATTCCATTTTATGTAAGGACCAATATAAACAAAATAAATGATAAAAGAAAATATAAAAAATGAAAATTGTTATATATAAAGTAAGATACATTATCTGATCCAAATGGTACAACTATCTCGTCCAATATACTCGGATTCTTGACAAAACTTAATTACCAAAGTAGTGTTTTACAGCACATCCATTGACATCTCCTATAACTCTCTTAAAAACAATATTAACTTTGAAAATAATATATATACATGTGGTAATTATTAAATGATTGTGTAAATGTAAAATAGGAAAGAACTTAAAAACATACCTAAATAAAAATGCCACCTAATCAATTGAAGAATCCACCTCATCAATTGAACTCCAACTAAGCAATTTTGACAAATGACATCATCATTTGCCACATGTCAATCATTGAGGGCATAGATCCTCTTTTTATATTATATATAGATAACAATTAATAATTATAAAAATTATAATAAAAAGCACCAAAAGTTAGTTTTGTTCTAAAATGGTGGCCTGGTAATCTTCAAATACCAAGGCTCAATTATCCCACGTTTTGTCTGTTTCAATCTGAGTTATTGTTTTCTTTAATTTAGGGTAAATTACAACCATCCCCTGAGGTATGGTTAAATTACAAAAAAACCCCTCCTGTTTGGTTAATTACAACCGCTCCCTCAACTATAAATCTTTTTACACGTCCACCATTGCAGTTTCAAATTAAGTGTTATTTTCGAGATTATATGTATTATTATCACTTTTGTACCAGTTTTATCCCATTAGAACTCTACATTTTGAAGCAAGATGATCATAATATGTGTTTTTTTTGCTTGTATATATCAGATTGTGGTGCATCCGAAACTGTATTTTTACACAAAACGAGTTCAAACTAGAGCACATTCCATGAAATCTAGATGATTATGTTTAATTTGACACCATAAGTGTGGAGGTGTAAGAAAAAATCATAGTTGAGAGGTAGATGTAATTATCCAAACAAGAGGGTTTTTTTGTAAATTAACCTACATCAGAGGTGATTATAATTTATCCTTTATTATTTGTTTGGACTATGAATAAAAACAGTAGTTTCTAATTCGAATTGATACAAAACTTTTATGGCCATTGTTGTTCCCCATAATTTTGTTTTCGTTGATCCTTTAACTTTTGTACCCTTGTCTAACTGACAAATTGCAACTTGACCCTAGGTGCAAATTGAGCTTTCTATTTCCAGAAAATTGACTCGTCCTAAATTCAACATCCGCCGAAGTAAGAAACTGTTGAATTCAAAAAAAGAAAAACAAAAAGAAAAAAAAAACAAATTGATGGACACTAAGCAGTAAGCTTTTCATTCGACTCCTCCATTGCTACAGCAGATCACTGTATACATTGACGACAACATTATCAGTGACTTGGAGCAGGCAAATCTTAGCAAGGTTAATAGTAAATTTTATGAGAAAGATATCAACTTTGCCCCCATATAAATATTGATGTTGTAATAATAAAAAAAGAAATTAACTAAATAAATTTCATTATACTTCATATTATTAAAAGTTTAATCATAAGTACTAAGTAGTTTATTTAAAATTTCTAATTATTTTTCAGCCCCCAAAAAAAAAATTTCTAATTTTTGTTCTGAAATAGTGTTTTCCGTTACTTGCTAACGGACATGTAACGGCGATGACCAAAAATGTTCAAAATTGAAACTTGAAGCTAAGGTGGACTTTATTCACTTTAAAACAAGGGGGATCGAAAGTGAAATCGGGCAAAACATGAAGGACCAAAAGTGTAATTATCCCCTCTAAAACATCTTATAAGCTCCTTTTAACAACTTATAAGCTTAGCCAAACACCGCACTTCAGCACTATAAGGGGAACATAGGGTCATATTGCATATTCAATCACATCATAACATCACATAACAAACTCAAATCACCAAATAAAAAAAATAAAAATTCACAAACTAACCAAACCAGAAAGAAAAAAAATATAATGGACCCAAACAATTCATCAACACAGAAACAAAAGAACTTGCAAAATTCGAAGATTAAATTTGTTTGATCGATATCTTCCCGGGGTCACCGCACATGCATGGATGATTCTTGATAGCAACTTTCTTGTATGCTTTCTTCGAATCATTCCGAGACGTCGATTTACGGTGGCGCCCTCGACGATCAATCTGTTAAAAAATATGAAAAAACTATTACAAATGTCATGTCTTAGACCATAACAAACGAACCTTTTACATTGAGAAAAGAAAATTGAAAAAAAATCAACAACACGAGAGAGATATGGAAATAAAAAAAAATAAAAAAAAAATATACATAATGCTATGGGCCAGTTGACTTGGGCCGGGCCGGGTCTAATAAGTAATAGTAAAGTAAATAACTAATAAATTAAAAGTTATACATAATGCTATGGGCCAGTTGACTTGGGCCGGGCCGACTAATAAAATAATAGTAAAGTAAATAATGAAAATAAAACAAAAATAATAAATGAAATGCAAACATAAGAAAAAAATAAGAAAAAAATAATCGAAGACGAGAAAAAAGAAGTTTCGTCTTTCAAATAGGTTTCGTTCAGTCAGTCGACACTCGCCAGCGTGCTACCCTGACTCAGTGACTCGCCCATCTCCGGCGCCGACCCTGCCGTGCTGACGCCGTCTATTTTCGCCGTTTGTTTTATACGGTAAGTGTACTGGTTTTCTTCTACTTGTTGTTCGAGTTTCAGATTTGTGCGTTTTTTTTTCTCTGTGCATTTTGATGTTCTTCTCTGCCCTTATTTTATTGAAGTTGAGTTCGTAGCCTCTGTTTCAACAATGGATTTTTTGAATAAATATATTTATCTTAGTAGAAATCATAAAATTTAGGGGCTAAGTTGAAGCATTTGAAAACTTGAGTGGAATCAGAACTAATATAAAATTGTCGGCTTCACTAGCCCTAATCCATTTCTGCCGCGCCGCGAAGAACACAGTTACACCACGGACACGGTAAATCGCTGCCACGGTGCGCGCGAGCCGCTTATATTGCCGTTCCGGCTGATAAATTGCTTCGTTTAGATGTTAGAACACGCCTGCCGCTATATGCCGGAACTTTGTCGCGGTGGACTCCGTTCCGGCCGCTATAGCGGCGTTCCGGTGAACCATGAGTAGAACCCTAATGTGTACTTCGTTTTAAAGCTAAGCCTCTGTTTCTACAGTGGGTTCTGTGAATGAATATTGTTAGGATTGGAGATTTTTGTAGACCCAATTGTATCTAGAGTTGTCTGGATTTCATTTATACTTGGTAAATTATATTTTATTGCTTGTTACGAGTTGGTTAATGCAGGAATTTGAATATTTGCAGTTTTATAGAGCTATGGATGATAGTTTGTATGACGAGTTCGGTAACTATATCGGACCTGAAATTGAGTCTGATCAAGAGAGTGACAGAGATGAGGAAGAGGAGGAACTCCCTGGTAGGACTGATGATGACGAGCCTATGTCTGAAAATGAGCACGGCCCTGGAAAATCGAACGGGTGGCTTACAACAAACGAGGATGTTGACATGGACGGTCAAATCGTCCTGGCAGAGGACAAAAAATACTACCCGACTGCCGAGGAGGTTTATGGTGAAGAAGTTGAAACCCTAGTTATGGATGAAGATGAGCAGTCACTCGAACAACCAATCATTAAGCCTGTGAGAAACCTCAAGTTTGAGGTGGGTGTAAAGGATTCATCGACCTATGTATCAACAGAATTCCTTTTGGGTCTTATGTCGAACCCTAAGTTGGTCAGGAATGTTGCTTTGGTGGGTAACTTGCAACATGGAAAGACGACATTCATGGACATGTTGGTCGAGCAGACTCATCACATTTCGACGTTTGATCAGCACAGCGAAAAGCATATGAGGTACACTGACACGAGGGTCGATGAACAGGAGAGGAAGATATCGATTAAGGCAGTTCCTATGTCACTTGTTCTCGAGGATAGCAATTCGAAGTCGTATCTTTGCAACATTATGGATACGCCTGGTCATGTTAACTTCTCTGATGAGATGACTGCTGCTCTTAGGCTTGCTGATGGTGCAGTGTTGATTGTAGATGCTGCAGAAGGAGTGATGGTAAGCTTTCTTAGATAATTGTGCAGTAGGATGTTATTTTGATTACGTGTCTCTGTCTTGAGAAAAGTTAAAGATAATGAGTTCTTTAGCATGTTGTTACCTTCTATTTCTCATTTAGTTTAGTTTGTCGATTTTGCTGCTAGTACTAGAACCTCTATCGTCCAGTCCTAGCAGTTTTTCACAATATATTGTCATTAAGTGACCTTGTGCTTTCATATTGAGTTTCATGGTGTGTGAAGTGACTTGGGGGTTTTGCTAAAATGACTTTGTGATGGCAGATCAATCCGTCTGAAGCAGATCTCGTTTTTTAAGATTTTTCTGCTGTAGTACTGCAAGTGTTTTTTTGTGACTTTCTTCTTTATAAAAGTTACGGTGAATCTCGGTAAGTAATTTTATCATTATTTGCTTGGTTCATTTTTAATGTAATTCATTTCCATCCCGTTAACAGGTAAACACAGAGCGGGCTATACGCCATGCAATCCAGGAACGCCTCCCCATAGTTGTTGTAATAAACAAGGTGATATATCGAACTGAATTTCGCTTTATAAGACAGTGTTTCTCATATGTTTTCATCACTTGAGTTTTGCTCTCGAAGAGGTTTCTTCTTTAATCTGCAATTTAATTTTAAGCTGAATTATATAATCAGGTTGACAGATTGATAACTGAGCTGAAGTTGCCCCCAAAGGACGCCTACCATAAGCTAAGGCACACAATTGAAGTCATCAACAACCACATAACAGCTGCATCTTCAACTGCTGGAAACGTTCAAGTTGTTGATCCTGCTCTTGGAAATGTTTGTTTTGCAAGTGGCAGTGCAGGATGGGCCTTCACCTTGCATTCATTCGCTAAGCTTTATGTTAAGCTCCATGGTATTCCGTTTGATGCTAGTAAGTTTGCTTCTCGCCTTTGGGGTGATTACTACTATGATCCTAACACCAGAAGTTTCAAGAAGAAACAACCTCCCAGTGGAGCAGAACGGTCCTTTGTCCAGTTTGTGCTCGAGCCTCTTTATAAAATATACAGCCAAGTAATTGGAGAACACAAGAAGAGCGTGGAGGCTACACTTGGTGAACTTGGCGTGACTTTGAGTAACGCAGCTTATCGTTTGAATGTCAGGCCTCTGTTAAGATTGGCATGCAGCTCAGTTTTCGGTAGTTCAACAGGCTTTACAGACATGCTGGTTCAACACATCCCATCTGCTAAAGATGCTGCACAGCGGAAGGTTGAGCACATTTACACTGGGCCAAAGGATTCCGCGATTTACAAGGCTATGGAGGATTGTGACGCATCAGGTCCTGTAGTGGTTAATATAACAAAACTGTATCCGAAAGCTGACTGTAGCGTATTTGATGCCTTTGGCAGAGTTTACAGTGGGGAAATAATGGCAGGACAGGCTGTACGTGTTTTAGGGGAGGGATATTCTCCGGATGACGAGGAAGACATGACAGTGAAAGAAGTGTCGAAATTATGGGTCTATCAAGCTCGTTATAGGATTCCCATTACCAAGGCCCCACCTGGTTCGTGGGTTCTCATTGAAGGTGTGGATGCCTCTATCATGAAGACTGCAACAATCTGCAACTTAGAATACGATGAGGATGTCCACATATTCAGGCCACTCCAGTTCAACACTCTTCCTGTGGTGAAAACTGCCACCGAGCCTTTGAATCCGAGCGAGCTGCCAAAAATGGTGGAGGGTCTTAGGAAGATCAGCAAGAGTTATCCATTAGCTATTACGAAGGTTGAGGAATCAGGTGAACATACTATTTTAGGTACTGGAGAATTGTACTTGGATTCGATAATGAAGGACCTCAGGGAGCTTTACTCAGAAGTGGAAGTCAAGGTGTGTCTGTCTTTTCTTTTTCCTTACTGATTTTCCTACTTTATTAGAAGTTCAACAGGTTCTTCACAATGGTATTGATATTTTTTGAATACTATGTGAAATAGGTGGCAGATCCTGTTGTCTCATTCTGTGAAACAGTCGTGGAGTCCTCTTCAATGAAATGTTTTGCTGAAACTCCAAACAAGAAAAATAAAATTACAATGGTATTCGGAATATATATATATATAATTGATATAATTTATTAGAGATCATACTATAGATGTTGTACTTAGTTATTGCTTCTCAAAATCTAGATTGCGGAGCCACTGGAGAGAGGACTTGCTGAGGATATCGAGAATGGTATTGTAAGCATTGACTGGCCAAGGAAGAAGCTTGGTGACTTTTTTCAGACAAAATATGACTGGGATCTGCTTGCTGCAAGGTCTATTTGGGCATTTGGTCCTGATAAGCAGGTGAGTTGAATGCACACATCAGATTTATTGTCAATTATCTCTGGTGGGCAGCTCTTGTTCTTAACTTTTAACTTACCTGGCCGATAATATCCTTGATTGAGTTCACTCTTTCATAAGTGTTGACCAGATGTTAAACAGTGATATTATCTATATTTTCAGGGTCCTAATATATTATTAGATGATACACTATCAAGTGAAGTTGATAAGAGCTTGCTTAACGCTTGTAAAGACTCTATTGTTCAAGGGTAAGTCAATTTTCAGATCATTCTTGTTTTCTTGGTTGTTTTCTGCTTTCACTTTTGTGACAATGCTGCACTCCGACAGGTTTCAGTGGGGGGCTCGTGAAGGCCCACTCTGTGACGAGCCAATCAGAAATGTGAAGTTCAAGATAGTTGATGCCAAAATTGCTCCTGAGCCATTGAATCGTGGTACTGGTCAGATCATTCCTACTGCTCGACGAGTGGCCTATTCAGCTTTCCTCATGGCAACACCTAGACTCATGGAGCCAGTTTACTACGTGGAGGTAATGATTTTCTCTGATCCTTTTATTCAGTCTTATAAAAAGCAATAACAAATAGACTTTCGGTTTTCTTCCTATTTGTTTTTGCTTGTGTTACAATATGCTACTCTCTCAGTTTTAAAGTGATACTTGTTCACGTGTAAATATTATTTTTGAATCGGCTGAAGATGGCAGCTTCTTGCCATCCATCAGGACTATACTCTATTTAGAATCTAAAGTGGAAAATGATAACAATTGGCTGTCCTTTCAGTAACTTATTCTGTGGTAACTAATTTAATGGATATTGTCTCCAGATACAAACTCCAATAGACTGTGTTTCTGCAATATACACGGTTCTATCACGTAGACGTGGTCACGTCACTGCAGATGTTCCTCAACCAGGGACTCCAGCTTACATCGTCAAGGTTCGTGACAAGAGTTCATCTCCTTAATGACACACTAATATATATTTTTTTTAATTATTGTAATTATATGATTCCGTGCATCTAACTAAATTCACTAAACCCCGTTTCTTTCTGCTTTCTTTAGGCATTTTTACCTGTGATAGAGTCCTTTGGTTTCGAAACGGACCTGAGGTATCACACTCAGGGGCAGGCGTTCTGCTTATCAGCATTCGATCATTGGGCTATTGTCCCTGGAGATCCTCTGGATAAAAGTATAGTTCTACGCCCATTGGAGCCAGCTCCAATCCAGCATTTGGCTCGTGAATTTATGGTCAAGACTAGGCGTCGCAAGGTATATACTAAATCACCCCTTTATCTACTCTTTTTCCTCATCTCATGCATCAATTGGTCCCTAAGAAACAGTTGACTGTCTATTCTTGTGTAGTGCAGTACCTTGTTTGAACTATTTACTTCTTTGAGGACTATTGTATAATGTAAAATCTCCAACATTTGTTTATGTTTTGGGAATGGCTTTAAAAACTTCGCAGCTTTTTTTTTTCTTCTTTTATTTTACTACATAAGTTCAGCAAGTTAACTTTGGTATTGATTTTGTCAGGGGATGTCTGAGGATGTGAGCATTAATAAGTTCTTCGACGAGGCTATGGTTGTCGAACTAGCTCAGCAGGCTGCTGACATTCATCTGCAGATGATGTGAACATGGTTTACTTTGCGTTGTAAACATACATTGGAGCAGGTCAAATTTGTAGAGATTCGGGAACTTGTGTTGTCCATGTAATATCCTGGTAGTTTTTAGACCAGTCTTGTATTTGTTTTCTTGCCTATGTTGTAGTAAGAGATTACGAATTATTGTTAGTTTTTTAGAGGCCCAAGCTTACGGTTTTGTATAACGGTGTAACGGGAGATTCTCTTGCCAGATCCTACTGTCACAAAGGATATTTTAACAAGGTAGCAAGTGAGGTTAGCCCTAAATTTTCGGGGAATCTACAACATGTGATTTTAGGATTTCGATTAATATACCCGTTTTTTTTTTCCTTCTCAGATAATTGTTATTGCAGATTTGAAGTTCGAAGTTCGAATGATTAAACCACTCGATTGATTATTGCATATATAGATTACAAGCAGTAGCATTTATTTAGCACATCTTGAAACAGGATGTATATTATAGATATACGGAATATTATCAGATATGACGATGGAGGCGAACGGGAAGTCCGTTTGCAGGCGTGGGCATTGGATCGACGACTATCTTTTCATGTGGAATAACTTTCTCCCATTTGAACTTTTTCACCAAATTATATACGAAAACAAGTATCTCCAATTTAGCATATTCCTTTCCGGGGCACATTCTCGGCCCTCCCCCAAATGGGACGTAAGTGTACGGAACAATTGAGCTGCCATTCTCATCATCAAACCTCGTCGGATCAAACTTCTCTGGTTCCGGAAAGTATTCCTCATGTTTGTGTGTTGTATTTGCATTCCAATACAACTACATCCAAATAATTAATAAAAATAAAATTATAGCCCACAATTAAATGCTACTATTTCATTCGCACATAGATTTTATAGCCGAATCTCATAAAATTCAAGAATTTAACAGATTTAATACAAGATATAATCTAAGGAACCGAACATCTTACTAGTTTAAACAAACTAGTTACTCAGAAGGTATTGTGATTCAATCTCATCTATTTATATTTAATCCAATATATATATAACCGAACGAGTCGATGGTCAATAAAATTGAATAGTACCACTCGAAGTAGAAGTTGTACCTTCCATCCTTTAGGGATGTAGAAGCCAGCATAGGTAAAGTCAGTAATAGCCTCTCTGAAATTGCCTTGAAGTGGTGGGGCCAGCCGCATAGCTTCACAGGCCACATTCCACGTGTACTTCATCTTCTGCATATCTTCCCATCTCAGCATTTCTCCTGATTTCCCATCTCCTACTCTTCTTTGCTCTTTTTTATATCCACACGTGCAATATATTTATTAATATAATAATTTTAATAAAATTAAATATTTTACCCAAACAAAAGAAAAAAGAAAAAAGAAAAAGAAAAAGAGAGGATATGAGCTCTAGTTGTCAGTATCAGGTTTATTTGATGCTCCACTCGGTGAAATACATCGGGTAATTATTAATTGTTGATCTCACTACTAGAAAAAGAGTCTTTAGTGACGGTGTAATGACGCTCTAACGTGACGCCTCTTAAAACTCGTCACAATAACCACTCTATCATGACGCAGAGATTTAAAAGGGTTCCGTTAGTTTTATGTTTATTAATTTTATTTTTTTAATTCTTAAAAAAAAATTATAAAATGACGCTTTTGTTTAGCTCGTCACAATATAATAATTCTTTTGAGACAATATTTACAAGCGTCTTTACAGGTCACTAAAATAATTCCATAAAAAAATGAATTTCCCTCAATATTCGTGGGCACACACATAAGTATCTGCTAACCCTTTTCTCTTTTCAACTTCCCTTATTCTCACTACAGACTGCTACTTTCTAACCCTTTCCTCGTCAAAGACTTCAGAACAATCGAGGAAGAACACAAATTCATGGGCGATTATCGACCGACTGCAATTGGGCATAAAGGTACCGAAAATAACATTTCACCACGGTACAGGTAAAACCCAATTGCCATTGTTCGTTTTCTTTTGTTGTCAATCTAAGGAATGTGTATTAGGGTTTTGAGTTCGTTTTAGATTAAAAAAAAATGAAACTTTATTAATTTTTGTTTTATTTGTTATTGAACGCATCAGCATGTTTAAATTAATGTTTCGACAAATTTGTGCAACTCATGAATTCTATTTATTTTCTGGTAACTGGGTGGGTACTTTACGATTTTCTCAAAGTAGAAAAATAGAGATAAAAATTGTGTACATATTCGTATAGCTATGGATAGTCTGCTAAGTGATACCTTATCTTTTTCGAAAAGTAAATTAGTGTTTTTCATGTATATTTTGGATTTATATCAAAATCTTGGACTTGGATTTTAAATATTGCACAGTTTAATACTCACTAAAAAAATTCAACATTCATAGGTGAGATATGTGTTAACAAATTATAACCATAACCTCTGATAATCAGATTCTATGTGTTAGTAAACATTCACTATGTGCTTATTTACGATTAGTTTCGAGGAGATTGTAAACTTAATCATTACCTCGTTTCTGTTTTAAACATGAGCCAGGTAGATATTCAGAGTACTTTAGAGAGGCGAAATTGGTTTGGATAAATTGTTAAAGGTTTGTTATGTATTTTGAGGGTAAGTTTTATTAGCCAGGTGTTATACAAATTTCTTCTATAATTTTCTTTCAATATTTTAAGCATTTAAATATATCTACTACTTTCTCTTGTTTGTGTTCTCTATATTGAATTACCCGTGGCTGTCAATTGCAATTAACACTTTTTTCAGGTAGAAAAAGGTTTTGGTTCCTTCATCCAAACTAGTAGTGAATGAATTAGTTAAAGGAAGTGTACTATTGTCTGCTCCACACTTTGTAAAGCCAATCAATACTGGTAACCGTCTATTAGATCTCATCCGTTTATGAAGACTTTATATCATTTTATATAATATGTTATTTTTGTTTTATGAATTTGTCTAAGTTAACAGTACAAGCTATGTGAATGGGACAAAGCACGGATGAAATATTCAGCATAGTGTACCATCTTTCCTTTGTTGCTATTCTCTTGACCACAAACGATTAAGTAACCTATTTCTACATAAAGTTTAGAGTTATTCATGTTCCCCACCATGTTTCTTTTAAATTATGTAGTTCAATTAGCCTTAGGATAATATCTCATGAGTCCTGCTATGCAGCCTTAGTCCGTACATCTTGTAAGGCGTTTAATTTTGGTGTTTTTAATCTGATGTTCTATTATGTTTATAATTATAAAGGGACAATATACATGCATTTCTTTGTTATTAACATATATTGATTTTGCAGTAATGAAAAGCACAAGGATGGTTATTTGTCTCTATTTTCTATACCATTAGTGAAGTTATTGGATTGATTATTTGTTTGGCCCTATATTCGGAAATGATCTACTATACATCGTATCAAACGTTCTATTTTTTTTCTTTATTTTTTTTACTCGACTGATATTTGATTATTTGAATAGATCCATGGATGGATAAAGAAAACAAGAGACAATTATGGTGGCAGCGTTATGGCCAAGTAATACTTTTGGATGTATTTTGAAGCTGCCTCAAGTTAAGTAGTTTGTCATCAATTTCAGTTGTTCCTTGAAGTTCTCTTTTTCAATATATGGAAAGGGAAGATTTATATTTTAGATGTTTGAATACATGTTATTAAAATATTTTTGTTATTTTGATCCTTGAAATGAATGTCTTCGATTTGAGGAATGCATTTTGGTCATGTATGCACACATTTTCTGTGTTTGTGGAAAAATCTTGCATATCTTTTGTTTGTGTTTGAATGTTTATACTTATGGTGCTTAATAATATTTTTATACGTTTAAGATGCAACCAGTGTACGAATTTTCCAAGCAGGTTCATTGTGAGATACGCAAATGTATTAAGAACCAAAAAATATAGTAAAAAGTATTGATAGCTATATTATGTGACTTACAAAGCCGTCACAATAACCGCATTGAGAAAACATAAAAATGGCGTCATTATATCCATGTTTCGAGACGCCTATAATTGTCATAAAAACAAGTGGCTATAGTTGTTAAAAATTGATAAAGTGACACCTGAAGTCGTCACCAATTATATATATTTGAGACGCCTAAAGGCGTCATTACATTGTGGTTTTTAAGACGGCCCCGGCGTCACAACAAGATATTATGACGGCCACCTATGTGACGCCTCTACCTGGCGTCACAACAGCCAGAGCGTCATAATAAGCCGCTATTGTGACAGATTTGGGCGTCACAAAAACTTGTTTTTCTAGTAGTGTCTGCACATAATCACATACACCCATGTGTATATGTGTTTAGTGAGTGGTTATTTAACCACATCGATGGTTAAAATTTACCCAGTGTAGCATCTCAATGACCTGACCGACAACAGTCTCTCACCTTCAAGGACTTTATCGTAAATATGCGGCAGCTCGGACAGATATTTGACGATGAAAGTGATGACGATACTCGCCGTGTCGTGGCCGCCGATAAGCAACCCTACAATCTTGTCGGTGATGTCCAATTCCGACATAAAATTCCCGTTATCGTCCGGCGTCGTCAGCATGTGGGCCAAAATATCGCGACGGTCAACGATGGTGGCCGTCGGCACGGATTTCCGTCGCCTGATTATTTCCAAAATCTCCCTTCTTATCGAATCGGCAGCTTTAATAGCACGATTGAAACGAGTCCCCGGAAAATCAACCGGCACCGACAAAAGCCCGGCCGCAAGTACACGGAAAGGCTTATCGAATCTCGCAATGTGCACGGGATCGTCAATGCTCAGGAACAACCTGCACGCAACCGCGAATGTGAACTTCTTCACCAGGGGCAAAACGGTCACAATATTATCCCGGCCGCCGCATTCCCAATGAGTTTCCAGGTGTTCCCTCGCGATGGAGTCCATAACCCCGACGTAGTTCCGCAACGAGTCGGGTTTGATGAATCCCGGGAGAAGCTTCCTCATCTTGATTGATTCTTCCTTGGCTGACGTAAGCAGTGACGTGGGGAATACTCTCTCCATGTTTCTTGGCCACCATGAATGGACGAGCTTGTTCTCGTTGGAGAATAGAAACTTGTTTCCGGAAGGCCCGCAAAAGACGGCTGTCTTTTCGCCGATCAGTGAGGTCTTGAAGATGTCGGCCGAGTGTTTCGCCATTCTGTCGTCGAAAAACTTCTGGGGGTTTCCATGCCGGCCCGCCGACACGAATTCCAGGGTTTCGCCGAAGAGGGGCCACCCTGTTTGGCCTGGAGGAAGTGATTTTGATCTGGAATGAGTGTTTTTATAATTTTTAGGTTTTGAGTTGTGATAATGAAGTATTGTTAGAGAGAGAGAGAGGAAAAGAGTGAGGAGGAGAAGGGATGATAGACTAAGAAGCTCCATCTCACTTTCTTGCATGCCGGCGGTTATTTCTCTCTTTATATATATATATATAATATATATATATATAGTGAAGAAGAAATTAGGGTTAGGTGTAATTACAACTAGATCTCATTTCGTTTGAAAAATTACGTATAACTCGTGAAACACCATTTTTATCCCTAACCAACTATAGAGCAAACCATATTATATATCATGCCTGATGTTAGATCAAATTACGTAAATATGATCTAGTAATTACATAGACTTCTTTTAGAGTTTAATTTTAACCGTAAATTAAACTTTGGCATAAAGGAAATAATTACCATTTAGAAGTTGCAGGTGTGTATTTGTTTATATATGAATGGTAAGGATCTACATCGTATAACATAGAATAAATCGAAGTTGTAGCATGGCAAAGAAAGATATACATACATCCGCGGTCTATTGTTATAAACAGCTCGCGCGCGGTTGTAGTGGTTGTAAACGATATGAAATGTCGGCGTACCGAAATTTCGGTTCGGTTTTACCGAATTAACATCCCTAATTTACTCCTGGATGGGTTTTTTTTTAAGATAATACAAAATTAACATCCCTAATTTACCTCATGTTTGGGCTGTAATTAACCAAACATGAGGGAGTTTTCGTAATTTGACTATAACTCAGGGAGTGGCCGTAATTTGCCCTTTAATAAACTATAACATATTAATCCTCAAAATTATTTAATAGGTTATTTTATTCTGTAACTCAATTATAAATAATACTCCCTCCGTTCCATAATATCTGTCGCTTTGAAGATTTTTTTTTTGTTCCATATTATCTGTCACTTTAAATTTCCAATACTTCATTAATTACTTAATTTTCAATTTATACCCTTATTAACTATTTCCTATACTCTTTTTCTCAACTAATTTCTCTCTCTTATTAATTATAAGAGAAGGTCATGTTAGTCTAAAGCATACATTTTCTTAAAATCAAGATAAATTTAATGAAATTCTTAATCTCTGTGCAAAGCTAAAAAAACGACAATTAAAACGGAACGGAGGGAGTATCTAAATATTTTTTCTTACATGACAATACCCCATATATATACCAGTTGCGCATAAAATTGCGAGTGAGCAACACGACCCGGCTTAAGGGGGAATATGCATTTGACCAAATTTCACAGGGGGTTTTCTACTATTTCAAGATTACATAAGGGTACTTCTTACAATTTATTCATAGCTAGCCATTAAGACCTCATTAAGGACTCACAAACAAAACATAAATTGGAATTCTCCTATACGAGAGACCTGGAAGGCAAGGCAACTACAGGTCAATAAAAATAAAGTAAACTAAAAAATTGCATTTATTGTTTTGCCTATCGAACTATATATACTATTCCCGCACGTGTTGAATTCTATGCTAGCATCCAAGATAGTGTGTCCCAAAAATTGCAACTAATCTTAACACCAAGAGTCATTTCTGAATCGGTTTTGTAAAACTTGCACCTGGTAAAATACACAATGTATACGTGTGTTCAGTGAATAGTTATTTACGTAGATCTACGGTTTACAACTTACATGGTTTATTTCACCAGGTATAGAATCTCACGAGACGTTATTTCTCCCGATCTGTTAATTATTAGGATAAGTTACAAATATAACTAAACTCGTGTTTTAAAAATAAGGGTATAATTTGAATGTCGAAAAAGTATTCTTCGCAATGTGCCGTAAGAGCTCGAGATCTTCTTAGACGGTAAACAAAATTTAGTCATGGGTCGTAGTCGTTTTTTTGTAAATACAGTAAAACCTGTATATATTAATACAGTCGGGACCACCCAAATTCTATTAATTTAGTGACATATTTATTTAACGAAATATTTTTTAACACTTTACCTTCGAATTGGGACAAGGTAAAAAATATGTTATTTAAACGAGGTTATTGATTTTATCGAGGTTCTACTGTAGCCTATTTATTTTAGAGCGTACAGTCCACCAAAAAATAGTAAGAAAATAATATTGGTGAAAGAATGGTAGCCAAAAGTAGGGGTGGGAACGAGCCGAGCTCTTTTGGCCAGCTCGAGCTCGAGCTCAAATCCATGTTGCCAAGCTCGAGCTCGAGCCAATTTTGACAAGCTCGAGCTCAGGCTAATTTAATTTTTTTTATTATTTATTTTTTTATTAAATCATTTAATATTTTATTAAAAATTATTTATAGGAAAATAAAAAAATTATAAATTAAATAATAAACTCTAGTTATATATATATATATATATATATATATATATATATATATATATATATATATATATATATATATATATATATATATTAATTTTTCTATTATTATTATAATATTTTATATTATTATGAATTATCTAAGTAATATAGATTTGTTTCTATTTAAATACTAGAAATATTTATTATTATAGTCTATTTACTATTTAGTTAATAATAATAAGAATAAGAATAAGATTCATATATATATATATATATATATATATATATATATATATATATATATATATATATATATATATATATATATATATATATATATGTAAAAAAAAAAAGCAGCTCGCGAGCTGTCGAACAACTAAATTTTGCCTCGAGCTCGTGAACTCGAAAAATCCGAGCTCGAGTTCGAGCCAGCTCGACGAGTTTACCACCCCTAGTGTCACAGGGGTTTCTTTACTCAAGAAATTTTCGCTTGTGCGGCCTGATTTGTCTACCAAATCATTCATTCTTCCTCTCGATTCTCTTCGTACAAAACGCACAAACATAAGTCTTTTAAGCCAATTAACGTAAACGAGAATAAGAGTATGCAGCGGAAAACAAAC
Organism: Erythranthe guttata; assembly: GCF_056151865.1. Taxonomy (NCBI): domain Eukaryota; kingdom Viridiplantae; phylum Streptophyta; class Magnoliopsida; order Lamiales; family Phrymaceae; genus Erythranthe; species Erythranthe guttata. The sequence goes on along the minus strand of NC_142542.1, from coordinate 5,089,816 downwards.
ACACAAACACGTTTACGGGCAATGTCCAACCTTTATATTAATTTCCCACAAACAATACAAATGAGACTAAGGTGCACACACAAAATCCTCACTCAGAATGCCCACAATTGCAATCTGAACTCTCTAATGCTAGCTAGGTCGGATTTGTGCACTCATAGCCAAATAAATACAAGGAAGAAGGTAGTTTTCACATAAACTACCTAAGGACACTTGACAGCATACATATATGATATGACACTTGGCTAACTATTACAAGTAATAAAGGGCAGTTTTTCATGCTTTCCAGGCCTCAACCGCTCCGCAACTTCCCTCAAAAACCGCCCACAAGGCTGATTTTCGAGGCCCAACTTGATCGGACGCGCTCGCGCACATCAAACGGCCCAAAACAGCCCGGCCGGTTGCTAGGCAGCCCATCTGCCTTGCCTTTTCCGCACGTTTTGCTTGTCTTGCCCATCACTTGCTAGTTCTTTGCCCACACGGTCTTTAGCACGCCCGTACATCGGGCTGCCTTCCTTGATTTTCCAACCGGTCACGCCAAATTGCCCACAGTTGCCAAGTCGTGGTCGATTTCCTTCGAACGTTCGTTTGCCCAGGTTATCGGCCACATGCCGATTACTGCTCACGCTTGTCCGCATTTGCTGCCGAGCAACACCCGTGCCAGCCACTAGTACTTTCGATCACCGTTCCCACTTGACTCAAGCCGATCCTTGCTTTCTCGGACAAACACCCCGAATGCTTGCCCAACACTCGACCACTCATTGGCCGATTGTATGGCCGTCTTGTGCCAACTCTTGCTTGGCACCATTTCTCGGCCATGACTCGGACACACTCGAGTCATTACCGATATCACCGACTAAGGGGGTAACAGACCTTCTCCACCAACGGTGTTCGACGCCCTCGTCGAACCGAAACCATTAGCTTCAGCTTTCCGTCGTTTCCACTTGTCTTGCCACCGTCTTCGATTGTGCTTAATCAACAGCACTACATCGAAACCCAAATCCCAAGTCTGATTGCACGAACATCCCACATATTCTTTCAGCCTTCGGAAAAACGAACGCCAAACACATTCAAACAGCAGCACCCAACCACAAGTGAAAATGCTAGTTTTTGGCACCACTAGCATTTTATCTCGATTGCCACACCAATCGAGAAAGGAGACCTCCAGCCCACGGAAATCACCCAAACACGGCTTCGCTTTCCTCAACAACAGAAACCAGCCCCAAAAAAATCCAACACGCAACATAAATTCAGAAAATACCACATTTTGAACCTACGAATTATGCCACACACGGCAGCAACTTGCAACAAAAGTAAGGCCACAATGCACACTCATAATCCCAACTGAATACCTCAACTTGCCTTCGGCTCTTGTCTCATTTCTTGGCAATACACGTACAAGCAAACCAGCCCGATAATTCACCGTCTTGCTTCCAACGGCTGCAATTAAGCTCGATGACTCCTCGTCGTTCGATTCTGCCTCCGGTTGCACCGCAGCCAACATTCCCACCGGTTTCTTTCCCGCCTTTGCTTTCGTCACGTACGAGCATTCGACGAAGAATGGACACTCTTCGTCCATAATCATCAACCCTCCGAGAAATGGTATCACCGCAGCCTTGGCAGCAAGTAGGAACTCTTGCCCCAATATCACATCGAAATTATCTAGTGGTACGGCAGTCAATCCGCACCGCCCTTTCCAAGAACCGATCACTAGATCGACATCGGTTCTGCCTTTCACTGGCCCCGCCTTTGATTTTACAGCCTTAACTTGACTTGTATGTTTTGAGAGAGTCAAGCCCAGCTTCTTGACTTCTCTCTCGGCAACGAAGTTGTGAGTTGCTCCCGAATCAACCATCGCCTTCACTTCTTTGCCATTGATCAGTATCATGGCATACATCAAGCCCTTGGTGCCGTTGGGTGTCTTGTCCACGACCAAAGCACTCAACAACCGAAAATGATTTATCAAAAAAAATATATAAAATCCCACGATACTAATAAATCTGGATTTTTTGGGGGTAGGTGTACACTAATATTGAAGGTAATAGATCAAATTTGGTGCAGACTTCGTGGGCTCTCTTATCTCTCATTAATGCCGGACAGGTTAGTTAATTCGGTGAACATAATACGAAGTTTGATTAATTAATTTTTAGTATTTCCAAAAGAAATAATAAATCTATAAATTAATGGATTTATTTATTTATTTTTAATAATCATTTTTTTGGAGAGAAGGAGATCACAGGAATATTCATTAAGAATTACCCATATGGGCTCTTGGTGAATATCCTTCTTCAAACTTAATTAGTCAATAAACTCTCACTATTATTATTATTATTATTATTATTATTATTATTATTATTATTATTATTATTATTATTATTATTATTATTATTATTATTATTATTATTATTATTATTATATTCAATTGCCTTGAATAGATGCATTTCTATTACTAGTATTTAATACAATAGCATGCGTTAAACGCTAGTCAATGTTTTTTGACAAACCACTTGTAGAGTATGACCAATTGACTACCTAATTGCATAAATAATTCAAAAAAGGATAATTTAATTAAATTAAATTTATTCTCTTTATACTTTTCTATATAAATTACGCATAATTAGCCATTTATGTACTGACAAACACTGCATTATGCATAACTACATATTATATAGATAATTAATAAAGAAAAAGTATTTCAGCTTGCGTCTGTGAATTTCTAAATCTCAGCTCCTTCCTTGATTGTGCATTTTCACTAGACGACAAACTGTTCCATGCCACATGCAGCACCTTGTTTTTGACCATATTTATACAAACTTTAAATAAAACTAGTGTATGTATATTTAAAATATTTATAACAATTAAGACATTATTTAATTATTAAGGGCAGCCAATATAGATACGTGCTATATATATATGTAACTCTCCAACTTCAATCAAACATAACTAAAACATTATATTCAGTACGTATAAATAAACATACACACAGTAAAACACACTAATTGAAGTATCTACACAATATTGTGGAATCTACGACGATGATTTTGTTAGTCTCTGTCATCTCTCTCTCGATTTCGATATTATTTGCATTCCTTTTCGGCCTCCACCACCACCTGTTCTTCAACAAGAACAAATCCTCCTCCTCCGCGCAGGGCCGTTCCTGAGATTTTGGGGGCCCTAGGCGAGATTTGAAGACGGATAAAAAATGGGGCCCCTTCTACAATCTAAATAAAACTTATTTTTTTCTAAAAGGTGATAAACTCTATTTTAACTCAGTTTTGTAAGGTACATAGCCAATGGCAAGGCTAAAAATTTGTGATATAGTAGGGTTAAAGTTTACGGGGGTTCGGGGGCAGCGCCCCCGATTTTTTTAAGAATAATTTGCATGAAATTGCACTAAAACAAGTGAATATATATAAAACTAAATAACTAATACATTACAAATTTGATAATTAGGGGCCCCTCATGATTAGAGGAATTCTAGAAACAAGTAAGAATCGTTGATACATAGCTATTTATGAATTAAAATTCTCAATAATTATATATATAATATATTTTTTTTCAATAAATGTTCATATATAAAGGGTATAAAAAAATTCGGGGGCCCTAAATTTTTGAAAAAATCCGGGGGCCCTAGGCGACCGCCTACTTCGCCTCCCCTCAGAACCGGCCCTGCCTCCGCGGGTCCCCTGCCGCCGGGAAACACGGGGTGGCCCCTGGTTGGGGAGAGCCTCCATTTCCTGTGGGCGGGGTGGAAGGGCCACCCGGAGAAGTTCGTATTGGACCGTGTGGCTAAGTACTCATCCACTGTTTTCAAAACTCACCTTGTTGGCGAGAAGGCCGCCGTATTGAGCGGTGCGAGCGGCAACAAATTCTTGTTCTCGAACGAGAACAAGCTCGTCAGGGCATGGTTCCCAAGTGGCATCGACAAAATCTTCCCATCTTCCACTCGATCTTCTTCCGAAGAAGAGGGCATCAAGTTGAGGAGAATGCTCCACACTTTCTTGAAAACCAAAGCCCTTCGTCGCTACATCGGTAAAATGGACCGTATGGCCCAAAAACACTTTGAAGAGGGATGGGAGAACAAGACAGAAGTCGTCGTCTTGCCTCTCGCAAAAGACTACACCTTCCAATTAGCATGCAGGCTTTTCGCGAGTGTCGAAGATCCTCAACAAGTTGATAGATTATCGAAGCCTTTCAATCTCTTGGCGTCGAGTTTGTTTGCCATCCCTATTGAGCTTGCCCGGAACACCCTTCAATAAGGGTATTAAGGCCTCCAAGATTGTCAGACAAGAGCTTCTCTCCATCATCAAACAGCGCAAAATCGACTTGGCCGAAGGGAAAGCTTCGCCTACTCAAGATATTCTATCGCACATGCTTCTCACCAGCGATGAAAACGGCAAATTCATGCAAGAGTTTGATATTGCGGATAAGATCTTGGGCTTGCTTATTGGAGGCCGCGATAGTGCCAGCGTTGCTTGCACTTTTATCGTCAAGTATCTAGCCGAGCTTCCTCATATTTACGACGGAGTCTACAACGAACAAATGGAGATTTTGAAATCAAAAGCTCCAGGCGATTCGCTCAACTGGGAAGACCTACAGAAGATGAAATACTCGTGGAACGTTGCTTGTGAAGTCATGAGGCTTGCGACACCTGTCCCTGGAACTTTTCGAGAAGCCATTGCTGATTTTTCGTACAAGGGTTACTTTATTCCAAAGGGTTTCAAGCTATACTGGAGCGCCACCGCAACACACAAAAATCCGAATATCTTTCCAGAACCGGAGAAGTTCGATCCATCGAGGTTTCAGGGAGCAGGGCCCGCACCCTACACTTTTGTTCCTTTCGGCGGGGGCCCGAGAATGTGCCCCGGACTAGAGTACGCAAGATTCGAGATCCTCGTCTTCATGCACCACCTTGTCAAGAGGTTCAAGTTTGAGAAGATGATTCCTAACGATGGTAAATTTGTTGTCGATCCAATGCCGATTCCTGCCAAGGGTCTTCCTATTCGTCTCATCCCTCACGAAAACTAAGCCATATTAATTTCCAAATCCAATATTTTTTTCAATTCTTTTAATCATTTCAACGGCTCTGATAATTTGAGCTGTGTTTGTTTCGATTTGGTTTCTCAGTCTTGATCAATTATTGTAAAGTGTCATTATTAATTTTAAACGTTTTCATTTTAATTTGATACATTTTATAATTTGTGTTTTTTTCTTATTTTACTAAAAAGGTGCGCGCATCGTATTAATTTTTTTTCTATCTATCATAATCTATATATGATAGTTATATTGTTATTAGAGTAATATCTTGTGACATAGATAATTATTTGGAATAGAATATAATTCAAAATTATTTATTAATTAATAGATAAAATAGATAAATAATTTCATACGGTTTTGCCTATGTATATTCATGACCCTGTTATTTTTTTTATCTTTTCGTTCAATTATTACAATTTTTACTCATCATTGTTGTTATCAAAATTTTGAATGATATTTAATTGCTTCTTAGTTATTTTTTTTGGCATTAATTTTATTAGAACTCACTAAATTTCATGCATTTCTTCCTTATAACTGAGTGAATTGCGTTTTCCACATCAAAATTGAAACTAATTGACATTTTGAACTTGAAATGTAAAAAATTGATAAAGTTCACCCACAAATTATATACCTCATAGCGAAATGCACCCTACAAAATTTTTTGTGAGACTTTAATCAAAAAATCAATATAGCAAGATATTTTAACTTAAAAAAAAGGGATAATTTGACAAACACCCCTCATTAGCCCACTCTAATTATAATGGGTCCAAATATTTTTCTTATTTTTGAGTTAAATCCAAAACAATTAAAATTAATAAAAATTAATATAGTTTGACAATTATAACCTTTTTCTCTTATCACGTTTATTTATATTTTATATTTTATATTCAGTTATTATCTATTTCTCTGTTAAGTCCCACACCCAAACCCTAGATCTGTTGTTCATCCTTTTCTACCCAGACCACACCTATGCTGCCCCGCCGCCACCACCACCACCACCACGGCAAATAATGGTCGTTGAAGCAAGTGACGTTATCCAACTTCTCGGAGGCTTTGCCGGAAATTCGATTTCGCACGATTTCTGTTGGGGCCGCCACCACCACCACCACCACCACAGCAAACAATGGTCGTTGAAGCAAGTGACGACATCCAACTTCTCGGAGACTTTGCCGGAAATCTGATTTCGTAGGGTTTCTGTTGTAGAAAACCGATTTTTTGTTCGGCAAAGTATCGATTTTTGCAGAGAAAGGCTTCGATTTTTGTTCCGGGATCTTCTTGTCGGTGTGTGGAGCCTGGAGGTTCGGTTTATGCTTCAGCACTTTATCGGAAAGGATATTGCTTTGGTTATGAGACGTATTCAGAAAGTTTTGGGAACTTGTAAATCTTCTTCTTAGTTGAAATTTGTTTATTTGATTCGATTCTTTCTTGTAGAAAGTTGACAAAAAAATCGAGATTATATATACACACACACACACACACACACACACACACACACACACACACACACACACACACACACACACACACACACACACACACACACACACACACACACACACACACACACACACACACACACACACACACACACACACACACACGTATGTTTGGCGTAAGGCTGCGCGGAGTGATTTTTCGATTGAGGTTGTTCGATTATTTGTTGTTGGTTAGAAGTTGAACATTGTAGATGGCCTTTTACAGCTGATGCAAAATTAGAGAAATATTTGCTTCATTCTTTTATGTGCAGAGTTAGTATTTGCTTCACTTTTATGTACAAATTTTTATAGTGGTTTTCAATATTTTACATAAATCACTATAAAAATTTGTACAAAAAATATAGTGGTTTTCAATAATTTTTGTACAGATTTTGATATAACTGTATATATAGAGTGATTTTTATGTTGACATAGTTGTTATACAGAGTGGTTTTGGGACTAATAATACAATTTCCGAATTTGACTTCATTCGCAACAATGTCGTAATTTTTTCAAGAAAAATATATTGATATCGTTCTTACGCTGCATTTATTATGTGTCCGTACACACGTCATTTCATATGTAATGACACAATTTCGTTGTAATTTGAATTTTTAATGTAAAACAGTACATGTATTCTGGAACAGAATGTAAAACAAATAAGGACCCGAAACTAGTGGTTTTTACTTATTCAATACTATAATATATAGCATTATGCTGTGAATTTTCACTCTTAAATTTTTTTTTTTTTTCATTAGTCACACAAAACAAGAAAAATATTGTTGTTAGCAGACATGTTCTACACTAAATATTGTTTGTTAGTCATCTCATAATACACAACAATTCTTTGTTCGATCAGAGAGTTTACATTCCAACTACTTACTACACATATAGCCATATGTGCAGTAATAACCACATATAGCCATTACCAACTACTTACTGCACAAATATCCATCACCAACAACCACATAGAGCCATTACCAAAAATCACATACAATAGTTACCAAAAATCACTGTACTAACACCACACATATATCCACTACCAAAACCACAACACTATTTTTCATGATCCCCAACAATAGACAATGATATAGATAACAAAACCACCACACAAGGTGAAAACCACACAACATTATTATTATCTTTTACATAAACAAACAGTATTTAATAATTTATAATGCAAATTTATTGAATAAACTCCGCAATGCAAACTAAACGTACTGCATTCCATACAATATGCTTACACAACGACCAAAAAGTTGCAAAATAAAGAAATACAGTAAATAAACTGCACGTCCATATGTCATAATGTTTAACGATAAATAAAGTGTATCCCAAAAAATTTCATAACAAAAAATCTCAGAAAAAAACAACAACCACATAACCCATTCCAAAATATTACGCATTTTCATCTATTACGTCGAATATATACTTTATTTTTGCGCCATTCAAGTAAAGTCTCGACGATCTCTATTCTCATGTTGGGAATGTCATTCACACCTTGTGCTTTTGTAATAATTCTATTTTGGAAGAACTGCTTTACGATGTAGCACACAACTACCCCACGGTCGATATTGTCACTCTTTTGTTGGGAAACATCAGTCATTAAAACCACTTCTTCGTCGTACGAGAGATCTAGATTGTGATATCTCCCCGTCTTATCCACGGCAGCTTTCTGTTTAAAGATTACAAATTCAGGTCAAACCATATAACTATCCAAAAGCATATAAATATACCAAAACCATAAAACCATATACACTGCTTATAACTCCCCAAACAGCAAAACATTTACTTCATATGGATAAAAACCATATAAACTATTTATGTCTCCCTAAACCATAAAACACTCATTGCCTAAGGATCAACCACATAACTTATACTGCTTATGATTTTCACCTATTAAAAGGATAAAAACCACATTACGTAATTTGTCAAAACCGCATAATATGTGTTACCAATATCACATAACATATATTGTAGAATTCAAACTCACATGAACAATTGCACATATTAATTACTGCCTATACCCCCAAAAACCACTAACATGTACTGTATATGGCTAAAACCCACATATACTGTGTATGGCTCCCAAAACCACAGAACATTTATTGCATAATGATAAAAACCACATAACAAATTATGCATAAGATTTTTATCTATTAAAAGGATAAAAACCACATAGCATACATACTACATAACCGCATATGATTATGTTATACCATATATTCTTACAAACCTCACCAAACCACATAACTTAGATTATAAATCCACACAACATAAAACTGATAACCACATTGTACTTCACAATCTGAACACCACACATAATTTTAATCCACCGTTTAATTTTCATGTATAAATACAACTCCAATAACCAAGTATTAGTTTCTTTATACAACATAGTTCAAAACTTAACATAAAGGGTTCATACATCGCATATCCTCAAACAAAAAAAACAAGAAACTATAAAACCACGCATATCCATTAAAAACCATACATTTCCTGTATAGGTCCAACATATTAATATTCGTAGTCAAAAACTGATAAACAAAACCTACACATTGGTTTGTGCTTAAACATGCATATCACAAAACCAGTAATAATGAATATTTTTACAACAACGAAGCATAAGTTAACGACACATATATATCGATTACTGAATTCATACTCACCAGGATCTAATTCCATAATGTCAGGCCCTTATTTTCGACATTCTTCTTCCTGTAATGGTTTGCCCTTTCCGAGAAAGACATGCATAATAAAATTAAGAACATTCTTTTAAATTACTTGCAATATTCAAAAAATCGATTTAACTCAAAAAACAAAATACCGTAATCACTTACTCTTCGTTGTTAATTTTTGAACCATCTTGCAGAGACACAAATCAACAATAACTGGGTTTTCACAAATGAAAAAAATATGGTTTTAACCTCTAATTACTGTCTTCCCCAAGAACAATATCCATTGTTGGATGGGCTTTGTGAAAGCGAGACGAAGAAGACGACGATGTTGGAGTGGATTACGGGCGTGATTTGGGGCATAATTATAAGGAGTACTTTTCGGTTTTGTAATCTGGGAGGGTTTGCATATGTCGATCGGTTTTTTATTTTAAATTAATATACTAGTTAGTTGGGGTATATAGGGTATTTTAGTTTGTTTGGATTTATGTCAAATATCAACTCCTAAAATTGGATTTATCAAGAAGTCAAATTGCAATGGAGGGTGTTTATCAAATAGCCCCTAAAAAAAATATTTTCTTGTTTATATTTTATTTTCTAATTCATGTTTTTTTAATTATTTGATTTGTATTAAGAATTTAAAAACATAATTGATGATTTATTTATGTGTTTCTTAGTGCAGTAAAAAATATATAATTTAAAAAACTTCTTATTTTGATTCAGGTGTAATGTACAAAATAATTCAAAAATCCCAATTTCCATAAAGTTACATAATATATTACAAAAAATTAAACTTAAACATGTGAAACATTGTTGTTTTGGGAAATAAAAAATCAGAGCTGATGAAAATTAAATAGATTAAAACAGAATAAGGCGTCAAACAAAATTGTTTTTTAGTGGTGAAAAATGTCCTACATATCCATTCTAATGTAAAAGGTTTTAAATCCGTACGTAGAGTTCTCAAAAAACATTTCACCTTTTTAGAGATAATTATTTTCAAATTGTTTCAATTTTTTATATACAATGTAGTTAATATATTTAAAATAATATAGAACCTTAAGTTTAGAATGCAATTAGATTTTTAATCAACAATTGAATATAAAAAAAAATTTAGAGTATAGTAAGTATATGCATAACACAAAATATAAATAAATAAGTAAATAAATAATCTAATTTTTATTTTTGGAGTATTATATTTTCTTAGAATTATTTTGAATATTAAAAAGAGAAAAAATATTAAATTGTAATTTCAATTTTAATTAAGAAATAAATAAAATATGATAATTAGTTAATTTTTTCTATCTATCTTACAAGTATAATTTCATTTCGAGGGATATCCAAATCAAAATGTCACTCGAATATATTTATATTCTATAATACAAGTTTAATAAGTTTAAATAATATAGTCCATAATTAAAATCTAATAATTTTAAATTTAATTCCATAATATTTATATAAATTTATTAATAAATATTAATAAATATTATTCAAGTCATACAACTTTACCATATCATAAATAAAAATAAATTGAATAAAAAAATACCGAATATTTTCTGAATTTTATATGTTTATAGTATTTTTTCTTTTTTTATTTTCTTAAGTTATTATGCATATATATTACAGTTATCGAGAAAATAAACTAGTTGTATCCTAACAATAAAAATATTACCATATGATATTGATATTATAAACAATAGTTTTAATTATGTTGACCCCAAATATGAGAAATAAAAAAAAAATTAACATTGAATCTTGATTATTTTAAATTAATATATTCAAACAAAAGGAAAATGAAATTACATTCTATTTTGTAATTTTTTTTATTTGGCTAGAAGTTAAAAAATGAAATAACTCTGAATCTTGATTATATTTCCAATTAATATATTTAAAAAATGGTAAATGAAATTACATTGTATCTTTAATAAAATATTTATTTTATCTTTTATTTGGCTTAAAAGTGAAAAATTAACAATTGTAATTAGTTAAGATTCGAGTTTAATCATAAAATCCATACGTATTATTAAGTACTACGTAATTTATATTATGATGATTAATTTTTTGCAAATAAACTTTTCGTATATCAATAAAATGACTAAATTAAATGAACTTCTTTAATGTTTTCTTTGTAGAGAATGATAAATGTAATTTAATCTAACCATAGCCACTTAATGTTACAAGTGAGTAACATAGGGGTATAATAGCCACTATATAAAAGGGGAGGCTTATATGTTTTTATTACCCGAAAATTACGACGTACAGTAGAGCCTGTTTTCTTTTATAATACATAAGTTCAGCAAGTTAACTTGGGTAATGATTTTGTCAGGGGATGTCTGAGGATGTGAGCATTAATAAGTTCTTCGACGAGGCTATGGTTGTCGAACTTGCTCAGCAGGCTGCCGACATTCATCTGCAGATGATGTGAACATGGTTTACTTTGCGTTGTAAACACTAAACATACATTGGAGCAGGTCAAATTTGTAGAGATTCGGGAACTTGTACGTGTTGTCTATGTAATATCCTGGTAGTTTTTAGACCAGTCTTGTATTTTTTTTCGCCTATGTTGTAGTAAGAGATTACGAATTATTGTTAGTTGTTGAGGCCCAAAGGTTACGGTTTCTTTTGTATAACGGTGTAACGGGAAATTCTCTTGCCAGATCCTACTGTCACAACGGATATTTTAACAAAGTAGCAAGTGAGCTAAGCCCTAAATTTTCCGGGAATCTACCATTTGAACTGTGTCCACCCTTCTTGATCGGTGGATTATAAACATGTGATGTTAGGATTTCGATTAATTATACCCGCTTTTTTTTTTCCTTCTCAGATAATTGTTATTGCAGATTTGAAGTTCGAAGTTCGAATGATTAAACCACTCGATTGATTATTGCATATATAGATTACAAGCAGTAGTATTTATTTAGCACATCTTGAAACAAGATATATATTATTATAGATATATGGAATATTATCAGATGTGACGATGGAGGCGAACGGGAAGTCCGTTTGCAGGCGTGGGCATTGGATCGAAGACTGTCTTTTCATGTGGAATAACTTTCTCCCATTTGAACTTTTTCACCAAATTATATATGAAAACAAGTATCTCCAATTTAGCATATTCCTTTCCGGGGCACATTCTCGGCCCTCCACCAAACGGGACGTAAGTGTACGGAACAATTGAGCTGCCATTCTCATCATCAAACCTCGTCGGATCAAACTTCTCTGGTTCCGGAAAGTATTCCTCATGTTTGTGTGTTGTATTTGCATTCCAATACAACTACATCCAAATAATTAATAAATAAATAAAAACAAAACTAGAGTTCAGATTACAATTAAATGCTATTATTTCATTAAATTAATAGCATTCTTATAAAATACAAGAACTTAACAGATTTTAATAGAAGGTACTAGTTTAAAAAATTAGTTAGTGAGTAGGTATTATAATTCAATCTCGTCTATTTAAATTCAATCCAATATATATAATCGAACGAACGAGTCGTTAGTCAATAAAAGTCAATATACAGTACCAATGGAAGTAGAAGTTGTACCTTCCATCCTTTAGGAATGTAGAAGCCAGCATAAGTAAAGTCAGTAATAGCTTCTCTGAAACTGCCTTGAAGTGGTGGGGCCAGCCGCATAGCTTCACAGGCTACATGCCACGTGTACTTCATCTTCTGCATATCTTCCCATCTCAGCATTTCTCCTGATTTCCCATCTTCTACTCTTCTTTGCTCTTTTTTCATCCACACGTGCAATATATTTAACATAATAATTTTAATAAGATTAAATATTTTACCCAAATAAAAGAAAAATAAAAGGAGAGAGGATATGAGCTCTAATTGTCATTATCTGCAGGTTTATTTCATGCTACACCCGGTGAAATATATAATACGTGTTTATTAACCATTGATCTGCATATAATCACACACACACTTATGTGTATGTGTATTTATAAGTGAGTGGTTAGTTAACCAGATTAATTGTTAAAAATTACCCAGTGTAGCATCCGTTAGTCTCACCTTCAAGGACTTTATCGTAAATATGAGGCAGCTCGGAGAGATATTTGACGATGAAAGTGATGGCGACACTCGCCGTGTCGTGGCCGCCGATAAGCAAGCCTATAATCTTGTCGGCGATATCCAATTCCGACATCAAATTCCCGTTTTCGTCCGGCGTCGTCAGCATGTGGGCCAAAATATCGCGACGGTCAACGACGGCGGCCATTGGCACGGATTTCCGTCGCCTGATTATTTCCAAAATCTCCCTTCTTATCGAATCGGCAGCTTTAATAGCACGGTTGAAACGAGTCCCCGGAAAATCAACAGGCACCGACAAAACCCCGGCCGCAAGTACACAGAAAGGCTTATCGAATCTCGCAATGTGCACGGGATCGTCAATGCTCAGGAACAACCTGCATGCAACCGCGAAAGTGAACTTCTTCACCAGGGGCAAAACGGTCACAATATTTTCCCGGCCGCCGCCTTCGGGGCATTCCCAGTGAGTTTCCAGGTGCTCCCTCGCGATGGAGTCCATAACCCCGACGTAGTTCCGCAACGAGTCGGGTTTGATGAATCCCGGCAGAAGCTTCCTCATGTTGATGAACTGTTCCCTGGTTGACTTGTGCACAACTGACGTAGGGAATAGCCTTTCGATGTTTCTTGGCCACCATGTGTGGACGAGCTTGTTCTCGTTCGAGAATAGAAACTTGTTTCCGGAAGGCCCGCAAAGGACGGCTGTCTTTTCGCCGATCAGTGAGGTTTTGAAGATGTCGGACGAGTGTTTCGCCATTCTGTCGTCGAAAAACTTCTTGGGGTTTCCGTGCCGGCCCGCCGACACGAATTCCAGGGTTTCCCCGAAGAAGGGCCACCCTGTTTGGCCTGGAGGAAGTGATTTTGATCTGGAATGAGTGTTTTTATTATAATGAAGTATTGTTAGAGAGAGAGAGAGGAAAAGAGTGAGGAGGAGAAGGGATGATGATAGAACAAGAAGCTCCATTTCACTTTCTTGCATGCGGGCGGTTATTTCTGGTTGGTTTCAGTTAATTGGCTTTGAATATTTTATTATTTAATTAAGATTCCTATTTCTTTTGGTGCTTTATATACAAGGAAAACTGATAGATATAGCCTCTCTCTCTTTAATAGTGAAGAAGAAATTAGGGTTAGGTCTGGTTTGAAAAATTACGTATAACTCGTGAAACACCATTTTTATCCCTAATTAACCAAATATTGAGCAAACCCTATTATATACCATGTTCTGAGGTTAGATCAAATTATGTAAGTATGATCTACTAATTACAGAGACTTGTTTTAGACTTTAATTTTAACTGTAAATTAAACTTTGGAGATGAGTCTTTTTGTAAGATAATACAGAATTAACATCCTCAATTATATTTACCTTCCCGTTTGGGATGTAATTAGCCAAACAGGAGGAGGTTTTCGTAATTTGACCATAACTCACGGGTGGCCGTAATTTGCCCTTTAAGAAACTATAACATATTAGTCCTCAAAATTATTACGGGAATTGCTATTTGCGGTTTATAACAAAACCCCCCAAAAAAATCCAAAAACCCTCCCAAAACGCGTAAAAGCCCAACTTGGGCGTCCATTCATGCAGTGCATGCCCAAGTTGGGCGTGCAAGCTGCATTTGGGCGCCCGAGTTGGGCGTCCAGTGCAAAAAAAAATTTTTTTTTTTTTTTAAATGTTCAAACGCCCAAGATGGGCGCTCAAGGCGTGTACGAACGCCCGGAACATTTTTTTGCGAAAAAAAAAGCCCTACAAATCGATTTGTAGGGCTTTTTAACATGAAATTGGTTCCGTAATCGACCTACCCAATGCATATTACACATAAAAGAGTCGAAATTACATCAAAAAATCGAGGCCCAACCCTTCTTCAAGCTTGATTTTGAATTTTCGATTTTTTTTTTTTTTTTGCTATTTGCAGTTTGGGGTTTTTTTTTAATTTTTTTGAAAAGTTTTGGTGGGTTTTGTGAAAAACCGTAAATAACAATTTTGTAACGGTAAATAGCATTTCATATTATTTAATAGGTTATTTTACTCTGTAACTCAATTATAAATAATATCTAAATAATTATTTTTTTACATGAAAATTCCCCATACCAGCTGCGCAAATAATTGCGAGTGAGCAACACGATCCGGCTTCAAGGGGGAATATGCATTAGACCAAATTTTACTGGGGGTTTTCTATAATTTCAAAATTACATAGGGTACTTTTTATAATTTATTCATATGACGAGCCATTAAGACCTCATTAAGAACTAATTAACAAACAAAACATAAATTGGAATTGTCCTATACTAGACCTGTAAGGCAAGGCAACTACATGTCAATAAAAATAAAATAAACTAAAAAATTGCATTTATTGTTTTGCGGCCTATCGAACTATATATACTATTTCCGCACGTGTTGAATTTTATGCTAGTGAGTAGTTATTTACGTAGATGTCGGACAGGTTAGTTAGTTAGGTTAACATAATAAGAACTTTGAACTTTGTTAGATAAATATCTAAAGAGGTTTTTGTGCATTAGTCTCTAATAAACCATCTTCATTATTTTAAGTTTAGGGGCTATATGTCTTTCACCAATAACACCATCTCTTTAATATTTATTATAAAGGAGAAAGTATGTGCCCCCAACAGCAAAAACCGCGTCACACGTGCCGAATGTCCAACTCAGATCCTGATTCTCCGACTGCACACACGGCGAGCGTGGGATCGGACGACCGTCTTCTCTCTCTCTCTTCTCATTCACCCATGGTTCGCCGGAACGGCATCGGAACGGTCGGAACGGCCGTTCCGGAACGGGAACGGTGCCCTCCGTTCCGGAATCCGTAACCAGAACGGTGTTTGCACCGTGACTCGTCGAAACGCCGAGAAATCGGTGGGATAGGCGAGACGGAGCCACGGAACGGCCCCGACGCAGTCGGAACGGCACCGGAACGGGAAAAAAGATTTTGAAAAAAAATGAAATAATTTGACTAAAAAATATAAGGAAAAAAAAACATAAAAACATAAATAAATAAGTAATCTGATGGTAGTGGCCACGTTAGATAATGAAGATTCCCCTGAATCTCACGGATCTTTGGCCTCACTTTTCAATTATATCCTACACAATTCCAGTTCGGTATTCTACTTGGTATTAATATTGCTTGTATTTTCATAATATTCGTTGTAATATTTATTTTTTAAATTGTAATAATATTTTGTATATTATTGAATTGTAATATTATTATTAAAAACAAATATATTGTATTTTTTTAACAATTTAATTAAAATGTGTCCGTTCCGGCCGCGACGAAGCCGCGACGTTGCAACGGAACTGGAACGGCAGTGTCCGCGACAATGCACTGTTCCGTTCTAGCGAACCATGCATTCACCATTGCCTAAGAATTGTGAATCTTCTCTCTCTTTCTGCAAAACCTTTTTTCTAGGCATTGAGAATTTTTGTTTATGCTAACGAGATTAGCCCAAGAATTTTCTGAATTTTTAGTGTATGAATTATGTTTGTATCTGCACAAAAAAATGAGTTCAGTACATCTTTTATTGTTAATGATTTTATTTAATTTTATCAATTTAAATTAAAATATAAATCAAACAAGTATATATATACACGTATGGATATATATGTACCTACTATATGTATACTGTATACATATAGTACATGATACCGAGGGGTAAAAGAGTCAAAACAAATTTAACAACAATAAAAGTAATTAAAAAATTAAAAGCCAACATACCGCATCAGCAAACACAAACGGATGAGGCGTTTTGTTACGTTTCATAGTTTAAGGGTGTGTTTATGTTTATGACATACTCCATAGTTCCGGGGTGCAAACAGTATTTTTTCCTATTATAAATAAATGAAAAATTCATGTATATGACAAAATTACCCCCAACCCTATACACCCAATTATTAATTGTAAACCCAATTTAATTAATTTTGATCACAAATCCAATTTTGACTTTTTTTTTCAAAAACTTTCTTTTTTTCAAAAATTGTTTTTTTGCCGCCGGTTTCCGGTGTTGAGTAACGTAATAATATTACTGTCTATTATTGTAATATTACTGTGGTTGACGGTAATATTACTGTTGTTATAGTAATATTATTGACACTCACAGTAATATTAATTCTTTTGACTTTTTATTATGTTTACATTTGTTGAAAGGTCAACATAGTAATATTACTCTATTACACAATAATAATGAGTTTTGTTGCGTTAATATTACTGTGCTAGAGATTAATATAGCAATATTGTTGTGTTAAACTGTAGTTTAGTTAATTTTACTGTGTTTAACATTAATATTACTGTCAATCACAGCAATATTATTGTTTAAATGAAAAAATATGTTACAGAAAGGGGAAAAAAAAGTCAACACCGGAAACCGGCGAAGAAATCCGGGAGAAAAAAAAAATTGAAAAGTCAATACCGAAATCCGACGGCAAAAAAAGTTTTGGGTCAAAATTAAATAATTGACAAACACTACATTATGCATAACTACATATTATATAGATAATTAATAATGAAAAAAATATTTCAGCTTGCGTCTGTGAGTTTCTAATTCTCAGCTCCTTCCTTGATTGTGCATTTTCCACTAGACGATAAAGTACTGTTCCATACCACATGCAGCACCTTCTTTTTGACCATATTTATACAAACTTTAAATATTAAAACTAGTTATAATATAATTAAATCATTATTTAAATTATTAACGGCAGCCATTATAGATTATATAATTGTCTGATGATGTCTGAGTCTTTAGTAGTTAGTACTATATATATGTAAGTCCAATTTCAATCAATCATAACCAAAACATTAAGTCGATAAAACATACACACAGTGAAACACACTAATTGAAGTATCTACATAAATATTATGGAATCCACGACGATGATTTTGTTAGTCTCTGTCATCTCTCTCTCGATTTCGATATTATTCGCATTCCTTTTCGGCCTCCACCACCATCTGTTCTTCAACAAGAACAAATCTGCCGCCTGCGCCGGTCCCCTTCCGCCAGGAAACACAGGGTGGCCCCTGGTTGGGGAGAGCCTACATTTCCTGTGGGCGGGGTGGAAGGGCCACCCGGAGAAGTTCGTATTGGACCGTGTGGCTAAGTACTCATCCACTGTTTTCAGAACTCACCTTGTGGGCGAGAAGGCCGCCGTATTGAGCGGTGCGAGCGGCAACAAATTCTTGTTCTCGAACGAGAACAAGCTCGTCAGGGCATGGTTCCCTAGTGGCATCGACAAAATCTTCCCATCTTCCACTCGATCTTCTTCCGAAGAAGAGGGCATCAAGTTGAGGAGAATGCTCCACACTTTCTTGAAAACCGAAGCCCTTCGTCGCTACATCGGTAAAATGGACCGTATGGCCCAAAAACACTTTGAAGAGGGATGGGAGAACAAGAACGAAGTTGTCGTCTTGCCTCTCGCAAAAGACTACACCTTCCAATTAGCATGCAGGCTTTTCGCGAGTGTCGAAGATCCTCAACAGGTCGATAGATTATCGAAGCCTTTCAATCTGTTGGCGTCGAGTTTGTTTGCCATCCCTATTGACTTGCCCGGAACACCCTTCAATAAGGGTATTAAGGCCTCCAAGATTGTCAGACAAGAGCTTCTCTCCATCATCAAACAGCGCAAAATCGACTTGGCCGAAGGGAAAGCTTCGCCTACTCAAGATATTCTATCGCACATGCTTCTCACCAGCGATGAAAACGGCAAATTCATGCAAGAGTTTGATATTGCGGATAAGATCTTGGGCTTGCTTATTGGAGGCCGCGATAGCGCCAGCGTTGCTTGCACTTTTATCGTCAAGTATCTAGCCGAGCTTCCTCATATTTACGACGGAGTCTACAACGAACAAATGGAGATTTTGAAATCAAAAGCTCCAGGCGATTCGCTCAACTGGGAAGACCTACAGAAGATGAAATACTCGTGGAACGTTGCTTGTGAAGTCATGAGACTTGCGACACCTGTCCCTGGAACTTTCAGAGAAGCCATTGTTGATTTTTCGTACAAGGGTTACTCTATTCCAAAGGGTTTCAAGCTATACTGGAGCGCCACCGCAACACACAAAAATCCGGAAATCTTTCCTGAACCGGAGAAGTTCGATCCATCGAGGTTTCAGGGAGCAGGGCCCGCACCCTACACTTTTGTTCCTTTTGGCGGGGGCCCGAGAATGTGCCCCGGGCTAGAGTACGCTAGATTCGAGATTCTGGTGTTCATGCACCACCTTGTCAAGAGGTTCAAGTTTGAGAAGATGATTCCTAACGATGGTAAATTTGTTGTCGATCCAATGCCGATTCCCGCCAAGGGTCTTCCTATTCGCCTCATCCCTCACGAAAAATAAGCCTTATCAACGTAAGAATCCGATAATTTTGTCGATTCTTTTATTCGTATCACTGGCTCCGATACTTTGAGTTGTTTTTGTTTCGATTTGATTTCTCGGAATCTCGTACCTTCATGATGAATTATTGTGAGTTGTAACTATTAATTTTCTTAAAAGAAAACATTTAAATTTTATTTGGATACATTTTATTTGTGTTGTCCTTTATTTTGTTATTTTCAAAATCTTTTTACCAAGCTAAAGATGTTAGACATTCACCAAGAGTTGTTCATAAGTGGGTACTATTTATTACCAATATCCAAAATTCATTAATCAATAGCCAGAGTTCAAAGTTCAAACTCAATGGAAACTAATTAATTTTTCAAATTTCGAATTTGAAAAATAGATTAATTCTCTAAAGTAAGTGTGCGAAAATACGTCTCCAGTCGCATTGAAGCAAGTTTGGAGATATTCCTCGTCTATCCCATTATGGAGGTCACCCGCCCAGATCGTGTGATTCTACCCGTTCGATCCTCTCCCATTGCCATCGCCGCTCTGATGATGCTGCGACGAAGGCTGGTGGTGGTGACGGTGGTAGAACCGTGGAAGCCGGGGCGGATCCAGGATGAAAAGTTAGGGAGCGGGTTAAGTTTTCGAGGTTCTCTCGAAAAAAAATTTGGGTTCACACGCTGCAAAAAGAAGTTTATATTGTTAAATTTTAATTCAAATAGTACGTATTCTTGTCATATTTCAAGAATTCAAAAAAAAAAAACTAATTAATTCAAATCATTCTAATAATGGATTGCATTTAATTATTGTCATATTTCAAGGATCCAAAAAAACTAGGGGCCATTAGATATATACCCTTCATATGGAAAATATATAGGGATATTTACACCCCTAAAATTCCTTCTTTGAGATACCTGGAGAGGCAAAAGTACTAATATGCCCTTGTTTGCAATTTTCGCCCAACTGTATTCAATATTTTTGCAAATTGCATTCAACATCATTGGTCAGCTGCATTTAGCATTTATGGCATTTTTATTGATTTATTTAATAAAAAAATATAAATATTTATTTTATTATTATATTTTGTAAATACCCTCTTTTGTATTTTAGTATTTTTTTAACTTTTTTAGTTTTTTTATTTTTATTTTTTGAATTTTTTTTTTTAAATTTCGAATTGTTGATAAATTTACTGCACTGAAATTGATTACACATGACTATAGTATACCACAGTCATGTATAGTTATATGAAGTCATGTATAGTCTTTTAACCACAAAGTCATGGTAAACCGTTGATTATATATATAAAAAAAAAAAAAACTACGCCCAACAAAAATTGAAAAAAACACAATAATCAATCACTATACATCAGAAAAATCACATAACTTGTATATAACTATATATTGCTACATGGAACTATACATGACTATAATTATCTATAGTCATCTATACGACTACATTTGACTCAAATCCCACTTTTTAATACGAGAACGGCTTGTTTTGAACGACGAACACAAAGTCCACTCCGCAAAAACTTACTACATAGTAGTTCAAACACCAGGACCTGCAAAAAAGAAAAAAAGAGTTAAACAAACAACGAATTTTGCTTCAAATTTGAATCTGCACACATACACACACACATACTATCACTTACTGACATGCATATACATGACCAACATATACTCCCCACATAACTCATACATGACTACATATTACTATATGT